>NC_064855.1:111715252-112915252 GCF_024139225.1 Suncus etruscus
CTCTCCATTTTCTTATTTTCTTTCTTTTTCTCCCTCCCTCCCTCCCTCCCTCCCTCCCTCCTCCTCCCTCCCTTCCTTCCTTCCTTCCTTCCTTCCTTCTTCCTTCCTTCCTTTCTTTCTCTTTTTTCTTTTTCTTTCTTTCTTTCTTTCTTCTTCTTTCTTTCTTTCTTTCTTTCTTTTCTTTCTTTCTTTCTTTCTTTCTTTCTTTCCTTCTTTCTTTCTGTCTTTCTTTCTTTCTTTCTTTCTTTCTTTCTTTCTTTCTTTCTTTCTTTCTTTCTTTCTTTCTTTCTTTCTTTCTTTCTTTCTTTCTCCTTCCCTTTTCTCCTCAACACCATGGACAATGAGTGATATAGGCACACCTTCCTTTAAAACATTGTATTCCATCATGCAATTATTCTAAATAGCACACATAAGTGATATCATCTGTATTTATTCTAGATTTTCTAGGCTTATTTTATTTAACATATCTTTCATTTTCATCCATGTTGCTGCAAATTGCATTGTTTTATTTGTTATAACAGTGTAGTATTCTACTGTGTATATGTTAGTACATCTTTATAAACCACTCATCTGTATTATTGGACATCGAGGTTGATTCTAAATCTTAGCTATTGTATTGAATGCTGCAATGAATAAGTGTGTGTGTTTGTCTATTTAAATGAATATTTTTCTGTCTTGGGGATTTTACCAAAAGTAAAATGGCTAGAATATATTGTAGCTCAATTCTGAGTTTATGAAGAACCTTGCATACAGTTTTCCATGTGACCAGACAATATTCTCACCAGTTGTGCATCAGAATTCAGTTTTCACCACATTTCTGCCAACACACGTTGTTCCTAGTCTTTTTAATAAGTATCATTTTCACTTCTGTAAGATGAGATCTCATCATTGTCTTAATTTGGATTTTCTTAATTAGAAGTGATGTTGAGTATTTTTCTTGTACTTATTTTTTATCTATTGGTCTATTTTTTCTTGAGAAATGTCTTTTAATTTCCTTTCCTTTTTAGATGGGAGTTTTCAATTGTTTTTGTTTGTTTGTTTGTTTGTTTGTTGTTTTTAGGTCACACCCATTAGCACTCAGGGGTTTATCCTGGCTCTTTGCTCAGAAATCCCTCCTGACAGGCATGGGGGACCGTATGGGATGCCGGGATTTGAACCATTGTCCGTCCTGGATTGGCTGCATGCAAGGCAAATGCCCTACTGCTGTGCTATCATATTTATTTTGGATTAATCTTTGTTAGTACCTTTTATCCTGGATACCTTTATCTGATTCTTGATTGCAAAAATTTTCTCTCACTAAGTATAATGCTCTCTTTTCATTTTAGCCTGCGCTTCTTTTATTATACAGAAGCTTTTTAGTTTGATGTAGTTCCATATGTTTAGTTTTAATACTTTAGCCTCTGCCATTGTCATTGTATCATTGAAGACTTCTTGGAATTTTAGGTCTTAGAGCATTCTGACTACATTTTCCTTAATGTACTTTATAGATTGTGGTCTGATATAAAGGTCTTTGATGTACTTTGAATTGACTTTTGTGTAAGGTGTGAGATATAGATCCAGTTTTAATTTCTTACACAGGGTTATTCAATTGTCCCAATACCACTTATTGAAGAGGATGTGTTTATTATCTTTGATGCTTTCAACCTTTTTGTCAAAAATTAGTAAAACTTATGCTGGGGGATTTGTCCTTGTATATTAAAATATCTGTCTCTATTTCAGTACCATGCTGTTTTGATCATTATGGCTTTGTAGTACAGCTTCAAATTAGGTAATGCTTTGCCTATCAGTTGTTTTTATTTTTTAGTTTTCAGTATGGTTTTGCTATTTGAGGTCTTTTTTCATTCCACACTTTTGTAATTTTATAATTGACTTTTTAAAATTGACTTGTATAATTCTCCTAAGTTTATGAAGAATATTATAAATGACTTCATTTTAAACTGTGTAACATTTTAGATGAAAAATTTTAAGAGTTTACTCTTTAGAAATATTTAATTATATTTTTCTTTTGAGTAAGTCTTCTTTGTTAAGAAGCAAATTTTTCATATAGATCAGTGTAAGTTATATTTTCCTTTAGGTCTCCATAGGTGGTTGCTTTTTTTTCCTAAATGTACTTATTTTAGGATTTTGGGCCATACTGTTCCTTTTTTTTTTTAAAGACAACTATTGGAGCTGAAGTAGTGGCGCAAGCTGTAGGGCGTTTGCCTTGCACGTGCTTACCTAGGATGGACCGCAGTCGATCCCAGCATCCCAGATGGTCTCCCAAGCCAGGAGCAATTTCTCAGCACATTACCAGGAGTAACCCCTGAGTGTCATTGGGTGTGGCCCAAAACACACCAAAAAAATAATGAAAAGAAAAACAACTATTTATTTAGAAATTTTTGGTTCAGGCAATATTTACAGCTTGATTCTGGCTCTTGGCTCAAGGACCTCTATTGGTGCTACTTTAGGAACCATATTAATACTGGATTGAACCTTGGTTGACAGAGTGTATGGTAAATACTCTACCTACTCTCTGGTTTGACTATATATAGTCAGCCTCAAGAAAGACAAATTCCTGACCCACTGTACTGTCACTCCAACTTCCTAAAGCTTATTTTGTTATTGTTTTTGGATCACACCTTATAGTGCTCAGGGCTTAGTCCTCATTTTTTGCTTAGAGAACACTTCTGACAGTCTCAGAAGACCATATAGGGTGCCAGTTTGAACTGTGCAAGGAAAGTGATTTACCTAATAAACTATGGTTCTGCCCCCTAAATCTATTTTTTTTTTGTTTTTTTCTTCAGTCTGCTTTGTCTGGTTTTTTTTTTTCTTTTTCGTTTTTGGGTCACACCCGACTACGCTCAGGGCTTACTCGTCCGGCAGTCTTCAGGGACCACATGGGATGCCGGGATTCGAACCACCAACCTTCTGCATGCAAGGCAAATGCCTTACCACTGTGCTATCTCTCCAGCTCTTGCTTTAAGTCTGCTTTAAGTCTTTTTGGTCACATACCCACAAAGCTTCCTAACAGATACTCTCTTATAATTTTCTTGAAAAGCACAGAGTTCTGGGGTATAAAATACAAAAAGTTTTTAATGTTCTGTATTATCTGATCTGACACTGCCTTTCAGCATGGTTTTGCCTTTTTCTTTAAAACTATAAATCTTAATATTTTGGTGTGTAACATTTTAAATTCTTACTGTTTAAGTTATGACTTGTTCGTATGATTAAAAAAGTTATTAATCCTTGATACTTTGCTTTAATGTTGTAAAGCGGGGGTCTCAACCTCGGGGCCCGCGGGCCATTTGCGGCCCTCTGTACAACATTTTGTGTCCCATGGCCGGCCTTCAAATATCAGAAGAACTGTTCATGATCTTCACTCAATGTTCTATTCATGTTCAGAAGAAATAATTAAAACTGTTAATAATGGCGTTTGAGGACTTTTTTTTTTGGTGAAATCCCTTATGTGGCCCTGCCTCACCCTGAATTTGCCTCCTGCGGCATCCCAGGTAAATTGAGTTTGAGACCCCTACTGTAAAGGCTGGAGAGATACTACAGTGGATGAAAATCTTGCCTAATACACAGCAGAATCAGGTTCTACCCCCTTTTTATGGTTTCCCTGAGCAGAAACAGAATTAAGCCTTGAGCACTGCTGCATTTTATATATGCATATATGTGTGTGTGTATAACTTTACTTTTTTATGTTTTTACATTGTGTTGAGAATGTACTATGTTTAATATTCACTATTTGAAATATGTAATTACTTGTTGCAGAATATTTGTAGGTGTTCTTTGTTTATATGTATGAGTGTGTGTATTAAATTATATAATAGGGTTGTTACTCTCATTCAATTACTTTATATCTGTTTTAAGTTGACTTTTTATATTTATTAGTACGTTTATTAGTAAATTACTGTAAGATGTTTAAAAGGAAAATAAAGAAAGCAGAAGAAAGTTGTATGTCTGTGTTGGGGAAAGAGAGAGAGAGAGAGAGAGAGAGAGAGAGAGAGAGAGAGAGAGAGAGAGAAGGAAAACATATGCCTGGTGGTGGGAGGGAAACTGAAACATTGGTTGTAGGAAATGTGCACTGGTGAAGGATGTTGGACATTATATTAATGAAACTCAATCATGAACAACTTTATAATTGTGGGGAAAAGGACAATTGTATAATATACAACCTCGCAACTACTGTGTTTAATAAAGTAATTAGATTATAAAAAAAAAAAAGGTTACTGGGTCCGGCGAGGTGGCGCTAGAGTTAAGGTGTCTGCCTTGCAAGCGCTAGCCAAGGAAAGACCACGATTCGATCCCCAGGCATCCCATATGGTCCCTCCACGCCAGAGGCAATTTCTGAGCTCTTAGCCAGGAGTAACCTCTGAGCATCAAATTGGTGTGGCCTGAAAAACCAAAAAAAAAAAAAAAGGTTACTTTAAGATTTTCTAGTGACAAAAATCAACATTTCTTTGGATTTTCCTATATTATTTTTACCTCTATTAGGTCCTGGTTTTATTCTGTTTATTAGTGCTCATTTATTGTTTATGTATTTTGTTATTTTCATGTATTTCACCACTTTTCATCTACAAATCTTCCTTTCTTACACCTTTCATAAATGTTAGTTTATTTGTATGGTAGAAATTTAATTTCCCTGACACCAAATACTCTGTTTACAGATGTGTTTCATTTATGATTGCCTACTTTACTTTTTTATGTTATATCACGGAAATAGATTTTTTAGAATGTTATTCTATTGCCAGTTATATAAACAGAAAAATGTTAATTTATTCTTGTTTCCTAAAACTCTATTACCAAATTGGATTGACTTGAAAGTCATTGTTCCATATGGAATACCAGGAATCGAATTTGGGACACAGCATGCAAGGCAAAGACCTTATGCGCTGTATTATCGCTCCAGACTCTTTTTGGACTTTGGTCCCTTTCTTTGGCCACTTGTGCAATCCTTGACCCTAATCCTATGCCATGACCTTTTATATATGATTTTCATTGTACCACTCTTGGAATCTCCTGAAGGCTCACAAGGTTATATGACCTTGATAGGAAAACAGTGGTTTATAATACACAGCAAACTAGTGAAAGTTCTGTATCAAGCAATGTGAATCAATTTCACTCTCTGTGTCAACAGTTATTTACCAAAATAAAGCTTATTTCACCTTGTTTTTTCTATATGTTTTCATAAGAAAAATCACTTACCTATTTCATTATCAGCAATAATTTTCCTAAATAGCTTTTCCACAAATGTTGTTCCAATCAGTTATCCTACATTTCTGGGTATTTATGAGGCTACACATTTGCACAAAATTTTCCTCTCTTACCCCATATTTTTGGGTATTTTTGAGGCTAAGCACTTAAATAAAGTTTTCCCTCATTTCTGCAGCTTCACAATTTCACCGATTCTGTCAGGTAACCTGTCAAGGCATTTTCCTAAAGCCAAATCTCAGCTTAAGAGAAATTCTGGGCCAGCTATTCTGAGGATAGCATTTTTATTTCCTCCTCCTTAACTCAGAGATATTTTCTTCTTGAGGTCCATGCAGATATAGCATCATGCTTTGGGGCACACCTGCTCTGTCTTAGCAATATTGTGAGACCAAGTGGTGAGAACCAAGGGATAATATGCAGTTGTTTGTTGGCTATTTCTGGTGGATTATTCAAACAAGAGAATAAATTATACAACATATCTTGATTTTTTTTGTTTGTTTGTTTTTCGGGCCACAGCCATTTGATGCTCAGGGGTTACTCCTGGCTAAGGGCTCAGAAATTGCCCCTGGCTTGGGGGACCATATGGGACGCCGGGGGATCGAACCTCGGTCCTTCCTTGGCTAGCGCTTGCAAGGCAGACACCTCACCTCTAGCGCCACCTCACCGGCCCCTAAGTTGATTATTTTTAAAAAAGTATTTTGTCAGTTAATTTTGCCTATTTTCTTGAGCCTGATATAGGACCTTTTGTTGTTATTTTTGTTGCAAGTGTTTCAAAAAAGCCTAAAATAATTCTACAAACAGTATCATTTTTGGGCCTGAGAGATAGCACAGTGGTAGGGCCTTTGCTTTGCAGGAGGCCAAGCCAGGACAGATGGCAGTTAGATACGCAGCATCCCATATGATTCCCCAAGCCTGCCAGTAGTGATTTCTGAGTGCAGAGCCAGGAGTAACCCCTGAGTGTTGCCAGGTATGACCCAAAAACCAAAAAAATAAAAGTATTATTTTTTTCTTGGAGGTGGTTGTAAGCATGAGGCATGAAGGAAGATGCAAGAAGCAGAGAACAAAAAAAAACCGTTGTGGATTTCAGGCTGAGTGTAATAGCACTGCCAGATACAAAAGAGCTCAGGCACATCTCTTAAATTCATTTGATTTTAGGATCAAGATCAGACATCTCTGGAGGAGGTATATACTTTGAGTGAATCAAATACCAACAACAACACAAATAACAACTTCAATATAGATGTAAATAATGTTTTACTGATAATTCCTAGCTACTGAACAATATTCAAAAAGTATATACTGGAGTGAAAGAAAGTCTTTCAAAAATAAAATCATTTTACTTACGTGAAATATAAAAACACATCAAATTAATCTGTGACTCAACTTAAGGTATCATACTCAAGTAGCAAAAATATCCTGAGGATGTATGAGATCGTTCTGTTTATTGGTTTGAGAGTTAGATTCAAGTATTTTATTTTATTACTGCTCCTTAAACTATCCTATTACATTTTGATCATGCACTCTTTTTTGTATATATGTTTTATTTCAAAGTATAATAAATATATAAGTTAAACAAAACAACAAAAAGTCAAACAAGCATAGCAATAATATAATACTAGCAACACAGAAAGAACCACAAATTCTTACATTTCCAAAATATAACATAAAAAAAGATCCATGAATTAAAAAAAAATCTCATTCAGATGTATTTGACCTTGGGAGAAAAAATAAGTGTGATTGCTACTAAACAAAAGTCTTTCTTCTTGCTGAATATACTAACTGTAGAGGAGAAAATCAGTGACTCATATCATACTACACCCAGTGTCTGCACAAAGGATTTAGATTAATTATTCTTGGGAGGTTCAGACATATTTCTCTAAGATCTTGACAACTGATATGGGTTGGTTATGACCCAAAACATTACAAAGAAACAGATGGAAACAGGCTATCCTCATCACTGTGAAAATAGAAAAGTTTGAATATAGATAATTATTAATGGTTGCAGCATAAATAACCGCAAGCATAACATGTTGTTGAGTTAGGAATATATTGCTTGATATGTAAGAATATGATTTTAAATATTCTATTTAAATTCCAAACAGTGGTTTATCCATAATTTCTATTATATTTTCAGATGGGATGCTCTTACGGGTATTTAAAAATTTATAAAAAGTTATACAAATCCTTTCTATTTCAAAGCTCATGGTGCAATTAAAACTTTATAAAAGATAGATGCAATTTTCATCTGGCTGCATTAATCCCTTTACTTTTTGCTTGCTTCTCCTCATCCTTTGTATAAAAAATGAAATTGCCATTTTCTTATAAAGGGCTGTAGGTATTAGTCATACGATTACTTTTATTAACAGAACTTAGAAAGTTTCAACTGAAGTTATTTGTATTTTGTATTTGCAATAGAAATCTTGTTAGTTCTTTAGGCTAGATGTGACTTTTTTGAAGTCATGAATGAAATCAGTAAGGTATCCTTATAATGAAAACATTTTTTTCCCTTTTATGAGGAAAAAAAGAGATGATACCATTGTAGAACAAGCCAGACATCCTCCAGCACTTGGTTTCTTTCCAGAACCCCAGAGTGCTTACTTCTGGGTTTATTGTTTTCATTATCAGTCTTGCGTTAATATTTACAGTTTGTATAAAGCATGTCCTTGGAGCACAACTTAGTGTGAAGTACTGCTGTTTTGTTTTCTTAAAGATGCACTTGTCTGCTATAGGTATAAGACTACAAACACATACAACACATATGCATGCACACACAGAGAAATATCTATGTGGGTGTCTGAGAATAAGTATGGTGGAGATTAAAATTCTCTCTTTAAAAATAAACAATAAAGAAAAAGTGCCCCCCAAGGTTCAATCTATTGCAAGGGGCCTGAGCAATAGTACAAAGGGGAGGGCATTTGCCTTGCATACAGTTGACCTTGGTTTAATTGCTTTATCCCATATGGTCCCCTAAGTACCACCAGGAGTAATTCCTAAATGCAGAGCCAGTAGTAACCCCTGGGCATCACTGGGCATGACTAGAAAACAAACAAGCAACAAAACAAAACAATGATAAAAAGAAAGGAAAAGAATACCAAGCTGTTCCAGAATGTTCATCTCTGTTGCATCCTTGAGCATTCTCCAAAGAAAATATCTTTATCATGCATTTGGAAGTTCTGGGAAGATGTTTATTTTTCTCTAAAAGGTGGGTTTTTATCTACCTGCAAAACCTAAGATCACCCTTCCACAGGGCGCCTGGGATTCAGAAGTTAGCATATGATAGGTCTCAGCTACCCTAGCTGATGAGGAAATTGCAAGTCACATTCAGTTTGTTAGTTTTATTTCAATTATGATAATTTTAGCTGAACGCTAAATTAGAGCTTAATTTTAGTCACAGACAGCAGGAGCAGATGCTACTTTTTTGGCTTCTGGACATTTCTTTTTCTCAAAGGAACAAGCACGCCTACCCCATTTTTTTTTTTACCTCCTCCCTTTCTAGATTATATATGAAGCAATAGGGGGAAAAAAGGTCAGACATTCTGAAATCACAGAAAATCTCTTTTAGATGTTGGTCATCTGTCACATCTCAGTTTAATTGTTGACACTCAAAGAAAGAACAATTTTGGCATGTACATATCCACACAGAAAAGATTAATTTTGGCTTACTATGGATCCTTCAGTTTTAAAAATAAAAGTTTATCAAAGTATTTTTATATTATGCATTTCAGCTATTTGAAGAATATAACTCAATAGCATCTAATTTAACAGCATAGCTATATGGCATTCTCCATAATCAAGTTTAGAAGACTTATTAGCTCCAAAAGATATCTAGTGCCTATTAGGTTATAATCTGTTTCTTTTCAGCTTCTGCTCTCTTTCTCTCTCTCTGAGAAATTGCTAAATATGGACATTTTTGTACATGTAATTATACGCACACTACTCCATTGTAACTGACTTTTTAATCTTATCAACATTTTCAAGGTTCATTTGTCTTCTTGTGTATACTGCTCTTTCACTCTATTGTAGAATGTTTCTTTGTATGGACATACCACAGTCTGTTTATTCACTCAGCAGTTAGTAAACAATTCGATCATTTCCATGGTTGAACTATTCTGAAGAATGTTTTTATGAGCATTCATGTGCATATTTTTTGCACAGAAATGTGCTGTAGCTATTTCCAACCCCTTCAGTTGTATGTGTGAGTTCCAAATGCTCTTTTTTCTAAGTTTTTTAACTGGGTTTCATTTTGGAGCCACATTATAATAAAAGTCTATATTTAGTCTCAACATTCCTGTGTCAACATGAGAACCACTCATTACCAAATTTGTCAGGAAATTTACAAGTACATTTTGAGATTTGGTTGGATGCTACTTGAGAACAGACTTTCTATAGTTCCTTGTCAGAAATTAGAAAAATTACTAATAATAGAACTGACATAGACAAAGTGGCATTGCTGCTGTGACTTCCCCATCTCCACCCCAATTTTGCTTTTATTTGTTCTGTAAAGACATCATCTATTAGATTTTCTATTAGACTTCTGTTAAAGTTTGCTAGAAGTACTACTCAATGGGGATTTTTTTATTCACTCTTTAAATGACTCTTCAAATCAACAAAATCTATTAGAGTTTCCCAACATTGTGTTTTGGTTTGTGGCATTGATGAAATAATATGACCCATTCAGATGGAAATAGTGAATAGCTTAACAGGTTCTCTTTCCTTCATTCCTTCCCTACGGGAATAACCCAGGATCTCACACACCTGAGACAAACATTCTAGTATAGAGCTACATACTCTTTCCTTAGAAAGAAGCTTATTTCTATTCTTTGGATTCTAAAACTGTTCACTTCTCTGTAGATCTAAGTATATCTGGGATATGTGTCTTGGCCCCAAATCAAACTGCTGGGCGCAACAATTCTAACCCTTCATAGTGCCTTGTGTTGTATGATCTACCGTAAAGTTTTCATGGAGATGTTAGAACATTCAGTTCTATTAAGTTTTCGCTCACTCACAATGGTGCATAGCAATGTTGTTATGAAAAGATTGCACGGAGGCATAACTGTGTACAGTAAACTGACAAAGAAACCCAGAAGGTTTTGAAAATGCACCATGTTATCTTTGAGACTTGATTGAGAGTCAGCATAACACTACTGTAGTATTACTCTGACATGAGATTGTGTCTTACTTGGTTTTTGTCCAGCTGACTTTCACACTAGTCCAGCTGGCAGTTCTCGCCTAGTTCAAGTGCTGTTTTAGATATTAATAAGACTAGAACCAGAGCCAGGATACTAGAATCCCAACTTCCCACAGTAAACTCTATCTTGAGTCTGTCTGCTCTCTTTGTTGCCAGGGGTACAAGTCCTTTTATGCAAGGAGAATTCTCTGCCTTCTGTGGCAGGTCAGTTTGCTATTGATGCAGTTATGAACAAGACTGTATCTTCCTCACACTTCAGATATAAAGTGAATTACTATCTTTTCTTGGGGCTGGGGATATACAAATGCGAATTCTTTTGTTACAGACCCTATATATCCCAGGCTTACTTCTTTGTGACTATTCCAGGTTATAATGGGCAATCCATATACACTTAAAGCCTTTACAGACAATATGCTTAAAAATATGGTGTTGTTTTTCTTTGGCTTTCTTATAAAGTGCAACAGTGCTCTGGCTCCTATAATTTATATCTTTTTCATAGAAAAATAGGTTTATCATGAAATTCCTCTTATTTCAGTGAACCCCACTGAGAAATGGCAAGATCCTTAATCAGACCTTATGTTTTCTGTACTGGCCATGGAAAGTTGCTATCTTAGTGAGTAGAAGACTTGATTTGTCAAGGAATCTGATCAAACTAGCCAAATCCCCAATAAAGCACAGTTAAATTTGCAGAAACTCCTCTAAACATCTTTGGATATTATTGTATAGATAACTTTGCCATTGGACCAGTGATTTCATAAATATTGTTAGGGTGGGTAGATAAAGTACCTCTTTCCTTGATTTTGGCAAATTAAGGAATTCTAAGGGAATGGGTGGCCAATACTAGGATTTCACAATTCTTTTTTTTTTTTCCTCATTTGAGTTACACCCTGTGATGCTCAGGGATTACTCCTGGCTATGCTCAGAAATCGCTCTTGATTACTCCTGGCTATATGCTCAGAAATTGCTCCTGACTCTGGGAACCATATGCGATGCCAGGGGGAATTGAACCAATTGATCTGTCCTAGATCGGCTGTGTGCAAGGCAAAAGCTTTACTACTGTGCTATCACTCTGGTGCAGGCTTTCACAATTCTTAATTAGTATCTGCTATGGGTTGAGTTGTGTCCTTTTCCAACAGATATATTAAAAGGCCAAAGCAATAGTACAGCGGGTAGGGTACTTGCTTTTGTAAGTGGTGACGAATTTTAGTTCCTTGTGCCACACACTATTCCCAGAGCTCCACCAAGAGCAATATCTGAATAGACAGATATCTCTGTAGACAGATATAAGCCTGGCTATACACACCAGGTATTGCCCTCAATTATTCACATAACAAAAATTAATAGAATCCTCACCAGCATTAAATGTATGTATAACCTTATTTGAAAATAAAACATCCCCCCAGATAAAATTAAGATAAGGTTTTAAGGTGGTCACTCATCTAGTAGGGACTGTTTCTTTATAAAAAAGGAATATGTGTATGAAGACATACAAAGAGAGAAATGACAAAGAGAAAAGAAATGTAGACTACATCTATCAATGGAAAAACAGCTGAGGCTTCATATAAAGCTGGAACCAATATTCCCTCCAAAGGAATAACCTGGCCAGCCCATTGATTTCCCATTTCTAGTCCCCAGAACCATGAAGTAATAGATTTCTATTGTTTTAAGTTGCCAGTTTATGCAACTTTGTTATAGCACTTCTTAAAAAAAAATCAACTCATTACCTTCTCATCTTTTTACTATTGTATGTAGTTTTGCTATTTTATTTTCAGACTGTTATTTCATTTAAATCCTGGAACTCTAGATTTTAATGATCTAGAGACAGTTTACATCTCTCCCTCTTCACTAGTAAAATCATCTCTTGGATGTGGTATGCACTGATATTTTATGAAAAGAAGTATAGTTTTACTCTTTCTTTAATGAATCATTTAGAGAGCTAAACAAATAAAAAGACCAATTATGTTTAAGTATTTAGTAATAGACTTGCAGAAGTATTTTTGGTAAATACTGTAATATGAATGTCATTCATATACAGACTACCTCTGCAGAGTTTTCTGAATCAAGGAAATTTTTTTAATTTATTTTTTTGCATAAGCTTAACCACATAAGTTTTACTGTTAGGACTGGCAGTATTCTTGGAAGGACTGCATATGGTCATTTAAATTGGTGGAAAGAGATTTTTAAGGCTCTGTGAAAAGCATTTAAATTGAGACTTTAATGTTAAGAACTGGCTTTGTATGTTAAAATCTTTTCCCTAATGTATTCATTGCACATCTTAAGATATGGTAATGTATACATAGAGCCATACTTTTAAAGTACTTAATTTGGTTTGAAATTATTGTAAGGAAGAAAAGATCTAAGAAGAGCTCAGTAGCTTAATTTCATTGTGATAATGAATTTGGAAGGAGTTTCATCTATGGAGTGAATATAGACTAAGACAATGGAAAACTATTCTAATGTCTTATGTATATCATCCAATTTACTCTGAAACGTTCCTGGGCTTTTTCATGTTTCAGATTTCTTAATTTTTTTAAACAGTCCTCAAATTTCCTTTTATCATTGTTTTAAACTATGTTATACACAAGCCTGACAGTTTTGTATAATGTATAAAAGTTCTGAAGGTCTGAGTATATAGGGCTCATACCAGCCTTGTAAAATATGCATCTTAGTTCAAGCTCTGGTTTTACTACTAGCCAACCATTTACCTTGAGCAAGTCACTTCACCTTTTAATTTCCTTTTATGTTACCCACTGAACTCTTGTTTGAGTCTGTTTAATTTGCCTCTTGGCAGCCTTTATGAACCCTGCGATTGTTTAGATGCGTACTTCATTCTCTGGATGATTTAGAATCTTTGTGGAACCATTTACAAAGGTCTCTTACTTTAAGTTATTTTGTATTTTGTAATATTTGTATTTTTTTTTTGGTTTTTGGGCCACACCCGTTTGACGCTCAGGGGTTACTCCTGGCTATGTGCTCAGAAATCGCCCCTGGCTTGGGGGGGACCATATGGGACGCCGGGGGATCGAACCGCGGTCCTTCCTTGGCTAGCGCTTGCAAGGCAGACACCTTACCTCCAGCGCCACCTACCCGGCCCCGGATATTTGTATTTTTTAATACAATACTTTGTATTTTCTCTTAAAATATTGACTACCAGGGGGCCAGAGAGATAGCATGGAAGTAAGTCATTTGCCTTGCATGCAGAAGGACAGTGGTTCAAATCCTGGCATCCTATATAGTCCCCTGAACCTGCCAGGAGCGAATTCTGAGCATAGAGCCAAGAGTAACCCCTGGGCACTGCCGGATGTAAACCCCCCCCCCAAAAAAAAACCAACCCCCCCCCAAATATATTGACTATCAGATAAGGGTTTAATATCCAAAATATACAATGCACTGACAGAACTTTACAAGAATAAAGCATCTAATCTCATCAAAAAATGGGGAGAAAAGGGCCCGGAGAGATAGCACAGTGGCGTTTGCCTTGCAAGCAGCCAATCCAGGACCAAAGGTGGTTGGTTCGAATCCCAGTGTCCCATATGGTCCCCCGTGCCTGCCAGGAGCTATTTCTAAGCAGACAGCCAGGAGTAACCCCTGAGCAGCGCTGGATGTGGCCCAAAAACCAAAAAAAAAAAAAAAACCCACAAAAAATGGGGAGAAAAAATGAACAGACTTTGACAAAGAAGAAATACAAATGGCCAAAAGGCACATGAAAAAATGCTCCACATCACTAATCATCAGAAAGATGCAAATCAAAACAACTATGAGGTACCATCTCACGCCACAGAAATTGGCACACATCACAAAGAATGAGAACAAGCAGTGCTGGTGGGGATGTGGAGAGACAGGAACTCTTATCCACTGCTGGTGGGAATGCCATCTAGTCCAACCTTTATGGAAAGCGATATGGAGAAGCCTCCAAAAACTGGAAATTGAACCCATATGATCTAGCTATACCACTCCTCGGAATATACCCTAGGAACACAAAAATACAGTACAAAAATCCCTTCCTCACACCTATATTCATTGCAACGCTGTTTACAATAGCCAGACTCTGGAAACAACCAAGATGCCCTTTAACAGATGAAAGGCTAAAGAAACTGTGGTACATATACACAATGGAATATTATGCAGCTGTCAGGAGAGATGAAGTCATGAAATTTTCCTATACATGGATGTACATGGAATCTATTATGCTGAGTGAAATAAGTCAGAGGGAGAGAGATAGATGCAGAATAGTATCCCTCATCTATGGGTTTTAAGAAAAATAAAAGACATTTTTGCAATAATTCTCAGAGACAAAATAGAGGAGGGCTGGAGGGACCAGCTCACTACATGAAGCTCACCACAGAGTGATGAGCGCAATTAGAGGAATAACTACATTGCGAACTATCATAACAAAGTGAATGAATGAGGGTAGTAGAAAGCCTGTCTAGAGTACAGGCGGGGGTGGGGTGGGGAGGAGGGAGATTTGGGACATTGGTGATGAGAATGTTGCACTGGTGAAGGGAGAGGTGTTTTTTACATGACTGATACCCAAGTACAATCATATTTGTAATCAAGGTGTTTAAATAAAGATATTAATAAAAAAGTGAAAATAAAAAACTATATTGACTATCATTTCTCATGATCATTAGAGACACAGTTTAGAATCTTATGATGTTGTGTTCGATCATCAAGGACTTGAAAGATGCCACTGTAATGAAAAGGAATGAAGAAAATAAGACTATCCTTCACAGTATAGACATGGAATTGCTTAGTGTCTAAAATGTGCATTGGCTTGTTGGTTGATGTATATTTTCTATTGTAATGCAAAGTTTGACTTTAGTCTAATCCTTAGCATCTAATATTGTTCCCTGAGCCCTCTAGTAGTTATCTGAGTGCAGAGCCAAAAGTAATTCCTGGATGCTAAGCCATGAGTGATCCCTGACTCAGAACCAGGATGATCCTGAGTGCAGAGTCAGGAGTGATTCCTTAGTTCAGAGCCAGTAGTCATCCCTGAGTGCAGAGCCTTGAGTGTTCCCTGAGTGAAGAGCCAGGAGTGATCCCTGACTGCAGAGCTAAGAGAAAGCCCTGGAAACCGAGTGGGGTAGCCCCCAAACTAGGACAGACCAAAATAAATAAATACATAAATACATAAATAAAAAGAATAAAGAATAGCTGCCAGGCTATACTTGTGTCAATCTTGGTCTAATATTCATCTGATGATGCTTTGGTATTCATTCCTGGTAAGATTTGTGCTAAAAGTGCAAGTGAAGAAATGATGACCAAGCACAGACAACGATGTGGTCCAGAATTTGCGGGCATGAATGGATTTGTATAAGCTCATAATTTCCCCCAGCAGCTGACAAGCATATGGTGCAGGGATTTGCAGGATCAGTGGAAGGAGTGGTTCTTTAAATCAGACAGGCTTTGCACTTTGTGCAGGCCGTCAGGGATCTGTGCTGGGCTCCTAATCATTTGTGTGATTTCCTATTTTATTTTAAATAATTTTAATTGAATCACCATGAGGTACACATGGTGTTCATGATTGAGCTTAAGTCATACAATGTACACCTCTCACCAGGGCACATTTCCTGCTGTCGCCAGTTTCTCGCCTGCCACCCTCTGCACCAACCTGACTCTATGATAGAGACATTTTTTCTCTCTCTTCTCTCTCTCTCTTTCTCTCTCCCCTCTCTCTCTCCCTATCTTTCTCTCCTTTATTTCCTTTTAAATACTGTGGTTTGTAATATTATTACTGAAGGGCTATATCTATCTATCTATCTATCTATCTATCTATCTATCTATCTATCTATCTATCTATCTATCTATCTATCTATCTATCTATCTATCTATCTATCTATCATCTATCTATCTATCTATCTATCTATCTATCTATCTATCTATCTATCTATCTATCTATCTATCTATCTATCAATCATCTATCTATGTCACTTTTCCTCCTTTCAGAACCTAGTTTTTTTGTCCAGAGTGATAATTCCTAACTTTCATTGTCATAACAGTCACTTATCTGCCATAATTTTGCTCCCTATCCCCCATATGTGAGAAGATTTTTCCCCATAGACTAGTCCTCCTGGCCCTTGTCTCTGTTATCTTTGGTTATTATTCCCATCCTATGTTTTAAAAATACACTACTAATAAATGTGATCATTCTATGTCTGTTCATCTCCCCAGGTTATATATTGCTAAGCATAATACTGTCTATAATCCACCCATGTATAAGAAAATTTCATGACTTCATTTTTCGTAACAGCTGTGTAGTAGTCCTTTAGTTTCTTTAGTGTAGTATTCCATAGTTTCTTTATCCAGTCATCTTTTCTCAGACACTTGGGTTGTTTCCAGATTCTGGCAAATATAAATAATGTTACAATGAATATAGGAGTGTAGATGTTGCCTTTTTTGCATTGTGTTCTGGGACCCCTAGAATATGTAATACCCAGTATGTAATTGCTGAGTCATATGCATACATGATCTCTAATTGTTTTATTGATGTCCATTTTGTATTCTCAAAATGCTAGACCAGTTGACATTCCCACAAACAGGGGATGAAATTTTTTTCTCAACACATTTTTGGTTTTTGAACAAGGTATAGATTCTGAAGAGTATATGTAGAATGTGGCAAACTTATTTTGATTTTTGAACAAGTACACAGTGTCTTGCTTTATGTTATTGGTGCCTGGGAAGTAATAAACCTAAGCGCTTGATATTTTAAAGCTCTGGAGTTCTAGCTGGTTTCTCACTGCTTTTATTATTTATTTATACTTCATATAGCCTAAATTATTGCACCCTCAAGCAGTTGTTATTAAGCTGAAAGTTTTGACTAATTTGTAATGGTATATTTTTGGTCATTATTCACACTGTCATAATTGTTTTTATATTAAAATTATTGTATTTAGAGATGTGCTTTAAAAGGAATAGCTTTGTAAGACTTTGAAAGAAAATTTTAGGTTTTTAAGGACTCAGCTAGGATTTGGGGACAGACACCAGTGCATGTATATATTTTTTTATTATTTTACATAGCAATAGCTTTTTTCCAAAAATCTTAATGTGGAACAAAGTGAAATTTTTAGGCTTATATTCCTGCTTTAAGTCAATATATTCAACAAAAATTATCATATTGTTATGTCCTTTATTAGAATAAGGGACATAAATATAACATAAAATAATTTAAGGTCAGCCAACAAGTACTATAAACATATTTTTCTGTCTGACAGTTATAAACCTCTTATTTCTCTTCTGTTTAGTTTTCTTTGTGTCGTTTTATTGAACCACATCCCACATTGCTCAGGACTTACTTCTGGCTCTGTTCAAGGATCAAACCTGATGGGGGGTGGGAGAACCATTTTGGGTAACAGATTTCAAACCTGGGTTACCCACTGTCCTGTGTCTTCAGCCCTGTTTGGTTTTCTTTGACTACCGTTATCTCCTCCTCCTTTTGAACTCTGATGGAAGTCTGTTTCTCTTTTCAGGATATCCAAAAGACATGAAATAAATGAAATTTACTTTTTTACTTCACTCGTGCAATTGAATCTAGAAGATGGAAAATGTATGATTATTTCTAGTTTTAAATATTTCTATTGAGATAACTACAGAGAAATGATAATTTATGACTCTGTTGTTTCATGTATTTTGTTACATATAGTAGCAGTCCCCAATAATTTCTAGAATTCTATTATTTTTAAAGTTTAAATCTCTCTCTCTCTCTCACTCTCTCTCTCTTGCTTGCTCACTCACTTGCTTGGCTCTGTGCTCAAGGATCACTCCTAATAGTGCTCAGGGAAATGTGGTTCTGAGCAAGACAAGTACTTTCCCCAGTACCATCTTACTGGACCCAGTATTTTGATGAAGTCCTTTGAGGTAGGTACTTTTCCATCCTTTTCCAGGTATTCAGGGACTGGAGTGACAGTACAGCACACTTTGCACACTGCTATTTTGGGTTCTATCTCCAGCATCCCTTATGGTCCCCAGAACCCACCAGAAGTGAACCTTGAGTGAAGAGCCAGGAGTAAGCCCTGAGCACTGCTGGGTGTGGCCCCAAAAGAAGAAGATGGGGGAAGTAGGGGAGAGTGATAGCAAGAAAGAGAGAGTAGGGGAGGAGAAGGGAAGGGAAGGGAGATGAGAAGGGAGAAAAGAAAAATCTGGATATTCACCAAGTCCTATCCTTTTGAAATCTATCTTTTAGAATTTAAATATTATTTAAAAAAACCCTTTTGTCTGTTTTGTTTAATTGGGTTTTGTTGTAGGGGCAGGATGGGGGGGGGCTATACACTGTGCTCAGGATTTATGCCTATTCAGAGCTCACAGATCATTCTTGGTGGGTCCAATCTGTTGTATAGGGGATCAAACCTGGATAGGCTTCCTCATTACAAACACCTTACACACTCTAATATCTCTCAGGCTTCTATCCCCATAAAAGCCCCACCCCTTTGAATCATTTTTCCCTTCATTCCCTCTTTGATCTTTCTAGAACAATTTTTTTGCAAATAGTTTTCTAAATTACCTAATTTTCATATAATTTTTCTATTTTCTATATTTATTGGGGGGGGTGGGGGAAGAGATCACTTCTGGAATGTAATTTAGATAACCATATGGTTCCAGGATCACAGAGATCTCTTGTTTTTGAAGAAGTGCATTTGCCATCCAGAGATCCTGAACATGAAGCCATTTGCAGGAACGAATTCATTGCAAACTAAACTTTAGTTTGTTAAGATGGCAGAAATGCCCAAAGCAGCTATATCAATTATTCCTTCCTGTTGGTGGCAGCTAGTAGTTGATTCTGGGCCGATTATTTGGAGCTACAATCCTATGGAGCTGTCATTGCATTATATTCCATTCACCTGTCTCAGCTAAATCTTAGAAAGCAAAGTGAAATGGAGGTCCTTACCTTAAGAAAGTGGGATGTTTGGGAAGGCATGAGTGTAAAAGTGTATGTCCCAGGATACTTTGACATATTTAAAAGTGGTTTAAAACATCAATTTAATGTTATAGTTTCAAAATATGAATTAAAATACAAAATTTAATAATGAAATACAATTTAAACAATTTACGTTTAGATAAAAGACATGCATTTTTTCCGAATTTTTGTTTTTGCTTTTAGTCACACGAGGTTATGCTCTATGTGTATGTAAACATTTCAATGGGGTTATTATGTTACTGACCCTACCCAGATCGGTGATTGTGCCCTACCCGAGGGTGTGACCTGGCATTCTGCTCCCAACCTAGGGTGGTACCTGATTCTACTCCCACCATTGAGTGGTACCTGATCCCACCATTGGGTGGTACCTGATTCTGGGGCATAAAAGCAAGGGTCTGTGGAAGGCGAGGGGCTTTTTTTCCTGGGGCCTATTCTGGGGCCTTTTGGCTTCGGCCTCTTCACGGAATAAAGAGCTGTTTTCTTTGGGAGCCTGACTGCCTGTTGGCTTTCTTCCCGCGGCATTCACCTCAGAACCGCGGACTGAACAGTGTAACAGATTCGTGTTCGGAGTTGGAGGAGAAAGGCCTCATCCTCTGTCCCTCCATCAGTCAAACCCATCAGGGGCTGAATTGCAACAATGCTCAGGGTTTATTCCTGGCTCTACATTAGGGAATTAATTCTAGTTGCTCTCTGGGTACTGGGGAAGAGGATACCTAGGACATCAGGGATTGAACCCAAATTGATCTGTGCAAGGCAAGAGCCTTACCTACTGTACTATCCATCGGCCCCCTTTTCTAATTTTTAAGTTTTCTTATTTTATCTGATACTCCTAGTTTTTTTAATGTCCCTCTATCACATGAATCTTAAAGTGAAAGCAATTTAAAAATACATATGCACCTAAATGACTAATTTTTAATATATTGGATATCTCATGTCTGTATGGATTCAATTATTTTGTTTCTTTGGAAGACATACATAGAGCTGTTCAGTGCTGCACTCAGGAATCACTACTGGTGGTGTTTGGGGGGGACCATATGCAATGATGGGGCACAAAACCGGGTTAGTACAGTGCTGACCCAATGTAATCGCTTTCCAGTCCTTGTATCTGGTATATGTAACCATTTATAAATTACATCACTTAAAAATCCTTCTCAAGAAAAAATTGCTCTAATGGTGGTTCTCAAACTAAGATGTTTTTTATTTTTAATTTTAAAGCAACACTGTATAGTGCTCAGGAGCTACTCCAGGCTCTGTGCTCATAAATCGCTCCTGGCAGGCTCAGGGGACCATATGGGATTCTGGGAATCGAACCTGGGTCTGTCCTGGGTTGTTCATGTGCAAGGCAAAAACCCTGCCACTGTGCTATCCCTCCAGCCCCAAATTGTGATTTTCTTTACATCCTAGAACATTTCTCTTATCCACATATATATACACAAATAAAAATGATCTTATTCCATCCTACCCCCAGAAGTTCAGTATTTTCATTATATTGCTCATGGGATCTATGGTGAAAATATTAAGAAATTGCTGATTTATTTTTTTAACTTTGATATTTATGGAATACAATGTCATTGGACAAATGGTTAATTTTTATAGATAGATTTGCGATTTGAGACTCAATGGCAGTTTGTTTTAACTTGACCTATTTTTTGGCAGTTGTTTAATTATTCGTTTATCTCTTTGCTCTGCAAATTTGATGAAGAACAAGGATGGTGTCATTACTAACTTCAAAGTTTAAGCATCGAATACTCTGCCTGGCTAAATAGTTGGTGGTGAGTTGAACTGAATAACAAACACATTCCTAGAGTTCCCCTGAAGCATTGCCCTTGTAACCAATAGAACATTCTGTCGAACATTAGTTGAACTTAAATGATTCAATTATCATGTTTACTTGTTAATGTCATCCTATCAATTGTGTTTTAGAGTTGGATGTTTTGAAGAATAGCTTCTTCTTAACAAGACAGAACCCAGACAAAGCAATAATCTGTCTTTACTCAACCCAGACCTAATATGTTAATTCTGATTTAATTTAATTTTCTTCTGCTCATGGCACTGAAATTTTCAAATGGTTCATTTGGTGCTTAATTATCAGCTAAAAATTTCACCCTATCTAGAGAGAAACCATGCTGTACCAAGTGCAGAGCATTTATCTGGGCACATTTAAGCTCTCGCTATTACTGAGTTGTGTCCTTTGAGAGAAAAAAATGTTTTCATCTGTGTCTCTCATTTAGAAATAACTGATATATTTTAGAAAAGATTTCAGTGTTTGGGACCTAAAATCTCTGTCTTCTGACTCCATATCTGTATTTTCTACTCACAATTGAACTGCTTTTCTCTTTTCTGAAAGGGACTTGGCTTAACAGCTACATGAACCAAAAGGTCTTAGAAACTTTCATTCAAAGAGAGCTACGTATGAGTCTCAGTGACTAAAGACTGGTTGTGTATTAGTCTTTGAGAATATTTTTCTGCATGAAAGATCTGCTATTGAGTCAGTCCTCATACTTTCTCTGGTAGTTTTCTTTTGCTTCCATAACAAAGATCTAAGAACACATTTTATTGCAATACATGTTAAAAAGCAGCACATCTAGTAAATGTATTTTCTTTTACAAATGAAAGATTTGTAATTAAAAGACTAAAACTCACTGAAGTCTCTGATGATGCCCGTTTTTAAGTCCTATTTTGAAATTAGAACTTATATAATGCTAACGATATAATGTAATTGCATATATAGTAAAAAAAGTATGATAGTAATAACATATACACTAAGAAGTCAAAACTTAGTATGCATATATATTAATTTCTGTTTTTTTCTAGTATTTATTGCTGAAACCTTAACTTTTCCTAAATATCTTAATAAAAGATCTCTTTAATATCTTCACAATACAAAGAATGTCTTTTGTATTTTATACTTAAACAATTTAAACATACATTGACTCGGTTTGAAATCCAGTAGTTGTTTCACAGGCTAAAATCAAAATATAAACAAGATTGTATTGAAGCTCAAGGAGATACTATTTTCAGACCATTTCCTGTTTCTAGGAAAGATGACTACTTTATTTCCAGTTTGTAGAACTGTGCTGCATCTATTCTTTGGCCTCTGGCCTCCTTTCATCTTCAAAACCAACAATGGGAGTTTCTAGTCCTTCTCACATTTCTACATCCTGTTAATATCTTATATATCTTTCTTCAACGTTTTTAGTACCTTGATAATACTGCTTCCCTACCCCTTGATACTAAAAATACTTCCCTTGCTTTAAGTTCAGCTAATTAGTAACCATACAGCATCTTTATTATGTAACATTTTGCTAGGTCTTGGAACAGGCATTGGCATCTTTACTTAGAAGGTAGGAATGGGGGTCCAACGCGGTGGTGCTAGAGGTAAGATGTCTGCCTTGCAAGCACTAGCCTAGGACGGGCCGCAGTTTGATTCCCCTGGAGTTCCATATGTTCCCCCAAGCCAGGAGCGATTTCTGAGCACATATCTAGGAGTAACCCTGAGCATCAATGGGTATGGCAAAAACAAAACAAAACAAAAAAACCCAAGAAGATAGGAGTGGAATACAATCACTATTTTTTCTACCATAACTCCTATATCTTTCGCTTTCAACTCTTTCACTTTCATTTATTTATTTTCCTACTTCCCTATTTCTTCCTTGTCCTTCTTTATTCATATCTATGTATGTTTATATACATGCAAGATAAATCTTTTTCAGAGCAATATATGTCAGTCTTGTGATTTTCTTTACATCCTAGAACAATTCTCTTATACTTATGTATGTACACAATTCTGTAAGGTTATCTATCTCTAGATAACTAATTTTTCTTTTCTTTTTTGGGGGGGCACACCCGGCGGCACTCAGGGGTTACTTCTGGCTATTTCTACTCAGAAATAGCTCCTGGCAGGCACGGGGAACCATATGGGGACGCTGGGATTCGAACCAACCACCTTAGGTCTTGGATTGGCTGTTTGCAAGGCAAACTCCACTGTGCTGTCTCTCCGGCCCTAAGTTGATTCTTGTTTTCTTTTCTTTTTTTTTTTTAATTTTTCATTTTCATCTTATACATGTGATATTGGATATTCAATGAAAATAATTTTTGTTCACCTCTCCAATAACAAACATGATTCATTTTTATTTATACATTGTAATTATTGTGAGAAGAAACTGAATAGATATAGAAATAAATATGAGAAAAGGGATACTTATTTAAGTATCTACAGAAAAGTACACAGAATAATCACCATTTCCTATAAGCCTCAAATTTACATGAGTTGCCTAAGGTCAAGTTGCCGTAGTTGATAGATAACCAGGATGCCAAAAATTATGATCTTTGTCTCCTACAGCACTATAGTGTCTAATGAATATTTATTGATCGGTTATGCATTGTTATCGATTGGGTACTCTAAGGCACCATGTGAGCTGATTTGTTTATCAAATTCATTTACTCTCCTGTAGTGGTTGGTGTCATATACTGGCCCAAGACTGCTCACTATTATTAAAAAAAATCCGTTCCATATTTTAGTTGCTTCTCTTTTTTGTTATGTTCACGCTGCAAGTTTCTGTTTAAAGAAGGCCATTATGTAGGAACAGTGTTGTTGGTCTTCCAAAACATCCTTCTAAGAATTGGTGTGATGACTCTGCTGATTGAGGGATTAGAGGAATGTCTCTTTTGCTTCTAGAAAGATGAGGAATCTTATTACATGATCTCTTTGTTTTCTTTTTATTATTGTCTCTCCACATGTAAATTATTGAGTAGTATAAGAAATTCCTTTTCAATTGCGTGAGGATCAGAAGTGAACAAAAGTAATAGAACATGGTCATGTTTCCTAGGAAAATTATCTCTGGGTTTTATGTTATGGAAATATTTGGGTTAGTAATCATTTCATTCCACAGTGAGGATTAAGGCAACATGGGAGAGACACACTAGAGTGAGGATGGCTAAAAGTTATTTTTCTCTTTGTTCTGTTTTAGGGATATATTTGCATTGAAGTAGTTAGCCTTCAGGAGAAATCTTCCTCAAGTGGGTTCATAGTGCCTTGTTTCTCATAAGGCTATCATCAATCCTTGAGAAATGCAATTACTTAGAAACAAAAATATAGCCCCTAGCAATCTACCTGAAATATTCCTGTTCATATTGTTGTTGCAGTGCATTATTATAGGCTAGAAAGCTTTTTTTCTATATGTTACTGACTAGATTAATTTTTAGTGTGTTTTGTATCTGTGTCCAATATTGTTTATTGGGACTCAATGGATATATGATATTGTATACCTTATAATGTGTATTGTCCCTGGAATTTTAAACCATGAGGTGTGCAATAATTTTTATTTGGCCTGTAACATTCATAGTTATCATTTAAATGATTCATTTGTCTCCTATGTTATGGGTAAGCTCCTTTGTCTATTATAAAAATCTTGAAATTAGCTAAATATTATTTTAACATTTAAAAACAAATAAAACCACATACACAGATATGAATAGATAGCAATATGCATATGTGGCCAGTTAATTAATGATAAAGGAGTAAAGACTTATCCAATAGGGAAAGGACAGCCTCTTCAATAAATGGTGTGCAAAAATATAACAATTTCATTCAAAAGATCAAATTTGATGGTCTTACAAAAATTAACACAATAAATTAAAACTTGAATGTAACAACCAAAATGATAAAACTCCCAAGAGATAATATTGGCAATAATTTTTTGACGTGGGTATTGGACATTGTATCTTAAAAGGTTTATACTTAAAAAATTAAGGACAACTAAAGCTAAAAAAAAGAAAAAAACTCAATGACACCACAAATGAAACAATCAACAAAAATGAAAAGGCTGTATACCAAATAGAAAAATATATATCTCCATGTCAATATCTATCATATCTGAGAAGTGTTTTCATTAGAAAAACTCAAATTCTTACAGCTAAACACTAAAATAAACTAAAAACATACATTAATTTTATAAGAAATTCTCAATATGCCTAAAATAAATTATTCTTGAAAATCATATAAAGATGACCCTTATGAATAAGAGCAGATATCAGTATTACTAATTATTAGGGAAAGCCAATCCAATTGCATTGCGATTTTCTCCACATTGCCTAGAATGACTGCCACTAATATGACTAGAAATAAGAAATATTAGAGGGTGTAAAGACATGCACTGCCGATGGGATTATAAATTGCTGCTGCCACTATGGAAAACAATATGGAAAATCTCCAGAAGAAGGAGAATAAATACAAGATATCACTTATAAATACTTACCTGGCAGGGGAGATACCATGATCATGAAGGTGGTTTTCCCAGGGTGAGGCTTATCCATTGCACTCCGGATGTGCTGACCCCTGCGATTTCCCCAAATGTGGGAAACTCGACTGCATAATTTGTGGTAGTGGGGGACTACGTTTGAGCTCTCCCCCTGATTATATTGAAAAGATAGGGCTGGGAAGGTGGTGCTAGAGGTAAGGTGTCTGCCTTGCAAATGCTAGCGTAGGACAGACCAGGGTTCAATCCCCGGGAGTTCCATATGGTCATCCCAAGCCAGGAGCGATTTCTGAGCGCATAGCCAGGAGTAACCCCTGAGCGCCAAACGGGTGTGCCCCCCCCCAAAAAAAAGATAACACTTATAAGTGGTATTTAGAATAATCGCATGAATAAATGCAGTGGCTTAAATGGGGGTTTCATAAACACTCAAGGTCTCAGAATATGATGAAGAGAAGGAAAGATATTGGGGGAGGATAAAGATAGATGAAATAATGGGGACAAGGGATAAGGGGACTCAGTTGTATTAAGAAAGGACAGAACTAAATACCCAAGCCAGAGTCAACAGCAATGAAATCATGAGACCCAAACTTTTAACAACCAAACTTAAAAAGATGCCTGTTATGATGACTGGCTGGGGTGGTGACATGGGATAGACTGTGGCGGTATTGGTAGAAGGAGGTTTATAGTGGTGGTGGGATTGGTAATTGAATGTCTAAAACCCAATTATAAATAACATTGGGAATCATAATAGTTTAAATAAAAAAAGATTTTTGGGGGTTTTTGTGCCACACCCAGTGGTGCTCGGGGGTTCTTCCTGGTTCTGTACTCAGAATTCGCTCCTGGCAAGCTCCGGGGACCGTATGAGATGCTGGAGTTCAAACCCAGATGCATTCCGGTTGGCCATGTGCAATGCAAATGCCCTACTGCTGTGCTATCGCTCCGGCCCTCCCCCCAAAAAAGATTTTTTTAAAAAGAGCTAGCATCTTATCCATCAATTCTTCTTCTGTGCATATCTGAGTGAAATGATGAGACTAGTAGAAAGGATATAGTAAGCCTCCTTGTGTTTATTATAGCTTTAATTATTAGTGATGTTCGTGCATATACATGAATCTTATTCAGCCTAAAAATAATGAAAAATGCCTCATGACAGCACAAGAATGTGCATCATCGAGGCTGGCTGGAGTGATGGTAATACAGTGAGTAGGGCATTTTTCTTGCATGCAGTTTGCCAAATTCAATCCTCGACACTCTATCCTGTATGGTCCCCAGAGTACCTCCATGTGTGATCCCTGAGCACAGGGCCAGGATAAAGCCCTGACAGTCAAGTGTGGCCCCAAACTTAAAAATTTTAACTAAAGGCATTATGAATCATGAAATAAGCCAAAAATTATAAATGCCTTTGAATTTCACTTGTGTTTGAGTTCTAAGAAAAAAAATACTGAACTTAGAGAACAGCTTTGAGGTTACTAAAAGTGTGGGGGAGGGAGTCAAAGTGTACAACTTCAATTATAAAATAAATCATAAAGGATGATGTATATAATAACAAAATAACTGTAATTAATACTGTATACTGTGTTGATATTTGCTTGAACATTTTTAAGAGAGGAAAACTTAAAAATACTTATAAGAAACAAAAGGTAGATAGTTTAACTAGATTTATTGTGATCACTGCAATACAAAGATTAAATCATAATGCTGTACACCTGAAACTATTATAATTCTTTGTCGACTACACCTCCAGAAAGGCAGTCTCATTAAAACACATTAAATACATTTCATGGTAGGAAAAATAGAGCCTGGCAAAATAGGTAATCTAACTCCACTTTTGCATTGCTAGAGAATAAAAAATATACCCAAAACTTAAGCATTTTACATTAACCTGAGTCCACCAAGAATGGACCATCCATCAGGCCTTAAGAGAGAGTCCCCAGTGACCCAAATATTTTCTATTAATGGCCCTTTCCTTCCCTTTAGTAACTTTCTTCTAGCTCATAGAAAATGGCAATATTGCAGTAATGTCACTTTCATGATTTCTTTGCAAGAGATTGTGACTTCCGTTTCATAGAGGACTCTGTTGGCTCCTCTACTTATGCTTTGAGGCAATAAGTTGTCATGTTGGAGAATCCCTGATGGCAAAGAATAGAGTCACTTTCATTCAATAATAGGAAAAGAGCTGAATCTGGAGAAAAACTGTATTAACAAATTGCATCCTCCTTAAGTCAAGGATATAGATGAAACTCTTTTTTGACCTTCCTTACAGTTGTTGTGAGATCTAGAGTAGTACCCAGATGTGTGGAACCTGCATAATCTTTCATTTTTAAAAGCCACTAAGTTTTGGGATGCTTTACTACTATGCACAAATAGATAGTTTATAATTTCTGATTTCTTAGATTCATCTGTCCAAGCTTCCATTCTGTCATGAGACAGACCATTCATGACTACACACAGACATGTCATTTCTGACCATGCATTTCAGCCATACTTATAATCCCTGGCAGTCTCTTTTCCATTGCAGACTCGGATGATGAGGTGATGATCATGATTTCACCAGCAATTGTTGAGAAAATGGAAGTTTCTAGAAAAAGCTATAGCCTGATGAAAACAACCCTGCGTGTATGTTCCAACTCTGCTCTGATTTGGGGGGGGTGTTTGAAGTTACTACTGTAAATTGTTTTATGTTAGCATTCAGGCCACAACTGGCTGTAGTCAAGGAGTTCATCTTATTTCTGCCACAGGAATCACTCCCAGCAAGGTTCAGGAGACCATATATGGTGTTAGGGATGTAATTTGGATTAGTTACATGCAAGGCAAGTCCTTTACCTGTTATCCTATCTCTCCAACATCCAATTTATACTTTGAATGAATAATCAATATCCTACTTCCAGCTAACATAGTTAAGACTAAGATAAATTAAAGTTATAGTTGGGAAAGATACTGGGTAGTGATACCACATTGTTTTAGATTACATACATCAGAAGAATAGGACACGTTGTTTTTATTTTTTTATTTATTTTTTATTTTTTTGTGGTTTTTGGGTCACACCTGGCAGTGCTCAGGGGTTAATCCTGGCTCCAGGCTCAGAAATTGCTCCTGGCAAGCACGGAGGACCATATGGGACACCAGGATTCAAACCAATGACCTCCTGCATGAAAGGCAAACACCTTACCTCCATGCTATCTCTCCGGCCCTGACACATTGTTTTTAAATGAGGAAAAGTTTCACTCCATTCTTGACCTCTTTTTTAGGTATCTTTATACTCCCTTTCAGATCTATATATAATGAAACCCTTTCCAGATATTTTCAATATAGAATCTTCCCTATTCATTGTCCTCCTTCTGCCTTGATTCAGTTTGTTTTCTATCCCAGAGTGCTCCTGAGCTATTTGTTGAATTATTGCCACTTTTCAATGGCCTGCAGGTGAATTAGGCATTGTTCATAAATTTCTGCTCTATCCAGTACCTCTAACACTATGTACAATATTTGGTGTAAAAACTCAGTATTTGTTGAAATAGTAAACAAGTTTGACCTCATTAATAAGCAATCAGAGTTCCCTAACCAATACCAATAGAAGAAACAGAAATGTGGTGGGAGATAACAGCTACAGAAAATATACAATACATAACAATCCATTCAGGCTTACTTTACTACAGTTTTGAAGCAGTGTTATATGAGCCAGTTCAAGAACTTTAGTCCTGGACCGTTGGTTGAAAAGTTCTGACCTAGCTAAATCAGAGACACATGTACATTTTGCTCTCAAAGAGGAATGAGTAACCTTGGGGAAGAACACAAGAATAAATCAAAGTATCATTATTAATATATGGTATATAGGGGCCGGAGAGATAGCATGGAGGTAAGGTGTTTGCCTTTCATGTAGAAGGTCATCGGTTCAAATCCCGGCGTCCCATATGGTCTCCCGTGCTTGCCAGGAGCAATTTCTGAGCATGGAGCCAGGAATAACCCCTGAGCACTGCCGGGTGTGACCCCAAAAACCAATATATATATATATATATTATATATATGGTATACAGGTTTTTCTCTTCACTTCTCTTGAATACACTTCTATTGATTCACATATCTTGAATTCACATCTCTTGAATACAACAAACGAAAAGAAATTGGGCAGGTTTAGGAGTTAGATGATGAAAATTTTATGACAATTTAGAATCTGGGATGCACTGTTCTTTACTTAGCACTAATAAAAAATATTCTAAATGTTATGCATCACATTCTTGGAATAACCACAAGACTAAAATTTTGCCCTATCTATCTATCTATCTATCTATCTATCTATCTATCTATCTATCTATCTATCTATCTATCCATTCATCTAATGGGCTTTGGGCTATACTTGGCTGTTCTCAGAGATCAGTCTTGTTGGTGCTCAAGAAAGCATATGCAGTGTGCCAGAGATCAAACCATGACTATCCATCCTGTACTATCTCCTCAACTTTTCCCCTTTCTATATTTCCCTCTTCAACAATACAACTGATGGTGCACAGAGCTTACTCCAGGCTCTACATCCAGAAATTACTCCTAGAAGGGCTCTGGGGACCATAATGGGTGCCAGGGATTAAACCAATGTATGCCATTGCATACCCAGTTTCCTGTCCACTGTACAATCTCTCTGGCCCCTCTATATTATATGTGTAATATAGCTACAATGAATTTTTGTTTGTTTTAGAATTATATTTTTGAAGAGAGGTTTGGGACATATTAAGCTATACTCATAGCTTTCTGTATCTATACTCAGAAATCACCCATGGCAGAATTCATGGCATCCTATATGGTGCTGCAAATTTAATACAAGTAGTTTTAGGTTAGGTGGATAAGGCAAATATCTTATCTGCTGTATTAGCTCTCTGGCCTTGTAATTATACGTATTTTTTAAATAATTTTTATTTTCACCAAAGTGGATTACAAATCTTTCACAGTAATATTTTAGGTACATAGTGACATTAAATCAGGGGCATTCCCACCACCAATGTTGTCCTCCCTCCACCGATGTTCCCAGCCTGCATCCCATATTCCCCTTCTTTGCCCCCAGGCTGCTAGTATAAGTGGTCCACTCTGGGTCTATCTTGTTGTAGATTGGGTATCGATTCTGTTGTAGTTGACTTTGGAGTTGGTGTTTAAGTCTGATCATTTTTTTATTTCTACTCAATGTTCATATGACTGTTTGGCAATTTTAGTTTTCTATCACTTCATGTAACTCTCCCAAAGTGTTTTTTCAAAAATTTATATAAAATGTAATGACAACTCTTAGATAATTAAATATCCAGGGAAATTATATTTCAGCACCATGAAGAGTAAGATTTGTTCCTCTTCTGTAAAGCTGTTTATTGTATCTTCTCTGTTTTGTATAGCTTCTATCTTCTGTTGTGCTATTCTATAAAGATATGATATTGTAGCTAGGTACATGTTTTAGCTTGCCAATCAACTTTCTAAAAAGCAACTTTATTTTTAATAGATATATTGATGGTGCTTAGTATATCTTAAAATGAAATTTGGAGTCACATTATTCAATTCAGTTTAGTCCAAACCAAAAAAAAAAAAAAGAAAAGAAAAGAAAAGAAAAGAATCTATAATTTAGTTCAAATCATTAACTTCAAAACCTTGGTATGTTTGTCGGGAAAAACCTCAGGAAAATCAGTTCTATCAAAACTCGAATCATGTCAGTATAAAAGTAGGGTGGAGTTGTGATAAGAGGTATGAAAATTCAAAAAAGAAAGATATTTATTTAAATGGAAAACCATTTTACACAATCAAAAAGCATAAGAAGTGAAGATGAGATTCCTCTTGTCCTCGTCTCTACTAATGCTCTACAACAAATTTGATATTATATTTGCAAAGCTATTTATTTGGAAATTATACATGTGAATTCCAAATTTAGAGTTCCCCCCAATCACTAAATTATATCCTTGTATTAAATTGCCTTTCTTGCTCTTGCCATTATTCTTATCATTCCTGTAGCATCATTGAGCGAGACCACTGAAATTAGGACTGAAATAAATCCAATTTCCTGTGTCTATTATTCTTCATCATGTTCACAACAGATGTTAAGACTTGAAAAGATTTGAGCCAGACACATCAACGGCTCCAAGTTAAGCAGAGAAAAAGCCTGCTTTCTTGCTACTGTCACGGTGTTTGTGCTTGTAGATCCTGTAATGTTTAGTGTGAGATGGTTCTGCTAGAGTTGAGCAAACGTGCTAATAAATCTGGCATTGTGATAAGTCACTCTGGAATGTCATGGCATAACATTTGCCTGTAATGCATAGAAAAGGGTCTTTTCAAACAGAATTATCATTTATACGCAAGACAGTGTTTCTTGAATTAGAAGCTTTAAAATGTAGGCCTTTTACTCACTGTGTTAATTTTGTCTTCTGTAGGACTGCTAGATATTCTTCTGTTAGGCATAGATAAGAGAAAAAATGGACACTAAACGATTCTAAGTACTAATGAATGGAATGTTTTTCTTATTGCGTGTTACTTTTTTGCTTTTCTTTCCTTCACCTAGGTATAATGATGAAATTAAAATTTTTTGAAGGTTGTTTGAACACCTGTGAGTATATTCTTTAAGGAAAGCCAATGCACAGAGAGGGTTTGCCAGCTTCCTATGTTATTAAAATCAATTTGTCACTTATTCTGCAGTATTTTCATTTTTATGGGACTCACAAATTCTTTCCATGATTTTTATCCATGTTTTGTTTTACTTTAAAATTTGTCATCAGTGGTTGATCAGTTGTATAGAGAGTAGGGTTTGAGAGTAGTATTTGCCTTGAGCACCCCTATGAGTGGGGTGCAGAATCCCAGAATTCTGGGAACAGAATCAGAAGTAACCCTTAAATAGCACCAACCCCAAACCAAGATAAATGATAAAATTGTTTATCAAGGGGCCGGCAAGATGGCACTAGAGGTAAGGTGTCTGCCTTGCAAGCGCTAGCAAAGGAAGGATCGTGGTTCGATCCCCCAGAGTCCCATATGGCCCTCCCAAGCCAGAGGCAATTTCTGAGCACTTAGCCAGGAGTAACCCCTGAGCACCAAATGGGTGTGGCTCGAAAAAACAAAAAAATTGTTTATCAACTTTAATATGTAAGAAATAGAATTAATTTTACAAATTTTATTACAAGAAAATATTATCTTAGAAGATGGTATTTTTCTAAACAATGCTAAGATACTGCTATCTTTGAGTTTTAACTTTTAGATTCAAGTTTTTGTCTATATTTAAAATTTTAAAGATTCCCTTTCAGGGGTTAGGAAGATATTTAAGTCTTCATATTAAAGATCTGATAAGATTAAGGACATTAAATAAAATATAAGAAATGATGGTGGCAGCAGTTATTCTTACTAAAAAATTGAAAGCAAGAGTTTGATTTAATAATTAATATTTAAATCAAATATTTGATGTAGTAAAATACAGATATTAATACTTCAATCAAAATGGAAAAGATGGCAGTGTTTTACTGCAAGAATACACAGAATAGTGGAAGCATTCAAATTGATAAATATTGATGGCTTATAGTGTCTCCTGCCATAATACATTTTAGAGCCAATACTTCTTGCGTTAGTCAATGAAATTACAGAAGAATATTTATACAGCTATAAGAATAGACATAAAAAGGAAATATCAGGCAAGTTATCATAACATATGGTAGCATACCTGAAAATTTAAAATAATACTCTGAAATGACACCATTCACCATATTGGTTAAAAAACTAATAGCATTAAAAAGGATAAAATAAATCCAACTTAGAGTATAGAATAGTAGGATTTATAATAGCAACAGATAATAAGAACAATGTGCATGCTTAGGTGGATAGGACTTAAAAATAAAATATCTACTGGATTAATAAGAATTTGACTCAATGTGAAGATAAATTCTGTTAGGAAGGAATATCCAGTAGTATAAAGAGATGTTCATCAATAAATTCAGTGCCTTCCTGATAAAAATGCTGAGGGAGGATGTATTATGTATTGTCATATAACACATGCAGTAACTGTAAATGTAGCAGCCGAAAACAATAAACAATGTTTATCAGCTCATGCAGTTTCTATGTGTTAGGAGTTTGGGAAAAAGTTGGTGTTGAGTGGTTCAGGTTGGAATCTCTCAAGAGTTCACAAATCCATCTGTTGTCATTTGAAGGTCTGTCAAGGGGTGGAAGATTTTTTTCAGGACGTTTTACTCTTACTTTCATGGCTGTTAGCAGGAAGCCTCCATATAGTCCATGCAATTTTCTCCAGAGTATTGGCTTAAGTATCTTGAAAAAGTAAAAGCAAGTATTTGATCCAAGTATGATGAGAAGAAGGAGGCAGCACATTTTTTAAATGCCTTTGATTTTGAATGTCAGATCCTGTTGGATTATGGCACAGTAATCACACCTTACTTTACCTAAAACAATGACTCTCCTCAGCTTCTTCTTTCCTTTTGACATGTAAATGGACCAAATAGATTTGATTTGCTTGAGATAGGTACTTTAGTCTCTTGAGCTGGCCAATGAAGATTGCAAAAGACATTGGTTTGGTGGACTCTCAGAACATGAAGCTGGATGCCCTCTGACTCCGTGCTTTTTTCCCTTATGTCTGTTTTGGACCATATGGGATGCCAGAGATCAAACCTGGGTCTATTCCAGGTTGCCATATATAAGGCAACTACTCTACTACTGTGCTGTCTCTTCAGTCCCCTGTTTTGGTTTATTAATTCTTGTGATAACACTGCTTCAGACTCACTCACCAGGGATGGATTACAGTGGGATCCATACAATCCATACAAGCCCTGGGTACGCAATATCCCACCTTTATCACAATATCAGTGACAGCAAGGAATCATATTGTATGTTTTGAGATAACCCAAGATTATGAATTCTAGGAGTCATGGATCAACTTAGTAGCTGACTACTTCTGTTGATTTAAAATTAGAAAATCAATTCTGGCTTTCATATAAAAAAATAAAAACACAAGAAAAGCCAGTTTTGTGTAAGGAAAAATTTACATGTGCTTAAAGCTTCCATCAAATAACAACAAATGTTCCATATTCATTATTATTAAAGGAAGTGCAAATCAAAACCACAGTGACCTTGAGAATGATCTATATGAAAGGTGAAAACCGCTGTCGAGGAGGACACTAGGAATAATAAAGGAATTGATAAAGAAATAATGCTGTAGAAGGTGTCATTGGATATTTCTTACAGGGTTAAAAATATTAATACCAGTGGATTTAGCAATGGCTTAGCATGTATTTAGCCAAAAATATGAAAAAAATTGACAGATAAATATCAGTATAGCCAGTGTTCTTTGCCTCACTATTCTCAGTAGTCCAGACATGGAAACAACTTGAATGACTATGGACAGATGAATGGGGAAAGAAACTGTGAAACTGCACTCCATGGAAACAGTACTCAGTGAATTAAAAGTGAATGGAACAGAAATCTTTCTAATTCCAACAACATAGATTATGTTTAAGGGAAATAAATAAAGAAAATAAAAGAGAATGCTAGAACGTTTAACATAAATGGAAATAAAGGGAATTCATGGACAAACAGGAAAAATAACAGAGCCTGAGGAAGATGGTGATTTCTAGAAAGAAAAAGGGAAGGAGGTAGAGGCAGCATGAGGGGATTCATTGAAAGTAGGACTTGGGTGGAGGTTATAACACAGAATGCACACAAATCATGAAGTGTGAAACATTTTGCACTCCCTCAAATTATATAGTATGTAAACCAATGGTCAGTGATTTGAAATGTTATTAAAACAATAAAGCAATACTCAGCAGTTTAAGAAACATTTATATGAATTATATAATTTGTGTCTCTTTGATTCTTATAGTATCAATAGTTTTTATAATTATTTATATTACCAAAGAGGAAATGGGGTTATAGATAGATTTCAGTGACTTGGGACATAGATAGGAATTTAGCCAAGGTGACATGACCTTAGATTTCAAAGTTTAACATAAAACGGAAATATTAGAAATTCCTACTTTATTCACTAACTGTTGAAATCTATGATAATGAAATTTGTGCTGGTATAACAACGGAGAAATTAGTCAAACTTAATAGAGTCCGGACTTAGTTTCAAATAATTTGAAACTTTCGTGACATTTCAAGTTAGTGAGAAAGTCTAATAAATTAGATTGTGATATCCAGGCTAGAAATTTGAGAAGTAATTAAGCTAGCTTAATTTCCTTTGTACAAAATTATTCAATTGTTCTTTGCACCAAATTTCTATGTATAAAGTTCTATAATTCAAAAATATGAAAACATAAAAATAATATAAAAAAAGATCATCAAACTATTTTTAGTTTTGTTTTTTGGGGGGCCACACCCAGCAATGCTCAGGGATTAGTTTTATCTCTGTGCTCAGGAGTATCACTTAGGAGTAGGCTTTGGGGGACACTAGGAAGATTGAATCTGGGTTAGCAGTGTATAAAGCAACCACCTTACCTGCTATACTAACTCTCCAGTTCCAAACTGTTCTTAATAATAAGTAGAGAAAGATTTCCAAACCAAAAACTCTTATAGCAAGATAGTGATCAACTTGTCTACCTACATATGGAAAATGAACTGTTTGCAATCAAAAGATAAACAGTAAACTATGAAAAAGGGTATACTGTCATATAAGTGTCAGTTGTAAGTCCTCATTTAAAAAGAATTCTTTGCAAAATCATAATGGAAAGACATATCCTTCAATGAGAAATCCTAGAGGTGGCAATAGACAATAATAAAAAACATGAAAAATGCTCATCTTCATATATAAGGAAATTAAACTTGATTTTCACCTAACACATTGGCAGATGGTAGAGATTAGAATTTTGCAATTTTGCAGGATTTTGTAGAAGAGATTATTACTTCCATACACTACTAGCAATCTTTCTCTCTCAAAAATAAAATCCCTAATCTTGACTCTGTAATTTTACTAGTAGATATTTATTCTACTAATGGGAAGAATTCACACCTAGCTCTGATCAGGATTGTCTCTGAGATCTGTGTGATTCCAGGGATACCTGGATTAAGCCTCATGTTAGTAGGCAAGTACTTTAACCTCTGTGCTGTCAGGTCTCCTAATATATACTGTTAACTTGCTTGTATTCCTAAAGATTTATGTACAATTATGCATGTACAGTAAAAAAATGAAACAAACTGTCAATTGATAGAAAACTAGTTAAATCTATTGTAGTTTAACTGCATGGTGAAAAACTAAGCTATGCTCATTAAAAATGACAGGCGGTGCATAATAGAAAATTTTTCTAATTCAGTTTTGGGAACCAGCCAGATGCAGAGCACCAGTGTCAATTCCCACTTGCTTATCAGCAACAACAGAGAATTTACTTATATTTACCTTTATGGCTTTGGAATTTCTGGGTAACTCGAGAAACTGAAAAGTAGATGATTTTGAGGACTGAAGAAGTTCATTAAGTTCTATTTTGTATATCATTTTTAAATTATGTTTATTTTAATTTACAAGGAAACATTAGAAATGAACATATTTGGTTTCCAGTAAGAAAATTTTTATGAGGAATATCAGTCATGGGTATCTGAATCATAAAGAAAAGTTTATTTACATGGTCTTAAAGTACATCCTTACATATAATTTATTTGTAATAGAGTGAAAATTTATATCCCTACAATAGATATTAATAAACCTACTTGCTCAAAATTAGTATTTCTAGAAGTTGAAAGATTTCGTATGTCTCCTGACTTGATGTCTTAACACCTAGGTAATATTCTTGCCAAATATGTTAAATCACGTCTAATAATGAAGAGAGAATCAGACAAATCCTGAAAGTGGGACATTCTGACAGACAGCTGGCCTGGATTCTTTTAAAAAATTAATATCCTGAAACGCACGCACAAAAACCAGAGGGAGTATTTAAATTAAAAAAAGAGTAGAGTGATCTAATCACCACATGCAATGTGTGAATTTTGGATGCAGGATTAAAAATAAAAAAACAACTGCAAAAGGTATTTTGAAGTTTGGGGAGCAATAGAAACAATTTATGTATGGAATGTATGTTGCGTTCTATGGTGAATTAATGTCGGTTTTCTTAGGCATAATAGGGATTGCAATTCTTTAGGGAAATACTTTTATTTTAAGAAGATGCAATTTGCAATAGTTAGTGATATCATCTTTGCAGTGAACCTTAAGTGGTTATGAGAGAAGGAATAAAGGTACTTGGAGAAAGAGAGAGCAGAAGGGGCAAAAGCATAGTTGGTGAAGCTAGACCAAGTATATGCTGATATTTATTATAATACTATCTAGGTTTAAATGTTTGCAAAATAAAAGATAGTACTAAATAGGATTGAGTGACTTCACTTTTTCGGTTGTATACTCTTTGCAGGTCTAGTTGTCATCTCTGTCATCTGGGAGAATTACTGTCCTTGGAGGAAGATCCTTGACAAAAAGAATGGGACTTTTACTCTTTTAGAAGCACATAATGGTTACTGATGAGATAATGTGGACTTGTAAGTCAGATTTGCCCCTAGTCTCTGTCCTCCTTTTTCAAATAATTGTACATATGATAGGATTATTTGTGTTCCAGACTGGCAGTCAGATCATTGATGTGTTTTATCACAAATACATAGGCTTTTTAACATTTTTGAATTGGATTTTCTTTCTGTATCGGAAAGTGAAAATGAAGCTTCTAGGCAGATCAAGAAGTATGCTTTTGAAAAAACTTGGGTTCCTCATTCATGTTTTGAAAAATGTATTATTTTATTAAAGTATCATGATTTACAAAGTTATTCATAGTTGAGTAGTAGACATACAGTGGTCCCAGCACTGTTCCCATCCCTAAAGTCAACTTTTCTCCAACAATGTTCCCAAGTTACCTCCCATACATCCTCTCTCAAACACACACCTGCAACTTGCCATCTCGACAGGCATTTTTGATTGTTTTTTGGTTTTTGGGTCACACCCAGTGGCGTTCAGGGGTTACTCCTGACTCTGCACTAAGAAATTGCTTCTGGCCATCTTGGGGGACCATATGGGATGCTGGGGTTCCAACAACCATCCTGAATCGGCCAGGTGCGAGGCAAATTCTCTAAAACTGTGCTATCACTCTGGCCCCTCAACAGGCATCTTTTAAGTTTGGTTATTAAAATGTGGGTCTCATGAACTCAGTGTAGTTGACTTTGGCTTTGATACTTATGACTATAATTGTTTAATACCACCAATGTACCTGTGTCTCTTTGAACCCCAACCCTCATTATTTTTATCTGTCTTTTTCCCTTTCTTCTTCACTCTATCTCTTTTCTTCTTCTCTCTATACTTTGGAGTTAAGGTTGATCTAGGCATCCCCATTTATACTACTGCATTCTTTCATCCAATTATTCTACATGTGATTATCATACATGTGATACCATCATACATGTGATACCATCCTGTGTTAAACTTTTTCCTCTGGATTCTTTCATTTAGTACGGTATCTCCCAATTCCATTCATATTGCAGTAAATTGCATGATTTCATTCCCCTTTACAGCTGGGTACATGTACATTATCTTCATGATCCACTCACCTATCATTGAACAGCTGGGCTGATTCCAAATCTCAGCTAAGTTTTTCTTGTAACCAAGAACTGGTTTTCAAAATCTGTTTCTCAGAAACCTTCAGTTAAAAAGTAAAAATGAACAGGACCTCTTGAAGAGGGGCTCAGTCCTCTTTCTTGGGTAAAAGTGCTCTCCAAGAATTAAATTGACCTGTCCTTTCATTTACTGGCCCTACTGTCAGGTACTACCATTACCAGTGGTCCTGATAAGGTATATTAGAAAGAGGAGGGACATTGCACATCACATGCATTAGTAGATTTCATACTATTGGTCTGAACTTGCTGAAACACTGGGAAACTCCAGAAAGTTTTATCTGATAAAGTCAGTCAGTCAGTGGTTTACTGTCCCATCAAATTGTTGCAAAACCAATTTTCTACACTACTGGCCTTTAATTGGGGCTGGAAATCCTCCATTGTTGGCCTGAAGGTTGGCAAGAAGGTGGGTGTGGGTATGAGTGGGGGCACAGAGACAAGCCACTGGTGACCATCTAAACCTAAGCAGGGCTGCGCTTTTAAGAGCAAGTTTAAGAAATGACTTGGCTTAGGTAATCTAGAAAGACACTGAGGACACCAGAAAAAAGAGAGGCAGGTAAAGTGAGCAATCTGCCTGCTCATCTTTCCAGGTTTAGGAGCTAGAGGCATTGGACATGAATGGTAGGGTGCCAGCAAAATCCAAGGAGAGAGGTTGCAAGGCATAGGACAACACAGAAAGAGAAAAGAGACTCTACTTTGGGGGGTGACAATAGGTTTGAGGTTTCAGCTTTCTGGAGATTCCACTTCATCAGGAGAGAATTGTGGTATCACCAGGGAAGAAACTACAGAGTCTAACTTCCCAAATGAGACTCACACATGCATATAATATCTCCAGGCTTGCTTGAAAAATATTTCTTTTAGGTGTTCTGATTTTAAAAAAAAATTATTTTAGGTCTGAGTTCTGAGTTCTTGGTTAGTCTAGAGCAGATTTATTTCAGTGCTGAATCTTAAGAAAAATTATAGATTTTTTCTTTGTTTTTCTTCTTTCTTTCTTTCTTTTCTTTCTTTCTTTCTTCTTTCTTTCTTTCTTTCTTTCTTTTTCTTTCTTTCTTTCTTTCTTTCTTTCTTTCTTTTTTTCTTTTTTCTTTCTTTCTTTCTTTCTTTCTTTCTTGTTTATTTCTTTATTTCTTCTTACTTTCTTTTCTTTCTTTCTTTTCTCTTTCTTTCTTCTTCTTCTTCTTTCTTTCTTTCTTTCTTTCTTTCTTTCTTCCTTCTTTCTTCCTTCTTTCTCCTTCTTTCCCTTCTTTCTTTCTTTCTTCTTTTCTTTCTTTCTTTTCTTTCTTTCTTTCTTCTTTCTTTCTTTTCTTTCTTTCTTTCTTTCTTTCTTTCTTTCTTCTTCTTTCTTTCTTTCTTTCTTTCTTTCTTTCTTCTTCTTTCTTTCTCTCTTTCTCTTTCTTTCTTTCCTTCCTTCCTTCTTTCTTTCTTCTTTCTTTCTTTCTTTTTCTCTTTCTTTCTTTCTTTTCTTTTCTTTCTTTCTTTCTTTCTTTCTTTCTTCTTTCTTTCTTTTTTTTTTCTTTCTTTCTTTCTTTCTTTCTCTCTCCTCTCTTTTCTCTTCTCTTTCTTTCTTCTTTCTCTTTCTTTCTTTCTTCTTTCTTTCTTTCTTTCTTTCTTTCTTTCTTTCTTTTTCTTTCTTTCTTCTTTCTTTCTTTCTCTTTCTTTCTTTCTTTCTTTCTTTCTTTTTTTCTTTCTTTCTTTACTTTCACCTTTCCTATTCCCTCCTTCACCTGGCAATGCTCCTTTCTTTCACCTCCTTTTCTTTCCTTTTCCTTTTTTACCTCCTTCCTTTCCTCCCTCCCTTCTCCCCTCCTTTTCTTTTTCACCTAGCAAGAAGGATTTACTTCTGGCTCCACACTTAGAAATCACTCCTGGCAATTTTCAAAGATCATGTAGGATGCTGAGAATTAAATCTGGGTTGGCCAAATGCAAGGCAAATGCCATACCCACTGTACTATTATTCTGGCTTTGATAGTGGATTTCTTGTTCCCTGAAACTTTCATCCTTTCCATCTGGGATTCAGAGTTTAGTCTGATGAAGGTGCAAGCAGACAAAGTTGAAGGGCTAGGGGTATGGGGCCAATCCTGTTGCATCCTATTGATGTCATGTTTTGGGGACATTCCTGGAGTAGCCCCACCTGTTCTTTGTGAAATTTAGGACTACACCACATGACATCATATGACCTTGGATCAGACACTTGTTTTTTTTCCTTTCGTCTTTGTGGCTGAATCTTAGTTTAGTCCTAAAAACACAGTTTATAGATATATTTCTTAACATTTAGGCAAAGGGCTAATCAAGGAAAAGGAGAAAACTAAAATCTGGTGGGTAATAATTTAGAGTGTCTAGTGTTAGATCATTCTAGAAGTGTGTGGATTCCTGAGACTGAAGGCTTTTCTCTACTCAGTGATTCAGAAACCAGAAACCCAATGGTTTGGGGTCTCTCTCTCCTTCCTTTCCTTCTGCTACTATTTTCAGCTCATCGTTGAAAGGAAAATGAAAGGAGGATGCCTGCATTTTAAGATGCTCAGCTCTTGGCCATTTATCCCAGAGAAATGAAGATGAATGTGCATGTAAAACTCTGCACATGAATGCTCCTAGCAGCTTTATTATTCTTAAATGTTCATACCTACAATCCACCCACACGTCTTTTCGTGGACTAACAGTTAAACTGAGATAGCTACTCTGTACAGAACTACTCAACAATAAAAAGCAATAAAATACAGCTATATGCAGCACATTTGATGAATCTGGTAGGCATTATGTTAAGTGTGGAAAAAAGCTGATTTAAAAAGAAGATCTAGTGGATGATTTCACTTGTACGACATTCTTGAAATAAGATTATAGAGATGGAGAGCAGAATAGAGGTTCTCAGAACTTGGAAGCTGTGAGGAGATAGTGACCATTAAAAATGGAGCAGGGGTGAGGCCTGGAACAGAAGCGGTAGGGCATTTGCCTTGCATGCAGCTGGCCCAGGACTGACTTCAGTTTGATCCCCGGCATCCCATATGTTTCTCGAAGCCAGAAGTGATTTCTGGGCACATAGTCAGGAGTAACCCTTCAGCATCACTGGGTGTGGCCCATTCAGTGACTGGACCTGTTTGGGAGAGTGCTACTTCATGTCCATGGAGCTACACATGCAAGAAAATTTGACAGAAGTACACACATGTTCTTGCTGATTGTCAGTATGATGGCTTATACAAAAAGTCAATTTTCATCTTCTGATATTGTGTTGTAGACACAGAGGAGTGGCATGTTGGAAAGGATTATGTGTGTTGTGGTGGGGTCCTTCCTACTCTTTTGTGTACTGAAACTACTTGTGATTCTAGAGTTATTTAAAGTTTTTTTAAATTTTGTTTTATAGAAACTATTATGATTTACAAAGACCTTCCTAGTTGGGGTTCAGACAGAGAATGTTACAAGACCAATCCCACCACCAGTGTCGACCTCCCTTCACCAATGTTCTCAGAGTCCATCCAATGCCACCATCCTTTGCCCCCAGCCTGCAGCATAACAGGACCATTTTTCATTTGGGTTGTTAAAATTTGTGTCTCATGATTTCATTGTTGTTGAATCTGGACTGGATATTTAGTTTTGTTCTTTCTTAGTACTATCAATGCTCCTAAGACCTCTTGGCTCCTGTCCCCCATCTTTGTTTGTCTTCACCCAATTTCAAAGTTAAAGTTTAAAGAAAGAAAACTTGACCCAGAAGTGACACAAAGGCATCCCTGGGATGTCATTGGCAAGACCTAATAGCCAAATGATGCAAAGTGCTTGGGCACTGGGAAATCCAGATGAGGAGAAAGAAATCTAGAAAACAGGTAGTCTTTCCACCACAAAAAAATAGCAATTCCTTTGTGAACCTGGACTGTAAAATCCAAAGTCATTTACCCCAAACTGTCTGACATTCTCCTTAGTGTGACTCCTTCTAGAGCCTTATTTTTAAACATTTGAATTACCTCATGTGCCCAGTTGCAGCCACCAGCCTTTTCAAAATAGCAGCATGAAATAGCCCTTCATTATAAAGTTCAAAGAAAATAGGAAAATAAAAAAAAAATTAAAGCATTTTTTATCTTGACAACTTTCTCAAGTTATAGATGAGAGAAAAGCAGTCCCTTTATTTGTATGTGTTCCATTTGGAAAGCTTTATAGCTCAATGAATATTACATAATCAATTTTTATATATTTTTGGAATGGAAAAGGAGACCATTTGGTATTCTCCTACGTTAGTGCCATTATTGGTAAAAAGTGTAACATAAAAGGCACATATAAGAAAAGAAAATCCACCCCCATAAAATTGCCTTTTAATTTTTACTTTGATAAATCTTGGGTAAATTAAGCATGGTGAGAAATTTTACTCAATATGGTTGAAATAAAATAGCTTATACAAGTAACGGAAACACCCATTTGAAGGGCACTTACATGAATTTTTACAATGGAGGGTAATTTTATAAATGTTAGTGATGATGTGAAATGTAAGAACCTAGTACACATTATTGGTGAGCTTATAAAGTGATTTATACACCTTGGAAAAAAGTTCAGGGATACTCAGAGTTAAGCATAGATTTCTATAAGATCAAGTAGTTCTATTTCCACGCATCTATCAAAATCCAAAATAATTGGGTTTAGGGAATCAGAAGTTGTGCGTTCATTTTAACAGCAGAGTTATTCACAATATGCAATAAGACGAAAGATCTCAAATATCCTCCAGCAGATGAAAGGATAAACAAAACATGGTGTGCAACATACTGTGGATATTGGTCAAGCATGGGAAGTGATGTAAATATGGATAAATCTTAAAAACATGCTAAGTGAAAGAAGCCAAATGAAAAATACTTTGTGTTTCTATCTCTAAAAATCACCAAAATAGGCTAATTCATGGATTCACATGTAGAAAGGAGATTGCCTGGGACCAGGAAGAAAGGAAGCAAGAAGATATTGGTTCTTTTTATTTTTTTCTTTAAAATGGTAACAAATTGGGGTTGGAGAGATAGCACAGCAGTAGGGCATTTGCCTTGCATGCAGCCAATCCAGGACAGACAGTGGTTTGAATCCCCAAATCCCATATGGTTCTCCATGCTTGCTGCTTGCCATAGCGATTTTTGAGTGCAGAGCCAGGAGTAACCCCTGAGCTCCGCCAGGTATGACCACCAAACAAACAAAAAATAGTAACAAATTCTGGAAATAGTAGTAGGAGAATTGTATAATATTGTAAATATACTTAATGCTACTTATTGTCTACCTTAAATGATAAAATATCTATGCTATATAATTTTTACCATAGTAAAAAAATAGGGGGAATATGGAAGAAATAAAATAAGGATAGATTATCTTGAGTTATTTAAAATATTATTCATAGTGCATGGGGATGTGACTAAAGTTATAGAGCACATTAGTTGCATTAGTGGGTACCAATTAGTCCCACAAATCACTCAATATAGCCCTGTTATCTTCTATCCAAGCTCTGTTGGGTATTTCCCAAACCCCTCTATACCTCCATAAAAATACAGATACCAAATTATTATGAAAATCTCCTCTCTGGTAGAAGATATTTTATAACACAGAACTTCTTAACGTTCATAAATCTCTTTAAATAAAAATAATAATGTAAAGCAATTCTCTTCCAAACATTTGAACACTCTTCTTCCTCTTACTCACCCACCTCTTGTATGATCCAGTCAAATTGGATTTGCCATTTGATTTTGCTTGGTAAATTAGTGTGAGTTGAAAATGTGAAAGGACAGAATCCTGCATGGAGGCATTATTGATGTGGCTTGCAAAGACTAGGTGTAAATTGTTCCATGAATCTCAGATATTTTACCCCAATGCATAGATATATGTTATGCTGGTGCTGTATGAGATAATGAACATGGGGTCATGAACCACAGTACAGTGGTAGGGCATTTGCCTTGCATGTGGATATCTCAGTTCAATCCCCTGTACCCCATATGTGTTCTCTAGCCCAACTAGGAGTGATCCCTGAGTGCAGAGCCAGGAATAAACCCTGAATACCATATTATGTTTACTACCCTCCCAGAAAAGAGATACTGACCATGGAAAGTTCAATGTGGTATGGTCCAGAAGATTGTATTTTATGGCTTTGAGAATTCTTTTAGCTGTTTATTGTTCTTGGTAATATCTGATGGCATACTATCACATTGGCCCCAGAGGGCATGAAATAGAGTGCTGGATTAGAGTCAATCTCTTTTAGCATCTATTGATTGGATTATCCTCCTCTACAAAGCACTAGGGTTAGGAAGTGGGGAAAAATAAAGATCTATAAATGTTCATAAAGTCAAATGGGAAATACTTGATATATAAATCATGGCTCTTCTGTGGAAACTTTCTCAAATGTTGCATGCAGCAAGAAATATATAATTCAGGGGTGCAGTGACAGTACAGCAAGAAGGTAAAGTATTTGCCTTTTATGTGGTAGACCTGAGTTTCACTCCTCGCACCTCATATAATCACCTGAACCCAGTCAGAAGTGACTCCTGAGCACAGAGATGAAGTAAGCTCTAGGTTTTGCCATGTATGACTCAAAATCTATGAATATATATATATATATATTTAAATATATATAAGTGTATATATATATATATACTTCAGGAAAAATTTATGTAATTGTCTACACAGAAATACAAAGGAAAAGGCCAGAATTTTATGAGTATTTTTATGTTTAGATCATTATCATGCATATAAGTTAAAGAAATGTGTTTTTACGAAGATATTGAGATTTTTTAATGGTCCAATTTCAGAACTTCTGGCTCATTTTAATAAGGAAAAGTCAAATTCCCAAACCCAAATTTGCTAATGTTTAACAAGACTAACAGATGGAATTGATTTTGGTATAATGTGCACCAATACCATTATTATTAATAAGAATAGCTATTGTTGCTATTAAAAGTAAAATAAATTGCATAGATGCGTTTTGGAAACATTAAATGTCATAATAATGAAACCATTATTAATAGCCTTTAATAATATATAATAGTCTGTATTTACATAATATATAATATTTTATTTATATGAAATATAATTATAAGCATATTTATAAATGTACCAATAAATATAATGACATTTTTAAAAGTGATCATATCCACTCACAAATTTATCCTGCTTATTTACTGTTGAGGGGCCTGAAAAATGAGTAATATAGAATTTTAGTAAACACTTAACCAAATCATTTATGAATAACTAAAACATTTTTATGTTTTAAATTCTCTTATGTTTAAAAAAACATCTGGGACTTTGAAAAACTTTAGATACTAGGATCCATACCCCAGATTCCTTTTAAGCAAATCTAGAATAGTAATTCTTATAGTTGGGTACCTTTGAGAACTGTTAGGGCTCTAAGCCTATTATCCTTGTCTAGATTAAACCCTCTAGACACAATATCAGAATTCTTGGGGTAAGGCATTGATATCTCTGTACCCGAGTTTATGCTGGTGTGAGTTGTCTAAGCACCATAAGAACTTAAAAGAATAAGCTGCTCAACTGAACTGTGCAATGTATGTCTCTGTTATATACAAGAAGATTCTTGCAACATACTAAAAATAGTATTGAATAATGCATTGAAAAAGAAAAGCACAAGCCAAAACAAATAGAATTCTATATTGCAAAATCTTAGATAACTTAGAAACAGCAGTCATGTTATAAAAACCATTGAAAAATGAGTGCTCAAAGGAGGATTTGCATTTATAAATCTCTTGATTACAGAATGGGACGAGAAGGTTCAAGTTTATTTGTGCTTCAGTTCTTGCCAGTCTGTGTGTTTTGTTCCTTGTGCTTAATGTGTTTAATTAAATATTGATCCACACTTCCTCAAAAAGTAGCTGTTGACTGTGATGCTGGTACAACCTTATTATGCTATGCTTATTTTTCTGAGATAAACTCCTAAGCTCGCGCTGCTCTATTTTTACTAGTTGTTTATCCCATTCTTTAAGATCTGTTCACTTCTTAGATACTAGCAACAATGATAAGAGAAGGAATAGAAATAGTATCAGAACTCTTTATGAAAGCACCTGATGTACCAAATAGAAAAATCTAGTCTAGATCATATCTTGTGCATTAATTTTACTATTACTCATAATCTTATGATGTTGCTCTTTCATTTCTGATACTTCTGGTCATCTACTGTGTAGACAAGCAGTAATATCACTGCAATATTAGTGAGGCCTTTAATTATGGCATTACCTGGAAATCACAGACTATATGAGGCCACCAACTAAGGGACATCAGACCCAGCACACTGCCACATACTTTGCCAGTAGCTAAAACTAATAGTTGTTCAGATTATTCGCAACTTGTGCTCAACTTGACCATACAATAAAAGTCCCCATGAGATTCTTCCTCTTGTATTTGGTCATTTGCTAGAGCCACTCACAGGAATATAGACATTGACCAGCCTTTGAGGAAAGATATAGTTGAAAAGGAGGAAGATCTGCCTAGGGTGAGACATACCAGACATTTATGACTTCATGAAATTGGGTTCATGGATTATGACTGAGCAGGGAAACCTAAGCTACTTCTGGGAAGATTTCCTTACATGATTGATCTTTAAACTCATTTTCAGTCCTATTTCCTTTCTCAAGAGCAAGGGCAAAATATTCTAAAGTTTCTAATCATGGCCTGTTCTCTCTGATGCCCCAACCTTATCCAGGAACCATTCAAGAGTGCTAATAGGTACAAAGGATATGCTCAGTGATTTTATTACTTTATTTTTATTACAAGAGGTCTTAGGTGAAGATCAGAGACACTGAAATAATATTTTTCTGGTTTTTTGCTTGTGGGCCAGAGCCAGTGGTGCTCAGGCAGGGCTTTTCCTAACTCTGTGCTCAAACATCACTTTTGATGGGGCATAAGGGACAATACGGAGTGCTGGGCTTTAAACTCAGGTCAGCCAACTGCAAGGCAAGCTCCCTACCTGCTATCCTATTGCTCCAGTCTGATGTTTATGGTTGATGATATTACTATTCTGAGAAAACAATTCAGAATATTATAGAACTTAGAGTAACATAAAAGTCACAGAGTGGGAATTAGTAGTAATATCTGGCTTAGGTGTAGAAACTTGTCTTGAGATAGTGAACATTTTTAATGTAATCTATTTTATGTTGCCAAGTCCATTCTTCCTGCTTTCATGCTTCTGCATTCGTGTTGTACACCATTCAGTTTTCCAAGTTCCTGATGCTAATGCAATGAGAATTCTACCATGATTTTCTATTATCCCTCCTGTAAACCTCTGATCTCTATTGACTCTAATAAACCCCTGCTCTCAATTATTTTTTAATTTTTTTTGTTATTTTGGATCACACCCATCAGTGCTCAGGGGTTACTCCTGGCTCTATACTCAGAAATCGCTCCTGGCAGGCTCGGGGACCATATGGGATGCCGGAATTCGAATCGCCGTCCTTCTCCATGCTATCTCTCCAGCCCCTTTTTTTCAATTTTTAAAATCTCTTTGTTCCTGAAATTTCTTTACTTCTGCTGATAGTTCTGTTACCTAACTCTATCCTCACAGACCTAATATAACTTGATACTAAATCAAGGTTTTCCTACACTCATTAGGTGAAACTTCTTCCTTTAACACTAAAAAATGAAGGGTTCCATTTATCACATAACTCTAGTTGAGCTGAAGATGGTGTTTATAAGGGAAAATTGTAATCACTTTTATTCTTGTTTTGGAACCACATCCAGCTGTGCTCAAGGCTTAGTTCTGGCTCTGTACTCTGGGATTACTCTTGGTGATGCTTGGGAAATCATATTAGGTGCCAGGGAGCAAACTTGGGTCAGATAAATTCAAGGCAAGTTCCCTGTCTTCTGTACCATTTCTACAGCCTCTTTTTTTCCTGAAAATTTTTATAACTTTGTATAAACAAAGACTGCTTGGTACCAAAGAATGTTTTGTGTAAATGCTTATTAAGTTTGTATGTTCCTATATTAGTAGAAAACATGTTTTTAACCCAGGCATGTTTAAGAAAACAAAAAGAGACTTTGCTGATCAGAAGCATCAATTGAGACAGCTGGATGCTTAAGAGCTTTCAGAAAACCATAATTTTCTTCTTCATTTTAAATTACATGACATAATTTTAGAACTAAAGTGTAATTCTTTATTTTAATGTAAAGCTAAAAGAATGGAGTAAGAAACTTGGGTTTTGTCTGCCATATTTATGCTTTTTCTCTTCTTAGCTTAGAAAGTGTTGGCATCTTTCTCCATTCATTTTCCTGTTTTCTTTTGTTTTTGAGGTTAGGCCAAGTAGTCTGTCTGGATTCACAAGGAAAATGCATGAAGATCAAACAGGAATTAGAGTCTTGAAACAGTTGGATAAATGACATTAAAACTGTCAACAGATGCCACTCTATGTATTTACTAGCAATCTTAGCCTTTACAAACTTTCTATTCTTTTGTCTTGGCATAAATAGGTATAAAGGACATGCTTTGCTCCCAGAAACCATCTGATTAGCTCTGGAATGTAGAAGAGATGTTCAGTTCCATATATTATATTCTCTGGACTTTTAGGACAAAGTTTTTGTGAGGAAACTACTAGTTCCTTGAGTCTGATAGATGGTGGAGTCATGGGACTGGATTATGTAAGGTCTGGAAGGATGGTTGGGACCCAATACACTGAGATTTTATTCATCTCTCCACAGCAAATACCAATTGTGTGGACTACTAGCTCAGCAGCTCAGTAGAGAGGAAACCCAAAGTAAGTTCTCAAATATGACCAAAGGGAAATAAGTAGATTCCTCATTAGAATCAAGAACAATCAAATGGAAAAAAGGGTATTTCGTTATTGAATTAAAAATGTGCTCTCTTAAGTTTTCTGCAAAAGGAAGAAGAAAGCTATGCCTTCATATCTACTGTTGCCTTAAGGTCTCTTTTCAGTGTCTGACAACTCCATCTGGCTATAACCTGTTATCTCAGGCTAACTCCATCCCATGAACTGCCACTCCCTAGGCTATGTCTTGGGAAAGAAGATGCCAATCTGGGTTCCTTCCAAAATCCCTGCACATTTTTCAGGCCTCACTGACCTGTCTTCTGGGTAGTAGTGGTTCTCAGAGTCTGATGAACAAAGGGATGAAACCATTCAAAACCTATTCAGGGTGATTTCTAGGCCATCACTGTACATCACCAAGACAAAAGTGGAGCAAAGAACAGACAGAAAGCATGGTACCCATCCTCCTAGCCCTCCCCCAAATGGAAGAGAGAAAACAGGCTTTATATAATTTTTGCCTGGAGAAAATGTGTGGGGAGAGCTAAAATGCCAGAGGACTTGTGACTATTTTCAGCATGAGATCTTTTTTGAATGTTGTACTTTTTTGATCTCTTAAAAAGCATTAGTAGAAGTTTAGTACAATTTTGTGACAATCTAATTATAATGAGGTGTGAATGGTTTCAAGCTTGGTTTTTCTATGAATAGCACAAGTCACTTAGCTCCAGCCTTGGTGTCTTAACAGAAAGATCAGCACTTGTCACCCCCACCCTCTGCTGACTGCATATTTGAACCCCAACAAATAGGAAAGTAAATATGAAGGACAACAACAGAATTGCTGAAACCTGATTACCACCACTTAGAATTTGATTTATTGCATCTCAGTGGGACCTCAAAGCATTGTTTTTGTTTCTTTAAAACCCTATCCTGAGTTATCCTAACATACAAGTAGGACTGAAAATCATGGATCCATGGCTATGGTTTTCTTGGAGTGGGGGAAGGATGGCACTGGTGGAAGCATTTCCAATGGTGCTCAGAAAGTCTGGGCCACTTTCAGCAATTCTTAGCAGTGGTTGTTAAATTTAAGGATCTAAAGATGCTGTGAAGCTCAGACCCTGTGTTTCCTGGCTTTATACTGGCTGAACTTTTTTGATCAGGTGACTCAAATTTCAACCGGACATACTTGAGGAACCATGGGGGTGCTGGAGAATAAACTCCTGGTCAGAAAATTGTAAGGCATATACACCCTAATATGTGCACCATTGCATCTTAATGCACTCTAATGCATGCTACAATCCTTATGATTCTTTTCAACAACTATCTTTTGTTAATTGTTTCTTTGCAGCGTTTCTTTCTCTATTCAGAATGATGGTATTTTGTCAGTTCTTTACTTATCCTTAGTTCTTTGTATTTAAGGGTTTCTTTGAAATATTTATGAAAATATATGAAAACTTTATGTAGCATAGTTTAATTTATAAATCAAAACAATAATATCCACGTGCATGAGGGAATGATCCAATTGAGAATTAGAGTATCGGTACTAGAACTGGCAGTATTCTTCTTATCATTGAAATTATGTTTCTTATTTGGTGGGGGGGTGGGCACACAGTATGAAGTGCAGGGCTTACTCCTGGCTTTGCTCTTTACTCAAGAATAACTCCTGGCAGGCTCAGGGGAACATATGGGATGCAAAGGACTGAACTATGGCTGACCTTATGCAAAGCAAACATTCTACCTCCTGTACTATCTCTCTGGCCACTGTTGTTTTTTCTTTAAAAGCTCGTGCATTTTAATTCGTACTTCACATGATAAATCAGTGTTAAAGGGTTCAAAGGACCATAGGATAGGGATAAAACCCAGGTTGGAAACATGTATGACACTCAGGTTATCTTCTTTTTTATTTTGGTTTTTGGGTCACACCCGGGAGCAATCAAGGGTTACTCCTGGCTCTACACTCAGACATTGCTCCTGGCAGGCTCGGAGGACCATATGGGATGCTGGGATTCAAACCGTGGTCCTTCTGCATGCAAGGCAAACTCACTACCTTCATGTTATCTCTCCAGCCCCCAGGTTACCTTCTATACACTGTCTTGGGCCCTATCATTTTTATTTTTCAAATATATGTTGGTTTTTGTTGTTCTTATACAGTTACATGTCATGAAACCAAAGCTTTGGTCAGTAATGGATAACATATATAATCTGTCTTGTTTGATTACACCTTGTTTAACACAAAACAAAGATCATCCCTGGTTTCTTTGTATATGTCCATTTATAATTTGGTTTCACCCAACAATCTGGATAGGGCTGACTCAGGATAGCCTGAGCTATATCTATCCTTACTCCCTCATCTGGAAGAGATCTTGGTACTCAAAATGAGAGTTCTAGCAGGCAGCTCTCTCTTCATATGAGGTAGAAGATTGCCAGACTACATGTTTCACCCTCAGTCTGTTTTGGATTATTTCATGCAGTGACTCTGCTTCAGATCCTTTCATCCAGGGTTGAAAATATGGTTATACCTGGTGCCCTGGAATTGTGGAAACTAATATTAAGCCACTGGAGTTAATATACACAATTATCTGTTTGTAGTTGGAAATAGAACAAAAGAGTAACTATTAAGATATATATGGGTAGAATATACAGTTTAACCAGCAATACAGTGACCGATAAAAATAGGATCAAGAGAGTGACTTAAAGGAGAATTAGGTTTTTTGTGACCAAGGTGCAAGAGTTTTTGAAAGCAACTTCTCAGTTGGGCTTTAGCTGGGTTTGGTTTCTTCATTATCACCTTCTGTGATAGGTTGCTGAGGTTGCCTGGGCCAAAATCTGGGTGGGAGGATCCATTCACTTTTCTGCTGTTGGTCCCCCTCAAATAGGGCTGTCTCTTTGGCTTCTATGCCATCAGTGACCTGGATAAACTGCTACAGGTTGGGGGGACAAGGTCCTTGCACAAAGTGCCTTTTGTAAAAGAAAGTGCAGTAGGCATCAAAATTAGGGGTGCTTCCAAGAGTCTGCTACTCTGTCTCTCCTTGATTGCCTGCTTCTGTCCCACCAGAGGGGGCCTTTGCCACCATAGGTGGTGGTGAAGTTTAGCAAGGCTGAAGGATGAAATGGCAGAGCCTATGTCAATTGGGAATTTAGTAGCTACCTTTCATTGGCACCACCCAAGTCCAGATATTTTGTATTCCTTTCTCCATTCACATCAAACTCCACAGTCTCACATCTCCAATGCTGCTACATAGAACTTCCTGGGATTGTTTATCTTAAGAGTTGTCCAGTGAACAAATACATTCTACTTAGGGTCATTTATGATAAATCCATAACCATTCTAGATGTTGAACCATTTGACAGTGCACATGTGGGGCTTGGATTGCCAGCATCTGACAGTCCACATGACTCCAGGCATGGGGCATGGGGTATTACTGGTGGAGCTGTTTTCAGACTCTGCAGTCTGCAGAGATGGTAGCTGACTCATCATCCTTGGGAGATGGGGGCTGTCTCTGGTTTGAAACTACTAGTGAACGATAAAGTATCATTCCTGCGAAGTCCTTTAGATTGAGAACTCATCACCACTGGGAAGGCACCCCTCCCCTCTTGGTCATGTATGCCAGAGACTCTCTAGGGATCCTGGCATGTATAATCCAGATTTCAAAATTCAGATAAATCTACCAGAGCAACATGAAGCTCTTCAGAAGGGGGGCCATGCGCATCAACCAATGTTCTGGTGAAGTGCATGGCACTTTCAGTCCAGTTCAAGGGGGATGTCATGGTGATTAGCATGACCAGAAGGTCATGATCCTCTGGTCATGTTACTCACCATGGTTGAGTTTTTGTTCTCAAGTCCCAGTTCTGGGTGCCCTATATAAATATATCTACATCCCATATATCCACCTCCAGGTGAGGTGATCTGAAGTCACATAAAATAATCCAAACCAGGCTGAGGATGAAACATGTTTAGTTTGGTAGTCTTCTACCTTGTATCTAGAGAGAGCTGCTTAACAGAAATGTAGTTTTCATAGAATACTGAGACCACCCTTGGGTGGGGGAGTAAGGTTAGGGTAAGAGCAGATAGCACAGGCTATCCTAACTGAGTCCTGCCCAGGCCCAGGTTTTCTTGAGACATGTAAAACAATCTCTGTTTTTGTGTAAAATCAAGTTGTAAAGAAACAGATACAAAGATACCAGGGATGATCTTTGTTATGGGTAAAACAAGGTGGTAATCTAACAGTATCCTACTAAATAATCACATATGTATCATAAGCCTAAGGTATAGTAGACTAGACCATCTAACTTCTGTAATTATACTTGAGATTTATTTCTCAGGGTGAAACTTTGTCATTAAGCAAAGCATAAGCGCATTTAATGCAAATGCTTCTTATCAGTGCATTGTTTAGTTTTGCTAGGCTTGGGAATAATTTCATACTCTGCTATATAATTTGATTTTTCCCCTTGAAATTGTTTCTGAGTCATTCTTGCTATGAATGTGTTTCATTGTTGTGTGATAATTATTTGTAAACATACTAAGTTTGATTTACTCATCCTCTCTGCAATGAATATTGGATTTTGTTTTACTTCACTCCATACAATGATCTCATGCTTTTGTGTGCTTTTAGAATGTTTGCTAATTGAATGTGTGTAAATTGAAATTTCTTGATGCTTTTAATAGACATTTCCCTGATTACTAAATTCCTTATTAATTTTGGGCTATACCTGACTGTGCTCAGGGATTACTCCTTACTCTATGCTCAAGGATTATGCCTGGTGGAGCTAAGGAGGTGTTGAACCTGAGTGAGCCACATGCGAGGCAAACACCCTACCTCCTACATCATCTTTCTGAACTCTGATCCTTAAACATTTTTATATTGATTGAGTTTTCACTTCCACTCTTAATTTAGTTTTGTACATTTTTTCCTGACAGTTATTTTTGTTATTTATTTATGTGTATGTAAACTTACTCTACATATTTTGTTGTCAATTTATAACAAGACATATATGGACCTATAATTTAATATGCTGCATGTATCATTTTGTGAATTGAAAAATTATTTTTTAACATATCAAAATTATCCATCTTTTACAACCATGTTTCTGCATCTTACTAAAAGAAAGTTTTAGAATCTTGCTTTCATACCTTGCCACATTAAAAATTCACTAGCTTCATTTGATCTAAACATTAACTAATTTTTCAGTATAGTAAGCAATATTATCTTTAGGTTCTGATAGATTTAACTCTTTTGTAACTTTCTTATCATGTAGTGCTTTTAGACTTAGTATAGTATAAAAATTGTGATGATAGATGACATCATTATCTTGTCCCCAACATTAAAGAAAACATTCCTAACATATCACCAAAGAAAAATAGTCTTGAGATAAGTCTTCTGAAAAAACAACTATTAAAGTAATCTTATATTGTAGCATTATATAAATTAAGGGAAATATCTTGAAATCAACATGTTGCATATAAACCACATCAAGTTCACCCTTGCGAGTCCAATTCTATCCTTTATCATTCATGGATGTCTTTTTCCATTCTGATATTCACCAACTGGTCTTATACTCTAAAATTTTATTTTTGTTTTATTTAGTTCATCTATTAGATTTTTTTTCTATATATGAGTGAAATCATAGCTTCTTTTTCTGTTTCACTTATTTTACTAAGTATAACACTTGCTGGATCATTCTGTATTGTATTGTTGTAATAGGAATTTACCTTTTAATAGTTATGTAGTATTCCCTTCTATATAATACCATATCTTCCTGTTTTCTTCTTTAACTAGAATGTGTTTTCTATGTATGTTTTTCTTTTTTTCTTTGTTTATCTTTTTCTTTTCTTTTCTTTTTTGGTTTTGGGCCACACCTGGTGGTGCTAAGAGTTTAAGAGTTTATGCTTGGATGCTTGGCTCTGCACTCAGGATCACTTTTGGAGGAATTGGAGGACATATGCAATGCTGAATATTGAACCCAGGTCAGCTGCATGCAAGTCAAATCACCTATTTGCTGTACTGTCGCATGGGTACCATATTAATGGTTTTCTTTTTTTTTCTTTTGGTTTTTGGGCCATACCCGGCGATGCTCAGGGGTTACTCCTGGCTGTCTGCTCAGAAATAGCTCCTGGCAGGCATGGGGGACCATATGGGACACCGGGATTTGAACCAACCACCTTTGGTCTTGGATTGGCTGCTTGCAAGGCAAACTCTGCTGTGCTATCTCTCTGGGCCCATATTAATGGTTTTCTAATAGTTATGTTTTCTTTTTTATAAATGAGTTTTCTCACTTTATCATGTTTGAATATTTTATCCAGTAACATTTTTCTATTTATCTTTTGACTACCATATAAATTGAAGAAGCTTATAGTTTTTGGTTTTTTTTTTGGTTTTTTGGGCCACACCCAACGTTGCTCAGGGGTTACTCCTGGCTGTTTGCTCAGAAATAGCTCCTGGCAGGCACGGGGGACCATATGGGACACCGGGATTCGAACCAACCACCTTTGGTCCAGGATCTGCTGTTTGCAGGGCAAACACCGCTGTGCTATCTCTCCGGGCCCGAAGCTTATAGTTTTTTAATGTTAACTACAAGCAACACTCCCAAGATCTCAACTAGTGCATAGTATTTAATAGTTGCTCAAGAAGTACTTGTTCATTAACTTTTATTTTCATAATTTAATGTATATATTTGCAAAAGAATATAGAACTTGTATATGGCCAAAGTTGAAATTCATTAATAATAGTACTAATATAATACAAGGACAATTCTAGATCATCAGCAGTTTGTGTGCCTATTTACTAAAATTTATACAAAACTTGAAATATTTTATACCTGTTATTTTAGATATAATGATAATGGTAATGATATAATAGTTAGTAAAACAATTTTTTGGGGTTTTTTTTGGCCACACCCAGTGACACTCAGGGGTTACTCCTGGCTATGTGCTCAGAAATCGCTCCTGGCTTGGGGGAACATATGGGACACTGGGAGATCGAACCGCAGTCTGTCTTAGGTAAGCCCTGTGCAAGGCAAACACCTGACTGCTGCACCACCACTCCAGCCCCAACTTAGTAAAAACTGTTAATAAAATATTAGGTGATAGCTTAATTACAGCAGTGTAAGTGTAGGGACAAATTCAACAATTAGAGAATAGGGGCCGGAGAGATAGCATGGAGGTAAGGTGTTTGCCTTGCATGCAGAAGGTCGGTGGTTTGAATCCCGGCATCCCATGTGGTCACTTGAGCCTGCCAGGAGCGATTTCTGAGCATAAAGCCAGGAGTAGCCCCTGAGCACTGCTGGGTGTGACCCCCTAATAATTAGAGAATAATTTAACAGCTAGAAAATAGTGTTAAATTACTGAGCATATAGATAATTTGTTGTGATTTTCTGATCAAACCTTCCTGACCTGTTATATATGTCTTTAGTAGTAATTAAACAAAAGTATAATAGAATCTTTCCCTAAAGCTCTCATTAAAAAATGCCATAAATTTGGTGACTTATGAGAACTATTTCTCACTTATTTTGGAGCTCTAGACATCCAGATTAAAGTTCCAGTAGAATAGTCCTCCAGGGAATTCTAGGAGAAAATCCTCATTCCCTTCTTTCAGTTTCTAGTGCTTGGAGTTATTTGCACTTTTTTTACACCCTCCATTTTCTTCCTCTGTCTTCAGTGCTTTTTTCTTTCTGTATTTCTCCCCTGCATGTCTCTTACAAAGGCACTAGTTCTTGAAGTTAGGGTCCATTTGGATAATCCAGTGGGATCCTAGTTAGATCCTCAAAGATATTTTTTTTTCTAATGAAGATAATAATCATAGGCTTCCAGAATTTGGGATATAATATATATACACTTGAGCGTTGCTACTAAAGGTGCTCACCCACTTTCCTGGAACTGAAGTACATATATTTGAAAAATATGTGGTGTGCATACATTGAATATTTATATTTAGAATATTTATATTGGGAAATTATAGTTATCTATTTCTTAGATTAGGGAAGACTAAATATAGATCATTTTTATTGTTTAAATATGAAGTAAATCTGAAATTAATATGATGCTTCTTAAAGTGTCAGCTTTCTGTTTTTTGTCCTATTACCTTTATATATTCACAAGTTGACAGTGGTGTCATTTAGATTTTTATGTATGCTAAAAATAAATGACTAGAGAACTGTTGTTAACAAATATGTAATTTGAGACAATGCAAGAGAATTCTTGTGGGAAACCGTGAGTGTTAATTGGAGTCTTCTTCAAGCCTTTTCTGATTAGTTCATTTATGTGTGCTCCAATCAATTTATTTTTAAAATATGGCTGTATTCCCCCACACATACTGAATACTGGGGATACACATATTGTGTTTTCATACAGATATATCAACATGTACAAATACACTATCACAATTTCTCAAATGCAGTTATATTATTTTGTCGTGGTAGTAGTTTTAATTTACCTTACTTTTCTCTTAGAATTTTGACCCTGTTAATCATGTTCTACATTTAGTGAGAACAAAATAATTTTGTTTGGTGAGAAGAACTTTTCTGGCAAAGTTATTTGCTCCAACATTTTGCTTCTCAACAAGATAAATACCCTTCACTAGATCAGGCAAATCTCTGTCCCCAAAGCAAAGGTCTATCTTAGCTGTCACTAGACTGCCCTATGAATATCTTGTATCTTTAGTGTTCTATTATTACCCTCTCTCATATTTATGTTTAAATTGTTTAGTCAAAAATAAATGAGAATTTTTTTTTTTATTTTTGGGCCACATCTGATGACACTTAGGTGTTACTCCTGGCCCTGCACTCAGAAATCGCTCCTGGTTCAGGGAATCATATGGGAAACCAGGGATTGAACAGAGGTCCATCCTGGGTCAGCCGTGTGCAAGGCAAATGCCCTACCACTGCACTATTGCTCTGTTCCCAAATGAGAATGGTTTTAAAAGAACATTGGTTCTAGAACGTAATATAATAAAACTATAATTGAAGGTATTTTATTATCTCTGGCAAATTTCACGTGTTTTCCTATTTATTGATATTTGCTGCTTAAGTTTTTTGGACATTATGTGATTTCCTATCATCTGTAATTTCCTCAAATTGATTCTGGTTCACACAGGGAATCCTTGATCCTGTATTTTTCTATAAGCTCTATTCAGAAGTAAAGCATACTATTGAAAGGACAAATCATGAGGGTCCTCGAGACGTTTATTTTTCCTCTAGGCCTACACTGCTGCTCTTGTTCATTTTCATATAGCTCCTCTGTGAAGACTGTGGCTGCCTTTCTTTAGCCTCTTAATGTTTTTGGTGGGACAAATACTAAGATAATACCGTTAGGTTGCCACATAGTACAAACCATAGCCTGTGGAAACCATGACAAGATTACTAGATGTCAGAAATCCAAGTTTTAAAGAAGCTTTTCTTAGGTTCATCATTTATGACTGTTATGTCATTTAAGTTATGACACTGTTCATCTCTTTAAGTTTCTCACTCTCTTCCTTCCTTCCCATACTCTAGTCATATGTTTAATATAGACACTCTTTGGCATAGAAAGTTCTTTTGGGCCTTGGCATTTGCAGTGCCCTCTGTTGGGTACATCAGTCCTTTGTTTTTCCCTTGCTAAATTCTTCTCTAAGACCTGATATACAAAATGCCACCTTCTTAGTAAGCACTGACATAACATTCTGAAAAGACAAGCTCCTTTATCCATTTAGTTTAAAATGGGAACCTCTAGTTTCTATTTGTTTCCAATCATTTTGCTCATGTTATTTCTTATGGGCTAAATGAGTTTTTATTATGCTCAGTAATGATATTGCTCCTTTGTCAATGGTTACTAGCTCTTTCCACTCTGTGTCCTGGAATATGAATTCATTGAGGGTACGAATCTTTTCTGGCTTGTTTGTGCTCTTGTCCAATGTTTTGGTGGATAGATCTATCAGTGTTCCAGAATATTCATTAAATGAGTAAATTAATATTACCAACTATATCAAAGTGTTCTTCAGTAAACCACACTCAGTAAATTGCTGTGCTATTTGTACAAAACGCTATCTTCAAAATTTTGACCTGGGTCAATATGTATAGCAGAATGCTTATTTGGGTTCCCCATTATTTGTCTTTATAGCTTATTAGTATCTCTCAACATGCGATAAAAGCCAATTAACACATGCCACCTAAACTCTAGAAAATTGTAATATACTAACTACACTTGACCTTGAATGAGAATTAAATGCTGGTATTTACTTGATGTGGAAAATATATCTCATGGATTTAAATAACTTAGATGTTACTGGCGGAGCTTTTCTTTCTGAATATTACTAACTGTGACACCAGCATCCAATTACTGATGTCAGAGGCCCTGGGTAGATAAAAGCTTTGTGCGTGTGTTTTAAAAACAATATTTCAATGATAATTTCAGCCAACACTTCTCTCTGGATCTATTTACATAATTTGTCTTTAGTATTTTGACTTTCTGGCCTTCTTTTTCTTTAAGAGTTCTCCCCTTTAGGTTTACAAGTAAAAGCAATAGAGTAACCAGAGTCCCAGAGCATATGGAACCTTGAATGAACCACATAGTCTAGATCTCCATTAATTAATCAGGGTTAGTAGAAGAATGAGAGCTGATAGGTCAAAAGGGTTGTGAGGTATTGTAAAGAGTAAGCTAAACAAAACATAATAAACTTGCTCCCAAACTTAACTAATAAACAAGTGTATTTTTATCTTTTATGAACATATGTACAAATCCATTTGTGCTTTTAATGGACTAGTGTCTAGAGTTGCTTTTGGATTATAAACTACAGATGCTAATTTGTTACTGTAAAATCCTCTGTCAGTAATTAGACAAATGCTTGGGAGCCATTATGTTATCCTTCATGTCAGGCTATCAGAGGGAAAAGTGATTCCATTAGAATACATGTGTTCTTTAGGACACATCACAGGATACTGGCATGTTATGCTCTCAAAATGAACTATCATGTTTTGTTAGGATATTTTTCATTGCTTCAGAAATTTCCTATTGTGCTAGTCTATCAGAGATTGAAACCTTTGACCTACCCACTGTGCTATCTCTCCGTCCATTTTCTAGAATTTAAAAATATATAGTTGATACATAGCACATGAAGGCAGTGCCCTGGGACTGAGTGATAGTGAAGCAGGAAGGACACTTGCCTTGCACTCAGCTTACTTGGGTTTGATCTCTGGCATTCCACAAAGTCCCCTGAGCACTGCCAGGAGTGACCCCTGAGAATAGAGCAAGGAGTAAGCCCAAGCAATATCTGGTAAAATATTGGTGTGGCCCCCCAAATCACCAAAAAAATGAGTAATGCCCAGTAAATATTCAATATTCAAGTATTCAAGTTTTTTTTTTTTTTTGGTTTTTGGTACTCCTGGCTGTCTGCTCAGAAATAGCTCCTGGCAGGCATGGGGGACCATATGGGACACCGGGATTCAAACCAACCACCTTTGGTCCTGGATCGGCTGCTTGCAAGGCAAACGCCGCTGTGCTATCTCTCTGGGCCCAATATTCAAGTTCTTAATGCAGTCTTGTGTGTGTGTGTGTGTGTGTGTGTGTGTGTGTGTATAATGAGCTTCAGGGTATACTCTTAAAGAATATTGGGTATTTCTATGAAATGAGGCTTTGGAAACCAGTTAAATATCTATTCTCTACTTTCATTCGACACATACAGCACAAATAAACTTTGTATAGTTGATAGAGTATATGCAAATGAATTGATGGAAAGAATGATATATCTGACAGCATGTTTTTTGAAGTGTATTAAGAAGACAGTTTTTAGCAACAGGAAGTCATTAAAATATTCCTTTCAAGGCAATGATTTTTGGACACAGCTTACTACAGTAAGGTATGATTTTTGGCATAAAATCAAGAAAAATATTCTAAATGTAAGTTTCTTATTTAATATTTGTGATTTGTATAAATATATAATCTAATAATTAAAATCATATTGAGAGAGAAAGATTGGGTTGAACCTTGTCTTGAAAAGAGACTTTTTTCCTCATATTCTTGGTAAGTTACTATCAGGTACTGTATTTTTAGTAAAGAACAAACCACTTTATAGATTATTTTATTTTAGGGTTGGCAATCAAAATGTTCAGCAAGTTGACCTTAAAAATTCTGCATATGTGTATTTATAAATGTGTTATAGAGTGTACAACACATATTAGTTCCAAAAATCACAATATTTAAGATGGTTTTGTGAAATATCTGTTTAGAGTATAAAAATAGCATATCTCTTTTTTTGAAAGTTGAAAGTTTCAGTTATAGCCATTATTAAAACACACATTAAAAATTAGCTTCCAACTGATGAGTTTGGGACAAAATTAAGTAGCTGCTTACCTTGATACACAGAAAGTTTTTCTCAGAATATTTTGAAGAAAGAAAAGATCAAAGAGTCAGATCTGATCCTCATTCATAGGCAAAGCATACTCTTGTTTGGAGAAGAAAGATAGGAACATTATGACTGGTCCTAAAGGTGAGTCTGCTATTTGACAGACAGATGGAGACAGAGAAGCTAAGTCCAAGAAATCTACGCACGCAGAGGTATTTTGAGTTGGCTGTCTTGTTGTGTGCATCTGCATTTAAAAGTGAGGAATCACAAAAAGGTGTTCTAAATTATACTGGACTACTTTTCAAAATTTAATAAAAAAAAAACAATGAGTGGAGAGGATGATATTGTTGAGAATGTGTGTCACTTTTCTCTGGCAAACCACTTGTTCAGTTTTCACATTCAGCAGACGAGACCATTTACAGTCCTAGTTAGCAGAGCTCAAATAGAAGTACCTTTGAAAGCCAATTTTGTATTCATGAACTTAGTTTTTCCTTTTATTCTGCTGTCAAATTTTTTTCCTATAAAATCCATTAGCCAGAGAACCCCTTCCTTCCTAGATAGAAGTTCTTCTAGGTCCTATGGGACGAAAGGCACTGTGTATTTGAATCATTCAGTGGGTAGGCAGGAATTGAAACTTGTTACTCTGTAAGAAGGAATATCTGCAGATTTTTCTAGAATGACTCTTCCATTGATGTAAAGTGGGGAAGGCATTTGAAAAAAGGCTTTTAAGAGATTCTTGATTTTAGCAGATGCCAAGAAGCACATCACATTTGACCTTAATGTTATATTTTACACCATAGTCTGAATATCAGAAATTCACTTCAATTTTATTGAGAATAGGTCTCTTCTCTAAAAGAGGTATGACCTTAAAAAATCTTATCCACTGTCTACTTACAAAATATGCAGTGTTGTAAAATAAGCAATAATAATTATGATTTCAGTAAGTATTTATTTTATGCTGATTATGGTGTCTGGAAAACAAGAACTTGGTAATTCTCAAGAAAGTAAAGTCTTTCTTACAGTCAAACTAATTTTAGAGTCAAATAATGGGTTTTGATATGGAATATTAATGTGTTTTAGTAAGGTTTGTGATAATGGAACATAATAGTCAAATTTAGTTATATCACTTTAGTAATTAAAGTCCAAGAACCATGGAAATCTAGTAAAGAGCAAATATAATATGATTTTCCTTCTTAAAATATGTACTAGTGAATACTTCTGGCTGATCATGCTGGTTCATATCTACGATTAATATTAATTCTGAGAAAGACAATCAAATTTCCCAAGTACTGTATAATAAGGTGATTTTGGGTGGCTTGGTGATCTGCCTCTTTCTTCTAATTTTTAGTTTTCATTTAGTTAATATCTTTTATAAACCTATCAATGGAAACAAGAGCTCTGGACAATATATGCATTATTGAAGTACATTTTGCTGTGTAATTGTGTGTACAATGTAAGATCATGACTGATTTACAGCCTTGTTATAAAATGACCACAGTCCACGTGCTATAATATATTTTAACCAATGAATTTATATGGTATTGAGAAACAATTTTGATACAATGAAAATTATAGCCTCAATTCCAGAGCAGTTGTAGCATCCTAGACTGAGACCCAATCAGAGAGACCCAATCAGAGAGACTAAAAACCCTGAGACCCAATAAGAGACAGACATAAGTGAAAGTAAGGTATGGAATGAGGATGGGAGAGAAATGCCAACAAACCCAAGAGACACCATAAGAATTAAAGCGTGGAGGGCCAGAGAGGTACTACAGGGGAAAGACATTTACCTTTCACGTTGCTGATCGGAGTTTGATCCAGGGCACTACATATAGTTCTCTGGGTTCTGCCAGGAGAAAGGAGTAAGCTCTGAACACAGATTGATATGTCACCCCCGAAAAATAATGTTGGAGGAAATTCAATAAGTTGCTGAATCTCTGAGGAGAGGCAAGTTTGGGTCAGGTGTGTGGTTGTTGATTAATCCTACTCTGTTGGTAGTTTGTAGACCAAACTAAAAACAAAGGAGGTGAAAGGAACCTTGTTAGGAAGCTTAAGGTTTTTTTGTTCTTGTTTTTGGGTCACACCATGCAGTGCTCAAGGGTTATTCCTGGCTCTGTGCTCAGAAATCGCTCCTGACAGGCTTCAGGAACCATATGGGATGCCAGGATTTGAAACATCTTCTGGATCGGCTGCTTGCAAGGCAAATGCCCTACAGCTGTGCTTTTTCTCCAACCCTTTAAGGGAGTTTTAATATGGGACTTTATCTCTCCTTACTGAGTCTCTGAGCAGAGGATATGAGGCGAGACTATTCCCAGTAGACCATGAGAAATAAATACAGTGGTTTAAAGCAAAAACTTGACATAAGGTCAAAATTAGTGTATAAATTGTGGCTAAGAAAAACCATGGGGTTTTACACACAGGTAGAAATTCTGAAAATTATTGGGGTATATTCAGTTCAGTTTCTCCTGCCCTACAGTAGCATGACAGATATACAAAAAGAAGGAAAATAATTCAGGGCAGTTTCTCCAGGATTGTCTGTGGCACTGAGACCTCTTTAGAGAGCTCTGACAGCAAAAGAGGCACCTGTTGATGACATCTAAAGTGACCAGAGACAGACGTGAGCCCTGCGGGGGAGGCTGTTAGTGAGCTGGCTATGACAAGCCCATCACTGAGCCATAGTTGGTTCTATTCTCAGAACCTCAGAATCATATGATGACTCAATGAAATATCACTGCCTGTTCCTACAAATCAAAGGAATTATTTTGCATATTGCAGAATCATATGATCACTCTGAAGGCCGACCTCACTTACAGTAGGAATAATTTTGTTCTTTCTGAGGAACTGGTCCTGTTATAAAGAATTATTGAGAGAACTTTATTGAGAGTTTTATTTATTATTATTATATTATACTGAAGTGAGAATTATTGAAAACCTGAAGGCCAATCCTGAAAAGGCCTTTCTTTTACTAAGCCCTGGACTCTTGGGGAATTTTTTTCTTGACCAATAAGACAAATGTTTTGTGTGCTAAATAGTTGTCCTTCTTGCCGGGACTGTTGCTCTTGGGGTGCAAAATTCTTTCCTTACCATGTACTAGGTCTTGCTAGAAGAATACTGCTCCCCTAATGATGAATATATGATGAATATTATTTCAGGGTCTTGGCCTTCACTGACTTGGCCTAACTCAGCAGGGTTCATTACTGTTAATTATCTGAGACAGTTTGAAGCTTTCAATATCCCCATTTCTGAAGGCCCACAAGCTGCAAAAGATTCCAAACAAAAATTTCCAACAACCTCTAACCTTCCTACGCCAATGCTGTGGGCAAGGACCAAAGTGACTTCACTCATTTTATTACTGTCTCCAGTGGTGAAGTGCTTATCTTACTGTGTATCTCAAAGAGAAAGCACTGGGAATGTACTTTGGGTCCATTTCATTAAAAAGGACACAAGTGATTTTTTTTTTCAGATAAAAATAAATGGTCCTTTAGGAGATATTCCAGGTCAAGAGAGAATATGTAAATATCTGTCAAAAGATACTTCAGTGCCATTAAAACATTAGTCTTATCCTGCTCTGGTAGATATTTAGGACTTTAAGACCTTAATTAACATTTCTCTTTGATTAATTGTCCATAGTGCTGCATGGCTTTGATTGTTATGGGCATGTATAAATCACAGTAGGCATTGGTGAAAACTCAATTCTTATCCAACTGGAGAGCTCTGTGATAAAGGACACAGACAATCTTGTCATTAAATTTAAATATCTTGGATATCCTAGGCTTCAACCACTGATAACCTACATGGCTACAGGGAAATCACTTAATTTCTATGGAGATTTAGAAAATTACAGAGTTTGAGCAATGGCCCTCAAATGTGTCCTTTGCAACTTTTTCTGAACACTTATGCATTCTTATCCTGTAAGTATCCAGTCATACTATTATTTCTCACAAGATGATTATCTTCTGTATGAAGTATAATTAATACTTATAACAATTATACTAATAACAAGAATTTATTTTTTGATGCTCACTATTTTTCAGGTACTGTAATTTGCATAAATTATCTTATGTAAGTAAGTGTGAATTAGATGTGTGCTACTAAATCCGTTTTATAAAAGCTAATTGACTTGTTCGGTCATTTATATAGTGGATGGCAGATACAGGAGTCAAACCCAGGGCTATCTGAGCTTTTCATGTCTGTGTAGAGGGAAGGCAGAAAATCACACAAAAGTTCTAGCAGATGTAGCTGCAATAAATATAAACAAAGATGAATTCGTGATAAGACAAAAAGAGTGTAGGCATTAATTGTATTAAAAATAGATCCAATAGAAAAAAATAGCTTGCATATTTATGCTTCAATGACAGATTGATGAAATGCCTTCAGGGACCAACCATCAGGATTGATTTCCATGACAGATATTGACTTCACAAGGATAGTCAGACCAATGAATAGAGCAAAAGTATATTGCATTTTAAAGAAAACCACACTGGGGTTAAAGCTATTACTTAAGATTATCCTGCTATTGCTTGGAATTTTGAATGACACTGGTATACCATAATTTCTGACATGTTTTGGAGAATCAACCCAAGTGACTTCTCCTTTCAGAAAGCAGTTGGTCTCTCAGCCACCATGTTGGAAAACCTCACAGGAATTCTTGGCCTGTTTCTCTTCTTTGACACCTTTGATACTTTCTTTTTGGTGCTTGTGTAAAGAAACAAGACAGGCACCTTCCTTGACTCCAGAAGGTTGTTTTGCTTTGAAGGTTACTTGGTGCTGAAGTTTGAACCTTGAAAGGAAGGTTCTAGTCAGCATGGGCCATTCCTGTGCTCATAAACTATTGAAATTTGAAACCATCAAAAAAAAGGAAGAAATTATAAAATACTTTCATTAAGATATTATTTGTAACATAATGTTTCTACTATCTAACATATCCAATATTTGTCATACAATATTTGGCATACATAAATTAGAAAATTAATTGTTTTATTAATTTTTATGGGTACAATGGCTATGGTATTTAAAATTTTTCAAAAGTAAAATATATGCACTACTTTAAAATACAATTAAAATATCTAAATTAATAAAATAGAAAACTTTATTTGGTACTACTATCGATCCCATTTTATTAGTTTCCAATTTTCTTTTATGAATCAAATGAAAAGTATAATCTGTTCAAGGGGAGTTTTTAGTTAACAATAATGACTTAGAGAAGGAATCTATGACCTATCTCCTAATAAAATCTACCAATGCTGAAAAAAAAAGATCTACTTGTGTTTGGGGGAAGGCTGGTGAAGGCAACAGTGTTGGATGAATTTATGATCCGTGTAAGCGATTCATTTAAAACCCATTTTTGTACCACTTCTTGGATCTCTTGCCTTTCTTTCCTTTGATTTCATAAAACACGTTTTCATGATGTTCACCTTGATTCTTATGGGAGACCCTACTAATAGATGTTCAGATCATTGCTTTGTTTTTTCCCATGCTTTCTACCAAGTGCCATGATATCTATTTTTTCTGACATTTAAAGTCATTGTTTTCTTTTAAGCCCAAGAAGACAGTAGTGTTTTTTTTTAATAGCCCTGCTGTTTTTCTACATCAAAGCCAAGTTCTTCATCTTATAATTCAAAGATCTCCATCAATTGAGTACTTATTTACTATTTACAGATCTTAGTCTCTGTCCATCCTGCCACTGCTCAAGACCATTCATTCACCTAATCTGGTCCCATCTGACTCATTATTTCTTTCCCCACAACTATTTATTTCACTGAGATTAACCAACACCACATTTGCTATAGCTCTCTCTTCCTGGGTGTGTGTTTATTTATAGACTTGTGGTTTATTTTTTTTTAACTGAACCATTTGAGTCTAAGTTGCAGACATGGTATATCTATCACCTCTAAATACTTTAGATGCATCTCTTTTAAAAATAAGAACATTTTACAGAGTCCTTATCATTTCCAAGAAATCAGCACAGATTTGATAATATTCTTTAAAATGCTCTTTATTTTCCACTTTGATCATTTGGGGTGAGGCTCTTGTATAGATGTTTTCCTCCTTTCCATGACTTAATAAAAGATTTGTCTTGCATTGGGTTATTAGGTCTTATTAATGTATTTTAATCTAGAACATACCTTTATGGTATTCGTCTTTGATGTAAGTGAATTTTTTGGAAGAAAAAACATCAAATTTTGGGGCCGGGCGGTGGCGCTGGAGGTAAGGTGCCTGCCTTGCCTGCGCTAGCCTAGGACGGACCTTGGTTCGATCCCCTGGCATCCCATATGGTCCCCCAAGAAGCCAGGAGCAACTTCTGAGCGCATAGCCAGGAGTAACCCCTGAGCGTCACAGGGTGTGGCCCAAAAACCAAAAAAAAAAAATCAAATTTTTATAGATTTTTCTTTAAATAATTTTATGTTATGTTTCCTCATTATTATGTTCCAATTAAGGGTCAAGAGGTAGAACAGGGCTAAGTGCTGCTTCTCTTGCATGCAGCCAACTGCATTATAATCCTTCATGCTACAAACACTTCCTCACGCATAACCAAGTAGATATAACCCCTAAGGTCAGAGCCAGGAGTAAACTGTGACCCTCAACTCACCTCCAGCCCTAATTACTGTTAGAAAAAATGAAAGGTGATATTTTCTTAATATTTTTTACTTCTTTCTTCATAATGTCATCCTGAATCAAATAATTTCAAATATCTGTTTTGTTATTGCAAACCTTACATGCCCTTTAGTTAAAACAGAAATATTTTATGTAATCCATGCCCTGTGCCTGGTGATCTGGAGACATGAAAGTAAGTTTACCTTACAAGGCATCCCACAAACAAAATTTTAATAAAACCTGCTGGCAATGGTCTAATCTTTCCTAAATTTCTGTAGACCCATCATCGGCAAATTATAAAATGACTTGGTTTACCCTATTGTTCAGTCATGTAAAATGCTACCGTTTATGCGATGCCCTGGATTCTTCTTCTGTTCTTAAGGTCTGAATTCTCTTAAGGCAAACTAATTATTTTATGACTTTTCCCTGTCTGTTGAATCATTCTCTACTGTGCTCATCAAAAGCAAGTATTTCTGCGGGGTCAACAACAAGGGCCAGCTCTAACATGATATCCTGACAACGAGGAAAATGTGAACAACTTGACCTTAGAGCACATTAGCCTACCTTACCAGCTAACAACAAGACAAAACCAGAAGACTCGGCACCCTTTGGTAGGTCCAAAAGCCAAGATCGTGACTTACAGATGACTGGCTACTAGAACCACGACCAGACAGTATACATCTTGGGACCGATAAAAAAGCCCTATTTTAGGGTTTGAACTATGACTTGCACAATAAGCATGATCCCCAGTCCCAAAGGTCTGACAGAGACAACAGCAACAGAATGGGGCTTCTGGAAGCACAAAGAAAGATGCTATCCTAGGTGCCATCCTAGGTTCAGTGCAAAGACCAAGGTCACCAACCACAGAAGATGGATTAAAACGACACTGAGGTAACAGAACCTCTAGAACCACAAAGACTGACTTCATCATAAGTCCCACCTCAGGATCTGTGCAGATACTGAGACCTCTAAACACAGAGCTCTGAGTGTATCACCCTGGACAGAACAGAAGTCTTCCACACACCAAAAAAACACCACCGGGAGAATAAATGATCCTGAGCAAAGTCTAGAGCTGATCCCATGACAGTATACTCCAAGGACGGAGAAACCCCATATTTCTTAGGCCAAGTGAATTCCTTTTCGAATGACCCCAATATTTACTGTGCCAGGGCAGGAGGGGAAAAAACAAAAATACAAAAAGCACAAAATCTTGGTTATTATATATATATTTTTACCGTCATTTATTATTGTTATTATTATTTTTATTTACCTATCTATTTTGGTCGATTTCTCTGTTTGGGTGTGATTATTGAAATCGTTGTCCCCAATTATACTTATTTTTTTCTCTTCTTTTCTTTTCTTTCGTTATGTGCTATGCCATGTTTCTTATTTTAAGACCATGGCGTATTTTTTGTTTGTTTGTTTGTTTTGTTTTGTTTTGTTTTGCTTTGCTTTGTTTTTCGTCTGTTTTTTGTGGTGCTTATCGATATAGCTGGAGTCCTCACTGGATAATTGACACTTTTTTTTGGTACTGGTGGAGTGTTTCACCTTCTTTCTCTCCTTCATCTCCCAAATCGATGATGAGAGCCTCTAGAAGGATTCCACCCATTTTTGGAGTATTAGACTCTTACCCCAGTTTATGTATCTTCTCTTTTTCAGGCAAAAGCACGCAACTTGAACTAGCTAGTCCTGCCTACAGTTAGAGGGGGAGATAAGGGAGGCATCAAGACCAAACAGGTGCAAGACTACTAAGTAGTGGGTTGGATACAGAGGGGACCACATATTCTAGCCGCCCTGAGGGTGAGGGAAGAGGAAATGGGAGGTAGGACAAAAACGGAGGGGTAGGGAGGACAATTTGGTGATGGGAATCCCCCCTGATTTTATGTAAATATGTACCTAAAATGTTATTGTCAACAATATGTAAGACACTATGATCAAAATAAAAATTATATTAAAAAATATAATGAACCATAAAAAAAAAGCAAGTATTTAAGATACAATTTTTATGAGTTGATTCTGCTTGGTGACAGCCACCTTTATTTAAAATCTCCCTTTCCAGTGAAGTTGATACTTGATCTATTTTTTTTTTTGCATTAAAAAGAAACTGACTCTAGATGATACATCAATATATTACTTTGAAATCAAGGGCCTGACTTTTGAAAATATTTTTATTTTTATATCTACTTTATTCTGTTTGTTGAAGACTGTGATCAGTTTATCTTCTGTGCATCAACTAAAATATTATGGGAAGATTATGAGGAGCATGTTTAATGATTCATTTTTTTAAACTAACCACGGATGATCTTCAAAGCCTACGATTGTGAATTCAACTGTGCAGTTGATTTTTTTCAGGAATCATTCTTTTCGTGGTACTGTTGATCATGTGAGTAGTTGTTGGTTAAAAGCATTTTATTTGGGAAAGGAGAAAGGTATCTCTGAAGCAGGGGATTATAATACAGCCAAATTCATGTTGAGCAGAATCCAACAGGGAGACTGGTACTTTAGAAAGAATTCTTAAATTTTGCATTATCATTTATTATTCTACATTAGGTTGGGGAAACAGTCACCATTATGAATCTCGCCACATACCCTAAGGCCCCAAATGTTTCCTGCCCCATGCAGAGTGACTCAAAGCAAAGTAAAATTTTATGATAAATAATTGATTTTTTTCTGCATGTTTATTTATTCCTTATTTATTTATTTTGTATCAGCCGGTGCACAGGAAATCTTGCCTGGTACCCAACACAGAAATGACAGGAAGTCTGCCTGTTTTCCCACTTGGTGTTTTAGGGGCCAATGTCAGGTGATAGTGCCAGATCTCTTGATTGCTGGCCATCTGGTACAGCTGGACCCTCTGAGTCCTGGCACCCCGGCACCACTTAGCCCTCGGCAGGGGATTTGCCACCACTCCTAATAGAAAGCAACCACTTGGCTGACTCTAGTGTCCTTAGACTGTCAACTCCTCTCTCATCAGCCTAGACCACCTTAGAGTGGCCTTGTTATGTGTGACTTCACGTTGAAAAATAAATCTCATGCTATTCTTAAGCATATAATTTTGACCATATCTGAATTAATGTTTGTTAAACTTATTTGGATGGGTCTTCTTTACAGGGAAAGAGCAAACATATTAGTATGGGTGGTAGGTTTGAAGGTCACTACATCCCTGAATACAATGAGAGGAGTTTCATATTCACAAGTATTGTGGGCAGCTTAGGTTCTACAGGGTTGCCATTCATATTTATGTCTAATTAATACATCCCCATTAATATGGAGAGACAATGTTAATTTACTTAATTAGGTCGTGTTTATAAGAAATAATGAAAATGATTTCAAATGCCCCTTCAATAAAGTAAGCTATGTAAACAGATCTTTAAAATTATTGTGGGACTATCCACTTAAAGCTATTGAAAATATGTGATTTTAGGACAGAGAGATAAAGGCTTTAAGGCATTTGCTGTACATGCAGGCAACACTGGAACTATATCTGGTCTTCGAAGCATCCCAGGGGAGGGGTACCCCTGACCACAAACTTAGAATTAACCCCTGAGCAATGTTGGGGATGACCAGACCTAACACCTGCTTTGAATGCAATTGTACTAAAATTTCTGACAATATGAAGGAAAGGCCATTGTTAATTGTTGTTTAATTTTCTGAAACTTCTCATCATTGCCTATACCTTGAGTTTATAGCTGAGAAAACTTTGTAGAAATATTATGAAATTGTTAGTTACCAAATTTATAGGTTTAGAAAAAATCTTGTAAACCAGAAAGATGTAAATACTAGTTATTTATTTTAAAATTCTATGTCAGCGGATATATAAGATGCTTTATCTCTTTATGGAGAACCAAAACTTAGGTATAGAGGCCTAGCTTAACAAAAACATTCATTAATGATCTTAGAAGATTTGGTGAACTCAAGTCCTCTAGACTTTTCTCTTCTGCAAATATTCCATATACGAGAACTTGATTATATGATATTTAATGTTTTAAAGATAATGGTAATATACATTCAAATAATCTTGAACAAGATGAAAAGCAGAAGTGGATGCAACCTTTAATACTATTGAAGATAAATATATTTAGGCATTTATAATAGTCATGTAGTTTATATCATATAGTTATGTATTAACATATCTATTATTAATTCATATTAGGAATCAATATTACTATACTTAATTATATATAGGCATATATATTTTGGTTTGGGGCCACACCCAGTGATCTAAGGGGTTGCTCCTGGCTATGTGCTTAGAAATCGGTCCTGGCCTGGGGGACCCTATGGAACACTGGGGGATCTAACCTCAATTCATTCTAGGTCAGCTGCATGCAAGGCAAACACCTTACTGCTGGACGACCATTTCAACCCCACTTTTAATTTTATGTATTTTATTATATACTCTTATGATAAGATATATTTGGTATTATATTACCATCAATATAAATAATCTTCAATATTATCTAACCTATATAGAAAACAAAGATTAGGAATTGGTGAAAGGAATCTGCCACTCTGGTGTGCAAATTAGGATGTGTGAATCTTTGCACTCAGTAATCACTCCTGATGGGGCTTGGGAGACTTTCAGAGTACTGGTATCAAACCTGATTCAATCTTGTGTAAGTCAAATGTTCAACCTTTTGCACTACTTTCCTGGCCATGAACCTTTTTGTAAATCATATGCAAACCACAGTGTCTCTGTAAAAATGAAAAAAAAAAAAAAGATAGCATGAGCACTGTATGGTAGGGACAAAGATGAGAAAAATAAAGGCCAGATAGTAGATGGATTTGCCCAAGATTTTAATACTCACAGTTTACGATTTGAACTTAGGTTTCCTACCTTTTAAGCCAATGCTGCTTTCATATTTCAGGAGAAAACATTTCAATAATTTTGTACCTGCTGAGAACCAACTCAGCAAGGACATACATAAGAGCCCCCCCCCAAACCCATAACATTGGCTTGTCATTTATTTTCTTTTCTTTTTTTTTTTTTTTTTTAGTATTTAATCTAGTATATCTTCAGGGTTGAAATAATTTGTTGGGTATTTTTTTTACTGCTGTTTTAATTTAGATTCAATTGAGTATATTTTTAACATTATCAACAAACAACTTTTATTAAAAATATATAATTTTAATATAAAATGTTTTCTAGGATATTGAAGATCATCTTTTTTGAGAAGCTCATAATTTTCTTATATGGAATTATATATAAGTTAAAATATAGATAAATTATTTAGGGTATCATGTGACAGATTTAGAAATATCTTCCAGTCTTCTGTAAAAATTTCACTCTCTTGCCTCTCACAATTAATTTGTCACCAGACTGTTGTTTTGGCTTTTAAGTAGATTTCAATGTGTGTCCCTTTTTATTCCCTCTCTCTGGACTGACATTTGCATTAACCTTTTAACCAGCCACTTGCGGATGTCCTCATACCTTAGTCCCATGCAATTCATCTTTATTTACATCAGCACATTCCTTTTTGAAATTTCCAATTGATGCATGGCCTGGATTTCTGAGAAAACTAAAGTCTTAGTTCCATGACTTCATCTTAAACCCTTCTGTGTTTATTAAAACACATTATACTGGCAGACCAGGGGGCAAAGAATGGTAATTTAGAATGAGCTCTGGGGTATTGGTGGAGGGAGGTTGACACTGGTGGTAGGAAGAGCCCTGACTCATTGCATATCTGAAATTCAACTATGAAGGATTCTATAGATCACAATTTTTTCAATAAAATAAAATAATATAAAATAAAATAAACACATTATACCATTTCCCGGATCTGTATCTAATACCCCACCCACACCATACAGTGCTCATGAGATATTTTTTCACTTTCTTTGCCATTCTGCCTCCTCAGTCCCTCTCATGAGTGCAGTAAATGCCTTTCTTCACCATCAAAATATGCATGTCCTGTTATGCTCATGTCATAGACTTGCATTCTCTTTGTTACTTAGCCCTTTTAAGCCCACACGTTAGTTTTCATTGATGTCTTTTGCATTTTGAGGAGTTTAAATTGAGTTATGTTCAATATTCATGGAATCTGTATTTGGGAATTTACCTATTCATATGTATTTAAAACCCCAAGATATTACTCTTAGAGCTTTCACAGTCATTCACAGTTAAGGATAATGTGATGAAAAATTGAATAGAGGTGTACATTCTCCTCTGGGGTAGAATAAAGTTGATAATCTTCCACTCAGCTTTTTGGTTGCAGCTTTTATCTATTTAATGCCACATTTCCACATTGCCCCCACCTCCTCCCTGACAACGCCATGCAGAAGTGTTGTCTGGTATTGTTAAATAGTAAGAAGATTATGACGTGCTTTGAGAAGAAAATAATGTGTTAAATAAGCATTGTTCATCATGATTTATAGTGCTGTTGACTATGATTTCAGTTATGAGGTATTGAGACTAGACACTAAAATGAGATATCTTTAAACATATAAACACATAAAATAAACACATACACACATAAAATAAAGTTAATATTGATTAGTTGATGAAACTATGCCCAGAGCCTCATAAGCACTTAACCCATATTTCTCTTAGGAGAAGTAATTCAATCTTTGCTATTTAAGTATTTGCAGAAACTTTACAGAGGTCAACTTCTATCAATAATGAGAATTTTCCATCAATGTTTAGTCAAAGACCAAATGAATAGGTGAGTGCCAATCACAGCTCTATAACTCTCCAACAGTTATATCATTTGACCTATCTTATGGAGTAATGCTGATAAAGCATTTTTTGGGGGAAATAATGGCAGCTGTTTCAAATTTTCTAAAATTAAGTGACAATATATACTTAAAAATTAGCATGGTGTATGATAAGTAGATGCTGGTTAGACATTTTAAACCTAACTCAAACTGGGTCTTTTTCCTGATTTCTAAAAGAAACTATTACTTAAAATTGTATAAAGTTGAAATAATTTTTCTGAGTATAAAGTTGGTGTCATCTGATATTAATATGGCCACCCCAGCTTTTTTCAGGGTGTTGTTTGCTTGGATAATTTTCTTCCAACCTTTGATTTTGAGTCTATGTTTGTTCTGACTATTCAGATGTGTTTCTTGTAGGCAGCAGAAGGTTGGATTCATCTTTTTGACCCATTTTGCCACTCTGTGTCTTTTAATTGGTGAATTTAGTCCATTGACATTGAGGGAGATGATTGTCATAGGATTTAATGTCATCTTTGTAGATAAGTTTGCTGTGTTTGTTGGTCTCTCTTGTCTTAGAGTAGACCTGTCAGTTTTTCCTTTAAGGCTGGTTTATCTTCTGTGAAGTTTCTGAGCTGTTGTTTATCCGTGAAGCTGTGTATTCTTCCTCCAAACCTGAATGTGAGTCGGGCTGGGTGCAGTATTCTTGGGGAGGCATTCATTTCATTCAATCTTGTCACAATATCCAACCACTGTCTTCTGGCCTTGAGAGTTTCTTGTGACATGTCTGCTGTAAGTCTTAGGGATGCTCCTTTGAATGTAATTTCCCTTTTTGATCTTGCTGCTTTCAGTATTCTATCCCTATCTATGGGATTTGTCATTGTAACGAGGATGTGTCTTGGTGTGTTTTTCTTTGGGTCTCTTTTAGCTGGTATTCTTCGGGCATGCAGTATTTGATTGCATGTAGGCTTTAACTCTGGGAGTATCTCTTTGATGATGTCTTTGACAGTTGATTCTTCTTGGAGATCTCCTTCCTGGGTTTCTGGGACTCCAATGATTCTTATGTTGTTTCTGTTGAGTTTATCAAAGACTTCTATTACCCTGCTCATGGCTTGGCAGGATTAACATCATTAAAATGGCAATACTCCCCAAAGCATTATACAGATTTAATGCGATCCCCTTAAAAATACCCATGACATTCTTCAAAGAAGTGGATCAAACACTTATGAAGTTCATCTGGAACAATAAACATCCTCGAATAGCTAAAGCACTCCTAGGGAAAAGGAAAATGGGAGGCATTACTTTCCCCAACTTTAAACTGTACTACAAAGCAATAGTTATTAAAACAGCATGGTACTGGAATAAAGACAGACCCTCAGATCAGTGGAATAGGCTTGAGTTCTCAGAGAACATTCCCCAGGCATACAATTACCTAATTTTTGACAAAGGAGCAAGAAATCCTAAGTGGAGCAGAGAAAATCTCTTCAACAAGTGGTGCTGGCAGAACTGGTTAGCGACTTGCAAAAAAGCGAACATAGACCCCCAGTTAACATCATGTACGAAGGTAAAATCCAAATGGATTAAAGACCTTGATATCAGACCAGATACCATAAGGTATATAGAACAACATGTCGGTAAAACACTCCATGACATTGAGACTAAAGGTATCTTCAAGGAGGAAACTGCACTTTCCAAACAAGTGGAAGCAGAGATTAACAGATGGGAATACATTAAACTGAAAAGCTTCTGCACCTCAAAAGAAATAGTGCCCAGGATACAAGAGTCACCCACTGAGTGGGAGAAACTATTCACCCAACATCCTTCAGATAAGGGGCTAATATCCAAAATATACAGGGCACTGACAGAACTTTACAAAAAAAAAACATCTAATCCCATCAAAAAATGGGGAAAAGAAATGAACAGACACTTTGATAAAAAAGAAATACAAATGGCCAAAAGACACATGAAAAAATGCTCCTCGACACTAATCATCAGAGAGATGCAAATCAAAACAACGATGAGATACCACCTCACACCACAGAGATTGGCGCACATCACAAAGAATGAGAACAATCAGTGCTGGCGGGGATGTGGAGAGAAAGGAACTCTTATCCACTGCTGGTGGGAATGCCGTCTAGTACAGCCTCTATGGAAAGCGATATGGAGGTTTCTTCAAAAACTGGAAATTGAGCTCCCATTCGACCCAGCTATTCCACTCCTAGGGATATACCCTAGGAGCACAAGAATACAATACAAAAACCCCTTCCTCACACCTATATTTATTGCAGCACTATTCACAATAGCCAGGCTCTGGAAACAACCAAGATGCCCTTCAACAGACGAATGGCTAAAGAAATTGTGGTACATATACACAATGGAATATTATGCAGCCGTCAGGAGAGATGAAGTCATGAAATTTTCCTATACATGGATGTACATGGAATCTATCATGCTCAGTGAAATAAGTCAGAGGGAGAGAGAGAGACACAGAATAGTCTCACTCATCTATGGGTCTTAAGAAAAATAAAAGTCATTTTTGTAACAATCCTCAGAGACAATTAGAGGAGAGCTGGAACACCAGCTCACTCCATGAAGCTCACCACAAGAGTGATGAGCACAGTTATAGAAATAACTACACTGAGAACTACCATAATCAAGTGAATGAATGAGGGAACTGGAAAGCCTGTCTGGAGTACAGGTGGGGGTGGGGTGGGATGGAGGGAGATTTGGGACTTTGGTGGCGGGAATGTTGCACTGGTGAAGAGGGGTGATCTTTATAGGACTGAAACCTTATCACAATCATTTATGTAATCAAGATATCCAAATAAAGAGAAAAAAAATAATCTTAAAAAAAAAAAAAAAAAAAAAAAGAAATAATTGATACCTACCTGGTTTCTCCACCACGTAGTTGAAGGAGTGAAGAAAAAGTGGTGCATATTTTTTATTGCTGCAGTGCTCACTGGATATCTTATTTGAGTCCTCATTCTGAACTGTTGTGGTGTTTCACCTTCTTCTTTTCCCCTTCGTCCCTCAAACCAAGGATGAGAGCCTCTAGTCTAGAATGACTCTGCTCATAGTCAGCATAGTTGATTTTTACCCCATTATATTACTTTTCTCTTCCTCAAACAAAACCACATAACTTGAACTTTCTAGCCCTGCCTCCCAATTAGAGGGGGCAGTAATGGAGGCACTAAGACCAAACAGTTATAAGACCACTAAGTAATAAACTAGACACAGAAGGGACCATGCATTCTAGCAGCTCCTGGGGGGAGAGTGGAGGTTATGGGAGGCAGGATGGAAGCAGATGTGGGAGGACAATTCGGTGGTGGGAATTCCCCTGATTCCATGTCAATATGTACCTGGAATATTACTGTGAAGGATATGTAAGCCACTATAATTAAAATAAAATTTATATTAAAAAATTAAAAGATAATGAATGTAAAACCCACCTGCAACTTGAACTGTGTTGTACACATGTGAAGTACATGATTACAGTTTATTTGCAGCTTTGCTTGACTAAATAAACCTGAATAAATGAATGAATGAATGAATGAATGAATGGGTCTTTTTAATTTCATCCATTATCCTCCTTCATCAGTCTTTGTCTGATGTCTTATTCACACTGTATAGTTAAAGATTACCCTCACAAAAAATAGTACTTCATTAAGTGTTTTTATATGGTAGAAGCCACTTGCTTTAATCCATAGACTGCCTTATATCCCTTTGAGCTGGACCAACTACACAAGAAATAACTTATTGATTATCTAAACAGTAAAATAATTATTAAACATCTATGTGCTAAGCATGATGGTGATGGAGATATAATGATAAGCAGGAGGCCACTTTCCTAGTCCACAACAGGGAAAGATTTTTTTTTAATTAGTCACTAGAAAAAATAAATAGGCCAAGAAAGAGAAGAACATATTTATAAAATTCATAACTAAGACACATGACCTTGAGAGTAGATTTGAAGGCAGTAATAGTTTTCTTATAAAGTGATATATGATCAGAGATAAAAAGATTAGTAGTATAAAACTTGGTGAGTGAAGTTGGAATAGATGTAGGGGATGCTTTTTAAGTATAGAAATGGATTCTGTCCTGGTCAAGACTCTGACAGTATGGACATCACATAATTGGCATGGCTGGTGAATGTAGATGAAACTACAGCAGAGATCCAGTAGGGTTAGGAAAAATAGACACTCATTTTATTGGTGCATTCTAAGCAATAAGAGTTAATTCTAGGACTGTAAATATGGATTTAGGTAAGCATATTTGTCCTCTGGAAGGAACACTTGCCTTAGATTTAGAAAATATTCTAGAAGAATAAGAGTAGTCTTGGGACAAACCAATAGAATGCAAAGAGGGGGCTATTATATCCCAGATATGGGACTGTTATAACTATTCAAGAAATTACCAAATATGTAAAAATTTGCAACAAACCTATAAATGCATTAAAATACAAATAGTGAATAGTGAATGCAGTTAATATTATTTCATTTAAGCTTAAGACTGATAATAATTTCTTAATATTTATTTTCTCCAGGGATAGAGGGATAGTACATGGGAAGGTACTTGATATGCGCATAGGCAATCTGGTTTTGACCTTTGGGACTCTATATGGTCTTCTGTATCCCTTCTGAAATGATACCTAAGGGCAGGAGTAAGGAACTAAGGACCACTTGGTTGTGAAGTTCAGGCTATAAAGAGAAGCTTGCATAAGAGTGAGTCCAGAGTACTCTTGAATGTGGTAAAAAAATGCCCCCAAATTACCTCATACTGAGGCAGTCGATGTAAAATAACAATGCCTACAATCAATATATAGTTTTTTAATATCTAAAGAAGGTGGAATATTGCTAATTAATAATAAAATTCTTTTTTGGTAGCCACACTCAATGGTGCTCAACATTTACTCCTGGCTCTGAATTCAGCATGTACTCCTGGCAGGCTCAGGGGGCCATATGGGATGCCGGGGATGGAACCCAGGCCATCCACATACAAGGAAAATGCTCAACCTGTTGTGCTATTACTGAGGTTCCAAAATTCTTGGCAATTAGGAACCAGAGAGGTAGACAAGTCTGGTTCATTCCCTGGCACCCCACATGTTCTCCTGAGCTTCTCCCCATGAGTTATTCCTGAGCAAAGAGCCAGGTGTAAATTAAAGCATAGCTGCATATAGCCCCCAAACAGAACAGACAAAAATATCCTTGATAACTACACTTTAAAAACAACTGAACATTTAAGAACTTCAAAGGTGTAGCTATCCCTAATTATGATGGTGACTATAGGGAATGATATCTGTGGAAAGCCAAGACATTTGCATGTGTAACAAGAAAGGAGAATGGATTTGTTTAGGGAGAGCATAATAAAATTTCTTGTCACCGCTAATAAAATGCCAGTCGTCAATTTCTCCAAGTTAGAAATAAAATTTTAAAGATCAGATGAGGAAAATGAGTCTTGAGTTTAAGCAGTTCAAGATTTGTTCTTAGTGGATGAAGCCAGTAGGTTAGCACCACAGGTGCTGGTAAGTATTTCTAGCAGGTGTGCCAGAAAATTACTTGGAAATCAAAGTAGAGAAGAAATAATCTTAGTCATATGCCCTTTGAAATTGTTTGTAAGATGTCAGTTTAATATGTTTAGGTGGACATGGTGAAACTAAAAGACTCACAGCGTCTCTCGGCGAATTGTAAGCTCAGTGCTCTCTTGGCTCTATTCCTCTGTTCTCTGTACTGAAGAATGGGGTAAACCAGATGTCTGGTTGTAACTGTGCTCTTTACAGCTTGAACTTCACAGCTGTTCTCTTGGTCTTTAATTCCTACTGAGAGGAATACTTTACTCTGAGACAGACTCAACCTGTTTTCCCTATTTATTCTAGAAAGGAATGTTCTCAGCTGGAAACCAAGAGTTCATTAGTATTTAACACTCTAATGCATGTTGGGATAAGGGGAGATGAGGAGTCTTTGAGATGATCACAAGGGATAAACTTTCTCTTTCAATCCTAACTCCTGTCCCGTTTTCATGTAGCTTTTATTTGATAGGCCAAGGAGCCTTGAATCTTTCATAGTCTCAGTTTATAATTTGCATGGTTTTACTTCTGCAAAGCTCCACCTACCGTTTGACAAATTCAAAATTTAGAGATGACATGATGCATAGCTAGTAAAAGTGAATTTGTATATAATTGTATAATCCTCACTGTGCAGAACATGGAGAAGGCACAAATATAACTTCTTTGTCAATAATCTTTGTAATAAAGAGCTTAAAGTGTTATCCTATTATTGGAATTTTGCCATCTGCATTGTCTAAAATGATGATACAAAATAATACTGTAAATTTAATTTATTCTCTTACAAAGTGAGGCTTTCATCATTTCAGGAATAAGATATATAAAGGTGAGAAATTATGAGAGCAATAATGCAGAATCATTCAGTTATTAACTGTGTAAAATAATATTTTATTATTTTATTAATTCTAGGGAAAAAGCTAAATGGTGGAGTTGGCTAAAATATTAAAACTCATCACTGCCTCTCCTTATGTGTATCAAGAAAAGCTTTTTATTAAGTTTTTGTAAGACTTTTGTTTGCACCAGAGGATGTATGTACCAGAGACTTCCCCTCTCAACTTTTCCCAGTATTTATGTAAAAAGACAAATTATTTTGTAATAATAATGTAAATTTTATAGTACTTCTAGAGAACAAGAAAGGGGCAATATTGGTATTATAGCCTTCTATGAAGTTTCCAAAACCATAATTGTTCCTAGCTTGTAATAGAGCAAACTAGTCAAGTTCAAATTTTTCTTTAATAGCAGACTAAACTCTGGATTTAATTCTAAGTAGGTGGCTTACTGCTGAGTTTATTGTTTTATGGATGTATTCTCTCCTCTCTCTTTCTCTCTATTCTTTTTTTTTTCTCACCACCCTGCATCTCCATGTGGTTCTTTCCTTTCATCTTGTCAAACTATCCTTAATCATGAATGCAAGGAATACAGGGATAGACTTTGAATTTGGCTCAATCTGACAACTTGGCTTCATGTGCTCTATATAACTTGTGTATGCCTCCTGTTATAATTTACTTATGCCATTTGTCTTGACTTCTGCCCTTTCCCAGTCTTCCTTGAAATGGCAGGGCTCAAGACACAGCAAGATTTAAACTTGGTCCCATCTTTATTTTTTATAATTGGGTCTATAACATTTTATAGGGCATAGTAATCACAAACTATGTTCAGTAAGGAGAGTTATAAGTCAGAAGTGAGAGATAGGGAGGGAAAGAAGGAGGAAGAAAGGAAGAAAAGCAGAGCAGGGTTAAAATTTTATTTTCTGAATGAGGAAATTATACCTACTGTGGATATTTAGGTTTAAGTCAAGAGAAGGATTTTGGAAGGTGGGGTACTCCCAAGTGTTGCTCAGGTGACTCAAGGTCATCCTTAGCCAATTGGCTGAATGATTCAATGCTCAGGACATATGATACCATGCTTCTTAGTTCCTTTTATTGCTAGGACCAACAGGGTCACTATGTTGGTGCTTGGAGGCCTTGAAAGTAACACCTGGTGGTGGCTGGTTGCTTCCAGAGCTGCACCCCAAGATGGTTGATGGACCACTAGGCTCTGGTTATCAGCCAATATTGTGGGTAGGCCTTAAATGAAATTTAACCACTCTACTATCTCTTGCTTCTGAAGAGAAAATTAATAGAAAGCCCCACCACCACACAGGCAACATTCTAAATTGGTATCATGAAACAGGAGATGGAAGTTAGTTAAACACCTTCTTCTCACTGTTAAGTAATTTCATTTTATTGCTTTTTATTCCTCTTGACTCTTTCTACAAATGGTCCTAGAAAGGCTGGGGAGATAGTACAAAGATTAAGGTGCTTGCCTTGTATGCTGCCGGGTTCAATAACCAACAAACATCACGTGTGGCTTATCATAAACTCTTCCCCTCTCAACCCATAGCACCTCCAGGAGTAATTTTTTTTTGCACAGTACCAGGAGTAAGCCTTGAGAAACCCAAGAAATTATCAAAGAAAAAGAAAAAGAAATAAAAGATAAGTATATGACAAAGTTAAGTAAAAAAAAATTCAGGTAAAATAAAATATTTCCAAACTCAGAAATAGTTGCCTTTATTGACTAGATGATTTATAATAATAGTAATAGAATTTTAAAATACATATAGACTTATTAAGGATGCCTTATCATTTATAATGTCTTGTCATGTTATTACAATATTATTAAAACTAGTTAGTTAGTTAGTTAGTTTTATGGCCACACAAAAGGGACTCAGGGGTGATTTCTGGTTTCTGCAGTCAGAAATCATTCCTGGCAGGCTTAAAGGACCATATAAGATGCCAGGGATTGAACTCGGGTCCATCCCAGGTTGGCAGAATGTAAAACGAATGCCCTACCATTATACTATCACTCTGACCCCACAATATTATTAATTTTTTCTGAATTACTTACTTTTTCCATCTCTGACCCATTATTTTTAAAATATTTTATTTTTGTCTATATTAATACTTTAATTTGAACAAATGCTAATTCAGACATATTTACTAATAATAAGAGCAGTTCATTTTTCTGAATCACCAACATGAATTGTTAAAAATTGTTTTTGTCAGGGCCGGAGAGATAGCATGGAGGTAGGGTGTTTGACTTGCATGCAGAAGGATGGTGGTTGGAATCACAGCATCCTATATGGTCCCCTGAGCCTGCCAGGAGCAATTTCTGAGTATAGAGCCAGGTGTAATTCCTGAGCTTGCCGGGTGTGACCCACCCCCCCAAAAAAAAAGAAACAAAAAATTGTCTTTGTTCATTAAGGAGAGTTTTATTGCATCTCTTATATAAAGATAAATGGGAATGTTTATTCTCATTTTCAATTTTGAGAGTTATTAACAATAGAAAGTAAAGGACTAGTTACAAACAAATCCCCAACAGTTCCTGTGAATAAACACCAAGAAATAACGAAAATCATGTAATTGGGCATTCTTACCTTTGCTTCTATATGTGCGATAATTTGGAATTTAACAATGCTTAGAACAGTGATAAAAACTACTGGTAAATTCCTTACCAGGTGTCAGTGTGGGGATGAAGTGCTTCATGTATTCTGTTTTTCTTTAATCTTCACATTAACCCAGGAGAGTTCTACACCATGCATAATTATCTTTCTCGTTTAATAGATGAAATAAATGAAGTTAGGGCTACTGTAATTTGCTGTGTAATCCATTTACTAGATTTACAAAACAAGTAGATACTGCCTTTGCTGCTGTAATGGAAACGGAATTTATGGGTTTCTGCTGCTTTTACTGCTCTGTAGTTGTGTGACAAGGTACAATCCTCTTAATCTACTTGTACATCACTTCTCTTCCTTTTAGATGACAATAATAACCCCACTTCTTAGACTTATTGTGACTATTAATTGTGATAACATGTATCTTGGGCCTACTTAATTGGACTGTGAACATGCACTTTCCATTCTGTTCTTGTCATGGTGACTATAATAAGAAAGTTTTCTTTTTTTTTTAATATAATTTTTATTTTGATCATAGTGTCTTACATAATGTTGACAATAACATTTTAGGTACATATTTACATAAAATCAGGGGGGATTCCCATCCCCAAATTGCCCTCCCTACCCCTCCGTTTTTGTCCTACCTCCCATTTCCTCTTCCCTCACCCTCAGGGCGGCTAGAATATGTGGTCCCCTCTGTATCCAACCCACTACTTAGTAGTCTTGCACCTGTTTGGTCTTGATGCCTCCCTTATCTCCCCCTCTAACTGTAGGCAGGACTAGCTAGTTCAAGTTGCGTGGTTTTGCCTGAAAAGGAGGAGATAAATAAACTGGGGTAAGAGTCTAATACTCCCAAAATGGGTGGAATCCTTCTAGAGGCTCTCCTCATCGATTTGGGAGATGAAGGAGAGAAAGAAGGTGAAACACTCCACCAGTACCAAAAAAAGTGTCAATTATCCAGTGAGGACTCCAGCTATATCGATAAGCACCACAAAAAACAGACGAAAAACAAAGCAAAACAAACAAACAAACAAAAAACAAAACAAAAACAAACAAACAAACCAAAAACACGCCATGGTCTTGAAATAAGAAACATGGCATAGCACATAACGAAGAAAGTTTTCTAAGTGTCTGTTTCAACTCTTGCTTTGGTTCTTAACTATTTCATTTTGTATTTTTTTTAAAAAAAACTTTATTTATTTAATGATTGATTGGTCTTTGGGCTACATCCATGGTGCCTAGGGGTTACTACTGGCTCTGTACTCAGAAATTGCCCCTGGCAGGCTGAGAGACCATATGGGATGCCTGAAATCGAACTGGGTCCCTCCCTAGGCTGCTGCATGCAAGGCAAATGCTCCACTGCTGTGCTATATCTCGCCCCCTAATTTTATATTTTTTTATTGGATGAACAAAGACTGTAGTGGCACAAATTTTTGAACTTCTTCACAATTTGAATATTTCATTAGCTTCCCAACATGCTCACTGACTCCCATTCCTTGTATTACTCAATCCCCTTGAGCATTGGATGGGTGTTGTGAATGACTTATGGAAAATTGGGCAGTAAAACAATCTAATATGTGCTTGTTCTCCCTGTGGATATATTACATTCTATGAGACTTCCTTGTAGTAGTTAATACCAGATTCTTCTTTGAGTCTTGAAGACATGATCTGTCATGTTTTAAGCATGAAACAGAGTAGACCACGTGTCTTGGAACTTCAGAACACCTCTGTAAGCTGAGCTTGGTCATGAGATGGCATCTAGTAACTGAGGGGTTTTTGAAATTATTGCTAAGTGACACAAAAACTTGGAAGAGAACCCAAAGTTCCAGAAATAAATGTTATAGTTATAGATGGTGAGATCCAGTGCAAGACTCTGGACCACCAGAAACAGCTAGATCATTGGTGTGTGGGTGGTGGAGTGGTGGTGGTATTTAATAACATTTATTTTTGTATCTGGAATATATTGTTATGCAGCATTAGATAGCTGGCACACCCGATATTTTCTAGGGCCTAAGCAGCCATTTAACTTTGACCCTCTTTGACCACATGAATATTAGATATTAAGTACTATATTTTTCATTATAAGACGAAGTGACCATAAGACTCACACAGTTTTTAGATGAGAAAAAAACAGAAAAACAAAACATATTCTAAAGCAAATGGTGCAATGCAAGTGACCCTTAGGAGACAGCAGCTGGGAACAACCAGCATGTGAGGCTGAAATATATTTACACTATGACTGTCCACATCTGGTTTAAATAGATTTACCTAAATGTTTTATTTTTACATCAGAAAATTAAAAAAAAAACAGGCTTCAGTTCCAGGTGATCTTTGCTCCATAAGATACACAGGCATTTTCCCCCATCTTTGGGGGGGGGTGCATCTTATGATATAAAAATGATAACTATATTTAGAGCATAGTGCAAGTTGAATTTAAACAGGTTATTTTCAATTTTTATTTTCAGAAAATTTAAAACAGTAGCAACAGAGATCTTTCAGGATCTATCTAGGCCCTGAAATGGTAGTTTCACCTTTTTTGTTTGATCTATGCAAAAATGAAATTACTTTTGCAGAAATTTTATCGCCTGGATCTTATGAAATCTTCACTGAGGTGTTTTCATAAGCTTGCACTAAAAGAGTTACTTCAAAACTCTCCCTTAAATTGTTTATAGCACAAGGAAATCCCAAAATTGCATTGTACAAATATGAAAAAGATGGCTTTATGTTTGGCACGGAACAGAAAACCCCTAGAGAAGATCACTGACAGAAGGGTGGCAGACCAAGAGGTGTTTCATTGCCCCAACATCTGCCATTCTTAGTGAGACCTTAAGTTGTGAGTGTCAGGCTTAGTAACTTTTTGAGTATATATGCAGCAGAGAATGCAATAGTCACTCAAGTTGTTGCCTATTAAACATCCTGAACAGGTAATATTCCATACCTTGATATTTGAAGTTGCTCCTCAGTGATCTGGTCCATGTTATATTAGCTCTGTATAACTGTACTACCACTCAATTTCCTCCTCTGCCTCTGAGTTTGGGTTATAACACTCACTACGTTGGAGTCTTATCTCCCTTCAGGCAGTGACACTACTCCACCAGTTTACTGGGGCTTCCTTAGGTATTAATTTGATGTCACTTAGCTGGTTAATTAAGTGGTTGGCCGACATGTATAAAGAAATACGATAATGGATATAATTAGAGGAGTGAAGATGAAAACTGACATAGTTGTCGGGAATGAGGAAATTGGTGATGGTGGGAATTGGAGACCAATTAACAGGTATTTATCAGGAAAGGGATGTTAGTGGGAAAGATCATCATAGGGGCAGGACAAGAGAGGAGACTTTAGACTGAATGACTCATGGGAAAAAAATCCCAGTAATGACTTAAGGCTTTATGGTATTGAATAGGAAACTAGACTAATTCTGTGACCAATTCAGAAGCAGAAACAAATATCTTTGGTTTGTATATACTTTCTCTTTCCTCACTTATGTGCATATATAGGAACATGCTGCCATAGGTGTATGTTATATCTTATATATTATATTTTTGTATAAAACTACAATGTCTTGAATTATATTCCATCAATATCTCAGGGCACTTTTCCTCCTCCTGGCTTATCTACCCCATACTATATTAAACCTTAGGTGATAATTTGCAAGATATAGAGTATGAAGACAATTTAAGTGCTACAATTATAAAAGACAACCTAACTGGATAGAATTATTTAAAGATAAAACTGAATTTTATATTTTATAGTATGTTAATTATGCAATGATTATTTTAAGTAATTATATTACTTCTAGTGCAGAAGTTTAAGTGATGAAAAGGTATTGAGTGCTGAAGAGAGACCATAATCTTCTTTTACTGTGAATTTTTGAACAGAAGACTTTTCTTTTGTACATATTCTTTCACTCCAATCAAAAAGATCCATCGTTGTTATAATTAAACATCATTCTTTTTTTTTTGGCTTTCCATTTACAGGGTCATTTGAAATTGTTTCTCCCCCTCTAAACCTTCAAGCTGAGCATCATTAAGACTTAATAAATATTCTTTGTTTCATCATCAGTCCAAGTCACTCTTCAAAGTGCAGCCATATCAGGTCCACAGATCATGTTTCTTGGGAAATTGATAATACCCTGTTCTCGACAGGTTGAAACTGTTGGATTTAATCACTGAATCTGTTAAAAGCTATTTGTTCTCAGTTACACATGACTTCATTTGTTGTGTTATTATTGTCGCAGTGTACACATTCATGAATCAGCAATAACCTATATAACCTTCTTTATTTGACACATAAATTCAATAATTTGTGAATTATTTATAGAGCTCATCAACATGAATACTTTAAACTTATTTGACCTCCAATTTGATGTGAGATCTATTTGGTTAGAAAAACATGTGTCAAGTCTTTTAGCTTCCCAGATTCTCTTCTCCATCTAAGGAATAAACTAGTATTTCTCTCATAGGATTGTTAGGTTGAGGGGCAAGAGAAATAGTATAGGAACTAGGGCACTTGCCTTGGATTCAATTTTCCATGGTTAGATCCCTAGAACTGCATGTGGCCCCCTTGAGCATGGTCAGGATAGGTTCCTGAGCACAGAGCTAGGAGTAAGCCCTGAAGATAGATGCCCCCAAAACAAATAAAACAAAATAAATAAACAAGTTATCAGGTGAAGTAAGTATGGTGATAATGTACATAAAAAACTTAGAATAGTTTGCCATAGATGCATAAAATATACATTTTATATCTTTGAATAGTTTGAAATGATCTTTAGGTTTGTTTTGCTTATTGAGGAATTTTTTAATATAATAAAATTTCCAGACTGAGTGTAGTTGAATGACATTTTATGTATTGGAATCCAGGAGCTCATGTGTGCAAGATATGCTAGCATTCACATCTCAGCCCATTTCCAATTGGATACCTTTTGACAACTGTGGATGTTCGCATAGCTTTTACTCTAATGAACATATATAACATGGATTCTCCATCTAAATTCAACTGCTCTGTTTCAGTCATCCCAGTCTCCCAGGAAAAGAAACGATTCTGATTTCTGTCATCCAGGCTAGTTTTACTTTTTCTTTCTGCAATTCCAGATGAATAAAATAATAAAAAAATATACTCAGTGAGTGTCTTTTTAAATCTATAACTTTAGACATTTATCTGCATTGTTTCATTTGTCTCTAAATCAGTCTTTTGCATTGCTGAGTGATGTTTTATTCTAGGACTGAGAATGAAATTTGTATAGATTGTTTATTGATATGCATCCACATTATTTCCAGTTAAAGGTATTAACTCTTATTAATGAAAAAGCGAGGCAAATCCACGTACATATTTGTACCTAAATTCCATTTTCTATTTGTCTGAGTTAACAGCTCAGAGTGGAATTACTTCATTCCTCTGTGTCTGGGTTGGACCTTGTTAACATTTTAATAAACTGGCAGTTTCCAAAATGTAATTTTTTCCACTTTTATCATCTTCCCAGTAATGTATGAGATTTCCAGTCTCTTCAGCTTCTCTATCCTGAGTCTGTCATTTCAGTTTTTCAAGTGTACAGGAGATCTCAGAGTACTTTTTATTTCCATTGCCTGTTGATTAATGACAAAGGACTTTTTGCCATCGACTTATTGGTCATTCATCCATCTCCCTTGTGAAATTTCTATTCTAAACTTCTGTCAGCATTTAACTTATTTTTTGTACTTTATTCTCATGTTTTATTCTCATTGATTTATTTGAATATAAATGGCACATTTATTGGGCCTTATTTCATTTGCCCAGGGGAGAACATCACCATGTTTTACTTAGCCTCAAATCAACTTTTGTAAAATATCAATACCTTTGTTTCGGAGTTTCGCACCAAAATCCCAGCCAAAGCAGGTGTCGCTACCATCTGAGTGTGATGATTGTTTGCAGATGATACATATGCTGTCTCTAATAACTTACAGTCTACATTACATAGTTCTCTGTGTTTTTTTTTATACATTTGTTGACTTAATTATTTTCTTCCTGCACTTATTTTAATTTGTCTCTTCAAGGAGAAGAAAAAAAAATCCTCCATGGACATATGAAAGTAATTAGTTTCCAGGAATTGAATATTTCAAGAAACTGGTGTTTGAGGTGAAAGGGTCCCCCTCTCTACCTTCTCTGTGCAAAGATGTTATTGTGAAGTTTGAATGTTTTCATTAGCTTGCATCAGGGCCGTTTTAATGGTGACAGCTAAGAAATGTTAATCCATACTTAGAAAACGTGTTTCTTAATGGTTCTCAGGCAAAGACTGTGACAGAGCTGCCCTGATTCCATAAACATAAGGCATATTAATCCCTTTAGTTGACAGGTGCTTAAACGGGCTGATTGGATGAGTAATTGGGTTGTTCTCCTAATCCTTAGCTTTGAATATAAATGAGAAATATTTCGATATTTTTATTTGTCTTCTGTAACATCTTCTAATTGATTTATTTTCAAATGAACTGTTCTGGGGAGGAATAATGATTCATTTCAGCATCTGTTCTTCATATGGGAGGGGCCAGAGTTAAAACCCCCTCCCAAAGTCCTTACTTTTTAATACATAACTCTCTTCCCAAATTTCATATAATGAATTGGGGGGGAGCCACTCTTCAGCGATTTCATTTTAAATAAAATAGCTTCTGGGGGCAAAAAAAAAATCCTATTCCTGAGGAAAAAAAAAAGATGAATTTTTTTGGATGCTGCTATGTGCCTGTTCTCTGCCCCCAGGACATCATTTCAGGTGATACTGTGTGACCTAAAATTTCAGAGAGTCTAATGTGCTCTCAGGAGAATGTGCTTATCCTGGAAAGACCTCACCATTTCTCTCTACTTGATGACAGTGAGAGAAATTACTTAACATTTTAAAGAGTGGGCTGATATATTTCTGAACTTTTTCTTGCAGTCTCTCTTCTGTCAGTTGGATGAAGGATTGGGGAGGGGAAGTTAAGAGTAGTGAGAAATGTGGCAGAAGAGGAAAGGAAGCCATTTTTGCATAACAATTTAGTGGAAAGGAACCCCAATTTTTGACATCCCCAAATATGTCTTTGTTTTACTCCTAGCTCTGTGCATAGAAATCGCTCTGGGCTCAAAGAACCATATAGGACACAGGGGATCGAACCCATGTCTGTCCTGGGTCAGCCCCGTACAAGGCAAATGCCCTACCACTGTGCTATGGCTTCCACTCTCCCCTCCCCACACACCAAATATATCTTTGGCAACATGTTAATTTTATAGCCGGGAACATGAAGGCAGGGAGGAATCACGTTTGCTAGGGATAGTTACATGGAAGCCTATAGAGAAGGCCTTCACTCAATGGAGTCCTGATCAGAACAGAAAGTAGAGTGGAAATGGGGTTACTGTCTTTTCCTGTTGTCCCTCTCTACTGACCTTCCCTTTCTTCTCAAAGTCATCTGAGTTTGTTGAGTTATTTAAAGATCCAGTCGAAGATTGCATGGTGAATTACTCAACTCGGCTGGGTCTTTCCCATGAGTCCAGGAGGAAGCATTAATTATTGATGTATGTAATATACTTCTCTTTACTCTTTCTCTTATCAATCTGCCTCATGCTTATTTGATTATTTGTCCAGTCTCTGAAAGGCCCACAGAGAGACAGGATGACTTCTGTAGCACCTTGACAATTCAAGGGAAAGTTTGAGAGGAAAAGTTGGGGAGTTCTATACCAGTTGTGTCTACTAGCATGACAGCATGCTCTAGACACCAGAGTGACTCATAGAACTGTGATATGCTGGGGAGATAAAGGGTAGAAAAATGATGCATGAGACCACAGATAGCCAAGAATAGAGAAGAACTAAGTAGCAGTATTTTATCTCTATGTCTTTTTTCCTTTTCTGAATATGAGAACGCTTGATATTTTACAATGTCAGTGTGCAACCTCAATTGTATGAACTTTTGGAAAGATGGTTTGTATAGGCAGTTGTGTAAAAATTTAATTGGTTATCTTTCACACGTTTTCTTCCCCCTTCCCTCCCTTTCCCTTCTCATACCCAAGGTTCTCAGGGCTCACTACTGGGTTTGTGTTCAGTGATCCTTCCTGGCAGTTAAGGGACCATATACGATGCCAGGAATGAAGCTGGGTTGGATCAGGATTAAGCCTGGTTGCCAGGAATTGAACATCCAAGGCTATCACTCTTTCTACCTAGTATTATCTCCAGGGTCCCAGTTGATTAATTTTTAAAACATTAATAAGTATTAATTTTTTCTGGTAGATGAAGGTGACGGATAATATTGTCATTCCTGTTACCATGGTTTGTTGTTGTTTTTATTTTTATTTTATTTGGGGTCACCTCTAGTGAAGTTCAAGGGTTGCACCTGGCTCTGCACTGAAGTTATTCCTAGTGGTGTTTGGGAGACCACATAGGGTTCCAGGGATCAACGCTGGGTCAGCCATGTGTAAGGAATGTGCCTTGTCCATTGTGCTATCACTCTGTTTTCTGTGATGTTTAGTCAAAATTGATGAGAATGTCTAGAAGGATAATTTCAAATCTCTTTACTTTGCTTCTTTTGGAATCTTATACTACACTTGTCTTCTAGAAACACAAGAGAGGGACATCAGGATGGAATAGAATCATATTTAGAATGAATTCTTAGGCTGGAGATATAGTACAGTAGGTAGAGGTCTTGCCTTACATGCAACTGGCCTAGATGTGACCACTACCAGGAATGATCCCTGAATAAGATATAGGAATAAACCCTGAGCATAACTAGGTGTGACCAAAAGCAAAAACTATAGCTTTTTTAATGGAATGCTTACCTTTCTCTTAAATAGTAAATGTCATTTACTATTTGTCATTTACCATTTGTCATTGTAAATTTTCTTTCTTTTACACACAGTTACTTATGGCAATACAAAGAACCTGGGCATTAAAAAGCATTGTTGTACAGAAAAGGCACAAATTGCCTTTGTTCTGGTGTTTAGGTACTTTGAAAAGAGCATTCAAATCAATGAACTCTCAGGGGTGAGTTTTTAAGCCCATTTATGTTTACAGCAAGAATGGGGCTTTCAAACTTGAAACTTAGGACAATAAAAACATTTTCAGTATGACTGGTAAATTTTGATTCTAATTTAGTTTTTATGAATGCAATTGTTTCCTTGAAATTTGTAATTCTTTGGGCAACAGAGTACAGTGGTTAGGGCACTTATCTTGCAGGTGGCTGGCCAGGGTTTGATCCCCAATAGTGCATCTGGTCCCCTAAATCCTCCAAGAGTGATGATATCTGAGTAAGACCTGAGCAATTTTGTATATAGCCAAAAACCAACCAACCAAAACAACAATGACAACACTTATAATCCTTTTTTTTTGTTTGTTTGTTTTTTCGGGCCACACCGTTTGATGTTCAGGGGTTACTCCTGACTAAGCACTCAGAAATTGCCCCTGGCTTGTGGGGTCCATATGGAACGCCGGGGGATCGAACAGTGGTCGCGATCTTTTCTTGGCTAGCACTTGCAAGGCAGACACCTTACCTCTAAGCGACCTCACCGGTTCCTTATAATCCTTTTCTGTAAGCTTCTACATTGTTAAAGAAATTGGAATTCTAATGACATTAAATTGTTGTGTTTATTTATTTAGGATTAATCCAGTTTAATTACCTTCTCAGCCTTGTCTAATCAGTTTTCTATTTTTAATCAGACTTGAATCTGGTACCACACAGATTATGACAGCTCTTTATGATAATAAAAAGAAAAAAGTAACTAAAACTATTAAGTACGTAAAACCTTTTACCAAAAATTTTGGATGCAATAATCTGATATCTTTATTTCAAGTACTATTGTATACGAGTATTAATTATTCATGTTCATGCTGTGTAGCTCATAGCAGCAAAATACTGTGTTTTTATGTGAGTGTTGTCCTTTTACTATGAACTGGACAACTGAAGTGTCTCTGCTGTGTATGGAAACTTAGCAGTGAGTAGAATGTGTCAGTTATAATTTACATTTCACAGCCAGGGAGTTTAACTCTCACAACTTCACTGTAAGGTAGGGATTGGTGCAATATTTTAGTCGAGTTTCCTTTGGAATAACTTGACTCTATTTCCTTTAACACTGAGTTAATTTTAGGCATTAAGAATTATATAATTAAAACAACAACTGACTGTCGACTTTAATACAAATATCTTCTTGTTTTAGTGGGTGAGGGGATCTCAGATCTATAGATTAAATGTAGCTTGGATATATTTAGAATCTCATTCCAAAGTAACCCTGAATTGCTTTTTAGTAAGGTATAGTATTTATTCTTCTCTTGGGATACTGGGGGGAAAGGGAAAAAATCTAGATAGTGCCCTGTTCTCTTCCTGTTCTTTTTTGACCCATCAAGTCCGCATTTATCAAACATTTTTGTGATCAGAAAACATATAGAAATAAACATTTGAAATTTGCCCTCTCAAAAAAATGAAATGTAGTTTTCAAATGAATGAAAATTGTCCTTTGAACTAGAACATATAATTTCTGGTGGACGTTTTGTCCTAGACATCTTTTTTTTGTTTGTTTGTTTCTTTCTTTTGCTTTAGTGTCTTGATTTCAGGACCCTATCTAGAGATGCTCGGAGCTTACTCCCTGCTTGGTGTTCAGGTGACACTCCTGGTATTATGGGGGACTATATGTTACCATAACAGGATTGAACCTGGGTCAGCTACACTCTCTAAACATCTTGATTTCAGCCCCTAGATGTTTGTACTAAAAATATACATCATTACAGTGTTGAGTATTTTTTAAGGCTCCATTATTTTTATGTATTTCACTTTAAATCTGGAAGTGTCTTTGAAGTGGGAGTATCTATTACTATGAAAAAATGCAATCATTTGTTAATATTGAAGTTTAAACGATGCCCTGAACTATTTTAAGTGTAAAGGGGGACAGTTGTTTATAGAGTTTCTATCACTTCCCGCTGATGAAGGAGAAACCATCATTTATCTCTCCAGTGATAAATCCTTATATACTGCTACAGATAGAAGAGAGTAATGACAAAGATCCTAAACTTGGCTTGCGGATAGATTGGGATCATATCTTTGCTCAATTACTCACTACTCACTTCATGGAGGCAACTTTATTAAGCCTTGAGTTTTTGTTTTGATTTTTACTGGTGAAATGGGAAACATAATAATATGCACCTCATAGAGTGGTGATGATTGATGAGGAAAATTTTATGAGGTGCTCAATGATGAACACATAACAGTAGCTCAATAGCTACTGTTCCTCTTTTATATTCCATACTGGTTGTAATGTCAGACCCATACTTACGATTATTTATTGACTAAATAGATCAGCGCTTTGGGGTTCTGAATTCAAAATGGATTCTGAAACACCTGAGCGCTTAGATTGGATTCACTTTGGTAATGTGCTCCTTGTATCCCTGAGTCAAGTACTAATTGCTAAAATCAATAAAGAAGATTTCTGATAATTATACTAAAAAAACAAGACTCTATGTTAGATGCTGTGCAGTGTGGAGACAGAATTAAATTGTTTTCTTCTACACTAAGGCATTAAAGATGGAAAATAATATCTGATTATGTGGAAAGTTTAACAAAATATTGAACTTAAGTATTTAGTGAAACAACAAATAATAATATCTTTTCTACTCAGCATTGGAGAGTATAAACATAGAAGTTAAATAATATTTCAAGAATCAAGGAAAAACCTCTAAGTTTTTTTGAAAATTCAAAACTGTATGTTAATTATGGTGATTTTATAATTGTTTTGATATATAAATGATAATGCTAAATGTGTCTAATTCCCCCCAGTCCAGTATTTACATTTCAAAATAGTGTATAAGCTTCAATACTTATGTTTCTTTACAATGAGAGCTAATATGGGTGTATTTGAAAAGATGAGCAAAAAGTGGATCCAAAATGCAGCACCTTACATGAATGTAGAGTAAATAAGTTCACTAAAGTAACCAATATTCTTTGAGGAAAGAAAGGCAACTTGTAAGTGCTCATTATTGATGATTTGTGCTTGGGAGGGCTACAAATTTAGAGAGGAAATAGCTCTGACCTTGAGGAGAAGTCAGGTTGCAGAAAAGCAAGATTCTTAGTACCTCTAATGACTGCTAATGAAGAAATCAGGGAAGACTTCAATAACGAAATAACATGCAAGTTGAATATTAAATGGGGGGTTTGTCAATTATTTTTCACTATTGGATATCTTTGTTTGTATCTGCCATGCTCAGGGTCATATACACTTGGGGAATTCTCAACAAAATACTCAATCACTCTAATTTGACCCTAGCATTATGTCTGTTACTTTCAGGAACTAATAATTGTTTTACTATATAAACTAATACTATTCTTTTATTGTGCATAGAAAAATCAAGATGGGGTTAGGAAAATGCTGAGGAGTACAGTTAGTTCTCATATTTTGTAGTATTCCTCCCAGTATCTCAGAGTGTTTCCAGTACACTATAAGTCTTCAGATACTTGTTAAATTGATGATGGATGGGTGGAAGTTTTGTTAATTAGGCTTTGAGGTTAGTAACCATGTCAGAATGTTTTCATGATTCAAAACCTATTTGTGTTTGTGGCACTGGCACAAGGTGAGACATAGACCAGTTAGAAAAAGCACTAGAAATAGGAACTCCTGTTGTTGAGTGTTACTAAATTTCCATGTATTGGAATGAGTGTTTTATATAAATTTTCTCCAAACATTTAGATGTTCTGGAAATAAATCCGTTTCTCAGCCGATTGAATTAGATATTCAGAAGTGAATTCACTTAGTTAGCCAGACCTGAAAAGGATTTAGAAACAGAACGTCTATTTACAACATAACACTGACTATAATAAAATGGTATTAAACATCAAGATTTATTCAGTGTATCAAATGAAGGTTAATTTTAGTGGGAAAATACTAATTCTCCCTCAAATAGTATTTCAATATAAATTCTGGGTGTATTGTTAGAGATAAAAAAAATCATAAAAGTACTAAGGCTAATATTTTCCTCATACTTAAATGTAGAAAGATATTTTGTTTATAAAAACAGCAAAAGAAACAACAATAAAATATGATAGATTGGGCTATCTAAATATTTACAGCTTCTAGGAATGAAACAAAAACCATACAAAACCAAAATATGTTATGTCCAAAGTTAAAAACAAATGGTTCAATGTGAAAAGCACAGAACTTTTATTGATAGATTAGATATAAGATACAACAATATAATATCACAATGTGATATAATATTATATTGTACACTGTAATGTAAGACAATAATGTAAATGTGTTTTATAAATCAACATGAGAAATTTAAGTTTTCCAAATAAAATGAAATGGAAGAAAAATACCAGAGCAATTTTCAAACTTGGCAAGGTATGTAAAATTACATACAACAGAAATTATCAAAGGAATTAAAAAAAAGAGATACTCATAGTACCTATAAAATTGCGAAGATTAAAAAGAACCCAGCTTTGTTCTAGGGAGAAGGCATTTGTGAAAATAAAATGAAAATTAAAAAAGAATTCTAATTCCTAGTTTTTTTAATTGGTTATGATTGAAATTGTGTGAGTCAATGAGAAAGTCATAAAAAATTTGACCACAAAAAAGGTTTCTGAGTGTAAAATATTAAAAAAAAAAGAAATAAAAAATCAACAGCATCAGAAGCAGAGATGTTTTGGTATGGCTCACTTGTTTTGCATATTTTGGCCATAAAGAGGTCATGAGTAGAAAATGTGCTTAATTCACTGCTTGGTTATTTATTAATTGTGTTATCTGCAAAGGTGAAAAATGGAAGAGAATAAGAATTGCTTTAGTAGAAAAGTATTCAGTTGTAGTTTTAAATTATGAATATTGTTACCCAAACTATTGTATTTATCCTCAGTAGTTATCTTTAGATAGCCACATTAAGATACAGAAAGTTCCTAATAATTTGCTATTAAGCAAATAGCTCAGACATGGAGACTATTAGCTCTTAAAAATAAATAAATGGAAGGAGTATTTACATTAGTAATATTTCTAATCTTTAGATGTACCACATAACAAGCATTTCTAGAAATCAGCAGATGCTAATAATTATAATTGCATTATAAAGGATGTAATTTCTATGACAATAAAAATCTTTATAAACAGTGAGACACTTTGCTATACAATTTGAAAATTGAGGGGAAATTTTGTGTTAACAGGTAGGAGTGAAGATATTGCATTTCTAGATTAAAGTTCTTTGACCTCAGTGTCAGAGAACATGCAACCAATCCTTGGAATTTTGGCAAGCAATAACTTAGTCAGACCACCTAGCTAGAGTTCAAATAAAACTGAAATTCGTAAGTTATTTTGAACAAACCCTCAACTCCATTAAAATTTTTTTGTGGCTAAGTGTAGGCCACACCAGGTGATATTCTGAGGTGACTACTGCCTTGGCACTCAGGAATTACTCCTGGTGAGCTCATTGGACCATATGGGATGAAAGGGATCAAACCCAGGTTGGCCGCCTACATGGCAAATGCCCTACCACTGTACTATCGCACTGACCCTCATTAAATTAAAAAAATTTTATTGAGGATTTTAGCCAGCTTCACTAAATAATTGTTAAAAATAAATACAATACATTTAATGAAAGGAAAAGATTTGAGTAGCAAAATGTTTGTCTCTAAATGGTGGGTGTATTGAAGGAGAAGGAATCTGTTTCTCTGATGGTCAGAAACCACCTAGAAAAAGGGCAGATGGCTACCGAGTAGAATCCTTCTAAACTAGACTCAGGAGTCATAATTTTTCATGGAAAATATTTTAAGACTTAATTTGATTTGAATGAAGAGGACATCCTAAGTTTAAATAAAGAATTTGAAAAACTTTCATTGCGTGAGCTAATGTAAATTCTTGAATTCAAGGCATTTGGAGAATCTGAGGCCAAGTTTGGGGGGAATGGCAGATGAATCCATGTTGTTCCATTCTTGTATTGCATCATGTCTTCTTAAAATGCATGAGAGCCAATTTAGATTTTATGGGAGATGAGTAAAGCACATGGAGATTTTTGAAAGGCTTGCTTTACAGTCAGCCATGGAGAGGGGTTGATGGGAAATCTCATTAGAGGTAGAAAAATAAAAGCTATGGTGTAGAAATTCAAATGAGAAGTAAGAATTTGTGAATAGGAACAAGATATAAATGAAAGAATTGGAAATGGAAATAGAACAAAGGTGTATAGGAGATATTAAAATTACCAAAATAATAGGATGAGATGTAAAATGAATAAGGGGTGAATGAGAGGGAGGAACAAAAACTTGAAAATTTAAGTTTAGGTCATTGGGGGATAGGAAATGTAGAAGAAAAAGATCAGGAAATTGGAAAATGTTAATGGACATGGTCAAGAAATGGTATTTCTTAGAAGACAATTTAACATTGCATTCAATTGGATTTAATTTAGAGAATATCTCTGGGATTTAATATATATTTGAGATAAAAATTCTAACTCAAGTACAGACATGAGAGCACATGTCAGGAGAAATTTTATAAATAAAAAACCAATTGATATAATTGTGAGACACATTGTTATTGAGAGAACAAGGAAGAGTGGAACATTCATGGACAAAGTTGATCATGTACAATGGCCAGAATGAAGAACATGGTAGGGAAATTGAGCAAATTAATAGTAAATGAACACTAGTGAAGGAATGGATGTTGAGGCATCGAATGACTAAAACTCATACATCAATGAGTTTTTAACTTTGTATCTCACAATGATTCAATAAAAAAAGTTTTAAGAAAAAGAAGGAAGTCAAGAGTATTATAAAGTCCTTAAAAGAATTTTCTACAAATAAAATCCCTTGATGAAAATAATAGTTTCTGTTGATGTCTTTATGTCAGTACTTACAGAAAGCCAAATATAATCATGTTTTGTCCAAAATGCAAAGAATATAAATTCAATCAAAACCTACAAATTAGCATTTCAGAATGTTTCTGCATATGCAACATATATCTGTGTAGACATAATCCATGTACATGGTGTTTCATAAATATGTATGCATGTGCAATGGAATAGAAGTAGAAAGACTTGGAAGAGACATCTACATGTGTGATAACAACCCTTCCTACGTTTTATAAAATGACTTTTACTAAGTCACTTCCTGTATCTCCTTAGAATGAGACTTAGTTTTATTCTCAGAGAGCATATTAATTCATATCCTGTGAATACTTTGACATGGAAATTCTGTATGATCCTCCTTGTACCTGGATAGGAAAGTATACTTTTTTTCTGGTTTCACTCTCCTTATCAGTCGTCATTGTTCTTCATCTGGAAGTTAAGATAGGAACTTGAAATCAGTTTAATTTTTTTCTCTTCATGAATGTATATTTTTTGGTATTGCTTTTGAAATAGACCCAGCTGAACTCCTGGCTCTATGCTCAGCGATCGCTATTGGCTGTGCTCAAGGGGACCACATGAGTATTGAACCAGGAGTAGCCATATGTAAAATGGTTAATCCTTATCATTTTCTGTGTTATCTCTTTGGCCCTTCATAATTATTTTGAGTGATTAGATTAAATATAATTTGTTTATGAATTATGGTACCTTGGACACTTTTGAAAATAAAATTAATACATGATGCCAAATTTTATGGGTGACAATATTCATTAGATAAGATATTAATATCTAAGGTACTAACAACATTTAGAAAGACTAAAAGATCTAACCCCATCTGAAAATGGGGAGAAGAAATGAACAAACATTTCCTTGAAGTAGTAATAAAGATGGCAAAAAGTCACTTGAAAAATTGCTCAACATCACTAATTATCAGGGAGATGTAAATAAAAACAATAATAAGAAACCATCTCATACCACAGAAACTGGCACCCATCACAGAGAATAAGAGCAACCAGTGCTGGTGTAGATGTAGGGAGAAAGAGACTATCATTCACTGCTGGTGGAAATGTAAACTTGTTCAACCTTTTGGAAAAACAATATGGATATTCCAAAAAAGAAAAAAAAAACAGAAATTGAGCTTCCATTTGATCCAGCAATACCACTCATAGATCTAGCACTAGCACTCATAGTCTAGAAATCCAAACACTCCATGAATATTCCTGTGTTTGTTGCAGCACTGTTAACTAAAGCTAGCATCTGGAAACAACCCAAAAGTCCAAGAACCAAGGAGTGGCTAAAGAATCTGTGGTGTGTGTACACAATGGAATACTCTGCAGCCATTAGGAAAAATAAAGTCATGAAATTTGCTATACATGTATAGATATGGAGACTATTAGGCTAAGTGAAATGAGTCAGAGGGAAAGGGATAAACATAGAATAATCTCAATCATGTGTAGGAAATAAAATATACTACGGTAATAAATATTCAGAGATAATAGGAATGAGGTCCAGTATGACCAGACCATGGTAGGAAGCTTGCCACAAAGAGGTGAGAATGCAGTTGGGGTAAAGAAGGGACCTCTAGGACAATGAGAGTTGGAACTAATCATTCTGGACAAAACAAGGTGCTTAAAAGGGGTGAAGTGATATTACCTGTTACCCTTTCACTAACAATAGTGCATACCACAGTGTCTAAAAGGGGAAAATAAGGAAGAGAAAGTGAAATATCTGCCCAGAGACAGGAGGCAGGAGGAAGGGTGGTTTTGGAGCCACACCTGGCAGCACTCAGGGGTTACTTGTAGCTCTGAGCTCAGAAATCACTTCTGGCAGGCTCAGGGGGCCTATATGGGGTGCCAGGGAAGGAACCTGGGTGTGCTGTGTGCAAGGCAAATACCCTACATGCATGCAAGGCAATTGCCTTATGCACTGTGCTATTGCTCAGGTCCCCAGAAAGAAAATTTTTAAATAAGTTTGAGTACATAATTTTATCTTTATTGTTAATACAAGTATACTCATACCCTTGTGGCATAAGATAGTATTAGTCAATATAGAAAAATAATTTGTATGCAAAAAAGATAGAATATTGATGCATTTTAATGCAATACCACATAAGAATTATAAACTATATATTTATAGCATATTTTGTGAAGAATTATAGTCTATCTTGTAGCAAAATTTAATTTTCTTTTTTTTTTCTTTTTTTTTTTTGGTTTTTGGGCCACACCCAGCGATGCTCAGGGGTTACTCCTGGCTGTCTGCTCAGAAATAGCTCCTGGCAGGCACTGGGGACCATATGGGACACCGGGATTCGAACCAACCACTTTTGGTCCTGGATCGGCTGCTTGCAAGGCAAACGCCGCTGTGCTATCTCTCCAGGCCTGCAAAATTTAATTTTCAATCAAGCTATCTTAATCAGAATTCAGGTGTTTGCTACAGTTTTGGGCTGATTTGCTTCTCAGATTCTTGACTTTGCTCAAAAAGATTACAGTTGTACAAATGGTACAATTAGTTTTGAAGGTAGTAAAAGTTTGAGTATATATCATGTGATTGTTTATGATATATCTGTTAAGTATTTTTTTCTTCCAGGATTCACAGATGTCATCTGTCTAGAACTTCTTAGTCAAATATGTCGAATAACTGTTCTCTGAGTAATTTTGATCTGCATTACTGTCTAGTATTTTACTTATCCAAATTCATGGTGGAATTGTCTTATTCCTATAGCTCATTTTTTGAGGAGATGAAAAATAGGCCATCAGAGCTTAGGTTTTAATTATGAATGCGTATCATGTTTGCAATTATGTTAAACACATGCAGCAAAGTGTTACCTAAATTAAACTGGACAATCGCCAAATGCCTTTCAGAGGATGGTACAGTGAAAATGGTGGAAAAGCCTTCCAATGTCTTTTTAAACACTTTGGTGATTTTATTAACTCCTAAAATTTTAATGCATGGCCTTGTCTGGTCAGATCTTTAAGAAACCACAGTGTTTTGTTAATGTGTGCTTGGAACTAAACTTTATTATTATTATTATTATTATTATTATCAATTATTATTGTTGTTATTATTTTGGATTTTGAGCCATATTAAACATTGTTCCAGGGTTATTTCTGGAGTTGGAAATCACTTCTGGTTGGGCTTCAGGGACCATATGGGATTGAACCCCAGATGGTCTTGGAAGTAAATTTTTAACAAATAAAATTTGGTGGACAAAGCTATAGTACACTAGGCAGGGAACTTGCCTTGCATCTGACCAACCTAGAACCCCATATATTTTCATGTGGCCTGCCAGGGGCTATCTTTGAGTGTAAAGTCAAGTGTAAGCCCTGGATATAGCTAGGTGTAGCCCAAAATCAAACCAAAATTTAATTTTCATACCAATTAGTCATGCAGAGAGAAAATTTATTTCATTGTGGTTTACTAGATCTTAATTAAAAAAATTAGGAAATGAATTTGTGTGTACATCCTTAGCCAAGTAGAATAATGTATTGTTTTTAGACTTTGAAAATAGCTTAACATTATTTAGCCTAAATGTTTGATTTGTTTATGCAAATTATTGGGTCCAAAGAAATATATGTAATCCAAGGGTAAATTCTAACTAAGTTTTATTTTATTTATTTGCTCAGGGGTTACCCCTGGCTCTGCACTCAGGATTCATTGCTGGTTATGCTTGAGGGACTAAGGGATTCTTGGAACTGAACCCAGGTTCATTATGTGCAAGGAAATTTTCCTCCCCACTGTGAGCTGCTCTGGCCCTTTTAACTAGTTTTCTGATCTCAAATTTCCTGTATTTGCAATGTAGTACTTGATTTTAAAAAATCATGCTACTCCTTGCGAAATCCATATAGGCTTATTTTCATTTTGTATCGAACTAGTTCTGAGATGCTAAAAAAAAATACATACATTTTAGAAGACATGATAGAGCTCTCTTAGAAGTTTGATATTTGAGCAAGAAATTAAAACCTCCCTGATTAAAAAAAATATATATATTTCTTGAAAATTCCACACTTTTGCTTTTTCTTAACGTCCAGTCTTAGAACGACTCAAAAAAGGGAGCTTTTAAAGGAGGATATTTTATCCATAACTGAACAAATTCCAGATAGGATATTGCTGCCTTATAATTATGGCTCTTTGGGGAATGGAGTGACCTGCTCAACCATTCTGAATCTTCTCGGAGCGTAACATTAATCAGAAATTTACAGTTCCTGAGGGAAGTTAGCTGGGAACATGATGTTCAGGACAGATGCGGTGGGAGCAGAGGCGAGGGTGGGAGGTAGTCTCGTCTTCCTTCTTCCTTGGGAACCTTCAGGAGTCTGTGTGAGGCGACATGTCCTGTTGATGAAAAGGACACAGTCTAATATAGCTCCTAAGCCTCTCAGAGCCCAGCGATGCACGTCTATTACGTCTATTATCCTCTTGCTAAGCTACAGCAATTTTCATTGCCTTGCCCAGAGAAGAAGGGGGGACACTAAAGTGCTTCTAGTTTGATTTGGAATTAAGGACACACCATTCCCAGACTCTGTCTTTGCTGGTTCTGCCTAATGAAGCAGCTTCGGGACCATGTGACTGGCAGCACAGGAGTTGGGGGAAATAGGACCAGCTTGCATCGCCACCGCTGAGATGCTCAGATTGGCACACAAGACCTTTGATTGGCTTTAGAAAATAATGCTTGATGTTCTCTGCGGGTCATGCAAGAGCATCTTACTGAAAAGAGACATGTTTCATTTATGCCACTTCCGTCTGTTCCTGGCAGCTCTGCCAATGATCTGGAACAGGTGGGCATACCAGTAAGCAAAGCATGTACTTTAGAGCCTGCCCAGCTCAGCTTCTCAGATTTTGAGGAAGAAATATAAAGGAAAAATCACTTTTTTTTTTTAAATATACTGGATCTGGTGTTAGGAATATACAAAGTGCAAAGCACACGTAAGTTGCAATGTCGGGTAACTCAGTGGACGCTTCAAAGGGCGAATAGTTTTCTTTGTCATGTCCCAGTTGAGTTTTTCATCAGTGACAGTCATCATTTGGGGCAGGGAAGAGAGAAGCAGTCTATCAAAAACAGATAAAGAAAAAGCCACACCACGGTCTGCTGTTTCTGCTCTTTTGGATGATTGAACTCGTGCGCAAATGAAATGGTGACAGATTCATTTATATGAAATGGCCATCGCTGATCTCCTTGCCAGAAACTAGATTGCTTTTTTATTTAGGAGATTTGCAGAGCAGTCCTTAGCTTTTTTTAGTTAGTGGCAAAATGGCACCTGGCCAAACTGCCTCTTTTCTTCCAGTTGGTGTTGCCAAGGTCTTGGAATGCCTGCATTAAAATACATTTGCAGTCCATTGAAGACTTTTTTTTTCTATTAAGATATGTTAATCATTTGAATAGTTGGATTGAGCAATATCCCATTTAATGTAATACTACGATGAATGTTGGTTTGGGTTTTTTTGTTTTGTTTTTGTTTTTGAGCCACACCCGACTGCGCTTAGGGGTTACTCCTGGCTCTGCTCTTAGAAATCACTCCTGGGAGGTTCAGGGGACCATATGAGATTCTGGAAACCGAACCTGGGCTGCCCCAGGTCCACTGCATGCAAGGCAAACTTCCTTGCTGTGCTATCACTCTGGCCCTCTAAGATGAATGTTGGCAAGGTATAACTATTTGAGTTCAAGAAACAGAGAGTTTAACAGAGAGTTAAAACCTGTAAAACCAAAACACCTTATGGATTTTTTATTTTCATAAATGACATTCACTCTAGACCATTTCTAAAGTGCTTAGACTATTTTATAGATGGTTCTATGGGTAAAACTTACTGAGCCAACTTGACTCCATTCATTGATTTGTTAGAGGATATGACAGGAAGAGAATCAGAAAGAAGAATTCTCCTCTCGGAGAGTAAAGCAATCATGTGAGGTTTGGGGCACTGATTTCTCTTGTGCTTTTGAGGTGCTACCTGGTTGCTTAGTAGAGGGAAAGATTTTTCCTGCTACTGGGACACATTGGAAAGTTCTTGGCAAGGAGACAGGATTGGGAAGAATTATTATCAGATGAGTGAGTACATTTTGCATCTTTTGTTTTTGTTCAGCTCCTTTTTTCTACAGGTACCAGCTGTTGATGTGTTAGTGGAACAATAAATTCATTCATTTATTGTGTATATGCTGTGTACAGGCATCTGTGTTAGGAGCAGGGGTTCAGTGCTAAGAAGACAAAGATGCTTTCCCCACTGAGATTACCATCTAAAGCAACATCATTGCTCTATTTTGGAGGTAGTTGAGAGAGAGAGAAAGAAAATTGGTGAAGATACATTAAAAGTTTTATGATTGATAAAATGATTTGAGTATGTAGCTTTCAATTTAGCACCCCAAAGGAGTTTGCTCATTCATGTGTTAGTATTATTATTATTGGTATGATTCAACCAACCATATGGAATTGAATAATACCTGGGGATGCTTATGGCTTATTGCTGGATCTGTTTTTAGAGATCATCCTGACTATGCTCATTTTTATGGATGTGTAAGTACTGATTTTCTTGCTACTTTTGAGTGCATTCACTTATGTGTAGTGCCTAGGTTGAAACCCAGGCTGGCTGCATGCAAGGTAAGGTCTTTATAATCCGTGCATTACCTCCTGGCCCCAATATATATATTATTTATATATATAATTATATATAATGGTATAAATATATATATACTAGACTTGAAAGTATATCAAAGGAAGAAGTAATCTATTTTTGTCAAACACAGTCTTAATAAGGCCTACTATAGTGGACAGATACAGAATTTATCATAATTATGACATGATATATAAATATGTTCTAAATATAAGCATATTTCTATATGTATCTAGTCAATTTGCACATAGAGAAAGAGAGAATTTGTTCTTGTTATTTGTAGTAATTTTCTATAAACTTACTCTGAATGCTGAGTTAGTGAATGCTAATGGCTCCCAAGAGAGATAGAAGTTTAAATTCCTACCAGATTTTGGTCACGGCATTTTTATTAATTGATCAGTATATAACCTCTTTTATATGTTTTTGTTTAAATATGTGTAATTCAATATATATTTATATCTATCAATATTTATATGTAGAAATATAAACACATATAATGGATTCATTAACATTGGTCTCTGGGCCAACTGTGCTGTAAATAAATCAGTTCTGAAAGAAAGCCCATCTAATTGTTCTTCCCCAGATCCATCTGTAATTCTCACACTTAGAAATACCATGGAGCTTCTCAGAAGTCCACTTAGGGACAGCAAATTACTAAGAGCAAACACAATATATTAAGAATTGTTAGAAAAGCCTGGAACCAAACTAGACTGGAATAAGATGCCTGTTTACAGGATATGAGCAGAAGTTGGCAGTTTCTGTTGTCACTTTTTGGGGGGGGCACCCATTGGGTAGCTCAAATGTTTAGCTGCTCTGACCCAGCAGTCAGAATGATTCCCAAGGCACCAGCAGCATGGCCTGGATTGATTTGTGCATTACAGTCGAATGCCAGTGAGGGGGTAATTTAGTGAACAGGAACTCTGCAAGTAACACAAGTTGACAGTACAGATAGATAGATCTTCAGGTGACTGCATCTTCTTTCTCAGTGAGCTATGAGCTATGGATTTCACTTGGGACAAATTCTAATTCCCAGCGGGAAAATGCTAGAGCAAGGAGGCAAGAGAAAATGTTCTCTTCCCAGACACCAAACTCAGAAAAGCCCCTCTTTTCCTCTGGTGGGCACCCTAGGAATTTCTGAGGCCTCAATGGTTCAGACAGTTCCTACCTACAGTCTGGCCTTGCTGTGACATTCACAAGTCTCAATTTGTGACTCAGACGTTGAAGAAGGAATGGTTTGGAAGGTATTGCCTTCACTGAAAATACAAATAGAAATGGGTGCAAACATGCTGTGTGAATTCTGCCTCTCTGTTTTGTAGCAGGTTCTTGAGCTTCAACTATATCCCCAGAATGCCCTGAGACACCAAACACTTGTATAGCCTGCTGCTAGCCCAGCTGCCCATTGACTAAGCCCTTCTCAACTGGTGGCCTTTCCAGATGGAGGGACCTGAGTCACACAATGTCTTCCCAAGCTTAGCTCCAAGTCTTGAGTGTCCCTGTGAACATCTTCTTGATGGATGAACTATCTTGAGGCTTTTTACACGGTTTTAAGTCAGAGTTCCTTTTGAGTGTCAGTCGAAGAGGCAGATGCCTGCAATTTCATTCTGGAGGAGAAAAAACCTTTCATTCTCTAATTATAGAGGCGAGGGAAAGATCATAAAAATATTCCGTTGTAACAGTTTTGCGCAAATGCTTTCCAGTTAAAATGTAATTAGTCAACAAATGGAAATCACTAATTATGAGTTCCTTTGCTATTTTGATGCGAAACCATTCTTCAAGCGTCTAAAACAAGAGGCACCCTTAGGATGGAAATGGAATAAAAGTTAGGGGAAAAAATAACAACTTGGCAGGGGTGGTGGGGAAAAGTAAACTTGATTACATTGCACTTGATTGGGTCTAGGCGATGAATAACATAAATTCTATTTTTATTTCATTTTATTTATTTATTTATTTATTTCCTGGAATGTGCCAGCAATGCTGGATACTTGCTCTTGGCTCTGTGCTCCAAGATTACTCCTAAAAGTTGTTCAGGGGAATCATAACTGGTGCTGAGGATTATACAGGGGGTTAACTGCACATGAGGCAATACCTTACCTTGAACTAGCTCTCTGACCTGTTGGCATTACATTTGATTAATAGATAAATAGATGGAACTGTATAAAATGAACTTTCAGTTTTCTAAATCTATTCTATATAATAATGTCTCACAATTTGGGTGCCTCAAACCAAAATGGATATTCTCCCAAGTGTTGAATGCATAAATATATCATATAAAAGGGAGAGCATTCCTTGACCCTTTGAAACCTAAAGAAATAATGCTTTTTATCCTCTTTCAGCTGCCATTATTTGCCAACAATCCTTGACATCTATGGCTTAAAAATCACTAGGCATCAGAGTTATTTACATGGTGAACTGTACTTTTCCACACATCTCTGTATCCATGTGGCCTTCCCACCTCACCACATTGGCTTAGTGCCGATTTGTCTTTACTAGATCTGCAAAGATTCTGCCCCTTGTTTGGAACATGATTCCCGCCAGTGACAGAGCTATGGTAGCTTCCTTCCCACAATTCCTGTATAGATAGTCTTCGGACATAGTCTTAGAGCCATAGATTGTCATTAAAGCTTCTTTATTCTCCTTGTTCTGGGCGTTGTTCAACACACAGATGTTTCTGACTGGTTTAGAACTCTAGAGTCTTCTGACCAATTTATGGCTGTATAGGGAAAAGAGAGCTGGGAGTTATCTCATGGAGATATCTGGAAGGGAAGCAATTCAACTGCTCAGACTTGGAGGGGTTCCTGCATTCTGTGCCTTTCTTGGGGATTTCAGTACATGTTCCTCTTCTATACCCCCCATTCTTTCTGCCAAGCTCTTCTTTCACAAATAGTTACTGAAAGCACCATGACAGAACAAGGTGCTAGAATATTTAGCAGAGTTTTTAGTGGTTAAAAAAGTTCTCCTCCTTCCTTCTCTGTCTTCTTATTACTGTAGTGATGTGCCAAGCAGTTGCAAACTCACTTTCTTGTTGTCCTCAGACTTTCTTACTTATGGTGCTCACACACACTTGGCTCTAGAGACTTCACTAAGGTTCTGGCTGTTCAGGACAACATATGCACAAGAGATATGTTCATAGCACATGTGGGCATCACACAAGATCGAAATCCCACTTGATAGGCCGGAATGTATGCCAAAAATGTGCCTTTTTTCCTTCCTTCCTTTCTTCCTCCCTCCCTCCCTCCCTCCCTCCCTTCCTTCCTTCCTTCCTTTCTTTTTTCCTTCCTCACTTCCTCTTTCCTTTCTTCCTTCCTTCCTTCCCTTCTTTCCTTCACTTCTTTCCTTTCTTCCCTTCTTTCCTTCATTCCTTCCCTTCTTTCCTTCATTCCTTCCCTTCTTTCCTTCCTTCCTTTCTTCCTTCCCTTCCTTCCTTTCTTCCTTCCTTTCCTTCCTTCCTTTCTTCCTTCCTCCTTCCCTCCTTCCTTTTACCCCCTCCCTTCCTTCCTTTTTTCTTCCTTCCTTCTTTCCTTCCTTCCTCTCCCTCCTTCCTCCCTACTTATTTCCTTCCTTCCTTCCTTCCTTCCTTCCTTCCTTCCTTCCTTCCTTCCTTCCTTCCTTCCTTCCTTCCTTCCTTCCTTCCTTCCTTCCTTCCTTCCTTCCTTCCTTCCTTCCTTCCTTCTTCCTTTCTTCCTTGCTTAAATATTTTTAGAGAGTTCACAATTGTTGGGGCCAGAGCAGTGGCACATGCGGTAACGTATCTGCCTTGTTCGTGCTAGCCTAAACTGACTGCAGTTGGATCCCCTGGTGTCCCATATGGTCTCCCAAGCCTGGAGCTATTTCTGAGCCTATAGCCAGGAGTAAACCAGGTGTGATTTGGTCTTTATAACCAGGTGTGGCCCAAAACAAAACAAACAAACAAACAAACAATTTATATGCAACTATGGACTAGTATTACATTTGTAAGCCACTTATTATGAGAGTGCTCATGGCTTGGACTTCCTCACTCACCTTTCTATGTGATGCATATGATGGGATGAGTAGGTCTTCAGGCTAGAAATGCCTTGCAGATGGTCCAGCTTGTACTTTATCCTTGTAAAATTTTTTATTTTTGAAATATGGTTTGGGAACCTGGTTTTCATTGCCAGCTGACAGCATAGTGATTCCCACTTTGCCTCTAGTGACATGGGCGGTGTAAACTGTTTACTTTTGTTCATGCTCAGCTCTGAATCTCTGCTTCTTAGTTCTGGTTTGGCCTCTTTTCCTAACTCTCAATTACTATTCATACAATTTAGCCTATTTTTTTTTACCCACCACAAGAAACTTTAGTTAGATATAATTTCCTCTTTATGATGCTTTATTGTGAGATTCTGACCAAGACTGGACTCTTACATTTGATTCCACAGAGGCTCTTTTAGGAGTAAACATTGAGTCCTATAAGGAAGCTAATAGCAAGTGTTAATATGAATTACCATTGAATTATTAAAATACCATACGTTTTTGTAGTGCTGAGAATCAAATCTAGGGCTTCACATATGTGAGATCCCTAACTTACCACTTGAGCCATATCTCTAATGCTAAGATATCTTTTAAAAATTTGCTGTACTGGGGTTGGAAGAATAGAACAGTCATTAGTATGCTTGCTTCACATCTATCCAACCTGACTTTGATATCCTGTACCATATATGGTCCCTCAAATCTTCCAGGAGTGATTCTTAAGTACAGAGCCAGGAGTTAACTCTGAACACCACTGAAATAAAGCCCCAAACCTGAATTTGCTGCACATTTTCTTTGTAGAGATTGGCTATAAAACTTGGTTTATTTGTCCTCATAGTTCAGAGAGATTAATGAAATATTAAACTTTTTACTCTCAATTTCCTTTTCTTATAGAGAATTTGAAAACATTTATTGTCAATGCCCAAAATTATCAGGGAAAGAAGAACAGTATAATTTTATAGTCTTTTCGAGTTGAATTACATGCTGATCATAACACTCTTTTATTATATTTTAATAAGTTTACTCAACAAGAAGACTACCTCCTACTTAGCAGGATTTAAGGCCTTTTATTATCTGACTTTGGTTATCCTTAGTGACATGCAGTCACCTGCAAATTTTGTTTTCCTTCTTTCCATAGCACACCTGGGTTGCTTCTGTGCCTTATTCACAGTTCCTTGCTCTTACTACCTTCAGTTCTGTCTATGAAAATTCTAATAAAGACATTGCTAACTCCCCAAGGAGGATGTGATATTTTTTACCTCCAGGCTCTCACAGTATTTTGCAAACAAGTTTAGAAAAATAATGACTTGTTGTCTGCACATTGACTTTTCTCTGATTTGTTTCTGAGTTGGCCATCATACCTGGAAGTGATCAGGGGTTACTCCTGGCTCTGCATTAAGAAATTACTAGTGATAGTACATAAGGGACCATATGGTATGCTTAGGACTGAACCCAAGTCAGCCCCATGCAATACAAATAAATACCCAATGTAATGTACTATTGTTCCTATCCTGCATATTGGCATTTTTTTATGCTAGATCACAAGCTTTGTGAAGTCCAGAGCATGGTGTCTCATCTTTATTTTCTATCTGGTTCATAAATGGAGTTGCTAATAAATGAATACACCATTTGGCACTTATCTAAGTCAACATTTATCACAAAGTCCATGTTTCTGTGTTCATATTTCTTCCAGAATTAAATTTTCTTTATCATTACAGAATTTTTTAGCCCATCTTTACAGAATTTTTTTTATCCTTCATGCAATAATTCGCACCTCCTTCTGCATCTATTGCACGTTTCATGCTTCCCTGAGTAACATTGATTCATTTATGCTATTTATCTTAGAAGTGTTTTTGTAATTAAAACAGATTTACAGTATGTTGTTCTTACATTTTCTCCACTCTGCAGCTCTCTGACAGTGAGGGCCCACACTGAATGTGCCTTGTCTGCTCCTGCCTATCAGAATGCCAAAACTGACTAGGACCCCACTGTGCTGTCCTGCATTGTGTGAGTTCTGCAGCGCATGTACTCTGCAGTGCTCCATCTCTTTGCCACGTGTTTTGCATTGCAAAGAACTTTCCCCACAAAGCAATCAGATCCCTTTGGACGTGGAAATGTGGGTTTGCTTATGACTGAAAGGCCCTCTAAGGAATGTTCTGGAATGTGGGATATGCTATTTATTAGGAAATAGGGGCTGGTGGAAGCGCCTTAACATTACATTGTGAAGGGCACAACACATCACTGTCAATGGGGCAGGAAATTAAAGAGTGCAGAAGAGTGTCTGGAGGCATCCTGGGAGGGAGGTGGAGCCATAATTCTAGGAGACTTTGGGGAGGGTGACAGAGCTGTTGTCACTGGTAGATACAGCACCATGGAGACTTTGGTCTTATGATTTCTTGCATGTGACTTGCACTGATCCTCTTAGAGCTTCTCTTTGGGGAAACACCCTCATTCCTTCTCTTCTCTTATTTTCTGAATAGCCATATGGACGCTATTGGAGGTCATTTAATGCAAGCTAGTAAAGCATTTACTAGAAAGGGCTGAAAGTAACAAAATAACCGGTAATAAAAAATAAACACTTCATTTATCTTTTTGCTTTTAAAGTATACTTTCTCTCACTCATTTTTTATGGGCTTTGTTAAGCAAGGAACCCTACAATTTTGCTTATGTAACAAAACTGAAAGATAGTATACTAAGGTAGTATAGTGGGGGACTGTCTAAGATTGGCTTTATAGGCAAGGATCTTTTACTAGCTGAGTCCTAATGAAGTGGAAGTAGTAATTATTTGAATTGGATTTAGAAAGAGCATTCCAGATCTAAGGAACAGAAAATCAGAAACTCTGAGACAGGAATTAGTATGGTTACATCTGGGCCTTGTTGCCGTCTATGCCTGGTCTTATATTTTAGTCTTCCAGGATATTGAGTTTAAGGGGAATAACTAGTCTTATGTTTTGCTGACTCCCCATTATCCCAATTTTACATCTCATGAAGATTTGAAATGACCACTGGGACTGTTCATGTTTATAAGTACTTGTTTCTTAAAAAGCTTCATTGTTCTCTAGTTCAGTATTATGAAATTCAATTATAATGACCACACTTGTTAAGAAAATAATTTTCCAACCATTGGTGTATACCCATTGAATGAACTCTAGAACAATGATATGATTCCAATTAAAATTAAGAATTCTTTATTTAGACTCCCTCTGTCAATCACACTTGAGTCCAGTCAATTCTTATTTTCTTATACCTGTCAATGATTTAAAATCACAAAATGCAATCATACATAAATGAATATAAATGCTAAGATAGTGGGTATTTCATGTTGGAAGAGACTAAATGTACAGTGAGCACATCCTCCTGTTTTCTGATAAGCATTCTTATAGACAATGGACTTTTAAAATACACTGAAGTGATAAATATGATAAAAAAGAAACTTCTATACTCATATGGAGGATTGATGCTTCTATTTACTGTTTTTTCTTCAAGCAGCTCTCAAGATGGCTGTTACTAACCTACTACAAGCATCGACATAATCATAACCATGTTATGTGATTCTGGAATATTACTATGAATACACGGCAGCAAATTGGCTGGTAAGAGAAGTAACCATATGAAGCAGGAGAGGAACTACTAAGAACATCTGCTCTGGATAAAGACCACCTAGGAGAGAGGTCGGGGTCTGCTTTTAAGTAAACATGGGACTTTGAGCAATTGACCTATTAAAACCTCTCACTTCTCTGCTAAATGCTAGAAAATAGAAGATGAGGCCCTTCGATTGTTGTGAGGATTAAATAGGTAATATGTTTAAAGCACTAGAACAGCAAACATGGCAAGCTCTAAGTTAAAGTGAGCTTTCATGATTATATCCTGCCGTTTGTTGCCTGCAGCCTTGAAGAACTTTGTAATTCCTCTTCTGAGTGAAACTTCTTAGAGAAATCTCTCTTGAGCATAGATGAGAAAAATCTGCCAAGTCCATATTTGGTTTTTCAAAGATAAAAATGTTTGTGTGAGGCAGGAGCTCTTCTCTGGGTATTGTGACTAAAGAGACATGTAGAGAAGGGAACTGACAGTAGTCCCAAATGACGAACCTTTGCATTGGATTCTACAGGCAGAGGAAGAGATTGATTAGAAATAACACAAGGTCCCTGGTGGAAGATATGAGGTATTTCACTACTAGAGAGAGTTCAGTAGTAACTTTCACACCAACATCATAAAGGTTAACAGTATTGTAATAATGTTATTTAAACTACAATCATCTTTTTAATTTAGAAAGGAACCAAAAACAGGGAAAAATTGTGTAGAGGGGACAGAGAAATGACTCTGTTGGACAGAATATGTGTTTTAGGCACAGGAGCTGAGGGGTAAACCCCCATTTCTGTGTGACTCTGAGCACTGAGATAGAAGTAAACTTTAAGCACTTTTGGGTGTGACCCCCCCAAAATCAAAACATAAAAATGTGTAAAGAACTAAGGATTCATGCCATTATTGTGGTTTGTTCTTTCTTAGGTGCTGTTTCTCTTTTATTAAAAAAAATCAAGCATTACCATTTGTAAGTGGATATTCAAAATAATTATAAGCCTTTGCATATGTGAGAAAACAGTAGCTTTCAAAACCCTATTTCAATAAATCAGAGGGACAGTAAATAATAATTTTCTTCCAACCCCACACAGTCATCTGATTTGCAGGTATAGTTTGGTATCCAGGCGACTTCTGAGAATAAAAACTGATTTGGGATATATTATACAAATGGTAGTTTCAAGAGCTTTTTAATTGGATAAATAATAGATACTAACTCTTTTCTATAGGCAGATGAAATTTCTTCATTGCAGTTGCCTTTACTAAGCATGCACTGTGGTTCTTGGTTCAATCACTAATGCTAAAGATGTTTCAGAGGCTTGAGGTAAGTCTGTGTCTTGAAAAAAAATACAGAAAAATAAAGGCAGTGGTCAACTTTGAACAGCCATAGATAGGTGCCATTTTCTTAGGTCACTGTGCATGCACCTTAGAACTCAAACTAACGGGTATTTTGTAAAAGTTAAAATAAGAAAGTGTCATCATTTTTCTGTGACCCCTGAATGAAGAGGAGAAAGATCACCCACAAACAGGGATCTACTCTCACTGTCACACCCTCAGAGCTTTGAATCTCATTTCAGGGACATGATTGCTTTCAAGCCTTTGCATTTTTAGTTTATTATTATTATTGTTGTTATTATTATTATTATTATTATTTTTAGAGTCTGGCTACCAATCTCTAAAATTAGGAAGCAGCAAAGTGCCTTCTTCCCAAATGTTATTTGGTTTTTGAGTCATGATTTATACTTGGTGAACAGAATAGTTTCCCAAACATCCTCATTTCTGCCTTCCCGGTGCTGTTATCCTGCAGCTATTCTGATTCCCACCGATAATTCTGCTCCAAAGTAGGAAAATAATTGTTTTTATTAGAGTCTTGAATAACTTGATAATTCCCTAACATTGCATTTTAAAGGGTCCAGAAAAAGGAAACTCAAAAACAGTCATTTGACTTCTGAGTTGAAAGATCAAATAGATCAATTGATTACTTCTTTCTCTATGTTAGAAGAGTTTTGAGATTCAGCTGCCTCTAAATTCTTCATACTGTTTGCAAATTGGGGATGACAGCTCATTCCTAAGCTAGTTCTTATTCTCTATTCTCTGCATCTTTTAAAGTTTTCTTTTCTCTTTTTTTTCTCATAAACATGTTCAGAAAGCCAAAATCTAATTGATTTGGGTGATGTATCCTTATTTTTGAAGGGATAACTCACACTACCCACCCTGTTCTGTATAGATTTAACATTGATAGACTAATCGAGTCCTTGCTCTCTGTAAGTTGTACTATAAGAGATAGTTTTTAAAATCCTGAGATCACACTGAATCCCCAAACAATTACACCAGAATCAAGTGGGGTGGGACTATGATCTCAAGATTATTTAAGTGCCCAAAGGATTCATTATACAGGAAGATAAGAAGCTTGGTTTTTGAAAAATATATTTTAATGAATGTTTAGGTGTTGTGGAAATAAGAATTATTACATCACCCACTGAATGAACAGATGCATTGAAATGAAAATGTTTAAAATCTAAAATTCAGTTTTATCATTCATATGACCAAATGAGGTACTTACATATTTCTGAGTCAGTTTCATGTGATTGTACCCAAGAAACGATGATGCAGAAGTGCACAGAAATGTTATCCAGTGGGTCTTAGTGAATAATAAATTCTTTCATTAGAATAGAGTTTATTTCAGAGACTATTTCAATGACTAAATATGTAGTTATTTTCTCTCTGATATTTGTTTATTGGCTTATTTGTTTTATTTATATAATCCCATATAATATTTTATTTTATATGCCTTTATAACATAGCTATTTGTAGTATATAGTTAGGATACATAATTTATATTTTATTATTTTGTGCTACTATTTTATTTTGAAACTATTTCATGATTACAAAACACTGCAAGGGTAGAATGAAGAGTTTCACATCTCTCTGCCAAACTTCACCTGAAATTATTTTATATAAAATAATAATTTTACAGAAACTCCAAAATTAATGTCAGTTCAATGCTATGAATTAAAGAATAGATTGTGTTGCCATTTCACTATTTTTATATAAGCATTCTTTTTCTGTTCCTGGATGCAGTTCGGGAACTGCACTGCATGTAGTTGTCATATTTCCTTTATTTCCCACTATCCTGTGGTAGTTATATGTTTTCTTGATTCTTCAGTTTTGATAATATGAAAGTTACTGGTCAGTTATTTTGCACTACCTTTTAATTTAGCTTGACCTATGTCTAGAAAGAAATAAATTGCATCGATGCTTCTTTGGCCTGAATAACACCAAGCATGCGAATTTCTCATTATGAAGGACACAGGATATTGGTTTGTGTGTGGGTTCTTTAATTACTTAACATTATAGATAATGAAGGCAGACATCATAGGAGGCTTTATTAGTGTCTTGAAATTCTGTAATATGCCCCCCCACACACACATTTGAGTGTCTTAAACCATGAAGCTTTCTTTTCTCAACTTCCTTTCCTAGACTTTGGCAACTACCTCCCCACTAGTTATATTCATGTTGCAGTGAACTACATGATTTCATGATTTTTTCACAACTGCTTAATAGTTATAGCTTCATTTCTTGTTAGTAGCAATGTCATCTGATTTGGCTTCTGTGGAAAAAAATTATATATATATATATATATATATATATATATATATATATATATATATATATAAAGATTCCTTAAAAAATGTAAGACTATAGCTCTCAGATGGCTCAGAAATTTCACTTCTTAGCATCTACCCCCAAATGCAACATATAAATTTGAAAATACTTGTTCAAACATGTATTCATTACAGCATTTAATATAACTACAGATGAATAATTAATTTGGGTATATGTGCACAATGTAATTCTAATTCCCTTTAAGGATCTTATCTAAATTCAGTCATACTCCGAGAAACAAACTACTAGAATTTTGACATAGAAGTCAGGGTATGTTGGGAAGCTAGCCCATAGCAATGCCTCTTAATTAGGGACATACACAGGAATATAAGAGACATATTTGGAGAATGTTCAGTTTCTCAGAAAATAGAACTCATTTCTTTAAGCTGGAGAAAGTGGTCACAGAAAAGGTGCAACTCAATGAATCCAGAACTCAATGGTAGGACCAAGATACCTCAGCCTTTAATCAGTGCCATTTGGGTGAAGATTGCAATGGAGACCAGAGTATCCAGAACTCAATGGTAGGACCAAGATACCTCAGCCTTTAATCAGTGCCATTTGGGTGAAGATTTCAATGGAAACCAGAGTATCCAGAACTCAATGGTAGGACCAAGATACCTCAGCCTTTAATCAATGCCATTTGGGTGAAGATTGAAATGGAGACCAGAGTATCCAGAACTCAATGGTAGAACCAAGATACCTCAGTCTTTAATCAATGCCATTTGGGTGAAGATTGCAATGGAGACCAGAGTATGTGGACTTAGGGTGGTGGTGTGATTGGTCCTTAGTATTAAAATGAATAATTTTTAGGAGTGTGCAAACCAGCTATAAATGTGAGCATTACTGAGGAATACCACAGGACGTTTAAAGGTACATAAATCTCGCTGTGGAAATATTGAAAAAGACTTATCAGCTACCAGAAGAAATTGCTCGTGGGGGATTTAATTATTTCTGTGTACTGAGTATGAAGAAATTCTTATACCAAAGCAGTGAGCAGTCATTCCAAAACTTCCCACTGATATATAAAGAAACTTATATAACCACAAATAAGTTTAAATTTTAATAAAATATAATTTTTCTGATTAGAAGCAATGGTTAAATACCTGAAAGTTTATAGATGAAAGCAGCATAATACTATTTTAAAAATTGGTGTTAATCTACCACTTTTCCTATTGGGCTGTCTGGTTTTAAATGATCTCACTCTTTTTGAGGATAAAATGAGTAATTTTAATTAATTTTCGTCAGTTTGTTAGTGAAATTTAGAGATTGAAAACATACACTTGAAAATCAACAATTGTTTGATTCCTCCTTATAACCTGCCATCTTTTAAATGTATCTAAAGACAGTATCAATGTTTTCTACTCTAAATGGTATTTCTTCAGGTCCAGGAAAAAAATATTTTAGTAATTTTTAGCTCTGAGAGTTTACATTTTCTATCATGAGTAGTTTGGAAGCTTAAATTCCTAACCCACTATGTATCCAGTGGCTTCTGTGACAAATTATAGTCACTGCGTCTGTACTCTTTTTGCCGACAGAACGATGCAAGGGCTCATGTGTGGGGGAAAAGCCTGGATTATTTGATAAATCATCTTTTATACAACTCAGGTCTGGTTAACTACTGTGTGTTACTGGATTTCACAGATCTATTTTTCTATTGTAGATTTAAACCCCCTTAACAGATAATAAACCCTGGCAGAAAGACATGGTAAAATACAGGGCTCGTTCATAGAATCCAAATTGACGCTGATCACTGTGCTTCTCAATATGAAGTCAGATTCCTGCTGTGTTTTCTCTTTCTGAAATCATATTGCAGCCAGGGGCGGCGTTGAGCTGGGCCTGTTTGAAGCACTGGGCCATAATTGGGCATATTACCCTCTTCACTTTTTGGAAGCCTCCCAGTTCTTTCAGTTTCTCACATATGAACTTAGTAAAACCCTCATGGCTCTGCCTTCAGAGGCCTTTGCTGTTCTTGAAAGTCTAATGCAGATGTCTGCCTGAGTTCAAGAGTGTGGGGTTACAAACCAGGTCACGGGTAACTTTGAACATATTTGATACATTCATGTTGAATTCAGACTGCTCCCTTTGCTTGGAAAACTTTCACAGGTGGACTGGCTCCCTTCTGGTTTCTTCAGGATTCCATCATTTTTTTAAAAAAATTATTTCTCTGAGACGGTGTTTCCATGAGCCTGTGGTGGCTGACTGGGCAATATGCTGGTCTTTGTTCTACTTCAAAGAAGAGGAATGAGGTGAGGCTCTTCTGGTCAAGAACCTTGCTGCCTCCCTACTTTCATAAGAATCTCCATCCCCGGTGTGTGTGTGGATGAGTTGGCCTTGCCCTGTCTCTTTATTAACTTTATTATTATTCCTCCAAAACCATCTCCTCAGTGGTCTAGAAGAATGTCAACACCCACATCAACTTCTCTAAGGCCACCAGTGAAGTCTCCTCTCTGATTCTCAGCCCTTCTGGCTATCCCATCCTCTTTAACTACAACTGCATCATGTCACCCTCTTTGATCTAGGATGATCAGTTGCTAGATTCCTGCATATTACTATGTTTTTAGAGGCATTTGTTTTCTTCCCTATGTGTTTAGTCTTGAGGTATTGTCAGCAGGGTCCAGGGCTAAAAGACAATAATAAAAGACAGGATGGATTTTCTTCCCCAGTTAGTCCCACCCTCCCAGTCATACAATCTGTATCTCCATGGTGATTGACAATGGGAATTCCCAATACCTTTAATCTTCTTTCCAGTGGGTGTGATTTACAACTTTCACCCTCAAAAAAACTTATACTTCAAGAAACTGTAGATCTACATACAGTGTTAAATCTCTTCCTCACTTCTATTGAATTTTACCAAAAAACATGGCCAAGTGTTTTAATGTAGAACACTATCAGTATCTGTGAAATTTCTTTTATCTATTTATTTTGGTATGGGGACACATCTGGCGGTGTTCAGGAGTTACTCTTGGCTCTGCACTCAGAAATCGCTTCTGACAGACTCAGAAAACCACATGGGATGCTGGGAATTGAACCCGTGTCAGTCTTGGGTTGGCTATGTGCAAGGCTATGTACAATGTTCTACCCCCTGTGCTATGGCTCTGGCTCCATCTGAGTGTTTTCTCTTTATGTCACATCACATGCTGAACCTATCTAGACTGAACCATAGAAAAACTCTTCCAGTTTCTATTCAGAGACCTTCCACCATCTGAATGACCTCAGGCTTTACCTGTGAGATAAACAACTTGAATAAAACATACTTGACCACAAGAAAAAAGCGATGTTTGGCAAGTACTGTTTCTAAAATTAGAGGATCATTTTCCGCGAAGCATGGTTGTCTATCACATAAGCATATCTTGCTGGTCCATTGAGCCGTTCAAAGCCCCAGATTTCCCACTTGTCACAAAATACTATGTTCTTTTTACTTCATTTGAATAATTCATTGGTCTACACTCATATCTTGCTTAGAGCGGAGACTGGAAAAAAGATCATTTAATTCTTTTCATTTTCCCTTTGCATGAAAATATTTGCCAAAACAATGCCTTCTCCCAACTGTGGGCTAGCTAGTACAGTCCTTTTCATAAGTATTAATAACTACAAAATCCTCTAAATTATGCCTAATGAATCTTGTAGAAATATGTAAATTGCTTTAGTGGGCATAGAATACATATACTGCACATTTTAAATTACTAGCATAATATTGAGTTTTTTTATATAATTATCTTTATTTAAACACCGTGATTACAAACATGATTATAGTTGTATGATTACAGTCATGTAAAGAACACCCCCTTTCACCAGTGCAACATTCCCACCACCAATTTCCCAGATCTCCCTCCTCCCCAACCCCTACACCTGTACTCGAGACAGGCATTCTACTTCCCTCATTCATTCACATTGTTATGATAGTTTACAGTGTAGTCATCTCTCCAACTACACTCATCACTCTATGTGATGAGCTTCATGTCATGAGCTGCACCTACCAGCCCTCATCTCTCTTGTCTCTGAGATACTGTTAAAAATGTCTTTCATTTTTCTTAAAGCCCATAGATGAGTGAAGCCATTCTGCATCTTTCTCTCTCCCTCTGACTTACTTCACTCATCATAATAGATTCCATGTACATCCATGTATAGGAAAATTTCATGACTTCATCTCTTCTGACGGCTGCATAGTATTCCATTGTGTATATGTACCACAGTTTCTTTAGCCACTCATCTGTTGAAGGGCATCTTGGTTGTTTCCAGAGTCTGGCTATTGTAAATAGCACTGCAATGAATATAGGAGTAAGGAAGGGATTTTTGTATTGTATTTTTGTGTTCCTCGGGTATATTCCTAGGAGTGGTATAGCTGGATCGTATGGAAGCTCAATTTCCAGTTTGTGAAGGAATCTCAATATCCCTTTCCAATATTGAGTTTATTTTACATGTACTAAAGTTTATCATTAATTCTTCAACAAATAATGAGGGATTTAATTTTTTTTCTTATTCCTTCATTCTTCTCTCTAAAAATTGTCTTCTCTGATTTGCTCTTAAAAAAGAAAAAAAAAACCCTTGTGTTGAATTATGGTTCATTGGCTAAAAGAGGTTCCACGTTATTTGAATTATTTACTGGTTTATGTATTTGCAATCTCTATTGAATTTAGAGGCATATTTTAATGCAGTTACATTATAATCAGACTTGCTCTGAAAAGCTAATGGTACTGGAAAATAAAAGTTGCACAGGCCTCAATCAGAAGGAAATCATGAGTTTCTTTATACTAAATGTTCTTTAACAAAAGGTCAGCAAACTCATCTTCATTCTTAAAAGACGTAGGCAGAAATGAGAAGAAAGTAAGAGGACAAAAATGAGGGAATCAAAATTACTTATAATTATATCTCTGTGCAGTAATAATAATTTTATTACTGTGTGGCATATGTGGCTTGACATTCTAAATGAGCTGTATGGAATTAATACCAATAAAGCTATAAAGACAATTACTGGCAATTGTATAAAATAAAAGGTCTTTAAGCCCTTTTTAAAATATTGAAAATCCTAAGTGAAGAGTGCAGGGCAATTTTTCCTTCTCTTTTGACTATAAATCTTAAGTAGGCCTATTTGGTTCATAAATAGAAAGCAAAAAAAAAAAAAAATGAAGCTGGGACCTAGTCAGAGCCACAGGCTAAACTTATTTAGAATATCTTTCCTTCTAGAATCTGTGTTCTTTGAATTATAAGATAAATATTGGTGGGATTATAATAAAATTTTCAGTTCCTGATAAGAGTCTATAGAAAAATTACAATTAGTGTTGTAATTCCTTGGTCCTGAAGGAGAGAAATTTTATATCATAAAAGAGACTCTCTACTGAGAGTCCTCAAACTATGGCCCGCGGGCCACATATTGTATTTGTATCTGTTTTGTTTCTTCATTGCAAAATAAGATATATGCAGTGTGCATAAGAATTCGTTCATAAGTTTTGTTTTTACTATAGACCCTCCAATGGTCTGAGGAACAGTGAACTGGCCCCCTGTTTAAAAAGTTTGAGGACCCCTGCATAATGCTGCATTTTAAAGCAAGGCATGAAAGCTTATGAATCAGTTTTGACTAGATCATTGACTCCTTGATGCACTTTTATTAAAAAATTAAATCACCATAAAAACAGAATTAAAGTGGTGTTGATAGTTGAGTTTCAGCTCATACTATTTTCCAACACTGATCCTTTCATCCTTTTAATGCCCTGCATGGCCCATTAAGACTTCACTTGATCATACTACTTGGAGACCAGTTTCCCCACTAACATTTCACTCTTTATTATAAGCCTTTTGGATTTATTCCTGGAAAGTATTAACTTTATATTTATTTATTTTATGAGGACTGGACATTCTGCACCCTTTATTTAAATACCATATTCTTTATACATATATGATTACATATGATTGTATTATTGGTCTCTTGACCATTTTCATAGGTTGTAAGAAATGTTCATTGAAAAAAATTCAAGATTTGCTTCCCACTTTCTTTATCAAAATAGGAAACTGTTTTCACCTATCAATTTAGTTGTGTGTCTTAATGGTCACAGTATCTTTGCTTAATGGATGTGACTTTTAGCTGTTTTTTTCTGATACAAAACCTCCAGTGTTCCGCCCACCCCAATTCATCTTTTATATTTTTTAACTTAGATATCAGCATTTGATGCTTATCTCCTAAGAGAAGGCTTTTATAGTTCATAAGTGGAAACTCAACATGCTAGGTAGTCAGATTTTGATACAGAGTTGAAGTGATTTAGGAAAACAATTTAGAAAATAATGAGCCCACACATAAATTTCTGGGTTTATTTGGAGGGGGTGGGTTGGACCACACTGGGTGATGCTCAGAAGTTACTCCTGGCTATGCACTCAGAAATAGCTCCTGGCTTGGAGGACCATATGAGACACCAGGGGATTGAACCGCGGTCTATCTTAGGTTAGCTGCATGCAAGGCAAACGCTCTACTGTTGCACCACCACTCCAGCTCCATAAATTTCTGTTTTTAAGACACTTATTCTTGAACCCAGGATAAATATTTTTCTATGCTTCTTTGTTTCAGATTTCTTTTTGAGATGACTGTGTCCAAGTTCCCAAGATGGGAATTTATGGGGTTCAATAGTATTTTTGCTGGACTGCTATTTTAACAGAATTGTTCTTCATGAAATGCCTTCTCTATCTAACTATGACTCCTCCTTCTTTAAGAGGACCCTGGGGCAACCAGGAAACCTGGTAGGTTTCCTTGCTCTGTGTGTACCCTTCAGAAAAGCATGCAGCCTTTAATATGAGTAGGAGAGATGTTATATCCTCACTAATCATCAAAAAGATGATTAGTGCCAAACATGAGCTAATATGTAATGGGTTAAAGGAATAGATGGGAATTTCCTCATTCCTTTGGCATTCTAAATTCATCTACTAAGTGGATCTTTCTACAAACACCTAAATAACTCTTAGCATAAGAAAATTAAAAAAAAAAAAGAAAAAGAAAAAGAATTTCCTTTTGTTAAGTCTTCCCTGAAACGATCATGGTCACACTTTAGAAAAGATGTCAAGTATTACTGGGATTGGTCCCAGGACCCTCCAAACACTGCCGGAGAGGCCCTTTCCCTCATTAAAACCAAACATAAAGCAGATCATGAGGACATCGTTAGCTTGTATGAGACCTTGGATTTTGTCCCAGGCACCATAGATGCAAAATCACGAATTCTTTCTACTCTAATTATCATTTCTCTCTCATTTCCCTAAATGCACTGCTAAGTGTCTCAGTTTCAGCTTTCCTGGTCATAGTTTTCCAAAGATCTGGAATGAATCTCAAAGGGGACATGACCAATAGAAATTCTTGGACTACCAGCTGACCGCTTCTTTGAAAATTTTCCTATTTCTAATTTCCTTTTTGTTCATTTTGTTTTGTTTTGGGGAAAACATACCCAGTTATGTTCAGGCTATTCTCCTTGTTCCACACTCAGGTATTCTTCCTAGAAGTGCTCAGGGGGCCATATAGGATGACTGGGATTGAACCCTGGTTGTGCAAGGCAAGTACAATATTCACTGTACCATCTCTCCATATCTGTATATTTCTAATTTCTCTCCTTTTGCTGTTTCTCATTCTCTGTGGTGCCTCTTGCCTCAACCTATAATCCAAAACATCCACTTTTTTGCATTCTTATTTATTTCCTTTCATTATTGACTTATCGTTCTTAGTTTCTTTCATTGTTTTTCTTAGTTTCTTATATCCTTCCTTTCTTCTTTGCTTCCTCCCTCTTTTCCTCCCTCCTTCCCTCTCTTTCTTTCCTTTTATTCTTTCTTTCTTTGTTTTTTTTGTTTCTTTCTTTCCTTTTCTTTCTTTTGCCACATCTAGCAACACTTAGGGGTTGCCCATGACTCAGGGATTACTCCTGGTAGGCTCAAGGGAACGATATGGGGTTCCAGGGATCAAACCCAGGATGGCCCCATGCAAGACAAACAACCTACTTACTAGAGTATATTTTTCTACTGCCTTATACTTTATTATAATGCTTGTTTGGGTCAAAGTGCCTATCATAACATGGCAGAGAGAAATAGTACAAAGGTTAAGGGCCTTGGCTTCTATGCAGCCAGTTTTGGGTTTAGCCTGACACTGCTTATGGTCTCTGAGCACTGTCAGGAATGACTCCTGAGCACAAAGTCAATAGTAGTCCCTGAGCACCAGCAGCTATAGTCCAGCAACTCAAAATTAAAAAATAATGTGCTGCCACCAAATTTAACCACTGAGAGATTTGTTAGTCCTATGGAAGGTCAGTGTTTCATTCTCTGATCTAAATGTCTCCTTGCCTTGTAAAATATTGGTGTTTAACTTTTCAAGTAGCTACATACTTTTTCCTCCATTTTAAAGTTATATTTCACATTTATATGAATTCCCATTACATCAGGTTCTGTTTAGAGAACTTTATAGTTATTTCTCTCGTGCCACCAAAACTTATGAAAAATACATGCTATGGACTAAGATTTCTCCCCTAAATTCATATGCCAGAAACCTAGCACCTTAGAATGGAGACAATTAAATAAAGTCTTCAAAGAGGTTATTAAGGTGGGCCTTACCTAATTTCATCTTCTGATACCAGGGCATTTAGATTTGCTAAACTCGCTGGGATGTATAGAACTGAGGGTCACTGTGCAAGGACCTAAGAAGGCAGTCTGCCATCTGCAATCTCAGGAAAGAAGCCTCAGAAGAATCCAGTGTAATGACATTGGATCTTGTATTTCCAATCCCCAGAAATAGGAGAAAATTAGTGCTTAATTTTTAGCAACCATTGCTATATTTTGTTGTAATCACCTGCACAGACTAATACAACCTAGAAACAAAAGTCAGCCCTCAAATGTATTTATCCATCAAGTTACAAGTAGACATTTTTTGTTGTTGTGGTTTTGGGTCACACCCAGTAGTGCTCAGGGGTTATTCTTGGCTCCAGGCTCAGAAATTGCTCCTGGCAGGAATGAGGACCACATGGGATGCCAGAATTCGAACCGATGACCTCCTGCATGAAAGGCAAATGCCTTACCTCCATGCTATGCAAGTAGACTTTTAAAGTCTAGAATAGGAAGACTTTAAAGAGCTGGGGTAGAAAATTATCTTTTTTTCCTTTTTGTCTTTGAGCTCTTCTGACTTTCATGTGGTGTCTTCCTAATTCATCGTGGCTTTCATGTCATACAGTTGATCCCCAAGCCCTGTAATCCACCCTGTGGCTTCCTCTTGATCCCTAAGTAACCTTCTCTTGTCCTCCTCTTTGAGTATTGAGTTTCCTAATCAGATGCCACCTCACCTTTTCACAGTATCCAGCTGAGGTCCATTTTCTTGCTTAATATTAATTGTCCCTCCTTCCTGGAGATCATCCAGGTTCCTATTATCACTGAACTCTTAATAGCTGTAGAATATAACTAGTTAGGTTTTTTCCCTATTATTTTATGTTTCAAGAATTTTTCTTTCTCACTTTGGAGAATTTATTCTTTCAGGCAGCATAAAAAGAGTCATCCTTCCTCCCACTTTCTCTCTCTCTCTCTCTCTCTCTCTCTCTCTCTCTCTCTCATTTCTAGTCCTTCCAAATCTCTGCCATATCTCCATCTCAGTGCAGCCAATACATTGGGGAGTGCAGGAGGATAGATAATTCTTGACTTGTATTCAGAGGATTTCACAACTGACTTCTCATGCCTCTTGGGGTGGAAAGAAGAGATCAGAAACAGATCTATTCTGTCATTTTTGTGTAAATGAAAAAAGAGGTGTTTGAATGGAAAAAATACATGAAATCTTTATCTATTTTTTTGTTCACTAACCTTCCTGTTATAGTCAGATCCTAAATCAAAGGGGGAAGAAAATGACTACTGATGGTTTAATCCATCTGTTGAAAAAGTCACTTACATTATTTAAGGTAACTTTTGTTTTCCCCATAATTCTACTGAGAATAGAGCTCATGTTAAAAAGTATAAGAATTGGTCTCTCTTCTAATTTTTCTTTCTTGCTTGGATAAATGCACAATAAATTCCTTCGACAGTCAGAGGTGCAGACAAATGTTACTGGAAAGATCCAACTTGTGTAAGGGAGGGAGAAAGACTCAACAGTGAGCTCGCTGGGGGACACTCTGTTATGATGTCATGACTTTTTACTCTTTATAAATGTCAGCAACATTCATCTTTGAAGAGTTGCATTGCTCTAAACACATATTTCTTGCCTCTTGTTTCTTCATTCAATAGGTACTCTGCTGTGTCCAGGGACTGATGTCTGCTTTCAGTACTTGTGTTTTAATATACTCTATTCATTGTAGAATAATTTGATTTTCTTCCTCCTACACCTGTGGTATATGAAATAAGAGCATTTTGTAGGCTTATTAGATGCATAAATCTTAACCATATTCTGACACACCACATCAGACGCTGATTACATATTTTTCCCAGCTGCCTATTCTTGTGTGAATTTCTTGTCATATAGACAGTCCAGCAACATGAAGTAAAGTCTCATAAGTAGTTAAGATTGGAATCTGAATCATTATCCACCAAATAAAGAGAGGAACCTGGCTGCTAGAGAGCCATGGAACATCTTCCAATTGCGTTTGTTGTTTATTTAATATTTTTTTTTTAATTTAAGCACCATGGTTTAGATAATTGCTCATAGTTATCTCTGGCCTTCCATGTCTCACACCGATCAAACCATTAGTGTAATATTCCTTCTACAATTGTCCTTGGTTTTCTATCCACCCAATACCTGCCTCTTTGGAGGACATAAAATAATTTACTTTATATTGCTTGTTTACAACAAATTGGTAATGGAATTGTCAAAAAAAATTAGCTAGAGGGGCTGGAGAGATAGCATGGAGGTAAGGCATTTGCCTTTCATGCAGAAGGTTGGTGGTTCGAATCCAGGCATCCCATATGGTCCCTGAGCCGGCCAGGAGTGATTTCTGAGTGTAAAGCCAGGAGTAACCCCTGAGCGCAGCCAGGTGTGACCCCAAAAATATTAGCTAGAGAAAATTTGTGAAAATTGTCTAATCTCACAATGGTATCATTAAATCATTGTCTGAGGTTACTATTTCCCAGAGCATGTGCTTATGTTGTATTTGGTGTCATAGTCAGTGAAAGTTTGTATGTATCCTTACTAGATATGGTATTCCTATACACTTATTAGATCATAGACTAGCATAGACACCATTTGGGGGTACACTAGGAAATCACCAGGTTCATCCAACTTGCTTTTTCACATCATCTGCTTTTGCTGTGGTGATCTGGAAATAATCTGCAATGTCTCTGAGATGTAAGTCTCTCAGCAAGATTGTTGTCTGAGAGACTGTAAAAAGAAAAAAAGAGGTTATAAATAGCAATGTACTTAAAATCAGGGATCATTAAGTGGCTGAATTAATCTCTTCATCACCTTTCTTTACCTTTCATTTAGCACTTACTACTTATTAGATAAAAATAGAGTGCATTAATTTTTTTCAGGGTTAAGGGAGAAATAAGGAAACAAGCAGGAATCTGTTACTCTGGGGTAAAAACATTCCACATGGTGATACTGTGGGAGATACTGACTCTATACTTGCTTACCATATAATAGAATTTTCCAATTGACAAGACTCACTCATGAATACAGAGACCTCATTAGTTTTATGCATGAATAACAAAGGGGAGGAGGTGATAGCTGAGGAAAGTATTATACCTAATGGAGGAAAGATCTACAAAACTTGAAACCTCAGTGTAAAAAAAAGTCAATGATTAGTGTGTAGAACACAAGGAAGATAAAAAAAAAAAGCTATAGTTGTTGTCAACTGAGAGAGCTAAGATATGACAGCCATAAAACTGGAACAAGATGCTGTAAAAGTGAATAATCAGAGAATGAGAATGAACTCCTGGAAATAAAAAATATTATTATTGACATATAACACAATAGAAGATTTGAAGTGATGTTCTTGGTTTTCTGCAAGGATGGGAACAAATAAGACAAGAGATTAGAAACATTAGAGAAATTTATCCAAATGTTTAATTATGAGGAATTCCAGAAATAAGTGGAAAATAATGGTGCTACAATTTAATAATAGGAGAAAAGTTCCCAGTTAAAACTACTCATAGGTGCCAGAGCAATAACACAGCAGGTAGGCATTTTCTTTGCATGCTTCTGGCTTAGGTTTGATCCCTGTCATCCGTATGATATGGTTTCCTGAGCACAGTCAGGAGTAATGAGTGCAGACCCAAGAGTAACACCTGAACACTGCTGGGTGTGTCCTCAAAACAAAAGAAAAAATAATGGTCATAAATATGAGGCCGGGGAGATAGAATTGTAGCTAGGGTGTTTACCTTGCATACGGCCAATTCATGTTTTAACTCAAATGTCTTGTCCTGTATTATAAATAGACCAGAGAGATAGTGTCCACTGAAACAGCATTTTAAATCAGTTTTCTTCCTCTCATTTTTAACCTGTACTTGAGGCTTTTAAACATATACCCCAGAGCACCGCCAAGAGCAATTCCTGAATATAGAGTTAGGAGTAACCTCAGAGCATGGCTGGGTGTGGCCCAAGAACAAAACCAAAAATGTCACAAATTTTTACAATGCAAAAATACAACAGTAAACAGACTGACTTTATCGTTCATATATTTTAGAATACCAAGGTTACATAGAAATCCCAAAGGAAAAAAACTAAAGATCTGACCCCTCCTCCAAGTTGGTCATCCAGAACACTGAATCCCAGAAGATCATGTAATATTAGCTTTCAAATCGGAAAGAAAAGATTTTCAGTCAAGAATTCAATAACATGATTAATTTTCAATCAGAAGGCCAGGACAAAGTTGTTTTTAAACATGTACTATTTTGTACTAAGGTACTTGACAATGCCCCATAGTGAAGAGAGAATTTCTAAAAATTATGGGTTTTAGAAAAAACAATGCATCCACAGGGGCAATAATGAAAAAATCTCAGTGTGGCATTTCTGTAGCACTCCCAAGCAGATCATATGGGACAGGAGAAAACAGAACTTGAGGAAGGAGGATTCAGGGAAAAATGATGAATTCAATATAAAAAAGATTGAAGCTAACAGTGCACAAAATATTTGAGAAACTAATATTAAAATGGAGCCTAAAATCTAAATTTGAAAATATAAAGATATGCTTTACAAGAAAATCATGGTTAAAATATAAAATAACTAGTGCACATTAGCTCAAATATTGAAAAAGTGGAAATGGTTTCAAAGATCTAGAAGGCTAGAGATGATTATAGCAACAAGATGACAAAAGCATATTTCAAAAAGTCCAAAATAATGAGTATGGAGGAAAGTAAGAGATATACCTATGTACTCTAGTATAAGCTGACCCAAGTATAAGTCGACTCCCTAATTTCACCCTAAAAAACTGGGAAAATGTAATGACTCGAGTATAAGTTGAGGTGGAAAATGCAGCAGCTACTGCATTTCAAAATAAATTTCAAAAATAAATTTCAAAAATAAAATTATATACCCAAACATTTACACTAATTGAGGAATCAGTAAATAAATAAATACATGATTACATTTATAATACATGATTGTTTGATAAAATGTATTCCATTATTATACCAAATTAACCCATAGTATTCAATGGCAACTTTAATAAAGTGAATAAATCATGTAAAACAATAACGCATTGTAAATAAATTATTAACAATCCTGAATCCTTATACTTCAAAACCCTTGATTATAAAGATTCAGAATATATAAACATTTATTTACACGACTTTACTGTCATAAATGGGTTTTTCAATTAATTAAATGTGCCATTGAATATTGTGGGTTAAGTAATTCAGTGGCATACAGTTCAATTCAGCCTCTTCCCTCTTCAGCTCAGCTTGACTTGTAGTCTGAGCTGAAGCACCAACCCCTCCAGCAGAAAGTAGAAGACAATTGGAGACTACATAAATTTGATTTGGTGCACGCACGCAGAATCATATAACCTGTATGACCCGAGTATAAGCCGAGTCTTTTTTTTTGGCACAAATTTTGCATGTAGGTATAAAATCATAAAGCCAGACTACTAGTTCTGTAAATGAGTAATTCTTTATTTTCCTTCAAAATTTAAAGAATATTTAGGAAGATCCTATAACCAATTTTTTAATTGAAAATCATATCATTTATTTGTGTATGGGACACAACCAGTGGATTGAGGGGCTGTTCATAGTTGTGAGCTCAGGAGTGATCCCTGGTGGTGTTGATGGATCATCTGCTGTTCTGGAGATTGAACCTAGGCCAGCTACATGGAAAGCAAGTGTCATAATCCTATACTTTCTCTCTGGCATCATTTAACCACTCATTTATTGACCTTTATTATAAAGTAAGCAACATGTTGGTCTCATTTACTGGTTTTCAGCACACACACGAAAAAGAATGTTTGGTCCATCGTAGAAAGTCAGGAATAAGAATTTAAATTTTTTCCCACCTTTTGAATAAAGTATAAATGTTCCTTACCAATCAATTAAATGTTACCAATAATGTTCCTTACCAATCAGTTAAACTGACTGATTTTGGAGTTAAACTGGAGGCTAATAATAATACCAAAAATAATAATACCAATAAATGTTTCTTACCAATCAGTTAAATTGACTGATTTTGGAGTTAAACTGGAGGCTAATACCCTAGTCTACACACCATCTTAATTATAATTCAGAATGTTACTCTTACGATTTTGATTGTGAGTGTCCTGATATGTAAAGATAATAAATGTCACAGATGATATTTACCTACTGAATACTAAATTCCTGATTCTGCTGCAAGTACTTATGTATAAAACCTATATATCTTTACTGGTGAACTACTTGCACTATTACTTTGCCTTTATACATATTTCTATAACAGCTGGAAGAAATTAATAAAGAGAGCTAGGGAAAATTATAATGTAGCTGTTTGTCTTACATGCAGCCAACCCTGGTTTGATCCCTGGCATCCATATGGTCTTAAGAGTGTCAGGAGTAAATTCTGAGCACAGAGCCAGGAGTAACCCTGAGAGCTGCCTGGTGTGGCCTCAAAAAACAAAAATAAATGTATATAGAGTAGAACACCATTGATCAGTGGGGTGCCATATACTCCACTATATGCCCAGAATATTGTAAGGGGTTTTACATTAGATCAGGGGTCCTCAAACTTTTTAAACAGGGGGCCAGTTCACTGTCCCTCAGACCATTGGAGGGTCTGACTATAGTAAAAACAAAACTTATGAACAAATTCTTAAGCACACTGCATATAACTTATTTTGCAATGAAGAAACAAAATAGATACAAATACAATATGTGGCCCGTGGGCCATAGTTTGAGGACCACTGGTAGAGGATCAACCTGTAGATTGGGGAGGGGGAAATCTAATTAGGAAACAAGACTGGAAAAGGATCATGGTCAGAAAAAGGCTAAAAAATATTTACTGTTGTCCTGGGTTTTTTGTTTGTATTATGGGTACCCATCACCTGAATGCTTTCAGAATCGTACTTCTGTGAAAATTAAAAAGAAAAATTAAAAAGTTGGGGTCTATAAATGAAAGCTCCATAGAGCCTGATATTTATTGTGAAACACCCAATATCAAAGGGCACGGATAATTCCAAAGTGGGTGGAGCCATGGGAGCTAACCCAAATAGAAAGCTTTATTATAATGAGCACTTCCTACTCCCAGATGTAGTTACATGTTTAATTAAAATTTATGGAACAGTAAGGTTTCATCCTGGTTCCTGTGATTAGAACAGAAGCTGAATATCAATAGCAGGTAATCACTCAGTAATAAATTATAATTTCTGATTGCCCAAACCTTGAAATTCTTACTTTGAGATAGAGCACAGATAGATCTGTATATCAGTGGGTTTTTATATATGCTTCTTGGGGTCTATATGGTACTAAATGAGAGGGTCATATAAGAATATATGTATTAGAGGTCACCTTTTTATGGACAATGGAAAGTTTTGAGTATATCAATAAATAATTGTAAGGTATATAAAGCAGATATTGGTGCTAAGCTATTTTTACATGGGACAGAGACTGAATATTTCATCTGGTCTGTTCTTATAAATAGACCAGAAAGACAGTGTCCACTGAAACAGCATTTTGCATCAGTTCCCCCCTCTCATTTTCAACCTGTACTTGAAGCTTGTAAACATATTATTTGAAGATCAGAAGATTTAGAACATACCTCTACTCTGTCTAAATAAAACTATAATCTAAATGTAAGGAGAAATTGCTAAAAAACAAATGGGGATATCAAATGGAGCATATGACCTCATATCGTTAGAGGTCGATTGGAGAGCCAGAAGTGAATTACCCTGCATTAGAGATGTTTGATGCTACAATAGGTTCTGGAAATTGGAAAGAAATAGGTAAAAATAATAGGTCAAACCTATTACATTGGCCTTTCGTCGGTGTAATTTTGTGCTGAAAATCACTGAACCAGATATCACCCAGTGTTTGCTGAGGAAGAAAACAGTGAAGCCATTACATTCTTTTTTTATGAAATAAAACAATCAGTTGGGCAAATCAGTGTGTCAGGAAGATGCTTAACTTCCCTGTTTGTGATCAGAGTAACTGACAACCAGGTAAGTTTGTTCATTTGTATTTAACATTCAAGTTTTTAAAAACTAGCTTTAAGTCTTGTAGATTATATCTGGTTAAACCTGAAGTGCCTTCTTAGAGAGCAATTAAAATCCATTATTACCAGGTATTACTTATTAAAGATTTAAAAATAACCCTGTAAGAGTATTAGCTCTGTGTTATGTTTTCCTTCAAATCACTTTGGTGCCACTTGGTGCTCCCTTAAAGGCAGTAACCACTGAAAAATTATGTTATATTTTTTAATTTCTTTCTTGAAACTTAGTTTATGGTAGTTCAAGAAACAGAGTATAGTTATGCTAATGTTTATGATACTGATGTATAAAGTGAATTCATTCCCCCATCGCTGAAGTGCAATCAACCCCCTGCTACAGTCTTTCTGTTGGATTTTTTTCATCAAAATATTTTCTTTGTAGAATTCATATTAGTCAGTCATCAGACTGGTGTTTAAACCTTTGTTTATTTTGTATTTTTTGTTTGTTTGTTTGTGACTGGACCACATCTGGAAATGCAGGTATTCTGAACTTCTTGCACTGTTCAGGAATTACTCCTGAAGGTGTTTGGGGGAACCAAATGGGATGCCAGGGATTGAATTCAGGTTACTTATGTACAAGGCAAGAGCACTACCTGCTCCAGCCCCTTGTGTCTGTGACTTTTCCACAGAACTATAAGGGGGGGGGTGAAGGGTAGAACCCAGGTTGATCGTGTGTGAGGCAAATACACTACTTGTTCTGCCCGCTGTGTCTGTCATTTTTATACAAAATACAGTCAAAGTTTAAGTTAGTTATTTTCTGTACCAAATTTCTTTATAGACCAGTGAACTGAAGCTGAATTTAATCACCAGTGTATGCATGCTCTCTATCATCACTACTCTTTAATAATGAAAGCATTCCCTATAGGAGAGATGATAGATGTAGGCTTATATGTGGGAGTATCTTTTTCCTCTTGATCAGGGAACTTGATTGATAAAGTATGGCTGGTCACTGTACCCCTCCTGGAAGAAAAAATTTGCCTCTGTTCTATTGTTCAAGATGGGCTTGAACTGGCCCTCATTATTTTGTTCTAGGCACTCCTTTCTTAACTAAACTCAGAGCTCTGGTGGCAGAAAGTTCATGTTGCTGGTGTGAATGTCAGGCCCCACCAAATCACCCTCTTTCTAGGAAAGTATAAAAGGAAATGAGTGGGGAAAGGCCTAAAATCTGTCCGCTTTAAGGGTCCTTCTCCTGCTTTCCTTAGGTTAGTTTGTTGTAGGTTAGTTAGTTGTAAAGTATTCAGAAACTGGAAATCATCTCATTTTCACTCCCTTTTAGGAAGACACTCTTGAAAGCTTATTTTCTTAATTAATTTCTAACTCCTCCTTTATCTTGCAAGCATCAGCGCTTACTCTCTGAATGCTTATAGAAGATTTTTTGGTCTCCTTGAAGACATCTGAGGTCCCCATCATACCGTTCCTAAGTTCATTCTCAATGATGGTTCTCCTGGTCTCCAGAAAAAGCCACTTGGGAAAAATAGCAGCTGCTGCTTTGTTTACAAAAAAAGGGGTGGGGGCAGGTGAAGGAACAATGAAAGAAGTGCTCCCTGTCTCCTCTCTTTTTCAAAACTAATCTTGTTTAGAAATCGTATCTCATCCATTCTTTCATGTCTTAGCTTGAACTTAGCTCCTTGTGTGATGGATTTCTACCTACAGATTTTTTTCTTCATGTCTACTTGGTTATATCTAAGGAAGTGGTGGTATTCTTCTTCAGAGATGCATTGAGTTTGCATACTGTGGAGACTCTAAGACTAATTGTTCCAGATACTATAAAGGCCAGAGCTACCAACATATTTGTGTTTGGTTTTCAACTCAAAATGTAAGGCTTATATAACTTATTTTTTAATCATGGTAAAAATCTTCTAGGTTGATGTTCAAAATTCATTGATAGCACTGTGGTAGGGGGTTGCCTTGTACGTGGACAACATGGGTTTGATTTCTGATATTTCCAATGGTTCCCTGAGCCTGTTAGGAGTAATTTCTGAATGCAGTGTCAAAGTAACCCCTGAGCTCCACCAGATTTGGCCCCTAAACGAAACAGAAAAGAAAACCTCATCTCACTAAACTTTTTTTATACTTCTATACAGGCACATTTCATCCTAACTATTCCCTAAATAACGGCTGTCGCCACTTTCATCTTAGGCAACCAAAGAGCTCTTTGCAGTGCACTTGTGTTGGGACTTTCCTCTTTGCTCAAGTTCTCCAGTGGCTTTTAAATCTTCTAATCTAAAAACTGTAATACTTGAATGGCACCTAGTACTCATCTTAACCTACCTGTAGCTCCTAGTCTCCATTTGTCACCGGTTAGATATTTCATGCCTACTACAGTTGTCTGGTACCTAAGAAATACTTCTAATTCTCCTAAATTTTCTCTTTAATCTCTTGATTTTTTTATACGTTTGACTCTAAAGAACCTCCAATCATGAGGCATGGGGGTGGAGGTAGTCAGGATATAGGTCCAGTTGCTCAACAGTAGAACACTTGCCTTGCTTGAATGTATGAGACTGTGAGTTCAATCCCAGACACTATAGAAAGAATCCAATCTTCCTCTCATTTGGGGAGTCTTCTCCATTTTTCCTCTTTATCTTTATTGCAGTATTCAGATTATGTTGTAATTAGATATAACTGCCTCTCTGTGTTAGATAACAGGAATATTTGATTCCTTCATTTTCCTCTGTCTGATCGAGCACTTTACTAGACTTGGAATGAGCATAAGCTTTGAATGAGTTATATCCAACATTTGGGATAAGTCTCTATACTCTGGAAGCCTTTAGAATGTTTTGGCAGAGTATGAGCAGTTACACCAAAATTATCCTCTTATTTTCCCAGAAATTGTACTTTAGAACATTCACCATGCCAGGCTGGAGAAATAAATACAAATTACACGTCATAGCAGTCGGCATGATTCAAATTCTTATGGTATTCCAGCGAGAGAAGTTACTTCTTGTGTCTTAATGTTTTCTTAAACTTAAGTTTATCTCCTAGCAAGTGATTCCATTATTATCAAATATCAAAAATTGTAGTAATATCATTATAATCTGGTCTCATGTCAAATCTGAAACACACATATTGACTTTTATCTCCTGGAGACCATAATCAGACATACCATATGTGCATATATATTAATATCTATTTATTTATGTTTATATTCATATACATGTATTTATCTTTTGGGGGGGGGAACATAACCAGCAGTGCTCAGAGATTACACCTATTAGTATTTGGGAGACCATATGGAGGGCCAGGAATCAAATATAGGCTGGCTGCATAGATGGCAATTGTCTTACCTGCTGTGTGCTATTTCTTCAGCCCCTTTCAGAATTTTTATTTATTATTATTATTAAAATCTTCAGAATAGATACAAATCTTGACATTATCTCACTAGGAATCTAGGTAATAAGCAATTGAAACATTTATCACAATAAAGCTAAATTTTCAAAATCCATCCAGAAATATTTTCTAAATTCAATACTTCTATTGTCTTTCTCTTATATGAAAATTGATCATGGAAGTTGAATTTCTATATAGATAAAAGTTGTTGTGAAGTACATTATATTACTTGGTAAAAAGTAACAGAAATTATGAAAGCTACAGGTCATGGATGTACCTTGGGTTTTATACACTACATCACAGAGCATGTCAGTAATTTTCATTCCTGTCATTGCCTTATGTTTTATCTTCTGTCCCTAAAGGCCCTACAAGTCATTCCCAGCACTGATTTCTTTGCTCTGCCTTCAAACCAATAATTTTGCGCAGTGGTAGTTCCATGGGTTTGGAAATTCTCTGTGAGATAGGTAGTTCTAATAAACGAGTTGGCTTGAACAAAATCATTCTTTGAGTGTACAATTGACTTTTTTTCTTATCAATTTTATGAGCCTTTTTGATGGACTGTTACTTTCTCGTTTTCCCACTAGAATTTGCCATAGGAACCTTTATGATTTGTTTTGGAACTTATTTAAAAAACTTGTCTACACAGCTCAATAGAACATTGATGTTTGTGAACTATCCAGCAAAGCTGAATCTTAATAAAAAATTTTGTGAGATCTTCTTATTTTTGGAAAATCTTAAATTATCTTTTAGTCTTTAGTGTTCAATGGAGACCTTGTTTATAGGCTTTGCTGCTGTGTTTTGGGGTGTGGATGGGACTGAAATTCCCAAATACCCCAGACACTAACCATCTTCTATATTTGATTTTTTTTTGTTACAAATATTTATCAGTACTGGGATAAGAGAGTTAGTTCAGTAGGCAGGGCACTTCCTTGCACATATACAACCTTCATTTGAACTCAGTGCCCATGAGCCCTTCTGAGACTGATCTCTGAGCACAGAGAATGAGTAAGCCCTGAGCACTGCCGGTATGGGCCCAAATCCAAAAATAAAGCAACAAATATTTACCATTACCACAAGATGTGGTGATGATTGCCTTGAGCCACGTGAGTTCTGGCTAATTTGTTCTTTGAAACCTTGCAATGATTAATAAGATATTATATTGCAGCAATGTTTTCGCTGCTGAGGAAACACCAGTGACTGTCCTTGCTCATTATAAAATAGATTGTGGCTGAAAGTACAGTTGTAGCTTGTCATAGAGCATTTGGCATCTCCGCTAAAGAGGCAAAATTATGATACTGGCAAAACAGTCTGGGCAGGTATCAAGTATACAGTCATTGAACAAACTCTTGGCTGTGGTTTTTTTAAGTCATCATAGGACCTTTTCAAACTGCTACGGGAAAGTTCTGGCTGGAACCAACAGCCCCTTTTTGCCATATCAAAAATATCAGCCTATATCATGAAAACACATTTAATTTCTCATGGCTGCAACTATGCTGATGCTATTTTATTTTTGGTCACATTTTCATTTTTTAATGACTATTAAATTATTTTAGCTTATTTAAAAAATCACTTTTTGTTAGGAAAAGTAAAAAAGATAGATGATAGTCAGATATACTTCCTATTTAACCTACAAAGATCAACTTAGTGGTATTCATGTAGATGCCTTAATTTTATCTTTTGAACAAGTCAAAATATGCTTTTCTTAGAGCATACAAATGATTTTATGTTTCCTTAGGTTTTAGTTTCTTCTTAATGTAAAGGGCAATACATGTGGATATAAGCTAACCCCACATGTTTGTATCAAACCTAGAAAAAGCAAAAATAAATAAATAAATAAGCCTTTATCTTAGCTTTCCAAGTAGTTGTATTAGTTTAATTCAGGTGTTGTGTTTTTTGATTTGTGCTAAATATTGAAGTTGGAATTCTCTGTTCAAGCTTCATTAGTAGTAATTAGCTAACACAAGTGAAACTCTAATTTATGTGTGTCTAAAAATGATTCTGAAAAACCATCTTGTGCAGGGTTGATTGCTTCTGTGTATTGTTTGTCCTTCTAGAACATTTTCTTCCAACATTGTGTTCAAATTTACCACATTTGGGAAGATATATTGGCAGATTTTAGTACTCTGTAAATTAACAGTATAGATGCAATTCAAGAACTCAAGAAGATGTATATTTGAAACAATGGGAGGCTAGCACAACATTTTTAAAAAGCAAAATTATAACAGGAATATTTTAAAAATATAAGTATATATATATCATAAATGAATTTATGGCATTTTGAGATATTTTTACCAGATTTTTATTTGTATAAAGCTCTTTATGTGGCAACTTTATTTGTTTTTGTTTAGTCTGGTTTTGATCGGATATTATTTACCTCTGTAGAGGCAAAAAATAATTTAACCTTTTTTACAAGGCTTTAGCTGGCACAAGAAAAGTATGAATTCAGCCAGGAGCTTTAGTTTTTCATATGGCCTAATTTGTGTGTTGCAATGAGCATAAAATTTGCATCTAGCTTTATTCTCTGCTGGTATTTATGTAATGCAAAATTAAATGTTGCAGAGTACTAATTAACCAAGGAAAACCATACATATCAGCTGAATCTATATAGTAAACCTATAAAATACATATAGGCTCAGAAGTTCAGTGTAACTAGACATCTTTTGAAGAGTTAGTGTAGGTCTTTGAGTAGTAAAAACCCAAATGTTGAAGAATACATTTTTCCAATCTCCTGGGAATTAAAACTTTTCCTATGTTCCACTTTGAAACATTGATTTTAAAAAAATATTACATCAAGGAAATGATTGATGACCATTTTGCTAACTTGTTGGAGATTTTAACTTAATATGGTATAATTAAAATGTCTAATATTAGTGTTATTTTTTTTAATAATTAGTTTTATGATTATCTTAGTTCTATGCCTGTCTTCATTGCATTCAAATGACCAACTGATAATTTTAGCAGGATTACAAAAAAGATTTTGTGTTTGAAAGAAATATGTATTTTTCTAAATAACCAATAAAGATAGTTATTGAACTATTTGGGAAATAGTATACCCTGAGGTCTTGGAGATTTTCTTTCAAGTTAGATATTTATTATTCCATTAATACTATAACTCCTTTATTAGAATAAGATTTACTTTCATATTTTTCCCAGTGGTTTAGGACTCTATAGCAAAATTAAACCCTGCTCTCTGGAAGAATAGTATAATCTACCTAATTAGTAAAGTTCCTCTTATAAGTTATCGAATTTTACATCAGTTACAAACTGACATTAGCCAGGAAGGTTTTATGAAGTTGGCAAAAGATGTGAGAACTGATTTTGGTTGGTATAATGTCAAGCAAAATAAGTCAGAGAGAATAAAATAAATAAAATTGATCTCAACCATTCATGTAATATAGTAGAAAAAAGAAGGAAATAGACATTACCAAACAGTGGCAAATCCTAAATCTTGAATTAAAAAACTGATCAACAGTGGGGAAGTAGGATTAGGGGTGTCCTGTGACTCTAGATAAAATAAGGACAGTAATGATGGGCCATGGACACTTTGATGGTGGGAAGGTGCAATAACTTTATATATCAACATTATTAATATTAACACTATTGTAACCATGGCCTAAACTATAATAAAAGTTCTTTGGTTAATTTCAACATTGAAAACTAAGGCTTTGTTACTTGTGACATGATGGGTATGAGTTTCATCCATTCTAGGATTCTCTTTTTTTTCCTGACTCTATCCCCAAGTAACATCCTTTGACTCACCTACCCCCAAATCTCAGAGGACTAATAAGGAGCAGCCCCCCCTCCCCAAGCTAGATGTGCACAGCCAGTGTATACACAGCAAAGCTAATGACCAATCCTAGACACAACTGTGTTTCTCCTCAAGGGCTTTTGCAATGCCAACACCTTTGACAAGTTAGTCAGGAAAAGAAGCAATAAAAGGTGCATCTAATATCTAGGAGAGGAGTCTCAGAACTTCCATGTAAAAATAACTGGCCATTGCCTCTACCAATTTCTCCACAGACACAGACTCTACAGGGTTCTTTCAGTGGCACTGATGTGGAAGGTATCTATTGCTAATCTATGATATGCAGGTGGCTAAAAGTCGATCTCAATAGGTACCCTGCCCTGTGCTGCTTCAGAAGGCCACAAAAGTCAACAGCTGGAAATGACGAGTGCCTCGGTTTCCCCAGCACACAGAGTTCCTTCTGAGCCATATCTATGGACAACATTTTAATGTTTCTGGGCCATTATTTGTTTGGATGTGATCAAGAGTAAGACCTGGTTGAAACCCTGAAAAGGGAGGCCTGTCTGGAAGAGAACTACACATTCCTTCTCAGATTACACACCCCTTGCTTTTATTCTCCTTATCTGGCCCTTCTGGGCATTAGTGGAAAAAATTCTATAAGATTCCCAAGGCAGCAATGTAGAAAAGAGAAGAATTATTCCTTCTCTTTTATCTGCACTCCCCTGATAGCTCACCCTTACCCTTTAGAGCCCTGGCCATTCACTGACTTTGAAGAATTAGCTCTTGGCAAATAGATGTTGTTTAGAATAAATGTTTTCTATTAGGTACTTTTTACAAGCTGCCTGTCAATCAAGGGTCTAGAGATCAGGATCCCAGTACAACTCAATTGAAGGGCCTTTAAGGAAATATGTCCTTCTATGTGGTGCTGCAGGTAGAAGTAAGGGAGTACTGGTCATGAGGGAATAGAACCAAAATAGAATAGTTGAGAACTTTCAACTCTTTTACATATGGGTTTGAAAACTAGTGCTTATGATAAAATATATTGGTTTGGGAAATAATTTAATGAAATATGTAGTACGAGGAACATCTGATTCTGCTGTGTAAACCTAACATTAATTGTAGTCATTTATGTGAACGACTTAGCATTTATCCCTAATTACCTACAACACCATGATTATTCAAATACCTAATATGTGTCAGATCAATGTTTTTAAGTTGCATTGATTATAACAGTAAAGTTCACTCATGTGTGATGTTTGCTCTTCATTTGGGTGAATAGAAAAGCAGCCGTATTTTCTATATAGGACTAAGAGCATTTAAGTGGTTTGGGGGGATTTATATTTTTTACAATAGAAAAATTCCTTTGTGCTAAAAATAATTATTTTGAAGTCAGTTTAACTGTGACCACTGTGACATTCAAATCCTGTAATATTGAAGATGGTGGTTAGGAATAGCTTGATCACTTGCATTTTAAAAGTCTCAAAATTAGTAGTTAATTATCTGGTTCTTTTCTCATTTTATTTGTGCTGCTTCTGTTATTACCAAGGAATGATATTATTGAACCCTAAAAATTTGTCTGCCTTCATGCCAGCCAAGCAGATGAATCTACATTATCCCTGATAGGATGAAATAAATTGAAGTTCAAGGAATTAAATCTGTGTAGAGTTCGTGATAGAGATGTTCCCTTTCCTGCTCTGGGAATTAATTAGGCCTCGGCTTCTTCTTTTTAAAGTCTCATTTTTTTAGTCTTATCTTTTTAGTCTCACTACTAATTTCATCACCTTAAGACTATTAGGTTTTTAGTCAAGGACAATAGAATCACGAGACACAAACTATATGGGGCTGGAGCAATAGCGCAGTGGTAGGGTGTTTGCTTTACGTGTGGCTGGCCCAGGACAGACCTCAGTTCGAACCCTGGCATCTCATATGGTCCCCCAATCCAGGAGCAATTTCTGAGCTCATAGCCTGAGTGTCACCAGTTGTGACCTCCAAACTAAAAATGATAATAATAATAATAATAATAATAATAATAATAATAATAATAATAATAATAAAGTGACACAAATTATAACAAGCTAAACATAAAATGGACCTGTCACACTAGTAGTCCAAGGGACTAAGGGTAGAGGTGTGGGATGCATGCTGGGAAGTATGGTGGAGGGAAGTCAACATTGGTGGTAGGAATGGCCATAATTCACTGTCACTATATGCTTAAAATACAACTGTGAAACACTTGTAATACACAATGGTCTTAATAAATTTTAAAAAAAGACTATTATGCTTTAACATTTAATAATTTTTTCTGGGGTCACACCCGGGTTTGCTCAGGGGTTACTCCTGGCTCCACACTTAGAAATAGCTCCTGGCAGGTTCAGGGACCATATGGGATGCCTAGATTCAAACCACCGTTCTGCATCCAAGGCAAAAGCCCCATCTCCATGTTATCTCTCAGCCCCAACATTTACTAATTTGGCATAAGGTTACAATGATGTAAAACACAAAATAAATTCTATATGCAGGATGGGGCATCCCTGAGAAACATAAGCTCAATAGATGAACATTTTACTCTGCAAAGAAATTATTGAGCATGAGCCAATCTTTCAAATACTTATTATCTACTAATGAGAAAACATCTGAAAAATGAAACAAAAGAAAAAAAAAGAAATCATGTACTTCTTCAACTTGACTTTAAACAACCAATTTCTTTTTGTATTTCCCAATAGAATTTGGCAATCAAATACCAGTGGTTAGCTAATGGGGAGCTCTGGCTTCATGGTTAAAAATCATGTCAGTTATTAGCCATGATCAAAGTATCCTCTGAATTTTTAGGTCATCTGAAAAAATCTTCAAAGGTGATTTTGTAGCACCAACTGAAAACCTGTCCTTTTAAAATATTAGAATAACTGGGCCAGTGAAATGATTTTAGGGGAAAATAATACATAGGAAAAATATGTTAAAGCCAATTGTAGAACATAGGCCTTTGCTCTTCTTTCAGTTCTTGCTGGCAGAATGGAGGAGCTGTATTATCTTTCATATCAGAGGCGCTGCTTTGAAATTGTTCTGTTCATTTATGCTGCCCTGGAAGCTGTGTCTCTTTTGAAATTGCCAAACTTCAGTTCTTGGAAGGAAATATTTGGGAGAATGCATTTATTTTTTGGATGTATTGGAATCCAAAGAGAAAGTACATCAGGTACAGGGTAAATGTACAATTAGAGTTTTGAATCCTTTGCTCAAATGCTGTGGAGTAAAACCAAAGCTATCCAGCTTCCTCCAGCTATAGGATGCTCTTTTGGACCTTTTAAGTCAATTCCTTTTTTCTTTGCAAAAATGAAGATGAGAAAATTTATCAGAACATCAACGATCTATTTGTAATCAGTTTTCAGAAGAGACAGAGTGGCGACTCTAACCTGATTTGAATGTCCAACAACCCTCCAGGTTGGTTCTACAAACTGTTTAAATGCATTTTATAAGTGATAAGTGCAGTTTTCCCAGGGAAAACTATTTGTATAAAATAGAATCTTGTTTTTGTTTGTTTGTTTCTGGGTCATACCAAGCGGTTTTTAGGGATCATTCCTGATCTATGTTCAGAAATAATTTCTGGCAGGCTTGTGAGAGCATATGGGATGTCAGGGATTGAACCCACGTCGGCTTACTTGCAAGGCAGCCCTACTGGCTTTGGGATTGCTCTGGCCCCAAATCTTGATGGTAGTGTTACTTTGACATTTTCTGAATATCTATTTGCAAATCTGTAATGTTTTCAGCTTGGAAAACTTCAAATTTTTAAGTTCCTAGAGGACAGATTCACTTTTGCTAATTTATAATAAAGTCCTCTGAGAAAGTGACAGAAAATTAGGAATTGGGCTAATCTCCAACACTCCTGCTCCAATAATAATAGTGATGTTCAACTAAGGTTTTTATACCCTGATCTACTTTGTCCTATCATTTTATTTACAAATCTTCTCTTCACACCTGATTGTTTTTTGCCATAGGTTATAGATCTTACAGTGAAGTCTTGATTTTAAATATCCTTTCAATCTCTGATTAAGTAGTTGGTGCTATCTAGAGTTTTTTTTTTTGGAGGGGGGATTGTAGTCATTGTACATATTTATAATGATTGCATATTTATGAAATAAATTAATCTCTTGAATTGCTATCCCAATCACCCTTCATATATGCAAATACATTTTAATCCCTAGAATTTCTATGTGCAGTATTTTAATAAAGTAGCAAAATAAGAGGTCAGGCTGTTGATGTGTTTAAATTGCATCAGTTACTCGGAGGCTGATTACAATGAGCTTAATGACCCTGGTTTGAATCATTCCTCTCCTTTGTCCTTGCTCTGAAGTAAATTTCACAGCGAGACATTTATTTATCCTTTAAGGGGAAATGGCTGTCATTTGAACATAGGCAGATTGACATTTATCTTTAAGACACTTAGTGGAAACATTTAGCTTCAATTGCAAAAGTATTTAACAAGCTTCATAACCCTAGGAGGGGCCTTTGTAAAAGAACCTCAAGCCTCAAATCATAAAAGCGATTGCCCTCAACTTGTAACTTCTGCACTCTCCGGTGGTAGAAGTAGAGAATGGTTATTTTCTGGGTGACAGTGTGGCAGTCCCAAAAATGTGATGTACAAAGTGAACATAGAAATAGTATTTCAGAAACAAAATCATCTTAGTCCCTGTTGATTATGGGATAGGTGCTAGACATTTTAATGGAATTGCTTCTTAATTACCGAACTCTCTTTGATAGCCATGAAAAAAGATTGGATTGGACAGTATTGATTCCAAGCACTTCTGTTCCTCTTTAGGGATATTCTGAGCTGGCAAAACACATAGCGATGGGCAGACAAGACTGTTTAGTTTGCCCTCTGCTGAATTTGATCAATAGGAGCCTATTTCTGTATCAAGGAGAAGTGGCTTTGTTAATTTAGGTCTGGAAATCTCATCATTAGCTGCTCTTGGGGAAGAAGATTTAAAATATTTTAGTTAAGATATAAATTGCGTGTCTGGATTTTTTTCACAGTAAAATTAGTTTTTCTGTCTTCTTTTTTTTATTTGAGCATGTCAATTATTTTTAAATTTATTTTTCTTCAATAATAATGCTAACAAAGCCTTTCTTAGTGGTTTCAGTTGCTAATGGAAAAGATAATATTTCATCTTCTGTCAAGAAAATTTTTGTTATCTTTTCACAGCAGTTTTACCTATAGAGGAAAGTAAGATTAATAAAATGTAGTAACTATTTGGGTAAATTAAAGGAAATTACTGTTTAAATAAAATAGAAATAGTGTTTTATAGTCTGTGTATTTGTTTTGGACTATGATATTTATTCATTCAGAAAACATGTGTTGAGTATTTACTATACTTAAAAGTAAATAACTGGTTGGTGACCTTGTTTAAAGAATGCACTGCATTAAAATGCCAATTCTTATCTTTCTGACTAAAGTGTTCATGTTTATTCACAATCATACTGGTGACAACAAAATTTTATCAGGTATTGGGGTCGGAGTTATAGCACAGAAGATAGGGTGTTTTCTTTGCACACAGCCAACCCAGGTTTAATCACTGGCTTACCATATGGTCTCTGGAGCCTTCCAGGAGTGATTCTTGAGCACAGAGCCAGGAGTAACCCCTAAGAGTTGACGGGTAAGACTCATAAATTAAAATAAAAAGTTATCAGGTATATGTGTTGGCCATGTGACATCAAATTTGTATATTATTGGTGTATATCAAATGCTGGAAGAAGTGTTTTTTAGGTGTTTTTTTTTCTCTGTTCTTCTGGCACAGCTATTTTTCTGAATAGTAATAAGATAAAGTTAAATTTTGCTTAAAGGAACAGGAAGAAACCAAAAATGGTCAAAGCCAACCTTGGCAGACAGCTGCATTTCCGACTCAAGGAGCTCTGGCTCTGATTTCATTTTCTTTTCTTTTTTTTTTTTAACATTTGGAATAAGTTCAAGAGTCACTCCTGCTCAATCAGTTACATTTGTCAGTTTCTCAAGACAAAAAGAAAAAAAAAACTTTGAATTGCATATTGAGCTTTGAAATTCCCAGATCATATTTCCACTTCCTATTACACATATTCTGAGGAAGTGGAGACTATAGGAAAAAGACAATGAAGGCTGATAGGGGACATTGATGAGAAAAAGATTTGAAAGCACAAAGTGGAAAGGGGAAGGCAAGGCTGAGGTGCATTCTTCTGAGACTGTAATAGGTGACAACGGGATTATTGATAAACTTTTATCTTAAGTAGGGAGGAATAAACAACTTTTAGAAAAGTTGTCATGCAGAGGAACAAAGCAATGTCTTCTCCTCTTCCAAAAATCCATAAATGACCAAAAAAGGGGTGTGAAGAACATCAGAGGTGTTTATATTAGACTCTTTAAATCTAATCTTGATCTCTTTGACATTGAAAATATTCAGTGTGAAATCAGATTGATTTGGGGGCAGAGCATAAAGCAATTGAGGGAATTTTGTGCCCAACTGAAAATGCAAACACTATTCTGAGAGGGTCAATTTCCGTGTCATTGGCATTTGAAGACTAGGGAAGGATTCTCATATATCTGCTGCTGTTCATAAGAGTAGAAGGATAAATTTCATTTGCTTCCTGTTTTTCAACATTTTGTCAAGATTGCAGAATATGGTGCAGAATATCTAATTGTAGACACACACACAAGTGGCCAAACAAAGCACGCTTAGCTGTAAAGGATTTGATCGATCACTGAGCACACTGACTTTTAGAACTTAAAAGTGATAAACTGAATAATGATATTAAATAAGATACACTCTCATGAACTGATTGCACCATATGCATGTGTTTGTGAATCACCTTTTAAAACTTAATATTTCAGAACTGCTGGAGTGATTTGCAGTTGGCTGTGAGCAACTACTTGAAGGGTTATTTTTTTTGCTTATCTTTGTAACTATAATGGTGATTAATGAACAAATTGGTTTACTAGGAATGTTTTCAAATGGCCAAGTTCACTGTCTGGCGATTATTAAAGGCGAGAGTTTTATTCAGTCTTTTGACTTGGAACTCATTCTAGAGTTAAAGGTATCATACATGATACAATGACCAAAATATAGTTTCTTTGAAAGCTTTGTTTTCCCAAAAATTAAAACAATTTGCAATGGGTATTAACCAAGTCAGGATTTATTTGAGTTTATGGAAGTAGCAAACAAATCAGAGAAGGAACAGAAAAACTTTTGTATGTACAAGAAATTTAAGTAAATGAAAGCAGTTTTACTTTGAAAGTCATTTATTTGGGATTATGCCTGTTCTTTAAGTGTTTATGGTTATATATATACATATATATACACATATATAACCATAAACACTTATATATATAACCATAAACACATATATATACACACACACAAATTGTGAATTAGGCTACTAAGATTCATTCTAGAATACTTTTCTTCTAAGAGTTCATGTAATTTTTTGCAAGACTTCATAAAGTCTTGTAAGTCTCTGTTTTGTTGGTACATCTACTCTGGGGGTCTTGGGATTCGGGGTTCTGGTTTTGAAGGTACCTGGATCGCTGAGTCACTAGATGCTTTTCAGACTCTAATGTTTTTATTCCAAAACACAATGAGGGTTGGCTGAATTTCTGTGTGTTTTTTAAAAAATATGTTAATACTTAGTGAACTGTGGCAGACCCTTATTGCACATCACTGTGGGTCTAGGAAATGAACTGTTGGTATTTGGCTAAATTCTCTTTACAGGTAATTTTTGGTGAAGGAACCAAGTCTAGCAGCCTGCCAGCCCCCACATGTTTGATTACTTCTCTTTTAATCCTGAGGTTCAAAGCCACTTGTCAAGAGGTGTAACTTGCGTTCAAATAGTGTGTGTGAGCTAGGCATCTACTGCCAAAAAACAAGCTGCCTGGGGCAGAAACAAAACAACAACCAAAAAAGCATCATAAGTGCCATGGAACATCTCATTGTAGGCTTTTAATTTTCTTAGATTTATATAAGCAGCTCTACAGAGTGGAAGATATACTCAATTAAATAGCAGTAAATTTACTTTGCTGAAGACTTCAATAATTCTCAATCTTGGTTTGCTTGCATTGTGTTAATTACTGATTAGTTCGCATGTTAGAATTTGGGTGAATTTTAAGCTGAAAATATTCAAATTTCTTTCTTTCTTTTGTTTTGAGGCCACACCTGACTGTGCTAGGGGTTACTCCTTGCTCTGCACTCAGAAATTACATGGGATGTGGGTATCAAACCCAGGTTGGCAGTGTGCAAGGCAAACCCCCTCCCTGTTGTGCTATCTCTCTGGTCCCTATTTAAATTTTATATAGTAATTTTTTAATTATGCATTTATTCAGTTTAATGAATACTTATGTGGTAGACTTTGGCAATAAGTTGACACAAAAATAGATATAAAAAGCTAAGCTTGTATATAATAACAATGGTGTGTTACAATCATAACAACATCTAAGCATGTTTTCTAAAGATTTTGTTTGCTTTATCAATATAACCTGAGCCTGTCCTATAGGCAGACACACCTGTGTACTTGACCAAACTTGTCCTCCTAAGTAATCATAGATCAGATGCTATTGCTAGAAATATAGAGCCAATGGAAGGCTTTTTGGGGCAGTAAAAATGAGCCATAGACTGTTGAAAATATTTATTTAAAACCATCCTTTAGAATTCACAGCACAGTAAATATTAAAATAATGCTTTTTTTTCCTCTTTGGGTTTTGGGCCACATCCAGTGGCTCTCAGGGAATACTCCTGGTAATGCATTCAGGAATAATAAGGTTATGCTTGGGGGGACATTGGGAATGCTGGGAAAGTACCCTACCCACTATACTATCCCTCTGTGCCTGAAAAGAATTAATCTTAGGAGGCAAATATTGGATGTAGCCTGAATTCTGCAAGTAGATGAACTCCAAAGTTTACTTACACCTCTGGAATTTCTGCAAAATCCCTTAGACTTTGATATATCCTTAATATCTGGGCCAACTGGCTTTATCAAATCATCAGGGAATTGATCATGGTAATACCGAGTAAACTTTCGAATAAGAAAGAGGGGGGATTCCTAAATGTATCCATCAAGGTAAGTATAACCTTGATATGGAAGCTTGGCAAGCAGGCAAAGAGACTTGAAGAATTGTTGGCTACTCATCTCATAAACATAGATGTCAGTATCTATCGAAAATTATGCATCCAAAATCAGGATACATCAAGAAAGAATATTATGTATAATGGTATCATGGAAATAAAAAGTGTATCTAATAATAGGAAATAGATTACTGTATAATATCAAATGAAGCACATAAGAATATTTCATAACTCTCAATAGACTCAAAAAAGTTGATATAATTCTGATTCCATGTTTGACTTTGAAAGATAATTATAAGCAAATAATGAGATTAATGAAGCTTCATTATCTTAATTAGAGGATACTATCCAAAACCTACGGTCAACATACACCTAGTGGTGGAATACTGAAAGCTCTCTCTCTCGCTCACTCTCTCTCTTTCTCTGTGCGTGTGTGTGTGTGTGTGTGTGTGTGTGTGTGTTTCTCTATCTCTTTCTCTCTTGCTCGCTCTCTCTCTCTGTTTTGTTTTGTTTTGTTTGGAGGCAACACCCATTGATGCTCAGCGATTTCTCTGGGGTCTTCACTCAGGAATCCTCCTGCAGTGTTCAGGGCACATGGGATGCTAGGGATTGAACCTAAGTCAACTACATACAATGCAAGCACTTTACCTGCTATAGTTCTCTCTTGCCCTTGAAAAAAAATTTTTAAGATCAAAACCTTAATAACATAAGAACAGTCACTGTTTTTTCTTTTATTTAATATTGGAAAATTCAGCCAATGTAATGAGATTAAATTACTTCTGTAGAAGTCACAGAGAAGCTCTCTAAACAATAATTTAGCAAGTTTCTATAAGTAAAACCAACATATCAAGAAGTTAGCACAGGGGCCGGAGAGATAGCATGGAGTTAAGGCGTTTGCCTTGCATGCAGAAGGATGGTGGTTCAAATACCAGCATCCCATATGGTTCCCTAAGCCTGCCAGAAGCGATTTCTGAGCGTAGAGCCAGGAGGAACCCCTGAGCACTGCCAGTGTGATTCCCCACCCCCCCAAAAAAAATGTTAGCACAACAATTTGTAAAGTAACAGAAAAGATCTGACAATATACCAATGCTTTTGTTATTCCATATTCTCATTTAAACCAAGTGGAATTTAGAAAAATAAAAGTGGGGTAAATGTGCATTTTATTAATAAGTTAAAGATGATCTAAATAAGTGATTTGCTCTATAATATTACCTAGAGAGCAAGATGTTAATTTTCTCCAAAATTGACTTTATAGATTTAGTGCCAGTTTAATAAGTGCTTCAACAGAGTTGGTTATTTAATGAAATTAGCTTACAAAACTATTTGAAAAAATGAAGGAGAAGTAATACTCTGGATATCCAGAAGATGATGATGCTAAAATCTTGACAATGTCTCTAGTTTGTTTCAGTCTGTTTGATGAGATACAGCATTGGCCACAGAGAATGTGCCATCAAATGCAGAGCACCCTAGCATACAGGCATCATAGAAATCTCAGACTCATTACAGAATGCTAACTAAATTGATAATAAGGCAAATAAATGATTAGTTAATTATATGATTAAAATGGGATCCTATTTTCTCTTTAATTTCTTCTAATTACTTTACAAGAGTAGTATTCATAATACAGTAGGTTTTTCTTTGCAATTTTGTAGTTGTTCATGATTGTTCCAGTCATGCAATGTACAACACACTTCACCAGTGCACATTTGTCGCCACCAATGTCCCCAGCTTCCTTTTTGTCCTCTTCTGTGTCATATTTCCTGCCTGCCTCTGTTGCAGACTCTGCTTCTTTCTTTCTTTCTTTCTTTCTTTCTTTCTTTCTTTCTTTCTTTCTTTCTTTCTTTCTTTCTTTCTTTCTTTCTTTCTTTCTTTCTTTCTTTCTTTCTTTCTTTCTTTCTTTCTTTCTTTCTTTCTTTCTTTCTTTCTTTCTTTCTTTCTTTCTTCTTTCTTATTTCTTTCTTTCTCTTTCTTTCTTTCTTTCTTTCTTTCTTTCTTTCTTTCTTTCTTTCTTTCTTTCTTTCTTTCTTTCTTTCTCTCTCTTTCTTTTGTTCATTCTTTCTTCCTTTCTTTCTCTCTTTCTTTCTTCCTTTCTTTCTCTCTTTCTTTCTTTCTTTTCTTTCGTTCTTTCTTTCTTTCTTTCTTTCTTTTCTTTCTTCCTTCTTTCTTTCTCTCTCTTTCTTTTGTTCTTTCTTTCTTCTTTTCTTTCTTTCTCTCTCTTTCTTTCTTTTGTTCTTTCTTTCTTTCTTTCTTCCTTCCTTCCTTCCTTCCTTCCTTCCTTCCTTCCTTCCTTCTTTCTTTCTTTCTTTCTTTCTTTCTTTCTTTCTTTCTTTCTTTCTTTCTCTTTCTTTCTTTCTTTCTTTCTCTCTCTCTCTTTCTTTCTTTTGTTCTTTCTTTCTTCCTTCCTTTCTTCCTTCCTTTATTTTTCTTTCTTCTTTCTTTTTAGTTCTTTCTTTCTCTCTTTTATTTCTTTTTTCTTTCTTGCTTGCTTTTTTCTTGCTTTCTTTTTTATTTTTCTTTCTTTATTTTTCCTTGTCCTCTCTTCTTTATTTTTTGTACTTTAAAAATTTTTATTGACAATAGTGAATTACAATAATATATAATATTACATTATATTACATATTATATTATATAATATAATATATCTCATATAATATATTATATATGATTATATAATATATTATATTCAGGCATATAGTTACAGTGAATTAAGGTCATTCTCACTCCCAGTGTTAATGTCCCTCCACCAGGATTCTGTCTTTTATATAGTAAACAGAAAGAAAAAGAAAACATACAAATAAGTAGTCAAATTAGAAAAGAGAACTAATTTTCCAGACCAAAAGATGTACTTAAGGAAGAGTCTAAATAGAATTTGATCCATAGAATGTGATCACCTCCCTTATGAGAAAGAGTAATAGAAAGTGAGAGGACCAGAGTAAAGTCAGTTCTCATGTCTGAAACTCTATTAGTAATGGTTCAGGTGACCATGGTATTTTTTCCATTTCATCTAATTCCTGTGTTTATTTTGTTTTCAAAATACGGATGATGAGAAAAGCTTTCTCTCTTGGTCAACTGGAAAATTGTACATGGTGATCTGCAGTGTCCATGGAAAACACACTACAATATTGATAAAATATTTTCTGTACATGCACACATGTACAAACACACTCACACAAACACAAATTCAGATGGCAAAATGATGGAAAAAGATTCATTAGGCAGAGAACTGTTTTTACTAGACAAGACATGGTTCTATTTATAGTTACTTAAATTCTTTTTTCTCTACATATGTAAATTTTAATTTTCAGCAATGCTACAGTATGCAAAATGTGAAAAAGAAAAGTAATGTCCCAATTCCATGGCTTTCACTATTAAAAATGCACAATGTGTTAAGAAGCTAAATAATGTGGTAGGCTGTAGACAGAGACTATCATGCACTTCCATTTGAGTAGAAATTGCTGTCACTGTTAAGGAAAACACATTGATATTACTTAATGAAACTTAACGTTTACAAGACTCATGAACCCAGAACTATATTATGTGGAAACCCTAGAGAACATGGTCATACTTGCTCCAGGAAAAGTAAATAAGATTATTTCTAGCAGCAAAACATGGAATCAACTTTAATGGCCAACAGTAAAATAAAAACATACACAAAGGTTACTCATTTAACAGAATCCTACACAGCAAGTCAAGGAAGTAAAACATAGCTTGTACCTTAATGTGGGTGAATCTTATGTAGACATAAATGTCTGTGAATAGTGGCAAAATACTAATAATATATCATATAAGATTTTGTTTATGCAAAGAGAAAAACAAACCAACAAAACTATAGTAATTTGGCTTTAGAAATACATCTAATGATGCTCAGGACTATCAAGGTGACTTTAGGACTCACCTTAGCTGTGCTCAGGGTTCTATTTACAGTGCTAGGGATAGAACCCAACTCTGTCACATTAAAGACAATTGCCTTAATCCCTATACTATCTCTTCAATCTAAAACTTGACATATTTTACTTAGTGGCATTATCTCACAGGGTAAAAAACAGACCTTATGTTCAGGGAGAAATAAAAAAATTAAAATTAAGAAAAATAGTGTGAATGGGATTGAATTTTGCAATGAACAGCATTAGAAATATTTTAGTGAGTATCTAAGTATTTTTTCCAATTGCTTGAAAAATTCCTCTATTTTGTTTATAGGTATGCATATATATTGTGATCAATTTTGTGCTCATAAAAACCAATGTGAAGCAATCAAACAAGACAATAATACTATCTCTGAGCTATTGAACTACACACCACTTCAATTTTTCATCTGAATTTTTCTAGTTTTTAAGTTTTCCAATGGGAAAAAAAGTCACATACACACATACCATTTACTTATCGTTGAAAAGGTCATTTGTTTGTGAAGAGACACTGTCACTGAGAAAACTCTTTGGGCAAACCCTTTAGACATGAAGGGTAGTCGTGCTCCACAATAGAATTTGATTATTCTGTATTTTTTAGCAAGAACAATGAGAAGAGTGTAGGAAAAGTAAGCAGTGTCACTGAAGACCTGTTGCCTTTCTTTCCATCATTTCAATGTGACATGGGCATTTTTAGTTCTTTTTGACTCTCATTTGGAATCCAATAAGAGACAGGCTTATTGGACTAATTATAAGATTGTGGCTTTCTTGTATTCAACTACTTCCCGTTCCATGTTAAGCTTTCTTTTTCCATGTTAAGCATTTCTTTTTGAGTTGAATAAAGGGGCACAGTCTGAGAAGACATCAGGAGATTTCTTGGGACAATGGGATGCACGTATATTACTGACTGTACTTAGCATCTTCTGATGTCTCTGAGTCTACCATGCTTTCATGTGGTTCAATTGGATCACATCTGTGGCTTCTGTTTTTTATTCACACAATGTTTCCCAATTGGGTTATACTTTCTGACTCTGCTAATTTCTCTTTGAATTTAAAGAGGATGGTGTTCCTAAAGCAATCACAATTTAGTAGAATGTGACCACTCAAAGTGATGCCACAGTAGCAGTTGGCACCTTCCTTTGCTTGAATCTATCCATAGGTCTGTTTCTCTTTAATGAGTCTTATAGGAAAAGAGATTCAAGATCAGACTTCAAAATGGGATATTTTTAGACTTCTAATTATTTTTTTATAATTGTGCCTCTGGTCATATTTACCTATACCCTAGAAACTTTCTAATAAAATCTCAAGAATAACTGATTTACTTTCCTGAGTATCTCCTATAGGCAAGAGGGACTACAGAAATAAATAGGTTGGGTTCTTTTTTTCAAAGAACTTTTTCATTAAAAAGAATCATCATGTTAATCAAAATAATTGTGGTTATTGCTGCAATGAGCATGAGCATATACACACCTCTTCTGATTTCTTCTGAGTCTGTCTCTAGAAATAGGTTTTTACTATCATTTTGTAGTTCTAGTTTTTGTGTTTATTTTGGGGGACACTCTATATTGGTTTTCACAGTGGCTATGCCAATTTATATTTCCTCTGATAATGTACTGGGATTTTCTTTTTTCCACATCTTCATCAGTGCTTGTTTTTTCTTGTTTCTTATCACAAGTCTGCAGTGACATTTGATCAGATCACAAGTGATGATAAATATATTTTCATATGCCTGTTGACCATTTATATGACTGCTTAGAAAGGTCTATTCAGCTTCTTGACTATATATATTTTTTAAATATGATTTTTATTTTGATCGTAGTGGTTTACATATTGTTGACGATAATATTATGGGTACATATTTACATAAGATCAGGGGGGTTCCCATTAACTATTTGTCCTCCCTACCCCTCCGTGTTCGTCCTACCTCCCATATCCTCCTCCCTCACCCCCAGGGCTGCGAGAATATGTGGTCCCCTCTGTACCTAGCTTACTACTTAGAAGTCTTGGTCTTGGTGCCTCCCTTATTTCCCCCTCTAACTGGGAGGAAGGACTACATAGTTCAAGTTATGTTGTTTCATTTGAAGAAGAGAAAAGTAGTAAACTGGGGTAAAAGTCTAATATGTTGAAAATGGGCAGAATTATTCTAGAGGCTCTCATCGTCTGTTTGAGAGATGAAGGAGAAAAATAAGGTGAAACATCCCCACAGTACAAAAAGAATTGTCAAATATCCAGTGAGCACTCCAGTGATAACGATAGGCACTACAAAAAAAGCCATGGTCTTGAGTTAAAAAACATGGCGGAGCACCTAGAGAAAGAAAAGAAGAAGAAAATCAAAAAAAACAAAAAAACAAAAAAATATCCAATATAAATGTAAATGGGGACAACAACTTCAATAACACACCAAAACAAAGAAATCAACAAAAAGAAAACAAAAAAAAGATAGGTAAATAAAAATAAAAATAATAATAATAATAAAAAATGAAGAATAAAAATAATAGATAAATGATAAAAAATGTTTTGTGCTTTTTGCCTTTTTTTTCCCTCCTGCATTGGCACAGTAAATATTGGGGTCATTCGAAAAAAGATTCACTTGGCCTAAGCTTTATGGGGTTTCTCCATCCTTGGGGTATATTGATCTTGACTATATTTTTATTGGATTGTTTCATTTTGTAGTTGTTGAGGTGTGGTCTGGATTTTAGCTATTGATTCCACATTAGATGGTTTGCAAATGTCTTCTCCTATTATAGAGTTTTCTTTTTGAAGAAATTCATTATGGTTTACTCAACTGTGAATGTTTTTGGTTATTGTCATTTCATTTATATTTTGGTGAAATATTTTCAGTTGACAATAGCTCCACTGATTTATTATTTTAATGTCAAATTTGGTTGCCATTCCACTTTATTCCTAAGCTAAGTTATGGAAAGAAAACTATGTGTCCATTGATAAATAAAAAAAACATTATAGTGTATATAAAATAGAATTTTACAGTTCTGGAGAAAAATATCCTAATATTATGACAATATACATGAACATTGATGGCATTGGTAAATTAAATAAAGCAGGCATAAAAGGAAACCTATTGCATGATTTCATTTATAGGTAAAATTAGAACAGATACAACACAGAAACAGACCGTAGTTAGTAGTAATAATGGATAATTCAGTGGGAAAAATGGGGAGTGTTAAATTGTACAAGGGGTACAAGTGTGGAATAAATGAGTAAGTCTAGGGAAATAATGTATGACATGATTGTGTTGCATACCAGAAATTAGCTGAGAGTTTCTCTTCCAATAAAACAAGAGATGGATCAGTAACTATCTTGATTATAAATATATTCATAAGTAAATCATATTTCTAAGTATATGATCATACCTGTAAACTAGATTAAGATATCATAGGCTACAACTTAAAATTTTATTAAAGATATTTAATGATGACCATTAGATATTGCAATTGCTGAACTGACAGAGCATTTCTTATATGATAAGTAGCTTTTAACACATGTGATCTTTATAATAAAGACATGGATATTGTTCGTATCATTTGACAACTAAGTAAATTGAGGGCAGGAAGTGAAGCCATGTGCTTAAATTCCAACAAATGCTAATGGTCACAGTCAGGATTTACAATGGGGTGGCCTGACTTCTACGCCCTCCGTTTGTAGCCACTATTTCCAACACTTTCAAAGTCACTGTGAATTAAAACAGAGAACAAGGTTGATTAAAGGGTTTGTGTATTGGTTTGGATTGAGAATAGCTGGAATCACTGTTCAGATTCCACATGACCCTCAAAAATTCAGAGTTGACTTAACTGAGGTCCTATTTCTTGGATGCTGTATTCAAGGTTATGTCATTTATTTGTATTGATCTAAAGGTCGAGTTTTTTTTTGTTTTGTTTTGTTTTGGTTTGGTTCTTGGTTTTTGGACCACACCCAGTGACTCTCAGGGGTTACTCCTGGCTATGTGCTCAGAAATTGCTCCTGACTTGGGAGACCATATGGGACGTCAAGGTATCGAACTGCAGTCGGTCTTAGGCTAGCGTGGGCAAGACAGATAGATAGATGCCTTACTGCTTGCACCACCGCTCCAACCCCAAAGTGATTTTATTAATATCTAAAATTCCTGATTTTCTTTATACGTAACTTACTGTTGACTTCCCCAGAAATTATTTGCCTTTGAAAATCTCAGAAACGACTGCTCACAATCCTCAATTTGAACTTCAGGACTAAAGTGTGAGGAAAAATAACAATTAATACTTTGAAAAAAATATGCCAATAATACATCACGTGGTCTGAATTGGCATGTGGAATGGACATTGCTTACTATAAATTATGGGAAGACAGCACACAACAAATTGGATGTCTTTTTTAAAATTTTTTTAAAAATGTATTTTTTGGAAACCATTGTGATCTACAAAGTCCTTCATAGTTGAATTTCAGATAAACAGTGCATCATGGCCATAACCATCACCATAACCAATGATCCCAGAGTGTATCCTATACCACCACCCTTTGTTCTCTGGCCTGCCCATGTAACATGCCCATTTAAGTTTAAATTGGTTTTGTTGTTGTTGCTTTTGTTTTGGGCCACACACAGCAGAGTTCAGGGGTTATTCCTGGCTCAACACTCAGAAAATACTCCTGGCAGGCTTGAGGGACCACATGGGATTCCAGGGATTGAATCTAGGTCTGTTGCGGGTCGGCAGTGTCCCAGGCAAATGCCCTACCACTGTGCTGTCATTCCACCCCAATAAGTTTAGATTGTTAAAGTTTGGGTCTCTTGATTCTATGGTCATTGGCTTTGGCTTAGATATTTAATTCTGTCCTTATTTTTTCTTCACCAATGCTTCTGAGACCACTTGGCCCCTGACCCCTGCTTTTCTTTTTTCTTTTCTCCTTAATTTCCTAGAAAAATGAAGAAATATGTAGTCAAACAAAGTAATTCATGTCCCAAGGTTCTATGAGAAAGGCGAGAACCTCTATTTTGAAAAATATCAAAGAAAAAAAAGAAAAAGTATAAGATAAAAAGAGGTGTGTGTGGCAGTTTTTGGATGTCTTTAAAGTGAGAATGTAATGTGTACTGGTGAAGAGTGGTGTACATTATATGACTGAAACTCAATCACAAACAATTTTGTAACCACAGTTCTTAAAATAAGTGTGAATGAGGACACTGAAAATGAACTAACTCATGAAACACTTCTTTGGTTATGTGGTTATTTAAATGATTTTATGCATTCATTTGAGATTCTTTTTTAACTGGGTACAGACACATAGATATCTTCTATCTGCATGGAAAATAAGAAAACTTAAAATAAAAGACAGGCTAATACAAGGTTGTGTTTGAATTATAGTTCCCAGAGAAAAGATAAGTCCAACTACACATGCTCACCAAGATATTGTCATCCTAAACAATGAAAAGAATCTGCTAGATGTCTACCATGGATCTCTATGTGCAGAGACAATGGAAGCCATCGTTTAGAGTTAGAGTCATTTTTTTAAGCAGTAAAGCACTTATCCTAGATCTTTTCATGCATTGTATGTAAAATACAATACTTTGTAAAATATATGACTTTTCAGAACTGTCATTTTTAGCAAGACCTAAAAGGGACGATTTTTGATTACTTTTCCTTATTGATCTTCTTCAAGAAAGCTAGTAAATAATTGCAGCACTACTGTTTTCTTCTTGTTGTTTATTCATGTCTTTTACTAAAGAAAAGAAATATTTGCTAATGGAAGAAAGAAAACAAAATATTTACACCATGCTGTGCCTTTCCTTTGACAAGGGCAGATGTGGAAAGGAAGCTTTTTCTCCCTCATAAAATTGTTTACACAAAACAGTGGGAAAGAGCTAAAGAATAACAGTTTTTCTTTAGCAGCTGGAGATTGTCTGAATGGAGTCTTCAATTCCCATGCATGTTTTGTAATGCAGATTTCTTTGAAAATGGGCTTGCCAGTGCACCTTAAATACATTTTAGAATTATTTTACCATGAAATTAGTTTTCTCCGTCATTGGCTCAGTTGAATCCCCCCTTTTCTTGATCAATGCTGGGACATTAAAAATAAAACCCTGGCTGTCCAAGCTATTTTTGTAAGCTCCCATCAAAAATCCGTCCTGCCACAAGTCCAATGTGCCGTTACTGTACAGGACTTTGCTACTTGGTCTCTCTAGCTCTGACCCCTCTCTGAGTCTTCATTTCCCTTGCTTTCCTGTCACTGGCCTGCATTTGGATACTAACCATATAGATTTAATAGGAAGAGGAGTTTCAGAAGTGAAAGTAGGGCAGAACTTCACTTTTCTGGAGTGAATTGTGCATAAAAAGAAACGATTCAGAAAAAAAGAGAAAGAATTCAGACAATAAATCAGGTTCAGAAATCATGCTGGAAAACGGTGATAATATTGATAAAGATAAGGGCAGTGATGGTGGATGATATTAAGAATGGAAATGGTGATGGTAATATGTTTGTTGGGATGGTAATATTGGTGGTATTGATATTGGGGGGTAGTGATGCTAGTAATGGAAGTGGCTTGGTTGTAATGGCAGTGATATAATATTACTAGAATGGACATAATGTTGGCTTGAAAGCTTCCCAATCTAGAAAAGTTGCTTGACCTAACACTTTACTTTAATTCTGTGCTTGGTTTTGCTCATGTAAGAATATGTCATTTTCTTTCTAAGCTAATATTTTTCTCCATCTAAAAATACAATTCATTTCCATAAGTAAAATATTCATCAAATATACTACGTACATAGGGAAGATTCTTCAAAGTTGCCAAAATAAATTTTCAATTATTTGTTGGAACACATTTTGTACCTTAGGGAAATGAGAGTTGTAGAAGGAAATAAACCCTATAAATTTAGTAGTGTTTTGCCACTTTTATTCACTTTTCCAATTGCTGTTATACCTGAGAGGATTGTCTCTGTGTCATTGCTAGTTGGTATAATTTTGTTTTCCTTCCACACTTTGAAATATGAATCTATTATGGAAGGATCATATTGGTGAGGCATTGGGGATAAATAAGTTAGGAATAGTAATTAGTTTTCAGGCATTCCATTTGAGGATAGCAATGCATTTTTTTCCTCACCATAATTTTCTCCCAAGCAATTGTTTTATAATAAGAACCATTTAGTTTGACTAAACTTGCACATTTGAAGTGGGCTGTCTTTATCTTCTTGGCACATTATTTTCTGTTTTCATTGTACTGCTTCTTCAGTTAATAATTTACCACAAAATAGAAGCTCTAATATGTATATCTTGCCGTGATAAGTATTATTCATAGGTGAAATAGTTGAAAGAATTTCTATTATCACCATCACCATCAACAGTAGCAACCGTTTGCCAGTTCTTTCTCACAAACTTCATCTTCCATAGAATTCTTCATGTCAAAGTGAATCTTCCTGTTTTTACCTTCTCACTCTTCTCTGAACCCATTCAGAGTTCTCATTTTGTCCTAACCACTCGACAACTTTTCTTTTGGTATCAACCAGGGACCATTTTTACTTCATGGCAAAGTCTTTTCTCATATTTTTAACTTCCCAGCTACCTTATGCCACTATCACTTGATCTTTGACCCTGTTAGTTACTTTAATGCTCATCTATTTATCTGGCTTTCTGCCAGTCATCATTATAGACCCCTAATAGACAGCATATAGACCCCTCCTTCACCAGAATGACTTTTTCTTCCTTTTAAGCCTGGGAAACTACATTACATCATAATTTAAGAACCATCTACAACATCTACTTCTTTATCTCTCCTGCTCCCTGTGGGTTTCTGTGTCTAGCACGTGTGTGACACAAGAGAAACTCTCATTTTCTCAAATTACTTTTGATTTCTCATAGAAGAGTCTTGTGAATTCAAGCAATCATTATTTACTGTTATGATCCAGAGTTATATCTTAGGTCAATGGGCAGGAATTTGCACTCGCCTTGTGGAGATTATGAATAAGAAGAGATAATGTCTCTTTAGTTCATCTTTATGTACTTTGTTCCTTCAGTGAAATAGTTACTAATTTATGCTGCTGATTTTGTCTTGGTTCCATTTTTCCTTCTGTAGCCCAAATTTTTTCTGCATCTCAGCTTCCCTTTCCTCTGCAGAGATTAAGCAGCTTTAATTCTTCCCTCTGTGTTGGCAGAGCAAGACCCAATGGTAGAAACAGAAATAAATGCAGAGCTGGTTGTGACTGCTCTGAGATGCAGAAGATCCACCGGAAGTCTATTTAGTCTCAGGTAAATATCTAGCTAACAGTTGAGCATCTTCCTCCCAGGATTCTCATTTCATCAAGCAACCCAGGTAGAAATCTCTCAAAACAGTAATATTTCTCATTTATAAGAATGTGGTTTGGTCTTGAAGAGCTTCAACATTCCTGAACACTTTCTTTATCCCCACTATGGGATACATTGTCCTTAGCAAAACAGGGATGTCTATCTAAAATGGATTCCGTATAGAGGTTTTGTCAAGTATGACTTTTGTATTCTGGCTAAAAGAGCAGTGAGAGAGGACTCTGCCTTTTTATTGTCCCTATGGCTGTCATCAGGCAGTATCATAAACTGGTCCAGATCTTGCGGGAGTTCAACAACACACACTTAGTTTTCTTCTTCCTGGGGCTATTGGAGCTGGCTGCTTGGGTAGGTATGGCTGACTTGGACATAGGCTGGTAAAGCTCTGTATGGCTAGGTTTATATCTGTTCATTATAGAATCTGGTCTGAAGGGACAGAGGCTGCCTGAGGCTTGTTCCTCCCTGGCAGAATTCTTAGCAGAAATAATGGCATGTACTTTCAGGCCTGAACTTGGAAGTGACAACTGTCACTTCTGCTCACATTGTGTTATTTAAAGCCATAGTCAGTGACATGCTCTATCTATAACTGTAATCTTAGAATACTTCAAATATTTTAGTGCTATGTTTTGGGGGTGGTCATAGTCAGCAGTGATCAGGGTTTATTCCAGGCTCTGTTTTCAGGAATTACTCTTAGCAGTGTTTTGGGAACCAATATTCAGTATTAAGGATCTAACCATGGTCAGTCACATGCAAAGCAAAAACCCTAACCAGTAATGGGTCTGTCTACCTCCAATTTCAGTGATTTTATTTTGTTTGTTTTTAAGATCTAGTTTAAATCTTTTACTTTGGGTTCTTCAATCTTAGGGTTTGCAACTACCTCTGGTTAATCTCCCCAGCCTCATTTCCATTTCATTTATCCTAGTACATGGACAACATGCTCAAGCCAAATTGAATCACCATTGAAGTTACCCAGCTCTTTGTTGTATACTTTCCTGTATACAAGTCTTTTAGACACTCATCTTCTTCACTATCTGAGAGAATAATTTTACCTTAAAAGCAAAAGTTCAGATAATGCCTTAGAGGAAACCTCCTTGAGACCATGAAACTGATACTGAAGCCACTTTTAGTTTCAAGAAATCATGGAGGATTTCTCTGTGAAGCTATCAAAGACTGGAGTTAAAGATGCTGTGTATTTCTTAGCACCTACCTCTACTGTTGTTATGTGTAAAACCTCATGCACAACATACTAACTAAATTCTGCCTGAGAGAACAGAAAATGCCTTCAGAACTTCAGCAGTATCTAAATGAAACTTGATGTTTATTTAATATTTGTGGAAAAGAAATGGAAAGTTTATGGAGGCCAGAACATGAAAAATAGGAGAAAGGAAGCAAATATGTTAATTTCTTATTGGTCAGGCTGTTGACTAGGCTTTTTCCAGTAAAATTTGGTTAGGAATATTTTGTGTCAGTAATGACAAGATCTGGACCTAACTAACATAACATTGTTGACTGGATTATATAGACATTGGCTTTTATCAGCAGCTTCTATAAATTTACACTGTGATCATATGCTCTACACTATCAGTTCTGTCCCAAAGTCAAGTTTCTGCCTTTTGTCCCTAAACAGACTTTTTGGCTGTTCCCTTGCCAAGCTCTGTCTGCCTGAACTTAGGTTGGTTTAATTACTGGGGTGCACTCTTGCCCTATTATTGACTAATATGTAGTAAAAAGCATCTTGGGAAAATCTTGGTAGAATACTAATAAGAAAATGAACATCATTTGTAATTAGGTCTTTTTTTATTTGTATAAACAAAAGCTGATATATGTATCAGGCTGAAATTATGTACTTTCTAGATGTATCTCCAAAGAAAATTATCTTTAGCTGCAATTTCCCCAGGTCTCAGCAAATGCCAGACACATCATGATACAGAATTTTTAGAAGCCTGGAGATGCCACGAAGTTTTCATAATGCATAGGCTATTTAATAATAAGTGGGAAATTTGACTCACACCTGATTTCTGCAGTGATGGCATCCAAGTCCCCCTTTCGGAAGATTTCTCAACAATTCCCCTCTCATCTATAGCCTTCTGGTGGCAGCTAAACAGCAGACATGGTCTCCAATTACTCAGCTTCTCTGCCCTGGCTCTTAGCAGGGACCTCAGCTTCCTGGCTTTTGAAAATGATGGATGGCCCTTTTAGGAAATTGTGAATCTGTGGGGAGACTGAGTGTGGAGGAGGATCAGTCTTCATCCCCCAGGACAGTCTAGCAGAGAACACAGGCAGCCAAAGTCAAGAGGCCAGCAGATGAGTGCCACAGTCGACCTGCATGAGGATGCAAGGCAGACAGCTTGCACAGAAAGGGGCTGACTGCAGTTGACTCTGAAGTGGGAAACTAGTTACTTCCTGAGTTCAGTGTCTTTCCAGGGCTGGGGAGATGGCTCATAGGCTGTGGTACATGCTTTGCATATGAAATACCCTGGTTTGCTGCCTAGCACTGCATGGTCCTGTGAGCATTGCCAAGGGCAACTTCACAGCTCTACACCCATATCCAGGTCTCTCTTGAGAATGTTGTGTCTAGTGATAGAGTGGTCAGTATCTGGCCACTAGTTGTGAGCTTTGCATCTCATGTAGACTTCCTGGAGGCCACAGAAGGGCAGGGAGCTGAGATGCAGTTCCTTGAAGAGCAGTGAAAATCAGCGAGAGGAAAATGGGCCATTTTTGCTTCATTGATTTTTGCTGGTCAATGACTCCTCTTCATTTTATGTGCCCCTCCTAACATTTTTTTCTAACTCTAGGACACATCTTAATATGCCTGCTCTGCATTGGTAGTAGAGGGATAAAGTTTTTCATCAAAGGGGCATTTTAGAGACAACATTGTGTTAGGTTTAAGAGCAGCAGAAAGATGAAAGGAAAGCTCAACGAAGATGATGTTTGCTTCTACCATGAGAGACATTAGATTAGCATAGAGGCTAAAAGGAGTGTGTGAAAATGGACTGGAAAATGTATTTTATCAGTATGATAATTTGTATTTGTTATTTGTTGTTGTTGTTTTGTTTAGTGTTGGGTCATACCCAGTGGTGCTTATTGTTTATTTCTGGCTTTGCATTCAGGGAATATTTCTGGCTACTTTGGGGACCCCAGTATTGAATCCAGATGGGCTGCCTGCAAGGCAAGAACCCTAATGGTTGGCTATTGATCCAGATCCAGATTGGAACAGTTTAAAAGAGATACAGGATTGGGATATGTCCTGTGGATAAGGTAAAACATTGGGTTGAGTTAGGTCAAATTTCTTAACACGAAGATGTAAAATAAATAAAAATTAGTAACCTAATTTTTAATATTAGGTTTGATAATTTTGATATTAGATATGATAATTTTGATAATTAATGTATCATTGGGGTTGGAGGGATAGTACAGCAGGTAGCACACTTGTCTTGCATGTTGCTAATCCCTGGCATCCCGTATGGTCTCCTAAACCCTACCATAAGTGATTTCTAATCTTCTGTGGAGAAAGCTCTGAGTACAGTCAGGTGTGGCCCAAATAATAACAATCAAAAAAAGTTAATTATTTGGACTCCTTTACCAGAAGTGAATCACTATGCAAATTTGAAGACTAATTTGATCTCTTGAGAAGAAATCAAATGCCCCGAAAATATGACTTGGAAATGCTTGTTCTGGGAAAGCTTGGTCACTTAACCTGCAAGTAAGAAAGGGGCATTTTACTTGGCTTCCACACTTGCTGTCTTTAATGAGAACTTGTTTTATTCATTTATTTTCAATAACTATTGATTTGTTTATCATGGTTTAAATGTTCAGAGAAGTAACTATGATATTATAAGGTGATTAGCTTACAGGAAATAAGATTAAATTGAAGCTAAGTGCAGTGCTTGGTGAAAACTCAAAACCAAAATATTTGCCTACTGTGTGTGTAAAAAGTTTTTATTGAAATTTATTTATAAATAGAAAGAAAGGAATAAGTATATGTTTAAGAGAGGTCATTGGCTTCTCCAGAGTGGAAATAAACAAGCAAAAAACTCAGAGACACACGCTAGCAAGATCCATATTAAAGGGAGCATGTTGACTTATTGAAGAATAAGCCAAAACATAGCTGCTGTTTGGAGATGCTAGGTAACATTTGTCCTATGTACTATGGAAAATATTATCTTATTGAGGAGCATCTGATAGAGGTTTTTGCCAAAGTAGAATGAAGCAAGATTCAAGGGTGAATGCAACTCCATCTTCCTCAGAGGCAGCCCGTTGTCTTATTTCCAAATTGACCTTTAAATTTATATTTTGTATTTGAAAATCTTCTGATATCAAACATCCAGATAATTTAAAATTCTCAAGTGTAAAAAGTGATTAAAATTCTAGAGCCAGAAAAATGGCATATTATGTGGGGTATTTGCCTTGAATTGGTCATTATAGATTTGATATCTGGCATCTCATAAGGTCCTGTGAGCACTGCCAGGAGTTATCCCTGAATACATTTCCAGGAGTAATTCCTGAGTACCATTGGGGATGGCCCCCAAACCAAATATTATAATTAAGCAAAAAAGTACTTAATTTTTAAGCTATTATTATGCTTTAGTCTTCTTTTGCTCTTGTTTTGTTTTGTTTTTAGTTTTCTTAGCTTTTGGTTCACTGAACTGACCAATAGCTTAAAAGCCTGCTTGCTGGTCTAAGCAATGCCTTGTACTAAGACATTATGTGCCTATGCAGCTCTGGGTCCAAAAAAACAAGGATGACAGGAGGTTGATAGCAGTTATTAAAATAGGTTCCATGAATTCATGCTTTCTTAAGGCCTTGGGCGCTAATATAAACAGAATAGTTTAGTTTCTGGATAATAAATATGAAATGGGTCCTCCAAGCTAGTTTTCACAAGTTTTCTATTATTTCCCTGGAAACCTTTGCCTGCTCTTTGACCATCAGCAGTCTGCTAAGGCTCAGATCAGCACAAGTTATTTGGCCAAAAAATTTCTCCAAAAAATAGCTGTCTTGCCCATCAAACAGTATTACAAAGATTAAAAACAATGACACCAATAAAACGCAAAGCATCTTCCTGATTATTCTAAATTTGGTTTGCTAATGGTTTTGTTTAAGATAATTAGGGATCCTACTTAGCCAACAATGGTCACAGGGAAAAAAAAAAACAGATGAAATCATTATAACTTTGTCCTCTGGTAAACCTGGGAAAGCATAAAGACATTTGTGATCACATTCCAAAATTAGGAATTCAGAAGTTAAAATGGAATGGATAATTAGTTTAGCCTCAGCCAAAGAATTGCTCATGGCCGAAAGGGGAAAGGTAGGAAGATTCATGAAGTAAAATCAACCACCAAATAAATACCCACCTGGGTTATCACCCCTCATATTGATATTGCTTTGGGAAAGCTTAAACTTGCCTGCTGAGATGTGGTGACCTTGGCAGCTTGACAGGTTTTTATTTGAAGAAACAAACCACCATGTGAATATAGAGGTAAATAGTATTTTTTTTCTGAATGGGTGAATGGGGTTTGTTTTTTATAGCTGGTGAAAAAAATGTAAGACATAGAGATATAGATAGGTAAGAAGGGCAATTTGCATCTTTGCTGGAGTTTTAGCAATAATAACAGTAAGGATAATATTGTAACAGGTAATTTAGTTGAAAGTCAGCCCCTTACACAAATCCAATCAATGGGTTTCCCAGGGAGGAAAGAGAACTACTTGTAGCATTTTGTGGGACAATTTACTTTGTGCAGATGTAAGAAATCTTGCGGGGGCCGGGAAGGTGGCGCTAGAGGTAAGGTGTCTGCCTTACAAGTGCTAGCCAAGGAACGGACCTCGGTTCGATCCCCCGGCGTCCCATATGGTCCCCCCAAGCCAGGGGCGATTTCTGAGCACATAGCCAGGAGTAACCCCTGCGCGTCAAATGGGTGTGGCCCAAAAACCAAAAAAAAAAAGAAAGAAATCTTGTGGCTGTTTCCCTATGCTAATTTAGATGGAATATGCTTCTGGTTGAGTAGATTGAAGCATAGAAAGGTGTATGGAAATATATTTATGCTGTTAATGAAAGAAGTTTGTATTTCAGAACTGACATCAAAGAGTTATGAGATGAAGTTTATGCTGACAAAAGTCTTGATTTGAGAGTGTTCATGTATTTCTTTCAAGAACTCTATACGTTTCACAAAATTAGGGTAGAATAAATTTTAAGGAATATCTCCCTGTACATCGAGGTGCTAAATATATTGTACAATAGTTACTAAGAAAGTAACTAGTGACAAATTGACTTCTCATGTGTTATTGTTTTTCTAGAGCTGACGTCTAGTAAGGCATTATCATATAACATTTATTTCTAGTTTTCTCTGGAGGAGCAGAGACTAGCTTTCTCTTGCTTAGATTCATTCCAAGTCATAAGAAAAAAATTCTCATCTCAATATCGTAATACAATATTATAGATACAGTGGATTGAGGGTCATGCCTAGTGGTGTTAAGTACTTATACCTGGTTCTGTGCTTAGGGATTACTTCTGGCAGGTCTTAGAGGGCTTATAGGTGCCTGAGACTGAACCTTTGTATTCTGTATGCAAGGCAAGCACCTTACCTTATTGGAATAGGGAAAGAAGAGTTTGAATAGACTTTCCATTTGGCCACTAGACCACTCTAGAAAAACAACTTCAAGTTATACAGACAAGTACTTACAAAATGTATATATTCTTAATATGTAATAGTGTTGTCTTATTTTTTTCTCATAAAATTTTTTATTTGAACCATTGTGACTTAAAATGTTAATCAAAGTAGAGTTTTAGGCATACAATGTTTCAGGATCAATCCCACCACCACTGTCAACCTCCTTCCACCAATGTTCCCAGTGTACATCTCATGCCACCATACCATGCCCCCCAATATGCCAACATAACAGGCATGTTTTAAATTTTGTTTGTTAAATGTTTGAGTTTCATGATTTTTTTGTTGTTGACCTTGATTTCGATAGTTCTGTCCTTTCCTAACACCACCAATGCACCTGAATTCTCTTGGCCCCTGTCCCATAATTTCAGATTTGTTTTTTCTCCATCTTTACTCAATTTTTTTTTCTTTTCTTTTATACTCTGGGGCTTAGAGTGTTCTTAACAACCCCCATTTAGACCATTGCATTTCTTCATGCAGTTATTCTAAATACCACATTAAGTGATAGCCTTCTGTATTTATCCTTCTTGTTCTGATTACTTTATTTAACATAATATTTTCCAGTTCCACCCATATTGTAGCAATTGCATGATTGCATAATTCCTTATAGCTATGAAGTATTTATTTCTTTGTATATAGGTACCACAACTTCATGATCCACTCATCTATTGTCGGTTATCTAGGTTGATTTCAACTAATCAACTTCATGAATAGCTATTTTATACATCATTTTGAATGTGTGTTTTTCTGTCCTGAATATAGAACCCAAAAGGTGTATTGTTGGGTCATATGGCAGCTCGAGTCTGTGTTTACTGAACTCCCCCATACTTTTCCATAGGGGTTGGACCAGGCAGTATTTCCACCAGCAGTGGATTAGAGTTCCTTATTGCACTCAGAAATCATTCTTAGCAGGCTCTGAGGACCATATGGGATACCAGGGATCAATCCTGGGTCAGCCATGTGTAAGGCCAATGCTCTGTCCACTGTTCTGTTGCTCCAGCTTCAACACCTACATTTTCAATTCTGCTAGTGTCTGATCACTGCTAAAGATTATATGACTTTAAAAGTGTGTGACATGATGCGATTAATGATCACAGAGCCATGTTCATTCTATTTGTATACTAGCACAAATCTCATTTTTATTGACTTCTCATTGTAGATTGTAGGGTTTTTATTCTTTTTGAACTGTGTACCTATTTTTATATTCAATAAAATACATGTGCAACTCAAAAAAAAACCCACCAACACAAATTGTTCCAATAGTTTTGGTATGTGCCAATACTTACTGGTATAAGATGATATCTCATTGTTGTCTTGTTTTGGATTTCCCAAATGATAAGTGACAAAACAAGCATTTTTTCATGTGTCTGTTGGCCATCTGTTGGTCTTCTTCAGAGAGAAGTCTGTTTATTTTCTATTCCCATTTTTTAATATTTTTATTGTGACAAAAGCTAATATTTAAGGTACATAGTGACAATAAATCAGGGCTATTCCCACCATCAGTGTTATAATCCCTCCATCCCCTGTTTCGAGCATGCATCGCATATATCCCCCATTTGCCCAATGGACTGCTAGTGTAACTGGTCTCCTATGTGTATAGCTTGTTATAGAATGGTTATCAATTCTGTTGTCATTGATTATGGGTTTGGTGTTTAAGTCTAATCATTTTTTATTTCCACTCAATGTTCATATGACTATTTCTTCTGGTATCATCCATTTCCCCCCTTCAATTTATGAGAAAGAACACGACAATTCAAGTTATGTGGTTTTGTTGGAAAAAGGAAAAAAAGGAAGCTAGGAGGACTATGTCTAGAGGCTATAAATTTCAATTTAAAATATAAAAGTGAAAAAAGAAAAAAATAACAAATAAATAAAACAAGCAACTAAAAACAACAGCAAAACAAAAACAACAAAACAACCACAAGAAAGAAAAGAAGAAGAAAAAGAAGAAAAAGGACTGTAGAATTGCATATTAATTATAGAGTCCTGGATGGTTGTGGATGATGAGTAGATAGAGTGAAACCTTTTCTCTGCTGGCTCAGGGCCAGACACCTGCAACCCCTTCCAGCTGGCAGGACTGCAGGCTCAGTGTAGGGGAGAAGAAATGATCCACAGGCACATTTTAGAAGACATCAGCTTTATTAATAAGAAGCCACATGTGTGGCTTCTCAGCTAACCTTTTAAGCATCCCCTTAAGCTGCCCTGAATATAAGGAGAATTTATAATCCTGAATCTGCGTCTCTCCACCCTACCTACTTTTGCTGAAGCTTCTTGCTGACTTCCTCTCAATCCCCCTCTGAATCCTGAGGCAACCCCTTTGTTACCTTCCATTGACCCCTCCCAGAAATGGGCTGGTCTGCCTCTCCAGGTGAGATTAGCATTTTGGCCTGGGAGGGACGGGTATGGTAAGGTTTTGTGTTTTTCTTCCTTCCTTCCTTCCTTCCTTCCTTCCTTCCTTCCTTCCTTCCTTCCTTCCTTCCTTCCTTCCTTCCTTCCTTCCTTCCTTCCTTCCTTCCTTCCTTCCTTTCTTCTTCTTCTTTTTTTTTTTTTTGCATAGGCACAATAAGTATTGGGGAAATTAGAAAGGGAATTCCCTTGGCCTAACAGATACAGGGTTTCTCTGCCCTCGAAGCATACTGTCATGGGAACAACTACAGGCTCCTTCCACACTCATTTTCACACTCCCAGGTCTTTTATGGTTCCAGAAAAATTTCTGTTCAGTTGTGAATGATAAAATCAGGCCTCAGTAGCAAGAGATCTTGGTACTTACACAGGCCATAGGACAAAGTCTGGAATAGAGTCTTTCTTTTTGATTCTAGATGTTCTGTCCCATCACGGTTGTTGTGATCAGTCTTCTGTAATTAGTGGTCTTGATTTTTGCACAGATCCTAGGACCAAGCCTAAGATAGTGTCTTTCCTTATGATTCAAAAGTTCTACTCTGCCCCAATTGTCAAAGTCAGACCTCTGAAATTAGAGATCTTGTTTTTGTACAAATCCTAGGCAAAAGGCTAGGCTAAATTCTTTCTTATTGGTCCCACGATAAGTTCTGCACAGTTGCAGTTGTCAAAGTCAATCTTCTATAAATAGCAATCTTGGTTCATGCACAGATCAAAGGACCACGTGTCTTCTGGTTTTATCTTTCCTTTAGGTGATGAGATAGGACAATCCACTCTTAGATTAAGTTGTTGCTGTTTCCTCATTGTCAGAATGTCTTATCAAAACTGGTGCATGTTGGTACAGTTGGAGCAGTCTTGGGAATTCCCCAGGGCAGTTTGGTTTCTGGTGCTGTTGCAGGAAATTGTGTCAGTTCTGTTTGGGATCTGGGGTTCAGGGTTGGATGGCGTTGCTGTCCAATCACATCGAATGTAAGTTGGGTCCACATGACACATGTTCAGGGTCAGAGGTACCTCTGTACTTTAAATGTATGAAATCCCGAGTAGATAAGAGCTTGTTTCTATACATAAAATTCCCTCTTTTTTAGTATGCCTGTATAAAGGGAAATGGTGGCATATTATATTGCTGGTGCATTTGGGGTAAAGACTGACAGGCTACACAATCTCTGTTCCCTGGTTTTGACCTGAGCTTTTATCCCAGTAAAGATTTTTTCTTTTAGATTTTTTTTTGTACCAAGCAAAACCAAAACAGGTGAAGTTAAAGAATATATATATATATATATATATATATATATATATATATATATTAGAATAAATAAATAAAAATAAAAATTAAAAAGTAATTAAAGAAAAAAAGAAGGAAACTACCTTTAAATTTGGGAATAAACACTTACAGGAATTACTATAGAGTTATTAAACATATAAAGGAAATATAGGCTTCCCTATTAAGTATTTTGAGATATTCTTGTGGGGGTGAAATCCAGAGCAAATTTTTATCCCACACCATGGTCTTGTTGAGTTTGAGAAATGATTTACAGCAGTGAGGGATCAGGTAGTTTCCTTGAGGTGGGGGTCCTTCTGGAGCTGAATCAGGTAGCATGCAATAGTCCATATTTAGGGTGTGAGTGAGAGAGAGAAGAGAATGAGTCAGTAGGAGTGGTGGTGGCAGTTTCTTGCCGGGGCATAAGATGTGAGACTGAGAGGGTGTCCTTTCACTTTGGGAACTGGGTGGTGACTTATTGGAGCAGGAAGTTGGTCTCAGTACATAATGACTTAAGAAATGAGGGGAAGGAGGGTTAAGTAAGGAGGGATAATGGATCAGGAATGGGGGATGAGAGGATAGAAGGATTTCTGAAAGGGGGAAGGAGGGATAATATATAAGAGTGTAACTCCACCCTGGATTTAGGTGTACCTATCTGAGACCTGCCCATTTCTGGGAGGGGTCTTGGGAACTAAATATTAGGTGTGACCTTACCTGCAAAACCCCGCCCATTCCTGGGAGGGGTCTTGGAATTGGTAGATAAACCTTGGAGCCAGGGGATTAGGGGGCAGCCCTGCTGGCTGTTTGCCCTGCTGCGCCTCTCTGCCTCTTTTGGTCTTTGACCAGGATGGAGGTCAAAGGAAGATGGCTGAAAGGAGTTAAGATGCAGGGCTAAGAATAGCAATGCTTGAAAGGTTATGAGTAGGCCACACACATGTGGTGAATAGGGCATAAATAAAGCTGATGCTTCCTGATGCCTGCCTGTGAGTGAGTTTTGATTCCGAAGTTCACCTGGGCCTGGGACCCGCCGGCTGGATGGGGGTTGCGGAATCACGTGGCCTGGGATGGCATCCACCACCATCCAGCCCCATTATTAATTATTTAATTCAACATAAGAGGAGCTATATACACTATAGGCATGGATTGTTTACAATATAGGTTTGTCAGGCAAAGAGGAGTCCACTGTATACAAACTCATGCCCACACGTAGACAGACATTAGAGATCTATTAAGCTGTTGTTGGAGGCCTGACCTTCATAGGATGGATCTGACTGCTTAAGAATAATTGAATTAAGAAAAGGTAAATAAATAGCTAAGATATATATGTTAGGAGAAAAAGGAAGGGAAAACAAAAGATTAGAGAGAAGGGGCTAGCCTAGGACCGACCACGGTTTGATCCCACAGAGTCCCATATGGTCCCCCAAGCCAGGAGCGATTACTGAGGGCATAGCCAGGAGTAACCTCTGAGCATCACCGGGTGGGTCCCCCAAATAAACCAATAAAATAGAGAAGAAAGAAGAAAAAATAAAATAAGTAAATATAGTAAAAATAAGTTAAAAAAAATTGGGCTGGTGCCTCGGAGTTGGAAGTTTTCCGATTTCTAGGCACTTCATCAATGATAGGGGTGAACTTTGCTAAATGAAGATTTCAGGGTTAGATAGTGGATGAGCATTTTAGGATAAGCATAGTTTTCATGTTTAGATTGCTACAGTGGTCGGCAACATGTGGCTCTTTGCACTTTGAATTTGGCTCTTCTGTGTGCCAGGCGGCTGCTCCAGGAGTAAGGACTCTGCTCCTAGCCTCTGTCAGTGCACGCCCTGTGTGGCTCTCAAAATAAATTTCAATCGTGGTTTTGGCGAGATTTGGCTCAGTTGAAAAAAAAAGGTTGGGGCCGGGAAGGTGGCGCTACAGGTTAGGTGTCTGCCTTGCAATCGGATGGACCGCGGTTCGATCCCCCGGTGTCCCATATGGTCCCCCAAGCCAGGGGTGATTTCTGAGCGCATAGCCAGGAGTAACCCCTGAGTGTCAAACGGGTGTGGCCCAAAAACCAAAAACCAAAAAAAAAAAAAAAAGGTTGCCGACCACTGTCAGACAGCTAAGCAATGTGGTAGTGAGGACTCTAAGATGCGTTTATCCTTTGTAGTGTCGTCCTCTGCATCTTATGCACCAAGGTCCCTTTCCTAAAAAGAAACTGATAGAGTGGGCTTTATGTAACATAGGTTGAATTGATGAAGAAAGGAGAGAAGGAAAGAAGTAGGAAAAAAGATAGAATAAAAGGAAATGGGATAATAATAATTTGTAAAAAACGTATTCTTTGAGTGGGACCTGTAACATAAGTATATGGTGCACCATTGACTGTTTCAGTGGTCTTATGATCATCTGCTTAGGTCCTATTAGAAGACATAAACAAAAGAAAATGGGCAAATTGGGGCCGGGCGGTGGCGCTAGAGGTAAGGTGCCTGCCTTGCCTGAGCTAGCCTTGGACGGATGGCAGTTCGATCCCCCGGCATCCCATATGGTCCCCCAAGCCAGAAGCATCTTCTGAGCGCATAGCCAGGAGTAATCCCTGAGCGTTACCGGGTGTGGCTCAAAAAAAAAAAAAAAAAAGAAAGAAAATGGGCAAATTGGAGTATTTTATCAACACATTGTCATAATGAGCACTGTATTATTTTAGTGTGATTGAATTCTAAATTGCGAGATTAGTGTCCACCCGATGTTTCCAAGAACTACTGTGAATAAAAAAGCTGAAGGGTTATTTTATACCTAATAAAATTAAGGCATTAAAATAGAATGTTAGTAATCACTGCAGCATCCTCTCCCCATTTTTAATATGGATTTTAGGTTTTGCAGGATTAATCTATGTGAGCACTTTGCATATACTATATATCAATCCTTTATCTTAAGTGTTGAATGAAAATATTTTCTCCCACTCAGTGCCTTCAAGTTTTAGATCAGGTTTATTTTGTTATGCAGAAATGTTTTAATTTAAAGGGCCAGAGAGATAGCATGGAGGTAAGGCGTTTGCCTTGCATGCAAAAGGACGGTGGTTCGAATCCGGAATCCCATATGGTCCCTTGAGCCTGCCAGGAGTGATTTCTGAGCATAAAGCCAGAAGTAATCCCTGAGCACTGCCGGGTGTGACCCAAAAACAAAACAAACAAACAAACAGAAATGTTTTAACTTGATGTAACCCCATTTATTCAGATTTGACTCTATAGCTCTTGCCATTGACATCACATCATTGAAGATTCCTTTGAGGTTTAGGTTATAAAGAGTGCTGCCTATGTTTTACTCAATGTACTTTATGGTCTCAGGCCTGATATCAAGGTCTTTCAGTTCTGTATTCTTTATTGATACCTTATTTGGGGTTAAAGAGAAAAAAATATATTTTGCTGCTCTTAGGGCAGCAAAACTGCACTCTTTTGTGTTTGGTTAACATAATTTACTAATTTAGTAGGCTAAAAAGTGAGTCATCTATGCTGAAAATAAAATACAGTACCATCAGTTTGCTACATGATTTATTAACAACAACTATAAAAACCCCTCATCTCTAAAATTATCAAAAATTATCATATTCTTCATCTGAATAGAAACCTGGCTTTTCCTCCAAAATATTTTATTCTAGCTGGATATGGAAAATAGTTTGTAACTAATATTTGTTTTAAGAAAATATAGTGCCTTACTCAGTGTGACATGAAATCAGTCAATATGCTCTCTTTGTGGTATGCTGAATAAATATCTAATATGAGCGTTTGAAGAAATGGGTGGATATGTAACATTTTGAAGGCAGCTAGATTTCTCAGTCTTGTCTATTAACAGCCTGCTTCTTCTTGGCCAGAGATATCAACAGGGAATTATGCAAAGAAAAGTTGGAAGTATGACAAGAGAGGAGAACTTGGAGAATTAAGGGACTAATGGCAGGAGTCCTAAGAGGCAAAGAATGAGAAAGGAATATTGAGAGTAGCTTAAAAATTAATGTAGTTAGAAGAAATAAAAAGGATGAGAGGACAGAGGAAGTTGGCAGAAGAGTTGAGTAGAAATCCATTATTCCTCATATAGTTCGCTCAATTCACTTCCAGTCTGATTGTTTATCTTTGTTTCTTCTGCTGGAAATGAAAGTTGATCTCCTTTCCAAGTAAATGCATTTCCAGTACTGCCTTCACACTCGTTTTTACATGATCAATAATCATAACAAAGTTATTATCCTGCCATTTATATTTAGCATTTTCTTGGTGCCTCTTATTATGTGCCAGTTTTATGTTCACAGCTCCAAAATTTAAAAATTCATAATGGAGATATGATTACTTCCATTTCACAAATAGTGATTTGTAGACTAAGAAAGAGTAAGTTACTTACTTGGAATAACATGTTTTTAAAGTTTTAGGGGCCAGAAAGATAACATGGAGGTAGGGCATTTGCCTTGCATTCAGAAGGATGGTGGTTCAAATCTCGGCATCCCTGAGCCTGCCAGGAGTGATTTCTGAGCACAGAGCCAGAAGTAACTCCTGAGCTCTCCAAGTGTGACCCCCCCAAATTATATTCATTGGACTAAGTTCTTAATCATATATGTTTTTCTATACCTCGTAAAATTTTCAGTGATACTGAGAGAAGGTATATTAGATGTATGCATTCACTCATTTTATTCATTCATTGGGAAAATACTGAAAGCTTTCCAATGTGAAAGTTTCTAAGTATAGAGTCGTGGCTAGACAAGAGGCCCTATGTTAAGGAGAAAATGAGTGTCATGGAGTTAAGTATTATAAATTCTGAAGAAGCAAGCATGGTCAATGATGAGCAGAAGTTAATTCTGAAATGTTTAAGAAGTCAGGAAGGGAGTCCAAACAAGTGCCTAGGAATTGGCCTAGAGGAAATTTAGTAGAATGGAACAACTGTGTTCTCTGAAGAGGAAATAGTAATAATACTGTACCTTGTTAGTTCTGGGAAGATCAGCTGTTGTAGAACTGAAGCTTAGAGCAAGAGATAGTATCAAGACATGGGAATATATAGGCAAACAATTCCATTAATGAAAACCTTGAAGACATCATCATAAGCTTGTGTTGCATATTTAGAGTAAAAATAAAACCATGAAATGGTAGTGGGAATATTGCACTTGTGAAGGGGGTTGTTCTTTTTTGTTCAACTATAGTCATGTTTGTTATCACGGTGTTTAAATAAATATATTATTAAAATACAATTCTCACTTGCACTTGGGAAAGATGACTTTGTGTGCACAAAAGCATAAAATAGAATTAAGACTAGAGGGAATAAGCCATATTTTTATAATAGATAAGAAGAAATGATAACCTAATTTCAGCTCAGGACTGCGATGAGAATAGTGATTTGAGGAATACCTATGAGAGAGAACCCAGACTAAGTTTAATCTAAGATACTTTGCTATTAAAAAATAGTACCTGAATTTCCATAGCATAACAAAGACTTGCTTCCTCTCTTGTACAAAGTTGGTTGTCTCAGTAACTTTTACTAGGCAACTGTCCTGCATAGTCAGTGATCCAATTGCTGCAATTTTGAGTTAGCTCTGTCTTAACCTAGCCCTCTATAGTCACTGTAGTATGGATAAAGGAAGACTGAGAGTGGATCAAGCCTTTTCACTGTCTTAGCCTAGAAGTGACTGCTTTATTTGGCTTCCCTCTCATTGGCCAGAATTAATCTTATGGATTCTCCAAATGGCAGGAATGCACTAGTGTCATCTACCACAGTCACTAGCACACTTTCTACCTTAACATTTTTTGAATGTTTGTGTATGTATGTGTGGGTTTCATGACATAGCTGGTTTAATTTTTTGTACAATACAGTGTTTATTCTAATGCCTTTTGCATAGGACAAGGCCTCTTAGGACCTATACAGGAAGCTGTTTCCCTCTCTCACTAACTTTTTCTGTCCATCTGCCCCCATTCCTGCCCATCTACTGATATTTTGGCTTTAAGATACCCTCATCCATGAATAGTGGCAAATTTGTCTGATCCAGTCTCTATAGAAACTAATAAGGTGCTCCTAAAAAAAATGGGAGTAAAACTCTTATCTGACCTATAGAAACCACTTCCTCAAATTTTCCCTAAAACACAGACATCCATTTTTAAAAATATAGATAGGCACATCTAGGCACATTGGCACATTTAGTACTGTAGCTAAGATATGGGAAACTACTCAAATGGCCAACTCTGGGTAAATGGATCAAGAAGTTGTGGTATTTATACACAATAGAACACTATACAACTCTAAAGAAGAATTTATGACATTTCTAAGAACATGGATAGAAGTAGAGGGTATCATATTGAGAGGGATCTAAAGTTACATATAAACGTAGCAATATGATCTCAAGGCAACACAAAAGGAGAACTTACTCACAAAATTAAGTTGGGGGATTGAAAGGGAAAGTGTTGAGGTATTTGGAGGAGTGAGTTTGGTACACAGGGGATGGGCGTAGTGTTGAAGTATGTCCATAGGAAACCACCAATAACAGTATAATAAATCAAAGAGTCTAAAAAATATTTAAAGACCTTTTTCAGGATGATTTTGTGGGACTAGTGCCACACTGGGAAGTGACTCACAAGCCACCATCAGTCTTACTGTAGGATAGCCCCAACTGTGTATTCACCTGAGTGTGGCACTGATATATTAGTGGAATCCACAGGGTTCTCAAGTGTTTAGAAATATTTTCACACATTAGAAAAAGAGATTTGATTAGAGATATGCAAGGTGACTTGGAACCCTTTTGCTTGGATTTATGTCACACCAGAGATAATATTGATGTATAACAAAAAAATTCCCTCTAAGAACTTTTTTATTTCTTATTTTATAACATGGGGTTACACGTTTTTATAAGGATGAGGTATTGGTCTACTCTGCATGATAGGTTTCAGGACTATGTTCATCTGAGGTATCTCTTCCTTGGGCTACAGAGAGAAATGAAGCACACACCTGAACTTTCTGAAATCAAAGGTCACTTGAGTTTGGATCTCAGCCATAACTATTGCGAAAGACTTATAAATAAAAAGAAGAACTGTAAAGGGTATTTGTTGATTCTAAAAAAGCCAGTGCTACAAGAACAGTGCTTATGGATGTTCCACAAGAGAGCAGAATCAGGTTGGCATTTTCTCTCAAGCAAACCCCTGACGACTTGCACTGATTTCTGTGGACTGGATCAAGACTTCAGCTTTCCCCCTTGCCAGGAGCAGCATTGCTTGTCTCACAGACACTGCAACAGCAGTGACGCAGCTTTATTTGACTAACCTCAAAAGGTGATTTCTTTTTTTGTCCTCCCATGCAGTTCTATAGTCAAAAAAGCCAGACTAGCGCTTTATCTCTGGCTTCAGGACTTGGGGAAACCTGTGTCCTCTTTGGGGCCTTGGTTGATTGGCTAAAAAAGAACTGCGTGGTACTCCCTGTCTGGTGCATCTCTGAGGCTTGCCACATGGTGGGCTGAAGTCCTGTCCCCTGAGTGCCTGGAGAGTTGTGAGTCACTGTACTTCAAGACTCAAAGGCTAATCTAATTCTTTTTGAAAATTCTCTTCCTCTGGCCATACTGTCACCTCATCACCCTTGATTCTTCTTTTCTGTGTTCACTTTCTGTCCTACTTCCCTTTGTCCTTACAACATGTTCATTTCCTGGCTAGAAAAGTTCCACCCTTTGTGAGTTGTGTGTCAGTATGTCTGTGTATATATCTTACTCTGTATGTATGTGTAACTTATGTGTGTTACACACACATACACATACACACAGGGAAAAATTCACAATTGCTGCTGACACATTAAGCAGTGCCTCTTTTGTCTTTCCTATTTCTTGTCCATAGGTATAGTGTTCACGGTGCCTTTCCTCCACTGTGGATTCTTTATAAATATTCCTATTGATAATAACCAGAATATGATCTTTTCCTTCCCTGGTGGTGCTATTTACTAGTTACCAATAACAGTGATCTCCGGCTCCTGACTCCTGGGGCGAATGCAGGCTCATTATTTTGGTCTGTCAATCTGCTTTCATTGCAATCCCTCCCAGTGGAGAATGGTTGGGAGGATGGTGACGAGTCTGAGATCATTAGCTTTCAAATCTGGCTCCTTGAAACCAAACAGAATGCATTTTCTTCTCATGACAATATTTTTCAGTACCTCAGAATTCACATTTTTTCTTTTTTTATTTCTCTTAAAGCTCAGCATGGATATAGCATTGCCAGTCCTTTGAGGACTAACTTTTTATTTGGTCTCCTTGGTAGCACTGTTAGAAGCCCATAACAATCAAATGACTTGATTAAGGTCATTTCCTGGGCGAGGATAACTTAAGCTGTCTCTCTTCTGACCAGCTTTCAAAATGACTTTGCTTCACTCCCATTTGAGTTTGGGCAATTGTCTTTCCTTATTTAATGTTCATAAAATATTTAATATGAATAAGTGGGTAAAATATTAATCTGTAGAAAAATACAATATTTAAAAGATAGATTGATTATATGGGTATGTTTCTTTTAGGTTTAGATATCTATTTATTCAGTGATCCCAGAATAAATAATAGGAGAAAAAAGATACCAGAGTTGTGTTTTTAATACAATTCTGTTTTCTAGTTCACTGATATTGCCCAACAAATGTTTATTTCACTACAATATTTTCTGTATCATGTCATATATGGAGAAGTTCTTAAGCCATCGCCAGATTGGTTACAAAGCAATGTTTATTAAGTACTTGCAAAGTGCCAGATACGACATCCTAAAAATAACATTAATAAGCAAAAACAGATGTCTCTACTTCATGGAATTTGCATTCGACATGAGATAATTTTGCTAGGTGAACATATAAAAGAAAACTGGAACTTAGGTTCTGAAGGCAAGGAATATTGTCCTATGAAGGAATTTGATCATGGAAATGACAGCAATTTTATTGTATTGCAGTCAGGAAAACAATACTAGATCAGAAAAGTGAGGTGAGTTGTTCAGATAGAACACAGTTCTTATGAGAAGAGGAAGGAACGGTAGGTCAAAGCTTCAGTGGTAGAAAGAGCCTGTTTTTTACACTGAGGAATTCAAAGGAGTGCAGTAGATTTGGAACCAAGTTAACAAGAGGTAAGTGAGAAGTGATATAGATAAAGAAAGAGCATCCAAGACTCTATACGTAATTTATGCTTTTCCCATAAAGATTAAACAGGGAAACATTTCAGTAAGGATTGTAACAATAATTTTAATAATTTTATTTTAATAACTATTAATTATAGTTACAGAGTTACTCATTAATAAGTTTCAATACAATGTTCTGACACTGATCCCTTCACCAGGGTCTTCTACTCAGGCCCTCATTCTACCTCCCCATACCATTCTGTCTCTCTAGTCTTTGTCTTTCTCTTCTATTCCATTGACTGGAAGGCATATCCTTGCTCTCTTAATTACTACTGCTTTGTAGTAGAGTTTGAAGTTGGAGAAAGTGAAACCACCCTTTTGCTGAGAATTGCTTTGGATATGATGGGTAACTGTGGGGTTTATTGTTCATTATGAATTTAAGGAGTGTTTGATCTTTTTTATTTGAAAAATGTTCTAAATATTCTTATAGGGACTGCATTGAATCTTTATAATGCTTTAAGGATTATTGCCATTTTGACCATGTTAATCCTCCCAACCTATGAATAGAGGATGCAGTTTCATTTCCTCATGTCCTCCTTTCATTAAGACGTGTTTTGTTGGGCCAGAGAGATAGCACAGTAGGTAGGGCATTTGCCTTGTATGCAGCCAACACAGATTTTATTTATTTATTTATTTATTTATTTATTTATTTATTTATGGTTTTTCGGGCCACACCAGTTTGATGTTCAGGGGTTACTCCTGGCTAAGCGCTCAGAAATTGCCCCTGGCTTGGGGGGACCATATGGGATGCCAGGGGATCGAACCACGGTCCTTCTTTGGCTAGCGCTTGCAAGGCAGACACCTTACTTCTAGCGCCACTCCAACACAGATTTGATCCCCGGTATCCCATATGGTCCCTCAAGCCTGTCAGGAGTGATTCCCGAGCATAGAGCCAGGAGTAATCCCATAACACCACTAGTTGTGGCCAAAAACAAAAAACAAACAGACCAAGTCAAAACAAAAAGAATGTGTATTATGTTTGGTGGGATTACAAAGCTTATTTATAACTACTAAGCTTCTTTTTTCCATTTCTTCCTTCAAATCTAATATTTAATTGCTGACTTTTAGTTTATTTATCATATGAATAGGTGTTAGAGTGGTGTTACAGCCTCAACTATTGCTGTATTGCTATCAATGTCTTTCTTCACATCTCCTAGCAGGATTTCTAAGTATTTTTCTGGTCTCTCATAAGATGCCTATATATTTAGGAATGTGAGCATTCCAGATGTATATATATTGATCATTAAGAAATAACCCTCTGTCTCATAACATTTTTAGTCCTGAAGTCAATGTTGTCTGTTACTAATATGGCCACCCTGGGCTTTCTCTGGGGTTGTTTGCTTTAAATATTGTCTCCAACCTTTAACTGAGCTTATAATGCACTTCCTGTCACAATGTGCTTCTTGTATGCAGCAGAAGATTGAATTCCATTTTCTAATCTATTCTGCCACACAGTAGCTCTTAATTGGTGCATAGAGGCCATTGACATTCAGTGTGATTATTATCATGGAGTTTTGTGCCATCTTTCTGTAGACGTCTGGTGTACTTGTAACATTTTTATCTTCACTTAGCCTCTTTAGTTCTCCTTATAAAGATTTTTTTTGAGTCTGTGAAGTTTCTGAGTTAGTGTTTGTCTTTGAAGTTGCTTATCATTCCTTCAAATCTGAATGAGAGTCTTGTTGCGTATTATTCTGAGGCGTTCATTTCATTGAGTTCCTTTTACTAGGTCTAACCATTGTCTTCTGGTCTCTAGAGTTTCATTTGGTGAATCTGCTGTAAACCTTAGGATGCTCCTTTGTATGTAATCACCTTAATCTTATGCTTTTACTATGCTATTATATGGTTTTCATCATTCTGATTGGGATGTTCCATAGATTTTTGTTTGTTTGTTTTTGGGCCACACACTGTGATGCTCAGGGGATACTCCTGGCTATACGCTCTGAAATCGCTCCTGGCTTGGAGGACTATATGGGACTCCAGGGGATAGAACTGCAGGACGTCCTAGGTCAGATGCATGCAAGGCAAATGACTTACCACTGTGCCACCACTCTGGCCCCTCCTTAGATTATTTTTATGTGAATCTTTTAGCTAGTAACCTTTTGGCTTCCTGGATCTATGTGTTTGTAGTTGTTAGCTAGGTATATCTCATCTTTGATACCTTTCACTGTTGTTTCCTAATCAGGGTTGTCTTCATGAACCTCTGAGACCATAGTGATTCTTATATTGATCCCCTGAATTCATCCCAAGTTTGCTTTGCTGCTGTTCTGTTACTTTGAGTCTTTTTTTCCTCATATTCTGCTGTTGTCTGGAAATTTGTTGTGTTTCACCTTGGAAATCACTAATTTTGTGCCCAACTACTATGACTGATGCTGAGGTCTTCCAGTAAGTTTTTCTTTTACCTACCAAATTCCTTAATTTTGTCATTTCTACTTGTAGTTTGTACATTTCTGCTGTCGTACCCTCTTGTGTTTAATTAGCTGTATATTCCCTTGTTTCTTTGCTCTTATTATACAGCATCCACATTTTCTCTTTAAAACATTTATCTAAGAGTTATATATCTGGATAGTACTTGAATATTCAGGACTACCATTTTCATTTACTAAGCATGGTGGAGTTCTGCATTGCTTTGGCCTTATGTCTTTTGAACTCTGGGAGTAAGTCTCTCTAGCTTGCTGCTGGTAAATCTCCAGAACCAGGGAACTTTCTGGGTAGCCCAGCTGTTTTTGGTACTCTCTTTTATCCCTGTTGAGGTTCTTTGGCATAATTTGTTATTACTTATGCTGGGTGTCTTGTCCTGGCTAAGGGGCATCCTATATGGGATACTTAGGAGGGTTGTAGTTTTACAGATGGCCACTAGGGGTAGCTGAATTCACCTTCCTTTTCTAGCACAGTGATGATTGGCTCCAAAGCCCTGGTCCTGCCTCCTCTGCATCTAATTGAGGCAGCTTATTTGATGCAGGGTTGCATAGACCTGAGTACCAGGGGTAGTAAGTCCACCTCCATAACTGTAACTTTATGTTTTAAAAGATGCTCAGTTTCATACTGTATATCAGGGGTCCTCAAACTTTATAAACAGGGGGCCAGTTCACTGTCCCTCAGACCAATGGAGGGTCTGACTATAGTAAAAACAAAACTTATGAATGAATTCTTATGCACACTGCATATATCTTATTTTGCAATGAAGAAACAAAACAGATACAAATACAATATGTGGCCCGCGGGCCATAGTTTGAGGACCACTGCATATGAATACAGGATAATGTATGTTGTCAGAATTTAGAAGTATATAAATGCTGAGAAATCAGTAATTCATGGTTCTTTGGATAATCAGATATCAGTTATCTTGTCACTTTACTGTGCTCTTTGTGGCTATTTCTGTTACTCAGCAAATAAACGTCTTTAAGAAAAGTCTTATTTTTTTTCTCTTAAATTGCACATCTCTGTAAGCATTGGATCCTATCACTTTGCCTGAAACATTGTGGATGATGAATACATTTCATACAAGTGAACAAATAGAAAGAAGTGAATGAGTGAATAGTGGTTAGATACTGAACACATTTTGTGTTGTTTTAATTCATTTAGCCTAAAATCTCATAGCTGTAAAATTATTTGTAGAAATGTATGTGTTTTGTTGTTCATATTTATAGAAGCCAGACATAGACAGGTTTGTCATCACATGATTAATATAAATGTCTGAGGAACCTGAAATTAGAATAGTCATCATATGACCAGTAATATTCTTTTTTTTAAATTTATTTAAACACCTTAATTACATACATGATTGTGTTTGTGTTTCAGTCATGTAAAGAACACCACCCATCACCAGTGCAACATTCCCATCACCAATGTCCCAAGTCTCCCTCTCCCCACCCGATCCCCGCCTGTACTCTAGACAGGCTCTCCATTTTCCTCATACATTCTCGTTATTAGGACAGTTCAAAATGTAGTTATTTCCCTAACTAAACTCAACACTATTTGTGGTGAGCTTCCTGAGGTGAGCTGGAACTTCCAGCTCTTTTCTCTTTTGTGTCTGAAAATTATTATTACAAGGGTGTCTTTCATTTTTCTTAAAACTCATAGATGAGTGAGACCATTCTGCATTTTTCTCTCTCTCTCTGACTTATTTCACTCAGCATAATAGATTCCGTGTACATCCATGTATAGGAAAATTTCATGACTTCATCTCGCTAAAGAAACTGTGGTACATATACACAATGGAATATTATGCAGCTGTCAGGAGAGATGAAGTCATGACCAGTAATATTCTTAATAGTAAATTAGGATACCTGGTATTCAGGAAAAAAATGCCACTAAACTTAGACTTTGTAACTGGATACAATTCTAGTTAAATGGAATTTTACAAAGTTGGAAAAAGCAGATTGAGTGAGAACTTTGAGGTGTGTCATTATCTGAAAATGAACCATAGATAGGTAAGTCTGAAGCCATTTCAAATATGATCATCTTGTTGTGAATTATCCCAAACCCATAGGAGTTGTGATTTGTTTGTTCTTAAAGGGAGGGGTACGTTCTTTCATGGAGTTTCCTAGTTATCTTTTAAAAATAAAATGGAATGATTAAAAACATGGTAATACAAAAACACTAGTAAGACAATATCATTTATAAAGTAAAATCGCATGAGAAATAGTGTGGGGAACACATGTTGAGTTGATATTGACTTGTTGTTGCTGCAGTGATGAGACCCATTATCTTAGAGGATTGATAGGTGAGCCTTGAAAGTTAAAAAATAAAAATAAAAAAACAGGGGGGCTGGAGCCATATTACAGAAGTTAGGGTGCTTGCCTTGAATATAGCCAACTTGGGTTCATTCTCTGGCACCTCATATGGTCATCTGCAGCCTCTAGGAGTGATCTTTGAGTTCAGAGCCAGGAATAAGAGCTGAGCTCTGCCAAAATATGTCTCCTCCAAAAAAAGGGAAGAGGGGAAGAAAATTGGAAAGCAAAAATAAAAAATAATAAAATAAAACTGGAGGAGGGAGACTTGGGACATTGGTGATGGGAATGTTGCACTGGTGATGGGTGGTGTTCTTTACATGACTGAAACCCAAACACAATCATGTATGTAATCAAGGTGTTTAAATAAAAAAAAACAACAACTGAGATAGATATATTGGAGAAGTCCTTTAAGTGTTTAGTTCACAACACAAGAATAACTCCAGTTGTACCATCTTGAACTGTAGACTATTGTCCATATGTATTTTTTGAGGGGGGTGCATTTTGGGCCCACCCAATGATGCTCAGGGGTTACTCCTGGTTAGGAACTCAGAAATCACTCCTGGCTTGGGGGACCATATGGGATGCTGGGGATCGAATCCTGGGACAGCTGCATGCAAGGCAAAAGTCCTACTGATGTGCTATTGCTCTGGCCCCCTATATGTATTGTTTGATGATCAATGGCAGGACTTCATATTAACTCCTAGTTTATTTTGAAGATTCAGTAAACAGTTTTACAAATTGGAGCAAATAATTAGGTCCTGGGTATCATCACGGCAGTTCCCTCCTGGCTGCTAATTCTTCTCTACATGATTGAAAATGATGCTAGTGTTCTGGAGCTCAAAGTGCAGCCTCTGCTCATAACACATGTTCAGTGTTTTATGCATTGTCAAAATATGGTTAAAATGTGAGGCTGGTTGTGAACATCCCTCTTTGTGAATAGAAACAGCTGTGAGACACCTTAGAGTTTTTGTGTGACAGATCACCCGCATTACTGACAACTGAACTCAAATTTATTTGGCAAAGGAAAATGATTGAATGGAACAACACCACAAAAATCAGAGATTTTCTGTATGGGAGGGTTTGAAATGCTTTGCATATATTCCATTTGATTGTATTCAATACTTTAATTTTAACCTAAGTGATCTTTTTTATATTTTTTTCTCCCTTTGTTCTGCTTCCTCTCTTTGGATATGAATGGACCCTCTGAACTTTGGTGCTTCTTCTCATAATAGGTAAGAAAATACTTTATTGTTGTTTTTATTTTTTTCTGTTTCAGTTGTTTTTCTTGAAAAGCAGTGCTTATTTTTCCATGGTTGTCTTTATTTTGATAAGCTTAAAATATATTTCTAGAGTTGAAAATTGATATCACATAGGTTGCCTTCAAGATGAACATTTAAATTATTGGTGATATATACTGTGTGTTTTTATTTATTTAGAACATGTGTTGCTGGTATCTGTCTACCAAAGCATTTAGTAAGAGGGATGGGTTCCTGAAAATTAGACTGTAAATTGATTCCTCACTCCCTGCTGACTTTTGTTGTAACTTCTGAGTAAATGTCCACTGGCAATGGTGCATTATTTTATTTCAACTTCTCTCTTCTCTAGTTTCATTTCCATCAAGTAGTTGGCTATTCATAAAGAATAGGAAAATATACTTGGTAAGAGTCTACCTTTGAAATACTTTTAGTGGATCAAAACATCTTTTATAATATCAATCGTCACTGGCAATTGTATTTTTTAATAGAAGGCAGAGGGTTGGAAAGTGAGTACAGGGGATTAGGCACTTACCTCACACACAGCCAACTTGGGTTTGATTCATGGCACTGTTTATGGTCCCCAAGAATCCTTCTAGAAAAAATTTCTAAGCATAGAAACAGTAGTGTACCTTGAGCTCAGGTGGTGTTGCCTGAGAATAAAAAAAAATTGAAAGACATAAAAATGTTCTTGATTACTAAATGTTCTAACATCAATCTTACTTTCAATACTTGTGAATATGTTTTACATAATTCACCTTTAGATTTTAGAATGCTTAAAAACATTGCTTTAAACCCTTGGGATAAATATATATGCTCCAAAAATTAAAAAATGTATGCATAAGGGTACTACATGACCAAGACAATATCTATAGCTTTTGGTATATGTTTTCTTTATCCTGTAAGGAGGCAGACTGGCAATGCTGCATGGTACTGGAAAGTAATATGAAATAACAAATGCTATTTTAACAGACATGTTAAATAAACCATTCTCTATGTTCTCTAAGATATATTTTTATACTATTGAAGTAAGAGGAAATAGTGTTTTTTTGCATCTACTAGCTTTTGTCCCCAAAGAACTGCCTTTGAAGTTATGAATTACTGTTATACCTACAGCTTTTATCCAGGCTTTTTATAGCAAAATGACTACTTACAGAACAAACTACAGAAGGCAAATAGCTCTTCAGATTACTTGATGGTTCTTAACTCATCAAGATACTAAATAAACTCACAGTATTTGGGGCTAGAAAAAATTTTTGCATGTATACAAACATTTTCTCAAATTAGTAAAATAGAAAAACAAAAACAATTTGTTTATAATTTTGACTAACAAGTAAAACTTATAATTAAACTTTGCTCTTAATTATAGACAGTAGCTCATCTTGATTTTGGGTAAAATTTTTTCTAATATTTTTTATGCTTTCTGAAAAACAATTACTTGATATCACTGCTAAAGGGTGTTGTAATATTTTGCATCTTTATCTTTAAATGATATTATAAAGAGTAAATAGGACTGATGTGAATTATATTTAGTTAATGTTCTTTCGTGGTTTCCATTCTTTAAGTGCCAGACACTGGTGTGAATGTGCTTAAACCACACATGCATTTACATATGTACTGCTGCAATTCTTATATGTTTTGAACAGATTTTGTTGACATGTTGAAAGAATACATTTATATCATAGCTTACAAGATAACACTATTCTTAAAATGTCTTCTTCCATGAGGCTTAGGCATATTTTTTCTCACTTCTACCCTTTCTTTGTCACATATAAAAACAGATTTCATTCGGTTTTCTTCTGTAGAAAAATTAGCCCTACCCAACCATTCTACTCATACTCAACTTGGAACTTGACTTGGCATGTAATAAAAAACCGAGAAAATCATAAGACGTCTCATAGAGGAACAAATTTGTTACCATTCTGAGTATCTGAGCATTAAATCTTTCAGTTTTATAGGCAATAATTAACATCATTGGTTCCAATTCATGGAATTAGATTCTGTACAGCATAATTGTATTTAACAACTGTGTTTAATTCAATAAAAATATTAGTTGAGATCCAAAATTTTAACAGTAGAGCTGCAGCATATTTAAGTTTTATAATAGAATATTGATATCTGATATGTGTTTTATTCGGATGGATTCCAAAGAAGAAAGATGAACATATGCACACTAATTTACATATCAAAGTATAGCTTAACTCTGAATAGTTACAATGAGTAAGGTGATCAACCATTGAAAGATATTTTCAGACCTTAACAGATAGAAAATAATCAAATGCGTAGGGCCAAATGCTACGGGTTTAAAAATGATTAAAATGAAGACAGTATTGCACTGCTGAAAGATTTATGAGGAGACTGTTTTGCATTGACCAGAGTAAGAATTCATGTAAAATATTAATATGTGCATTGTGGTGCTGAAAATGCTGAGGATATTTAAATGACATAGTTGCAAACTGTCTTCCCAAATACCAAACAATTGCATTTCATGGGTATGATGTCATTTCAGAGACATATATTATTAGCTGTCCTGTATCATCTGGTGTATTTATAGAATACCCCCAGAATATCTACGGGATGGTAATCCATTAAATATAGTTCTTTTCACAGCCTTTTCAGGATAGTAGGCAAACTTGTTGATAACCCCACGCTTTGTTTCTATTACTGTATCAACACAGTCTGGCTATGGTGCATCAAATCTTGAAACACATTGTGCTCTCTGTTGTCTTAGCAATGATCCTGAATCACATCTGGACAGCTCGGGTAAATTCTTTGGGTACAAAAACCCTCTTTGCTACTGTGAGTTTAGCACATAAAAATGTGGCTTATGTATTTGGAATGCTCATCCTCACCATAATGAATTTCCTTGATCATTAGGCTGAGGAGCATAAGGTTTAGTCATTTCTTCACATAAATTTCCTTCTTGGATCACTTCTGAAGATCCTATTGATGTGAATATTATACTTTAGCTAATTAAATTCAAGAGAAGTTTAATTTATGGGAGATACTTTCCCTTTCTTTTCTGCTAAATAAACACATTTGAAACTCAAAAAAAAATACAGGGAAACCCAAAGTAACCTTTGCTGATCATTGTTTCCCAAAACATATGTACACCATCTGGTCATTTCTTCCCATGGTTAAGTATTTTAATATTTGGTGACAGTAAGATAAAATCACAGATGTATTTCATGTTACTATTAGAAAAATCCAGAAAAGTCGAGTTAAATTTTGTTTTCAAAGGATCCAAATAGATAATCTATTACACAGTTATTAGCAATTTTGCAATTGTAATGATGCGTAATCTAACCATTATACCATTGAACGTAATACCATTCATGAATGAGTTTTCTGCCACCACATACCTACATAAAGTTCCCAGTTTAAAAACTACTTGGCAACTGTGTCCTACTGGACTTTATAAAACTTGTGACCATAATTATGAACAGCAATCTTTATTCTCAGTCATTTACTGGACTCAGAATGGTAATTCATTGTACAATACCAATAAAACAACTTTTAACAAATCTTTTTTTTTCTAAATTTCCAAGTCATTCTTCTGCAGATAAAACTTATGAACAAATATGCAGGATATCCGTAGAGTTTTGCCTTAGTCAAACTTTAGTCCATAATTGTTTCGGTATTCAACATTCAGAATGCTATACTTTTATTGTATTTCGTTTTCCTTATCTATGTTTCCTTATGAATTGGTTTGTAGTTCTCAGAAATAAATGTTCATTAAGGTCAATAGAATGCAAATTCATACCATTTTTACCCCCAAAACTGAAAAATTTACTTGTATATGTTGATCACAATTGGATACTTTGGCACAGCTCTTTTTCATTGCATATGATCTTGTGATATTGAGATATATAATTTATTGTTAATATGTATGTTATATCATATTGAACAATTGCTTTGCCAGTCTAACTACCCACTACGGTAAAGGTCCAGCCTTGGAAATAAAGACTACTATCTTTTGGGGTAATTTATATTAATCTTTGGCCATATCATTATTATTCATGATATATTTTCCTACATAAACAATATTAGGACCATCTTATTTTCTATCTATTCAAGACTGAAAAATTAAAAACTGAACACAAAAATGAAATGTTATTGAGTCTCAGTTTTGTCTTGGGATTTCTTCAATTTCTTGACTGTCTATATGAGGAAAGTTTTCTTAAAATTTGGAGACATCTACATTAACCTTTCTCTTAGGTATATTTCTATTTCAGAGGGTAAAGCTTCATTTTAATTTTTTCTCTTTCTTGTATAAATTTTAGGTAGATCAGGTTGCTTTAGCTTTTTGTGTTATTGTGCCCAAGACTGCTTTCATACCTTCACTCCTTTTTTACAAATGTTGCCATTTTGCTGGTGAGTCCACATTCTCTCAGGACTAGATGAATTTTTATAGCTTTTCCAGCTAAACCAACACATTCTCAGGCAGTGACACTTTCCAGAACAACTAGATATAGTTTTATTTCTTTCAGCCAACTTCTGAGGCTGGCATCTCATTTTAACTCAGAACTGGATCTATTAGGGCCAGAGATTGATCTTAAGACTATTGTGTGATCTTCCTCCATTCTCCATGTAGATCTTTCTTGCTCATTTTACATGGTTCAATGTTAGGGTGCATGCCTTTGATTCTTTCATATAGATAAGTGTTTCGCAGATTTTCTGGAAAATGTCTATTACGTTTCTTACTTGTAGAGTTTTATTTTTAGTTTCTACAGAAAGGTAATATCAAAATTTCTTCACCATTTCTAATAGGGAAAAGGCTGGTTTTTGTTTGTTTGTATGTCTGTTTGGATTTATAGAATAGCCTTTACTGAGACTCTACAACAGTCATGAATCACTAAACAAAATATATTCTGAGGATTCTACCAGTAGATGATGTTGTCATTCTGTAATATCCTAGAGTACTAACACAAACCTAGTTGACATAGTCTGCTACACACTTTGGTTTTGTGTACGTGCATCTTATGGACCACCACAGAATTTGAGAACCAAAATAGTATCATGTGGCACTTGACTGGGGATAATTATGGTCACAAGTTTTATGGGGATATAACTAAGTTTAAACTCCTTTTATTTCAAACACAAATTAAAATTAGAGTCATTCTGATGGGAGGTACAGTCACTTGCTCTTTAGAGATCTTTCCTGTCTAACATAAAACCTCAGGGCCCATCCAATCCAAACCAGGGCCAAAGGGTCAGTTCAATTTCCATTATAAGAGAGATTGAATCCTCTTCAGTTTGCTAATGCGATGGCTTGGAGCTGCCAAGTTGGGTAGTGTGTTGACAAAATCACACTCCCCACTCTGACAGATGCTGCTAATTCACATCTCCTCTCTGGCCAAGGGCACTCTGCCAATGTTGACTTTTGAGTGAGGAGAACTTTAATTTTTCAGAGCCATGCTCAGAAAATGTCGCCCTTCACTTTGCTTCCCAAGATCATGGCTCTTCTTGAATAGTTTAATAAGTCCTTTTTTTAGAATTGGACCAGAAGTTCTGATCTCCTGGGGAGCCATCTTTAGAGGGTGGACTGATTTTCCCCTTTGGTCTTAAAACATGGATGGGATGGCATAATTATACCTATTTTCCAGAATTTACCTCTATGAGATATTTTAGGGAGAGTGTCTTATTGATCATGGTGCCCCTTCATTTAAGGTTTCTCTTAAGGATGCCAATGTAATTATTTCTAATACTAGAATGTATTTTAATATCATATTAAAGTACTTTGCTACTCATATATTTTACAATGATAATCATTTAAGTTTCGGAATATTGTGGTTTATTTTGTTTTGGCGTGGGACCACACTTGACCATGCTTTGGGCTTCTCCTGCTTTTATGCTTAGAGATCACTACTGGTCAACACACAACCCTATGTGTTGTCAGGGATTGAACCAAGGTCCCAAGGTCATCTGTGTGGAAGGCAAGCATCCTACCTTCTAACTATTGCTCTGGCTCAAGTTTTGTACTGTTTTATTAGGTTTAAAGAGATTTATGATTGCAACCATTGCCACGATGCTTCTCAATTCAAATAAATTAATACCTTTTAGTCTTTATAATACTGTTTAGTCTTTATAATGAAAAAAATGATAGCCCAAAACATGAATGTAAAAGTAAAGTAGAAAATGTATTATAATTTTTCATTTTCAGAAGTTCAGGAAAACATGTTTCTCTGAGGCTGGATGACCAACAGGAATGACACTTGAGCACAAAGCCCAGACCTAGGAGTAGTCATTTGCATCACCAGGCATAATCCAAACAAAACAAAATAAAAAGTTGTTTTACTTTTTCTATGATCATTTTTCTTTAACTTACAATGATATGAGCCAAATATCAGAATATAAAAATGGTTAAATAAAAAGATGACTTATGTTGGGGCTGGCGCGATAGTACAGTGGACAAGGCATTTGCCTTCCATGCTTCCAATTTGAGTTTGATATCCAGCACATTTTTGATCCTCTGAGCCCCATCAGAACTGATTCCTGGGCCCTAAGCCAAGAGTAAGCATTGAGCATAGCCATTTGACCCAAACCCCAAATCAAACCAAACCATACAAAAAGATCAAGGCACGTAGAGTTATTATAAACATTTCTTAAAGTATGCCTATCAGTATGTTATATTTTGGAGGTGTTCTTTTTTTTGAGTTTATACTCAATGATGTTTAGATTATATTCCAGATCTATGCTCCATAACAGTTCCTTACAGAACTTAGGATATCTTACTTGGTGCTGGATATTCAAACCTGGGTAACAATGACTGTAGGCAAAACAAGTGATCTACCTCCTGTTCTAGATCTCTGGTTCAGTGGCTTACATTTTTAATAAATAAGGGACTAATTATTCATAATATATTTTTTCTCAGCATGACTAAATGACTCACTTTAAGATGTCATTAAGTGGAAAGTACACCGGCCCAGTGGGGCTCAGCTGTGAAAGACTGTGAGTGTGACCTGTCTATGTCTGTCTACTGTCCTCTTGCGTGAAACTCTTGCGAGTGGGGCAAAAAGAGCCTCCAGAAACCTCGCTCGCCCAGACGCCATTTTCAGGGAGGGACTTCAGAGCATAAAAACCGGCTATCCTTTGCAAAAGCTGGCTCCCTGTGTGTGACACCAGGCGGGGAAAATCCGCGAAAGTACACCGGCCCAGTGGGGCTCAGCTGTGAAAGACTGTGAGTGTGACCTGTCTATGTCTGTCTACTGTCCTCTTGCGTGAAACTCTTGCGAGTGGGGCAAAAAGAGGCTCAGAGGAGCACGGCCGCTCCGCTTCGCTACGCGGCCGTGCACTCTTTCTAAGGAAAGAACTCCATTGCAACAAGAAGGAAAAATCACACTAAGAACGGCGCTATATCACAGAAGCAAACATTTCTCTCTGGACTGTCTTCTCTGTTACATGCTCGGGCCTAAGATTTGACCCAGTGTGAGGCTTCATCCACGGAGGACTCCCCTCCCTTAGAGGCAAGTCAGCCCATCCAGAAAGGGAGGAGCCAGAGGAGTGTGCTGCCTACATCATATAGACAATGAATACCACTACAACACGTAGAAAAACCCACAATACAAATGTGACAATGGGGAAACAGCGCAGGCCAGCATCAGACATAGAGAATGAAGATGACAATTCTGAGGACCAGATAATGACTGAACAACTAATCAACCTCTCAGATAAGGACTTTAGACTAGCAATATGGAAGGTGCTCAACAGACTCCAAGAAACCATGGATCGAGTTGAACAGAACACTAATAAGAACCAAGAAAATATGAAGGCAGAAATGACAAAACTCCAAACTGAAATAACATGTCAACTAACAGGCCTGAAAAACTCAGTAAACGAAGTGAATGACAAAATGGATAAGCTCTGGGACAGGGTATCAGAAGCTGAGAATAGACTTGGTGCTGTGGAAGATGAGATACATAACAATTCCATACAGCAGGAGAGATTGGACAAAAAACTTAAAGCAAATGAGCAGACAATGGAAAAATTAGTCAAAGAATGGGAACAGACGAAAATAGAAGTCTATGATAAGATCAACAGAAACAACTTAAGAATCATTGGAGTCCCAGAGACCCAGGAAGAAAATTTCCAGGAAGAATCAATGGTCAAGAACATCATTAAAGAGAAACTTCCAGAGCTAAAGAATATATGTGATCAAATCCTGCATGCCCGAAGAGTACCAACCAAAAGAGACCCCAGAAAAACCACCCCAAGACACATCCTAGTCACAATGACAAATCCCACAGATAGAGACAGAATTCTGAAAACAGCAAGATCAAAAGGGGAAATCATGTTCAAGCAAGCTTCCCTGAGATTTACAGCAGACCTGTCACCAGAAACGCTCAATGCCAGAAAGCAGTGGTGGGATATTGTGACAAGACTGAATGAAATGAATGCTTCACCCAGAATACTATACCCAGCAAAACTCACTTTCCGGTTTGATGGAAGAATACATGGTTTCACAGACAAAAAACAGCTCAGAAACTTCACAGACACAAAACCAGTCTTAAGAGAAAAACTGAAAGACCTAATCTAAGACAAGACTACCCAAAAGACACACCAAATTTTGAAATAAAGATGGCGTTAAATCCCAGGACAATTCTTTCTCTCAACGTCAATGGACTAAATGCACCAGTTAAGAGACACAGAGTGGCTAAATGGATCAAAAAACTCAATCCAACCTTCTGCTGCCTACAAGAAACGCACCTGAATAGTCAGAACAAACATAGACTCAAAATAAAAGGCTGGAGAAAAGTTATCCAAGCAAACAACACCCATAAAAAAGCTGGAGTGGCCATACTAATATCAGATAATGCAAACTTTATACTCAGGAAGGTTGTAAGGGACAAAGACGGACATTTTATATTAATCAAGGGGTACGTAGAGCAGGAAGAATTCACTCTCCTAAACATATATGCACCGAATGAGGGGCCAGCAAAATATTTAATACAACTGCTGACAAATCTGAAAAATAATATCAACAACAACACAATAATTGTGGGGGACCTAAACACGGCTTTGTCAACACTGGACAGGTCAACCAGACTGAAACCCAACAAGAATATACTAGACCTGAGGAGAGAAATGGAAGAAAGAGGCCTAGTGGATATATATAGGACACTCCATCCCCAGAAACCTGGATACACATTCTTCTCCAATGTACATGGGACATTCTCCAGGATAGACTACATGCTGGCACATAAAACATACCTCCATAAGATCAAGAGGATAGAAATTTTGCAGATTACCTTCGCTGACCACAAGGCTCTGAAATTATTTGTGAACTCCAAAGGGACTCAGAAGAAACACTTTAACACCTGGAAGTTAAACAGCCTCATGCTCAATAACCAGTGGGTCCGAGATGAAATCAAGGAGGAAATAAAAAGGTTCCTGGAAACAAATGACAATAAAGACACAAACTCTCAGAACTTATGGGACACAGCAAAAGCAGTACTGAGAGGAAAATTTATAGCTTTGCAAGCACACATCAGGAAGGAAGAAGGAGCTTACCTGAGTAGCTTAATGACACAGCTAATAGAACTAGAAAATGCTCAACAAAAGGACCCAAGAACAGGAAGACAGAAGGAAATAACAAAGCTGAGAGCAGAAATCAACGAAGTGGAAACTCAAAAAACAATCCGAAAGATCAACGAAAGCAGAAGTTGGTTCTTTGAAAAAATAAACAAGATTGATAGACCACTGGCAAACCTAACAAAGAAAGAGAGAGAGAGAAACTTGATAACTCGTATCAGGAATGAAAAAGGAGAGATCACTACTGATATGACAGAGATTCAAAGGGTAATCAGAAACTACTTTGAAAAACTCTACGCCACTAAAAATGAGAACCTGGAAGAAATGGATAAATTCTTGGACTCTTATAATCTTCCACGGTTGAAGGAAGAGGATGTAGCATATCTAAACACCCCCATCACCATTGATGAAATTAAAACAGTAATCAAATGTCTGCCGAAAAACAAAAGCCCAGGTCCAGATGGATTCACTAATGAATTCTATCAAACTTTCCAAGAGGAACTACTGCCAATCTTGGCAAGACTCTTTCATGAAATTGAACAAACAGAAACACTTCCAAATAGCTTTTATGAAGCCAACATCACCTTGATACCTAAACCAGACAGAGACGCTACCAAAAAAGAAAATTACAGACCAATATCACTGATGAATGCAGATGCAAAGATCCTCAACAAAATCCTGGCAAATAGGATTCAATGCCTCATTAAGAAGATCATCCACTACGATCAAGTAGGTTTCATCCCAGGAATGCAAGGCTGGTTTAACATCCGTAAATCTATCAACATAATACACAACATCAATAACAAGAAAAATAAAAACCACATGATCATATCAATAGATGCAGAGAAAGCATTTGATAAGGTCCAACACCCATTCTTGATCAAAACTCTCAGCAAGATGGGAATGGAGGGAACCTTTCTCAATATAGTGAAGGCCATCTACCACAAGCCAGTGGCAAATATTATCCTCAATGGAGAAAAACTGAAAGCCTTCCCTCTAAATTCTGGCACAAGACAAGGCTGTCCTCTCTCACCACTCCTATTCAACATAGCACTGGAAGTACTTGCTATAGCGATTAGGCAAGAAAAGGATATCAAGGGAATCCAGATAGGAAAGGAAGAAGTCAAGCTCTCACTGTTTGCAGATGACATGATACTCTACTTAGAAAACCCTAAAGACTCTATCAAAAAGCTTCTAGAAACAATAGACTCATATAGCAAGGTGGCAGGCTACAAAATTAACACACAAAAATCAATGGCCTTTCTATACACCAACAGTAATAAAGAAGAAATGGACATTAAGAAAACAACCCCATTCACAATAGTACCACACAAACTCAAATATCTTGGAATCAACTTGACTAAATATGTGAAGGACCTATACAAAGAAAACTATAAAACTCTGCTCCAAGAAATAAGAGAGGACACACGGAAATGGAAACACATACCCTGCTCATGGATTGGCAGGATTAACATCATCAAAATGGCAATACTCCCCAAGGCATTATACAGATTTAATGCCATCCCTCTAAAGATACCCATGACATTCTTCAAAGAAGTGGATCAGACACTTTTGAAATTCATTTGGAACAATAAACACCCTCGAATAGCTAAAGCAATCATTGGGAAAAAGAATATGGGAGGAATTACTTTTCCCAACTTTAAACTGTACTACAAAGCAACAGTTATCAAAACAGCATGGTATTGGAATAAGGATAGGTCCTCAGATCAGTGGAATAGGCTTGAATACTCAGAAAATGTTCCCCAGAGATACAACCATCTAATTTTTGATAAAGGAGCAGGAAATCCTAAATGGAGCAGGGAAAGCCTCTTCAACAAGTGGTGTTGGCACAATTGGATAGCCACTTGCAAAAAATTAAACTTAGACCCCCAGCTAACATCATGTACAAAGGTAAAATCCAAATGGATTAAAGACCTCGATATCAGCCCCAAAACCATAAGATATATAGAACAGCACATAGGCAAAACACTACAGGACATTACAGGCATCTTCAAGGAGGAAACTGCACTCTCCAAGCAAGTGAAAGCAGAGATTAACAGATGGGAATATATTAAGCTGAGAAGCTTCTGCACCTCAAAGGAAATAGTGCCCAGGATACAAGAGCCACCCACTGAGTGGGAGAAACTATTCACCCAATACCCATCAGATAAGGGGCTAATCTCCAAAATATACAAGGCACTGACAGAACTTTACAAGAAAAAAACATCTAACCCCATCAAAAAATGGGGAGAAGAAATGAACAGACACTTTGACAAAGAAGAAATACGCATGGCCAAAAGACACATGAAAAAATGTTCCACATCACTAATCATCAGGGAGATGCAAATCAAAACAACGATGAGATACCACCTCACACCCCAGAGAATGGCACACATCACAAAGAATGAGAATAAACAGTGTTGGCGGGGATGTGGAGAGAAAGGAACTCTTATCCACTGCTGGTGGGAATGCTGTCTAGTTCAACCTTTATGGAAAGCGATATGGAGATTCCTCCAAAAACTGGAAATCGAGCTCCCATACGATCCAGCTATACCACTCCTAGGAATATACCCTAGGAACACAAAAATACAATACAAAAACCCCTTCCTTACACCTATATTCATTGCAGCTCTATTTACCATAGCAAGACTCTGGAAACAACCAAGATGCCCTTCAACAGATGAATGGCTAAAGAAACTGTGGTACATATACACAATGGAATATTATGCAGCTGTCAGGAGAGATGAAGTCATGAAATTTTCCTATACATGGATGTACATGGAATCTATTATGCTGAGTGAAATAAGTCAGAGAGAGAGAGAAAAACGCAGAATGGTCTCACTCATCTATGGGTTTTAAGAAAAATGAAAGACACCCTTGTAATAATAATTTTCAGACACAAAAGAGAAAAGAGCTGGAAGTTCCAGCTCACCTCAGGAAGCTCACCACAAAGAGTGATGAGTTTAGTTAGAGAAATAACTACATTTTGAACTGTCCTAATATTGAGAATGTATGAGGGAAATGTAGAGCCTGTTTAGGGTACAGGCGGGGGTTGGGTGGGGAGGAGGGTGATTTGGGACTTGGGTGATGGGAATGTTGCACTGGTGATGGGTGGTGTTCCTTTTATGACTGAAACCCAAACACAATCATGCATGTAATCAAGGTGTTTAAATAAAAAAAAAATTAAAAAAAAAAAAAAAAGATGTCATTAAGTTATAAAGGCTGTTAATTAAAAATTAGTTCTCTTATATATTGTCCTTTATTACAGTTCAAGACTTTCCACTGTGCCAATGAACATCAATATTTGAAATGTATCAGAAAAATCTACATTCACATGCACACACTTGCACACATGAAGGGATAAGAAAGAGGAAAGAGTGTTTTTGGACACTTGCCTGGCTCTATGTACTGGAGAAACCACATTAAAATGGGTGTCATATAAAAAATAAACTGATTTTGCTATTGATTCCATTGATAACGGGTGCTATGGGGAATTATTTTTTGTGCAATTTTTAAATAATAGGGAATATTTATGTTTAAATAGAAAAACAATCTTGTGTATAATTATGGGTCCAGTGACACTCTCCACCCCTTGCTCATTTGAGTTCTCACGCCTGTACTCTCTCCTTTCAGCTCTCTGGATGCTTTTCTTTCCATGCTCTGTGCTGCCATCATTCTCTGTGCCCCCACTTGACTGATTGTAGACTATTTCCTTTTCCACAATCACCCTGAGGGAGAGTCATATGGTTTTTCCACATCCATTTATAACATTCGGTTCATGTTAAATGGATTCAAGAATTTGTTAATGGAATAAGAAATTTTTTCTTCTCAATGTGATTACAGAGGATGCTATGGCAGAAGGATTTTTTGTTCTGAAAACTGTTGGCACCCATAAGAAATATATTCCTTTAGCATTTATTTTTATTTATTTGTCACCTAGTTAGCCCTTCCCTATTACCAATATTTCATAATAGACTTCATTAAAAGAAAATGCCTTCACTCGACTGCTGCTTCTCTAGAATTTTAATCAGAAATCTGCTGCCTTAAAACAAAAAGAGCTCATAGTTTTCCATCTAGGTGGAAAGAAGTGATGAAGAAAACAGCAGAGATTGTTTTTGTTTTGTTGATGACTTTTTCTTAGTGATTTCCTTGTCCTGTTAAATCCGAGATTATTAAGGGTTTAATGAAAAGAGCATATTGCCTCTTTACTTAAAGAGTCATTTAATGAAGACTCAAATATCATTTCAGCTCTGGGGAGGAGGAAATGAAATTGATAGGATTTCACAGGGCCGAACATGGTTAGGTGTGCTAATGTGTGGCCATGATCTGAGGCTTCATCTTCTTGAATTCATCCTTTCATATACTGCTAATCCAGATCAATTAGAAATATGCAAAGGAACAGAACTTGCTGGTTTTTAAAATATCATTAAGATACAAATTTACTCTTGTATACTGACTAGCAGCATGGACGTTAGTATCTCCTGCCTCTTCAACATAAGGCCTGGATTTCAAGTAGAAGTGATCAATCCTCTGAGATGTCATTGGCTGAGCCTCCCTGGTAACTGGGCTGTCCCCAGGCAGTTGGCAAAAACAGATGGACTCCTAAGTGGGAGGAATGCCCAAGCCTTGTGTGCTGTTGGGCCACATAGAGGAAGCAGATGAGAAGAATGGTTACTGCACCCAGGGACACTGGCCATAGTAAAGATAGTTTTGACACAGGAATGTGTTTCTCTTATTCTCATTTTTTACCTATAATTCCGTGGTCACATTTTTCTCCTTGATATTCTTTTTTATCTCTTTTTTCTTGGAGAAAAATTATTGTTTTTGTCAATGGAGTAAAGACTGTTGGAAAAGAGCACTTAAAACTCATCAAATTACTCTTTAAAGCTCAGAGAGTCATTTCTAAAGATGGTCCCATTAGTTCTATCTGCATGGCTATGCATGATTCTTTGCCCATTAAGAGATGGAGTCTATATTTCTTCTTGACTGAGCCAACCTTATGACTTATTTACAATGGAACAGGATAGTCATGACATTCCAGTTCTTCTCCCCCAACTATGTGCCAGGTAGAAAATAAAGACATCTGGTTTCTTGAGACTAAGATAATACTCAGGGAGATTTATGGAGAGGCCATCCCTCGTCCAATTTTTTTCCAACTATCCAAGGTGAGATGCCAGATACATGGATGAAAAAATCAGCTCAGATATTCAGATTTTCAGATATTCAAGAGACATAACATGAACAGAAATGTACCCCCAATTGAGGTCTGTAAAGTTTGCTGAATTATGAGAAAAATACATAATTTTTCAAGCCACTAAGCTTTAGGTGACTTAGTACTCAGTCATAAGAAGAATACTGCCTATTCTCAACAGGAGAACAACACATTATACACAATTTATTGCTTTGCAAGGTAATAATCTATTACACTTTAGATATGCTAAAAAATCCTGGTGAATGTAATGAATCCAAAGTCCTAGGAAAGCATCAAGTGAGTCCAATTGAATCCATTGGTTGATTAAGACTTGAGCTATTGTTGAACTTGACCTTCTACCCTACATTACACCACAGAACTTCCCTAAGGAAGCTTAGAAATGTCAGAGTGAATAAAGCAAAATATCAAGGAGAGTGAGATTTAGTTCATAAAGCAGAAACTCAAGATATGTGTTACTTAATTCATATTTCTCCTTTTATTCTGCCCCTTACTTTCCTGTTAAGACTTACTACCAAATATATGCATCATAAATCATGCCTGTTTGTAAAGTACCTATATGACAGACACCTAACTTTTCCCCTTTAAGGAAAGCTGAAATAATAAATAACTATGTTCTAGCAACCCTCGGGTACCTTAAGCTCACAGTGTAGGTAACAGTGTAGGAATTCAGTTAGCTCCCTGTTTCTGAATAGATTGGAGATTTATTTTAGGTAGTATCTGAAATGCCAATTTCTGATTTCTCATACTTTCATGATTCCAGGCACCTAGGAGGAACTCTGTAAATATGACTTGATGAATAAGATTTTCAGAGTTTCAAGCTAAAAAACAATTGCTTCCTAGCCTGCCTTATGCATGTGTGTATATGGATATATCACATTTTTCTCTTATATTTGGCAATTTTGGACACTCTAATGAGATGTAGACCAGACATTTTCACATGCAGAGGGAAGCAGTGAATATTATAATTATTTTCTATATTCATACATCTGCAGTGCTCAGGGCTTACTCCTGGTTTGTCACTCAGGGATCAATCTGGTGGTTTTTGGGGACCACATGCAGTGATAGGGATCTAAGCTGGGTTGTCTGTATACAAGGCAAACACCCTGCCTGCTATACTATGATCTGGCCATTGTTCTAGCCATGGGGAAGTGGTTTTAAAGTGTAGGTCCATCTTGATTTTTCTAACCAAGGAGCTTTATTTTGTGTATTGTTATTTAAAGAGCCTACTTGTGAAAAAGCAAAAGCAAAACAAACATATATTCTGGGCTGCATGCTTGATGAAGTCTTTGCCTTCTCTCTCTTTAGGAACTGAAATCTTGATCTGTACATAACGAGCTCCAGGGTCAGACACACTCTAGTCTACTGAGCATTCCATGGCCTTTTCTGAAGCTCCTCATTGGTTCTTACTGCTATATCTAAAGGCTGAAACAGGCCCCAGAGCTCACAGTGCAGGTTAACATACTTACTAGACCTTGTACGTGCCAGGGCAGACATATTTCTAAAATGTTTTAGCCAGGCAACATTTCTTGAATACCAGCCAGGAAGCAATTCAAACAACCATAGTTATTTGGAGGAAGAACCATGACTGTCACTAATACAATCCATTTGGGCTTTAAAAAAAAAATGAATCAGCAAAGCTCCTGGTGTTGCCTGAAGTGGCGTAAACAGAATTTCCTTCCCTGATAGTGAGACCTAGTTGAGGCGCCCATCTATAAAAAAAAGGAGTGCCTGAGGAGGTCAGTGTTGTTTGATGGAAATACCTATGAATTATGTCACATGACCTTATCGACCCATCTCAACTGTTTTTAGAAGAGCCTTATAGCTTTTGGGAAGAGAAGTTGGGTCACATTTCCCCACAATGTTCTGAGAGTGCTTCCTGTCTCTATTCTTGGGCCTACGTCTGCCTTTATGCTGAGAGGGTCACTCCTGACATGCTCTAGTCTAGGGGAACATTTGTGGTGTCGCCCCCAATGCCTTATCTGTTAGCACTAGTTAAAGTGAGGTTCATTTTGTACCTTTGACAGCCATAGTGATGGAACTCCCCTCTCCATCTATACCTAAATACAAAAATGGAATGGAATCAAAAGGGAGTGGAAAGATAAATAAATAGAAATCATAGAAGCAAAGCTTCCACTTGGATATTAAGTACCCAACAAGTCCTATACGAATGTTCGGTAATTCACCATCTAGGACAAGAATCTCGCCATTAGCTATCATCTATCATTTCATCTTGCTTAGTAGCTAAGTCAGAACAGCACCATATTGGAATTTAGCTTTGAAGGTACTGTTACCCCCACCCCCAACTTCCTGTCTATCTCACCTGGAAAAGGAGACCCTCCCACTTCTGAGGGGTTGGTAATTAAGAGGAGGAATATGCACATGGTGGTTAGGGCCTTGTAATAAACGCTGGATTTCTCCTGAAACTTCATCTGACTGCCTGTGGATCATTTCTTCACTATAATCCTGAACCCACAGACCCGCTGGCTGAACGGGCTGCAGGCGCAGTGCTGGACCAAGAAAGGCCTCACCGTCCATCCACACTACTAGGACTTATTAGTTAATATTTAATACAACAGATACATGAAATCATTGGACAACAGTTAGAAAACTATGTCCTTGTATAGCTAATTAACAGTGAAAAGGTGCACATGAAATCAGGGCAAGTTTGGGGACTTGTCCTATCCCAGAAACAGTTCACAATGGAGGAAGTAACTGTGGATGTAAGTAATAACTGAACAGTTGAATTTTAAACTAGGGAAAAATCCCAGCTACAGTGCCTTCCTCTAAGGAAATGCCACCCTAGGCGAGACATATCTGACTCAAAGTTCTGAATTATATATGCAAGTGTCAGTTGAGGTGGTCTCCTCTCAAGGAGGGTATAAATAATGCTTATTCAACATGATGGAATTTTTAAATGACCTCCCAATGCCACCGAAAATACCTTTAATGTGGAACAAATGTATTCCTTTGTAATTGTTATTTTACATCCCAGGTAATCACATGAGAGAATTCCCCAAAGACTGGCAGTCTGCCGTTTCATTCCATCCAAACCACACGAGAGAAAAATGGGAGGAGGCAGGCTTCCATTAAAATTTTATAAAAAAGCACAAACCAGAACAGCACTTGAGGTGAATGGATATTCCCTTTGTCCAACTTTCTTCTTTCTATACCTGGCCAAGTAAGAAACCTTTTCTGAAAGATGTACCTGAGACTTCTTGGCATACAGGCAGTTGAGATGGGTATTGTTCCAGGGGGTGCAATTGGGGGATCCTGAGTCATGGGATTAGCCAGTTAAAACTCGATGTTTTTTTTCATGCATCCTCTATGTACTTTAAGTTTTGTGTTGAAGAGCTCGTAGATTCAAAGACAAAAATGAAACTCAGTCATTACTTCAAACTGAGTCTTTACTATCCTTTATTACTGATTCGCTAACTGAAAAAAATCATTCAGAATGAAATGAATTGAGAACATGAGGCAAAGATTTACTTACTATGACCTATTCTAAATCAGCATTACTAGGTCACATGGTTAGGCCTCTCATTATTTTCTAGAGAAATTTGGGAGCTTTTAAAAACCCTTTCAGAAGCGCAACGGGAAAGGAGATGCATAGAAGAACTTTGTTGTTTACTTTCCATTGCAAATCCACCTTCTATCAAGAAACAGGCCGAAGGAAGTGGCAGCAAAATGATTTATGCATTTTATTTGTGCAAAACACTTCTCTAAGAGTTTTTCTGGACTAGTACTTTTAATTGGATATATATTTTTTAATTTGAAAGCTGCTGGTTCAGGCACTTTCTGATATTAATGGTTCTGAGTTGTCCTTTGCCATTATGCCTGTTGGGATACTGTGCAAGAAATCAATATTGCCGTGTGTTTTGTTTTTGTTTGGTTTTGTTTACCTGCTCTGTCACTCTGTGACCTTGAAGAGGTTCCATGTTCTTCCTAGGTCTCAGTCTGCCCACATCTAATTACATACTAAGAAGACAAGATATTTTTTTTTCAAAAATGAGATTTGAATAATAGATGTCTAAAAACAACTTGAGAGACTTAGGACTCAAAGCTATTGTGTAGTCTTTTGGTAAGGATGTAAGTGGTAGGTTGTATTAATAGGGAATCTTTATTTCTGAAAGCATTTTTTTCCACATTACCTTCCATTTGTCCTCAGCATACTGTTGAGAGAGAGAAATGAGAACATATCAATTTCCTCATTTTGCAGATGAGAAAATGAAGATCATTTTCATTTCAAAGAGATGTTGGATGGAGTAGTAATTTTCAAAAAAAAAGAGAGAGAGAGAGAGAGAAAAGAAAACAACCCAGTATTCGAGGCGCTTTCCCTAATTTTGCAACGACAAACGTTTCCATCTCCAGTTCTAAACGGGGAAACAATTCCTGGAATCTGTAGCCAGGAGTGATGCCTGCCATTAATTCATCTCTTAAATCGGACCAGAAGCCCTTGCTGTTGTTTTATTATTTTTTTCAGAGATCACTTATTTTCCTACTGAATGCTGCCTTTCCATTTAGATGACGATCACTATTATTTCAGGGTTGAACACAGGGGACGGAGAACATCCCTGATATTTCTGCCCTCTGTGAAACTGATTACATTGCAGTGGTCTTGGAGAAGCAGTTGTGAGATACATTTCAATAACTCTTATGCTGGCACCCAGGTAACCCAGAGGCTGGCATTAGGGCTTTCAGATATCTTCCACGTGTATCACCACCATGCAACAAAAACCCAATCCTGCTTCCCCCAAGAGTATTGCGATTGCTACTGCTGAAATGAAAATTGACAGGAGGAGTTAGATACAGCTGTACCTGATCGTCGAGGGATAAATTATTTTGTGTAATTGTTCGAGCCTTGCTAAGACCTAATGGAATGAACATGTTGTTTTCTACACCCCTGAGCATGGGAAGTCCTAGCAAATAGTGTGTGCTTGGATTTACAGATGTGGGAGACTGTCAGCTTGTTGACAATGAGAAAAATTAATTTGAACTGCTGATAAGGAAGGAAAACATACACAATGAATTAAATTTAATAGACTGAAATAATAGGTTTTTCCTTGCTATTTCCATATGGGAATATGTCAGACTTCATTTAACTCAAATAACTACAGATATCAAAGGCTGCTCTCCACTGCAGGCTGGGCTGGAGAATTCAATGGCAATTTTGAGCATCAGTCATGCACACTATTTTTGGTGAACCTTACCTTTTAATGTAAAATGTAATGAGGTGTGTCCTGAGCAGAAGAGAGGTTGTCAATAAAAAAATATGACATTATTTTCCTGTAGTCTGCCCTGGTGGGGTAAGGGAAGATGACCCCAGCTGAACTGTGTCTTTCTGAAATCCTAAGGGTGATTGATATAATCACTGGGAGAAGCAGTAGAACCTTCCATGTAGTTCGACTCTGAAGAGCTTGGGCTCATTCCATTTTGTACAGTTTGCTTAGGCTACTGAGAAATCCTGGCATTCAATGTCTGATGCATCTTCTCCATGTAACTTTTTCCTTACTTGGGCTCATCAGTGGCAAAAGCTTCTGTGCTTTTTGATGCCCATTCTTCGTGCTACCCATATGCCTGAGTGTATCCTACAACACTGGTATCTGGGATGCCCAATGATGCATTAAAGTGAGTTTGATGTGTAGCCAGGAGATAGCATGTGTTGTCACACCTGGAAAGCACCACAATGAAATGCTGTGTGAACAGGGGTGCAAGTAGCACAACTATAGTGTGTCACCAGTTATGAGGGCTGTGCTGAGGGTGAATAACTGGTTGTAGTCCCTGACAAGCATTCCATCTGAATGTGTGCATATGCCTTCATCACACAGTAGCAGCAAGAAAGGGAAGGAAAGGGAGGAAAACCTTGACTTGTATAACCTACTAGCCAATTTCAACATCACTGATACCTCCTTCTTAATCTTACTCCTGATTTTATTATTAATAACCTTATTCTTTATCATTTTTAAAATAACATCTTTATTTAAGCACCATGGTTACAAACATGATCATAGTTGGGTTTCAATCATAAAAAGAACACCCCCCTTCACCAGTGCAACATTCCCATCACCAATGCCCCCATCTCCATCCTTCCTCACATGCCTGTATTTGAGAAGACATTTGACTTCTCTCACTGTCTCTCACTGTCTGGTCATTTTTTTTTTCAATAGGCAAAAAGTTATCTAGTCTATTTTTTTTTGACAGTAATGATATTTTGCTTTATTCTGAGTGTTTTTTTTTTTTTTTTTTTGGTTTTTGGGCCACACCCGGTGACACTCAGGGGTTACTCCTGGCTATGCGCTCAGAAGTCGCTCCTGGCTTGGGGGACCATATGGGACGCCGGGGGATCGAACCGCGGTCCGTCCAAGGCTAGCGCAGGTAAGGCAGGCACCTTACCTCCAGCGCCACCGCCCGGCCCCATATTCTGAGTGTTTTTATGTCCTCAAATATAGCATTATAAACTACATTTTTTTTATAATTTTTATTTTGATCATAGTGGTTTACATGTTGACAATAACATTTTAGTTAAATATTTACATAGCATCAGGGGGGATTTCCATCACCAAATTGTCTTCCCTTCACCTCCGTTTTTGTCCTATCTCCCATATCCACTTCCCTCACCCCCAGGGCTGCTAGAATATGTGGTCCCCTATGTACCTATCCTACCACATAGTAGTCTTGCATCTGATTGGTCAAGGTGTCTCCCTAATTTCCCCCTCTAACTGGGAGGTAGGCCTAGCTAGTTAAGTTTGCGTGGTTTGGTCTGAAGAAGAGAAAAGTAGTAAACTGGGGTAAAAGTCTAATACTCCAAAAGTGGGCAGAGTCCTTCTAGAGGTTCTCATCATCGATTTGGGGAGCGATGGAGAAAAAAGAAAATGAAACATTCCATCCGTACAAAAAAAAACAAAACAAAACAAAACAAAAAAAAAGTGTCCATTATCCAGTGAGGACTCCAACAATAATGGTAAGCACCACACATGCACAAAACAAAAACAAAAACAAAAAACAAACAAACAAAACAAAACAAAACAAAACAAAACAAGCAAAAACCGCCATGGTCTTGATATAAGAAACATGACTTAGCCCATAAAAAAAGAAAAGAAAAGAGGAGAAAAAAACTAGGAATATCTGGGGACAACAGCTTCAATAACCACACCTACACAGAGAAATTGATCAAAAATAGTTATGTAAGTAAAAATAATAGTAATAATAATAAATGAGGGTACAAAATAATATATAATAAATAAACAATGCTTTGTGCTCTTTTTTATTTTAATGCTACTTGTTATTTTGTGTGTATGTATGTGGTGTGTGTGTGTGTGTGTGTGTGTGTGTGCGCGCAGGTTTGCTAGCTCTTTAATTCTAACACCTAATCTATTTTACCTAGGGTGTATTCCTTCTTTGTGGGGTTTTTATGTTTTTGTTTGGTGAGTTGGGGAATGCCCACAGCTCTAAACAGATAACAAACATTGATATTTTTTTAAAGTAAGACAAAAATAAATTTAGATTGTCTTATTCATGTTTGCTATTTTTAATATTAATACTCAGCTGAATATTACATATAGTTTATAGCTGAATGAAACTAAAAAAGAAATCAGGTACTCACAAAGGTTATTGAAATGAAAATAATATTAAGAATGGGCTTTGAATTATATAGGAAACATTAAAGAAACTACCTAAGCTCAACAAAACCAACAACAGAATATTCAATTAGCAACAAGGAGCTTAGTAAAACTTCAGACAATGATGTGATGACCCCATTGATAATTTGCAACAAAAATATTAATGAGCTTTATTGCCAATTCAGTACCATTTAGTTATAACAAGCAATATTAGCTCAATTATTTATTCCTACCAAGGGAGTGATGGGAAACTAGGGTTAATGGTGGAGGTAATGTGACTTTGGTGGTTGGCTTGGTGGTGAAACATTGAATGCCAGAAATAACTATATTATGAGAAACTTTGTAAGTGATGGTATTTAAATAAAGAAATAAAATGAGATAAAGAAAATAAATAATTTTTTTATAAAAAATGACTTTAAAAAAAGACGAAAAAAAGAATAGACAAATGAATGAAAAACTTTAAAAACTTAAAATTACGAAGTTCCTTTTTACCTGCGGATTTGAATATAAACATTATTGACTTCCTGATATGACAAATGATGCTGTGTTAATTTGCTCTTTCTTTTTCCCCAGTAGCTATTACTATATTTTATATAATATATATGACAAAATATATATTATATTTTTAGGCTTTACATTATTGAGGTTTAACCATTTCCTTTTTCCTGGACTATATTAAATCCTCATGGTTTCATAATTGCAATGGAATATTTAAATCAATGGAGTATATGCTGTATACACCTAAAGATGTTAAAATATACCCTTGAAATTCCATGATATTGCAAACTAATGATAAATCAGTGCAAAGGGAAAACAGATCATTAGATTCTTCAGCTTTTCCTCTACAGTTTCAATTTTGAGCTTTGATGCATTCCATAATTGGCTAACTATAATAAACAATTATCATGTTCTCTCCATCAATCATTTCATTCTTCATTCTAGGAGAGGACTCAACCTTCTTATTTCATGTGACATAATTCTTAAAATAATTATATTTTCTTAAAATAATTATATTATTCTTAAATCATTTAATTTTACTTATTAGTTTTAATTTAAAATAATATAATCTTAAAAATTATGTTATCCTTTTTCTTTTTCTTTTTTTTTATTTTGTTTTGGGGGGGTCACACCCAGCAGCGTTCAGGGTAACTCCTGACTCTATGCTCAGAAATCACTCCTGGAAGGCACAGGGGACCATATAGGATGCCGGATTCGAACCACCGTTCTTCTGTGTGCACGGCAAATGCCTTACCTCCATGCTATCTCTTTGACCCCCAAATTATATTATTCTTAAAATAATTCTTAGATATAGGGCAGAATGGGCAAATAAAGAACAGGAAGCTATCAGGATTCTTTCTGTATTTGAAGGGTGCCTTCTTATAGCTATGTGAAATCCCCATGCATTCTTAAAATAATCATAATTACTTAACAATTGTTTGTGATTTATTTTTTCTGATCTTCCAAATTTATTTTCATATCTCTGCTCCATTGATGATCTTTGTAAGATGGTTAACACAGAAGAACTGACTTCCATAGACAATGAAATGGTTTTATTAGACATAAGTGCCCTTGTGTACAAGAGCTCATTGGATTTCATATGTTTTCACTCATCATGTTGTAGTTTAAAGCATAGTTTTCACCATGCTTTTATTGTATATAGTGAATTTCATTGTGTTTAGTTATGAGATCACTTTTGTTGTCCATAGTGAGATACATTTCAGGCTGAAAAGACCTGGAGATCAGCCCTCTATAATGCGCTACCAACTTATATATTGTCACTTCTCCACTTTTTATTTTCTATTATTTTCAAGGCCATTTATCTGGACGCTTAGGAAAACTTAAGTTGTATCTGTTTTTCTTTTTTTTTTGGGGGGGGTCACACCCGGCGGTGCTCAGGGGTTATTCCTGGCCGTCTGCTCAGAAATAGCTCCTGGCAGGCACGGGGGACCATATGGGACACCGGGATTCGAACCAACCACCTTTGGTCCTGGATTGGCTGCTTGCAAGGCAAACGCCGCTGTGCTATCTCTCCGGGCCCCTGTATCTGTTTTTTTTCAGTCACATGCTCACTATGCTCAGATAATGTGATTGTATCTGAGCCTCATACAACTATATGAATACTTCTCTAAAATTTATACCTAGAAGTTGCTTGAATTTTTTATATTAGAATAGCTACAACTGTGAAAATTTTATCTGCTGGTCTTAGAACCCCCTTCTCTCCAACAGGTGCCATTACACAACCATCCCATTTTGTCAATCTGATATCTAAAATTAAAATTAATTACTCATCTTCTTTATGTTTCTTTGAATTGAATTTTCTAGACTGTAGGTCTTACTCCATTGAATTACCTATATTCATCCTTGGTCAGTTTTCTCTAGGTTTCTGCTTTTTTTTTTTTTTTTTTTTTTGGTTTGTCTGGCGACTTTAGAAATTTGTATTCCCTGTTGTTAGGTATTGGTGTTAGATGTCAGTATGAGGCTGCATTCACCTCTAAGACTTATATTATTTAATCATTTTTGTGAACTTTGCAACATGGGATACTTAATTGAACAGAAATTCTGGCTTTCTATTCAATGAAACTCATCAGTTATGATTTTGGAGGCTTAGATTTAAGAAAGTCTCATGTTCTACATCAGCTTAATAATTTTCCTTTTAACCCTCTTGGTTTTGTTTTTGGACAATACTCAACAGTGAATTCAGGGCTTAATTTTGGTTCTGCTCTAATGAATCACTCTTGGTGGGGCTCATTGGAGCACATGGGTGCTGGTGACCAAACCATGGTTGGCCACATACAAGGCAAGCATTTTGCCCACTGGTCTATCTCCCCAGCCCCCTTAACTTCCTTGTATTAATTCACATGTCTTGATTGGAAATCAAATGTTGTAGATACCTTTAGATAACAATATAAGTTCTTTTAACTTTCCATGGTTAAAGTTTAATTTTATTACGCAGAAGAGATATATAATAGCATAGTCTCTCTCACCAGAGCCTAAAATTGTACTTACAACTATGATTTTGGCATGTTTTTATAAATTGACTCTTACAGTGAATCTTCTGTTTTTGCTTTTCTTTTGCAGTGCTGACCTAGATATCTTGAAATATTATTGAAATTTAAAGTATAATTTAGATTTTTTAAAATAAAAGTCCACTAAAATTTTTACTGACTTTCTGATTTTGGTTGAATAAAATTACATATTGATTAGTGTGAAGGATTAAATTCTTCAAAGAACTTGATTTGCCCATCTGGATGTCTTTTTTAAGTAATTCAGTAGGTTTAAAATTTTTATATATGAGGGACTTAAGAATAATTAATAAGTTACATGACCTTCATGCATTTATTGTTACACTGGATGGAGCCCAATTACTTAGTTATAGGTCAAGTAGTTTGTTGTTATAAAAAGATACACTCTCCATATAATCTGTATTTTTTTTCTGTCAGCAACCTTTAAGAACTCTCTTACTAGTCCTAGAAGCTTGTTTATTCTACTGGTTTTCTATGTGACCTGTAAAATAAAAAGCTTTATTTCTCTCTTCTGATCTTTAACCTCTCATTCATTACTTTAAAAAGGGAGAAAAAGAAACAACAGACCAATGAGGACACATTTATCTCCCCAGACCTCTGATTTTCAGGAAATCTTCCTGATATTTCTTTCCACTTTGTTCTTGTAAGCTTGAAAATATCTTTTTTTCATGCCAATTGAATAATTCTAAAATTGTTGTAAAACTGTTTCTTCTCTTTGAAATTCAGTGGGTCAGTGATCTCTTACATAGCAGTGTGTATTGCTTTGAATAAATCTGAGATCAAGCTGTATCTTTTCCTTTTAAATGTTTTTCCTTTTATTGGCTATCTATAATATCTCCTCTTATCCTTGAGGTTCAATGGATTTCCACAATCCATTTTGGTCTTGATCTTTTTATGCATTTTTTGCCCACTGGGACAAGATCTGAAGATCTTGCTTTTATTTCAGGAAAGGTATAATTTTTTTCTTCCTAATCAAATTGAAAACTTTTTGTTCCCATTTATTTTCATCTCCAAGCTCTCTTCTTGACAAATATCATAAATACTCATTAGGAATTTTCTTTGTTTTCCTTTCTATGCTCAGTGTCATAATCATTTAAATCTCATGGCTAATTTCTATTTTTATGGGATTTTTTCTCTACCTTTTTTAAATGTAGTACAGTTCTAATTTTTCTGTTGATATCTTTTTCCTTCACACTTCTTATCTGAGCTCTTCCAGCTTATATTTTATTTTCTTACACTGTCTTAAATATGCTTTGAACTCCTTTATCTCCTGAGCTCTTTTCTTTAGCATCATCATTCTGTCAATAGTTTCTTTGCATAAAGCGAGAACTCTCTGAACTTGGCATCTGTTTCCTCGGATATCACCTCTTGTAATGTGTGTTCCTCAGGTGCCTTTGTTTGTTCTGTTTCTTTACACCTTTCTTCCTCAGATTTTCTGCATAATGGAGATAGTGGATGTTTTTTCAATGTTTATTTGTGTTTTACTGAAAGAAGGCACATATGCCTGATGAAAGAAGGGTGTTCTGTGGAGCTGAGTCATTGGAATCCTCTTCTCTACTCAGTCCTACTAGAGATCCTGCTTTGATGATGGGAGACAAGAGGTTTTAATGCCTCCCAGCAAAACTGATTAGGTCATCACATCTTCAGTCTTAGTCACTTGTCTATCTCTTTTTTAAATCTTTATTTAAACACCTTGATTACAAATATGATTGTGGTTGGGTTTCAGTCATGTAAAGAACACCCCCCTTCACCAGTGCAACATTCCCATCAACAATGTCCCAAATCTTCCTCCTTCCCTCCCCTTGTGCTCTAGATAGGCTTTCTTCTTCCCTCATTCATTCACATTGTTATGATAGTTCTCAATGTAGTTATTTCTCTAATTGCACTTCACCACTCTTTGTGTGAGCTTCATGTAGTGGGCTGGAACTTCTAGCCCTCCTCTCTTTTGTCTCTGAAAATTATTGCAAGCATCACTTGTCTATCTTTAACTTACCTTTGCTTTATGTTTCTACAGGTCTCACCAAAGAAAAGACAGATGGTAAAACCTAGACATAGATGAATGACATGGTTCCTACTATCTTTCTATGATGTTCCAGAATATATTTCTAGTGGTGATATGGAGAATCATTAACTGCTTTTCATGACCTTTAGAGCTCTTAACTGCATACCCTTGGCCATGAGATTCCTTAGAATTTCAAATTCCTTAAAAATATGGAAAGAGCATCTATGTCTGATTTAAGTTCTCAGAGGTGTTGGCTATGTGGTGGTTCTCGAAACTATTCTGATGTTCACATTCTATAGTGATTTTTTCATAAATTTATCAGCTTTTTACAGACTGCACTTTTGTACACCAGGGTATATTTCTATGCATATAAATAATTAAGGATAAATTTTATATTTTCCCCAGTGTTTGAACACTATTAGCTAACCTGTAAGGACAAAACATTTTATCAGAGGTTTATGTTCTCAGGTTCTTCTTTCTAGTAAGAAAATTAATTTAAAAACAAAACACAATGATATAATATGTGGTACTTTGAAGTTTTAGTTTTTCTTGTGACTGGATGAGTGATAAATCATAGGATTTACATAATCCAGAGACATCTTAAAGTCAAGCAATTAGTAAATTATAGGTTGAAGTAATATTGATGTAACATGGATCACCAAGAAACTCCAATGACCTAAATATTTTTATTTACTGTGTACTACTTAAATTGACATCTATTAACTTGCATTGATTGAATGGGTTAAACGTTATTCTAGGCAGAAGTAATATATTGTGAAAATAAAAAAGAGAGAGAAGTGGAGAAGTCAAAAGAGGAAGGGAATGGGGGCTGAAGTGAAGCTCCCATCTTGTAAAACTTTCTTTTCTAGCTGACATAGATGCCACAATAAATACATAAGTGGATTATCTTATGAAGTGTGGAAATACAATGGGAACACATTTATGTAAATACACATTACAATTGGGACCTTTAATCTCTTAGGAGGATGTTTTAGAGCAGAGATCTGAACTGAATGGGTTGTCTGGAGAAAAGTCTTGTGTAATGTTTTGGGGAAAGATCTCCAAGCAGATAAGTAGCACAAGAACCCAAAGGACAGGGAGAATTAGGAGTGCAGTGTGGTTATAGAGAGGCAAGTGAGGAGAAAGTAGGGAGAAATGGGTGGAGGGTAGGTCAGAGACTCTTCTGAGATAAGGAAAAATTTCACTCTCAGAAAGAAAAGTAGCAGGGGTTTTGAGTAAAGGATTGGTATCTCTTGTTTTTCCAAAGAATACTTTGATGGCTATGTAGATTAGTGTTTCCCAACAGGGGGACCATCTGGACTCCTGGTAGGTCAACAGGATATTTCCAAGAGATCACAGGTGAAAATTATGTAAATTTGAAGAAGGCATCAGATTAGAGAAATAGGCTAGGGAAGACATAGGAAGAAAACAAGATTGGGAAAAATAGTTCAGAAACATTTCTACAGAGAATACATTTGGGGCAGACAGGAGTGAAAAGGGAAGGGCTGGCAGGAAAATCAGAGGTCATTGTAAAAATCTTAGCTGAGCCAGATAAATAGCACAGTGGTAGGGCTTTGTCTTGCACATAGCTGAACCAGGCAGGTCAGACAGTGGTTTGAATCCCAGCGTCCCATAAGGTACCCCAAGCCAGGAGCGATTTCTGAGCAAAGAGGCAGGAGTATCCCTCTGAGTGCCGCCGGGTGTGACCCCCCAAAAAAAACACAAATAAAATAAAAGGTTGTATCCCGGGGCCAGAGCAATAACACAATGGTAGGGCCTTTGTCTTGCACACAGCTGACCCAGGTCAGACAGTGGTTTGAATCCAGGCATCCCATATGGTCCCCAGATCCAGTAGCGATTTCTGAGTGCATAGCCAGGAGTAATGAGCTTCACCGGTGTGACCAAAAACAAACAAAAAACAAAACAGCCCTAGCTGACAGGGCTCCAATCTTGTTTTAGTTGATGAGAACAGATGTCAGCTAAATTTGGCTTCTAATGAAAACTTAATCAGAAGAATTTGGCTATTGATCCAATGAGAGGTATAATAAAATGCCAAGGTTTTGTTTGGTGAGGCCCTTGATATGAACGGTGATATAGTTTATTTTATATATTATATATATATATATATATTATATATATATATATATATCATGTATATATAGTAAGTGCTATGGATGGAACTGTGCTCCCCAAAAGATATATATTGAAACATTACTCTCCCTATGGAGCTCTTAGGAGGGAATTAAAAATTAAGTTAAATAGGCTGTAAGACAGGGCTCTATAAAAAACAATTGTTTACTTTTATAATTAATTTTAATGGACATTCATTTTAGATTTCAAGTCCTGGAATCTGTTGGTAAAATACCATCATGAATTTTCTTGTCTAAGTTTTTGCCTTTCCCCAATCTGACGCATTTTATTTCAGTCTGAACAGACCAATACCATAATCTAGAGGGAAATGCCTTTTTACTTATTTACACAGTTATTTGCGGAGGTGGTATTCATCAAAGAGTTTGTACTTTGACAAGTTAAATTTCAGATTCTTTTAAACAGGCATGTGATTTTGTCTAGCGACAAGGTTCAGGAGAAAGATGTTAATAATGATGAAGGTAAACCAACAGTGATTTATAATAATCAAAATCCTGGAGTTGAAAGTCAGAATCACCTCCAGGCAACACTGATTATGTGCTGAAAACAATGTCCTTTTTGAAATCTGGAGAATTCTATTGGTCTTGATGTGGGCCTTTGCCTTAATGGCAAGTATTTTGCTGTTGGTGGCATATCAAGTCCTCTTACTCTGGTGTTGTAGGAATGGTGCAACATTTGTTCACAGCAACCAAACATCCATAAACATGGGAAAATCACAAATATGCAATGGTAATGAAAATAAATTCTGTGGAGTTTCTTGTGATTCCTTGATAAGAATGGAAGACAGCCGTGCTAAATGTCAAATTACTATGTGAACCACAGCAGGGCTCGCTCAGTCGCCATTGTGGAAATGGGGTTATAGTTGGAGAAATGGACTACCCACTACATTTAGGTTGTTCCTTGCTTATGTTTTAGTGGAAATCGCTTTTGTACATGCTGCACATATTCATGTTTTGTGACCTTGATGAGCTAAAATACCTGGTCTCTGACCTTTTGCTTGTAAATTCTTACGTACCTTTTCAACTTCACCTTAAATGGTCTTCCTCAGAATCTGTTCCGATTCCCTGAACCAGATGGCAGCTCTTGTATCGGCTTCAATTTGGCAGCATGTGGTGTTGATACTATAATATACTCTATTACTTTTTGTTTTTTGTTTTTTGTTTTTTTGTTTTTTTTTTTGTTTTTGTTTTTTGGGCCACACCCGGCGGTGCTCAGGAGTTACTCCTGGCTGTCTGCTCAGAAATAGCTCCTGGCAGGCACGGGGGACCATATGGGACACCGGGATTCGAACCAACCACCTTTGGTCCTGCATCGGCTGCTTGCAAGGCAAACACCACTGTGCTATCTCTCCGGGCCCTATTACTTTTTGTTTGGTTTCAGAGCCACACCCTGTGGTACTCAGGGTTTACTCTTGGTTCTAGGCTCAAGGATCACCCTGGTAGGGCTCTGGGAATCATATTTGGTGCTGGGGATAGAAAACAAGTGACCTATTGTGCAGGACAAGCACATTATCTACTCTCCTGTTTCTCTGGCTTCAATATACTTTATTGTCCATGTAACAGTGATGATGATGGGAGGAGAAATAGCATTATCATTAAGCATCATATTTAACTATGTGGTTAACATCACCTTTATTGATCAAACCCACATTGCTCATCTCTTTTCCCACATGCTTTAAACACTTAATATATGCCCAATAAATATAAATTAACTAGTGAGCAAGGCATTTTCCATTCCTGTTGTGATTTGTTGAGATTTAAGTGTTCTTATACTTGCGTGGTTTGAATCAACATTTTGTTTGCAGATTTCAGCTTTCATTTCAATACATGGCAACAAACAATGCAATGAGAGCACCTCTAAATTTATTGGAAAGAGTAACATATATTCTAGTCCTGGTGAATAAACATAAACCATTTTCAGAATTATTAAGGATCCAACATCAATTGTTGCTACATAAGCAGAATAACAAGGTACTTAAAATCTAGATGCAGGTACACTAGGCATTTTAGGGCTCAGGTTTGTAGATGTTTAGGTGTTCAGTGATCAGGACACTGTTTAGTGTTTTGGTTCAAAGTGATGGTGAGGATACAAAAAATTTCACATATATCTCATGGATGTTTTCTTTTAGTGTCTGTGGTTATAGCTCAAGAGGGCAAGAGATTTCGCTCAGAATTTGATACCATCATTTCTACTTCTGTTCCTATTCTGGTGACCAGAAAAGATTTTCTAGCCAATCTGTTAACAATTAGGACAGAAATGTATAGATGTCCTTTGGAGAGTCCAGGGTTAGGACCCAGGAAGGTCAGTAACTAAATCTTCCAAGGCAGGTTTTTAGGTTTTTCTGGATAGTAAAAGCTTACATCATCATAGTGGCCATGTACCATTCTTTAAAACCTTGCTTTTCTCCCCAAATTTTTGGTTTCATTGAAATGTTTCCTTTTTCCACAAGACATACATTCTCTTTTTAACAGGCTTCTATTAAAATCAAACAGTTTATTAAAAAGAGAATAAATGAAATATGAAACTATGAATGTCTTACTAAGCCCATTCAAAATATTAACTAAACATGTCTTACTCTTGGTAATGGGATTGACTGCAAATTCATTCTTATTCCATTTTTATGGAAAGTAGCTGTAATCATACCAGCTAATTTATTAGCTAAGAGCATGATATTCAGAAAAGCTGTGCTATTTATTTTACTTACTCTGTGAATAGAATATTGGGTATGTCATGTAGTAGTTTTGAGACTTAGGAAAAAAATATCACAAAAGATAATGTAGAGTTCCTTGCATTGCCACCTAAAGGTGAGATGAAACCAGAATACGCTGTGACACCGTGACTTCCACAAAGGGTCTGTGCAAAACCCAGGATCTCTAATTACAGAAACCTGACTGTGACAGCCGTGATTGAGAACTTATACTGGAACCACAAAAAAAGACTCTGGGGTTAGACACTTTAGTATTCCTGGAGCCTCTATTTGGTCTTATGGCAGGATGCTTCATGAGTAAAATCTCCGTTTTTAGACCTAAGGTTTTTCCTTTCTATTTCCCCCCAACTTTTATTTGTTTGTTTTTTGTTTTTTTTATGGGGGGGCCCACACCCATTTGACACTCAGGAGTTACTCCTGGCTATGTTCTCAGAAATCGCCCCTGACTTGTGGAGACCATATGGGACGGCAGGGGAACTAACTGCAACTGAGGTCCCTACTAGTGTGGGCAAGGCAGACCTCTTACCTCTAACGCCACCTCTCTGGCTCCAAATTCTCCCAACTTTCCTGTGCCTATGCAACAAATCAACCAACCAAACAAACAAAAAACCTACCACACACACCTCTTTTTCACCTTTGTTTTATTTATTTATTTAATTTATTTTTTTGGTTTTTTGGGCCACACTCATTTGATGCTCAGGGGTTACTCCTGGCTAAGCACTCAGAAATTTGCCCCTGGCTTGGGGGGACCATATGGGATGCTGGGGGATCGAACCACAGCCCTTCCTTGGCTAGTGCTTGCAAGGCAGACACCTTACCTCTAGGGCCACCACTCCGGCCCCTATTTTCTTTCTTTCTTATCTTTTAAATAGGGTCTCCTGCCTTTTTCATAGAACCTTGAACATGAATTACTTTGTTTTACCACAAATTTCTGCATTTTTCTATAAAACTAAGAAGAAAGAGGGGAAAAAAAAGCCTGGGGGGGGGCAGAGCCAAGTGGTCTCAGATGCATTGGTGGGGGAAAAATAGAACTAAATATCCAAGCCAAAGCCAATGTCAATAGAATCAAGAGATCTAAACTTTAACAATCTAAACATAAATGAACCTGTTGTACTGGTAAGCCAAGGCAAAGGTTGGTGGTATAGGATGCACTCTGGGAACATTGGTGGATGGTGGAGGGAGGCTGATACTGGTGGTGGGAAGAGCCTTGAATCATATATATCTGAAATTCAATAATGAGGACTCTGTAGATAAAAAAAAAGATAGTGTAAACTCTATGGTTAAACTATATTTTGCCAACAATCTTTTTTATTCCTGACAGTATAAATTTTAAATTTTCCTAGGTAGAAGAAAACTTAAAATTAAAATTAAACTTAAAGTTACATATTTAAGTTATAGAAATGAGAAAGCCATTAGTAAGGCTACAGTAAGTTAATCATTCATTTATCTTTATTTCTATTTATCAAAACTATATATATAAAAGAAAATATCTAATAGCATTTTTTAAACTTGTTTTTATTAAGGCTACATTTTATTATTATCTATCCTATTCAAAGTCCTACTCTTATTTTTAGGTAGTTTGTTGCAGCTGCCTCCAAGCAAAAATCATTTCACTTATTTTTTATAAAGGACATGTGTCTGTGTTCTGGATCATTATCTATGTATAAGAGTTTAGAAAACATTTATTTTCATATTTTGACAGAAAATGATTGGAGAATATATAGAGAGTTTATGATCCAAATATGTGCATTATTTTATTTTATTTTTTACTGGCACATTGTTTTAAAATGATAAAATACATATATAATAGTTATTTACTTAGTAAGAGGTAATGGAGTTCATTCTCTCTGGCATATGGAATATGTGAATTGCTCTGCTGATGGCTAGTAATCCTGGTTCTCATTGACAACAACACTTTGCAAATTGGATGGTTGGATATTGGAATAGTTTTTGATAGTTTGTTAGTTTTATTGTTCAACACATCATCCTCCAAGTATTGTACAAAAATTGGTTATTTGGAAATATATCTTGTTTCTATTTTTGAATGGTTCTATCTCAATTAAACACTTTTTTTGTATATTTATTGTAGGCCCCTATGTGGTAATGTTCAGGGCTTACTCCTATCTCTGTGCTCAAGAGAATTACTCCTGGTAGGGTTTGCGAGGCCATAGTAATATGCAAAGCAAGCACCCTATCTTCTGTACTATTGTTCAGGCCCCTAGCATGCAACTGTTTTATTTTATTTATTTTCCTCTTTTATAATATAGGAAGCATTGTGATTTATAAAGTTATTCATAGTGGAGCTTTAGACATACAATGTTTTAGCACACCACCAGTATTAACTTTCCTCCACCAAGGTCCCCAGAATCAATCCCATCATACCTCATCCTGGCCTGTCATCATAACAGGCATATTTTTTAATTTGGGTGTTAAAATTTGGGTCTCAGGATTTCATTTTGACTCCATGGCTTGGGTATGTATTTCTCTCTTTTATTATTTATTATTTATTTATTTATTTATTTTGGTTTTATTTTTGCACCACATTCATCAGTGCTCTGGAGTTATTTCTGTCTATATGCTCAGAAATGACCCCTTCTAGGTTAGGGGAAACATACAGAATGCTAGGGATTGAACCCAGGTCAGACAAATGAAAGCAAACCCCCTTCTGTCCTTGCCTTTTTTCTTTTTTTTTTTTTATCAAGCTTTGCATGTAGTTTTTTATTTGATTTTTTTAACAACACTTTAAGGCTGTTAATGGCACCCTTATTTGAAAGAAAATAAACTGAGCTTAAATAGTTTAGGAGTTCAAGATTGTATAGCAACAGGATTTAAAATTTAGAATTTTAACGACTTTATTGTACTGCCATAGAAATTTCAGATCTCCTACTATAACGTTTGCTTTCCCTTCCTTTATAGTTATAGGAAGTTATTTGCCAAAAACTAAGAAACTTTTTTTGTATTATTATAATTTTGTTCTTTCATAAAGTCATGTTAAAATATCAGCTTTTATCTTAATATATAGTTATACTTGGTGATGTGACTTATAATGGAATTTCTTTTGAATGATAAATCTCTGATTCTTTTTTTTCTTTATAAGTTTTTTTAAATACCCTTATTTAAACATCTTGATTACAAATATGATTGTGATTAGGTTTCAGTCATGTAAAGAACACCCCTTCACCAGTGCAACATTCCCACCACCAATGTCCCAAATCTCCCTCCACCCCCCACACACACACATCTGTACTCTAGAGAGGCTTTCCAGTTCCCTCATTCACCAGCCAACATTCAAAACTTATGTTGTTGCAATGTCTTCTTAAATATTGACAAAGGTAATAATCAATTTTTTCTAAGTTGTCTTTTGTTAATGAGTTATGCTTCTTCCAGCATAGTTTAAATTCAGAATGTTTGGGCGTGAAATAGCCTTGAAAATTGACCCATAATTCTTCTTTTTCTACCCGCACTAGATTCCAAAAGCAAATTATTTTATTTCCATAAAAAAAAAAGAGATCTTTAGTTTGTTTTTGCCTCCAAGTGAATTCTTAGCTGTTATTGTTGGCAGCAAAGACCTTGATGAGAGATTAGAGACTAGTGTATTGAATTAGCTACTTCATTTTCTCACTTATTCCCACCTTTCCTTGTTTCCGGTGATCACAATAAGCCAACAGGATACAATTGTTACTAAAAGGAAATCAATGCAAAAGCATTGATCATATTCATCATAATTAAATATTTTACACACACATTTCACATGCCCCACACCAAATTTCAGGTCTTGAATAATTTCTATTATTATTATTATTATTATTATTATTATTATTATTATTATTATTTATTTTGTTTTTTGGGGGGATCACACCTGGTGATGCTCAGGAGTTACTCCTGGCTCTGCACTCAAAATTTACTTCTGGCAGGCTCATGGGAACCATATGGGATGCCAGGGATCAACCCCAGGTCGGTTACATGCAAGGCAAAGGCCCTACTCACTTGCTTTTGCTTCAGGCCCCTATTGTTTTTTATGTAACCTATAACCTTGAAAGAACTGTTGAACCACAATTCCACCTAAATTTAATGCTTTTCTTTCACTATCAATTTTTGCAAGGCATCTGTTGAGTAATAAGTTGTATAAGAACCTGTCAACAACAACAACAAATGCAAACATATTTGTTCACTAGCACTACAATTATGTACTGCTTAATTCACACGCCAGGAATAGTGTTAGGCTCTGCACACACAAACCATAAAAGACACTGTCACTGATCTCAGAGATTATATATTTCGATTGGCAAGATTAACCAGCAAAACCACAGGTTTGGTTTGCGTGAAACTAGCTACCCCAGGATACTGTACCTGCAGAATCTCATCATCATTAGTTGGATAAGGTGAAGCTTTGAATAGAATGGGGTTAGAAATAGACAGGAGAAGGGAAGCGAGAATATATGCTGGACAAATAGAGTGGACAGTGAAAAATACTGAAGTTTCTGGCTTTGGGAACTGCACCTCGCTTGGTGTGGGCTGCAGCTGGGAAAATGAAATGGAGATGGAAGAAGAGAGGGGATACAGAAACTCAACCACAATGAGTTTACGTGATGTGAAGACTGGCTAAGAATTTCTCTAGGGAATGTAGCACACGAGGAAGGATTTGAAGTAGGTGAGTTTCATGATCAGAGTTGCATTCCACAGAAGTCTCTCTGGATGCGGTGTGGAGACTTAGACTTATTCCCTTGAATCGGTATGGTGCTGAGGTGGATTTATTTGATTTCTGCTGAGATCCAGCAGGGAGAGTTAAGGGCTCAACTGCCTGCTCCTCTCCTCCTTCTAATCCTCTCCAAATTAATAGGCATTGGTGAAAAGTCTCAGCAAATTAGCAGCCCATCTTCCTTCCCTGGTGCAGATTCTAGGGAGAGAGAGAAGGGGGTGGTAGTTTGAAATGTGGAGCTATGAATGAGCAGGCTGCCTCATTCATGATGGCTGTTTTGCAAAATTCCTACTTTTCACTCTCACTCTTTCTTTACCAGGTTGCTCTTAGTAGTTATTGTTTTGTGCTGTTGATCCATATTTTTTTTAGTTCCACTAGTTTGGTAGAAGGCACGAACTTGGATCTAGCATCTCCATTTTCCTTACATTATGTTCTCCAATAAAATTGTGTTAATTCTGAGGCCAGAATGATAGCACTGTAAATAGGGCATTTACCTTGCACACGGCCTACTGAGGTTTGATTTATGGCATTATATATGGTCCTTTGAGCTCTCCAGGAGTAAGTCCTGACTACAGAGATAGGAATAACCCCTGAGCACTGGAGAGTGCAGCTCAAAATCTAAAACCAGTTTCTTCAGCCACTTATCTGTAGTTGGACATCTGGGTAGGACTGGCCTATGATATGAAGTGTGGTGAAATAACTACACTAACAAATTTCATGTCTCAAATACAGACAGGGGGTGGGGCAGGAGGCACATTGGTTGTGGGAAGGTTGCACTGGTGAAAGGGGGTGAAACTCAACTACTAACATGTTTGTAATCATGGTGCTTAAATAAAAATATTATTTTAAAAAATACAACAAAAACTTAAAAACAAAAAAATATGTTAACTTAGTGACTCTTGAATACTTGATGTGGGATTTATCTGAATGGAAACATTCTGGAAATGTAAAATCTGCACATATCTCAAGATTTAGTAAGAAGGATAAGAAATTATAGTGTATTAATATTTCTATGTGGATCACATTGAAACATGATATTTTGGATATATTGGATCAAATAAATATGTTATAAAATTATTTTCACCTTTGGGGCCAGAGCAATAGCCCAGCAGTAGGGCATTTGCCTTGCAAGCAGCTGAACTAGGATGGACCTTTGCACCCAATAAGGTCCCCGAGATTTCTGAACACATAGTCAGGAGTAACCCCTGAGCATCATAGGGTGTGGATTCACAAATACCCAACAAAGGATTTGACAGCACAGATAATTTACAGGGTATGCCCCCAAAAGCAACACACACACACACAACACACACATATATATACATGTATATATATTCACTTCTTTGACCTTTTTAGTTGTAGCTACTTGAATATTGCATCTGTGACAATTGTATTTTTATCGAAGAGTCCTGAATTTATACATTGACAAATAGCAGCACCCTTATTTAAAGGATTTACAAAGTAAATTAATGGATTCATAAGGCAAGGGTTTATTGAGTCTGATATGCCAAACACTTTTCTAGGTGTTAGAGTTATAGTGGTCCATAAAACATGGAGGTTATATTTTTGTGACTATGACAACCAACAAGTAAGTAAATTGATTTATAATGAAATGCATCCATTTACTTTCTTGTTACATGATATAAGTTACATGAAGAAATTAGATAAGATGAAAAAGGGTAAACAGTATTCTATGGCTACTTGGGGAAGATGGGGTCAAATGTGGCTATTCTATCAGGGAAGGCATCTTGGAGAAAGTACTCCTTAAGCAGGAACTGAAAGTGTTGCAAAGAAACCAGCTGAGGGAGCATCCTTAGCAAAGGTCATTGTAACTGGAATCACTTTGAGACAGGACCTAACTAAGTGTGATCCACAAATGGTCAGAAAACCTGTGTGCACAGGGCAGACAGCAGGAGGTGGAGAGTGGTGAAACATTATCTTGGAGATGCTGACAGTCAATTTCCAAGTGTGGTTCATCGACTTCTGGGGATCTGAAGTCTGGCAGGGATACCTGCAAGGTCAAACCTATTCTACTGTGTTAATATTTGCACTCGTGATGGAGAGGTGGTGGTGGGGTCCCAAAGCCTATCAAGGTAGGGCCATCAAACCATGTTAGTTTCTGTATTCTTCATTGCCATTCAGGATGGGTTCATGTCGCTCCAGCTTGGGAGTGACCTTGCAGTGCAATGTAATTATCAATTGCATTTAATCACGAGCTGTAAGCACACATCTCTTTAACATTCTTAGTTAGGAGATGGGAAGTGTGCTTTCAGTTATTCCACTCAGAAAGTGCCATGAGTCTTGACTGTGAGCTGAGCTAGCAGTTCTTTTCCCAAGACACCGTTTTGACTAAATCAGTGTCTCAGTAATTCCATTATTCCAACCTAGATATTTGACTGGACATTTCCTCCAAAGGCAATCTCTTACTGAAAAGGGGAACACTTACTTGTTCAAGGGGAACAAGTGACATTATTTGTAGCTGGTGATGAAATTTGAGCTCTCAAGAGAAAAGTGGAATTTTTGGAAAACTCCCAGTTTCTATGACAAGTGACTAATAGTTAAAGGATTTATTGATGAGCTGGGTGTCAATATTAACAAATGGGATATCTGTTATCTCGTGTGATAAATTATGCCAACTTTGGAAGTGTCTGCATAACTTAATGGAAAATAGTTTCCAATGACCAATACATAACATCAAAAACCATGTCAGAACTGAAGATTAATTCAAACCATGAAATAGACCAATGCAGTTTGTTGCAATAGATTGTAAAATGTTATTGATAAAACTTCAGATACAACATTACAGTTGACTTTAATGACATTACCACTCAACAAGTTAGCATGTAGCAACAAAGAAAAATATCTACAATTATTTCAAAGAAAGACTAAAGTATATTTCTTCTTTCAATGCCTTATTTGTGGAAGATCAGATTTTATCATAGCTTTTCACTAAAATAAAACCTATCAAAATCGATTGCAGAAGCAATTATGACAAATCTAGCTATCTTGTTTTAAGTGAGCTATTAAACAGATTTCCCAAATATAAAATGAATTTGTCTTGTGGATATTTCAGGAGACTTAATATATTTTTCTCCCATAAAATTAAACATTATAATAAATTCATTATTGATATTTATAACCAGAATAATAAATATTTTAATATTTATTAGTTTTGATTTAAATACAGTAGTAATAACCAAGAGGCACAAAAGCTCTTTGAATCTCAGTAATGTTTGGAATTTATTTGTTGCTAATTAAAACATTTGAGCTCCTGAGGCCAATTTTAGAACTGCTGATCCAGAGTTAAGAATTTGGATAGATATGATAAGAAAATATAGGAATAATTTATGATTAGGCTATTATGTGATCTAAGCAAAGTATTCTCTAAATACTAAAGGTGAGGCTAATTTGCATGAGAGTGTATAAAAACTAGATAAGATTTCAGAAGTGTAAAATAGAGTCTTGGATTGGAGAAGAAGGAAGATGTAAGAAGAAGGCATTAAACTACATATAGTTGGAAGGCAGAAATCATAGCTCTTCTGATGATCTAGAAATTCTTATTTACCCACATGCTTTTTTTTTTTTGCTTTGATCACATTTCCATTAATTTATAGAATTGAGCCATGGTTCAATTATTATTGAACCTTTTCTATTTCCATTGTTTTATTTTATTGTAAAATTTTCCATATGGTGACATAACATTTAAGTGATTATAAATATTTTACAAGCTGTAGAGAAATAACTTTGAATAGACTTGTGTTTGTAACAGCTTTTTTTCTATTGAGTTATTTCCTCTATATAAATTCAGATTAGATCATCATTGCTTTTCATTTTTTAATTATTTTTATTTATTTATTTTGCCACACCCAGTGATGTTCAGGGATTGGTTACTCCTGGCTATGTGCTCAGAAATCTCTCCTGGCTTGGGGTGCCAGGGATGGAACCCAGGTCTGTCCTGTGTCAGTGGCGTGCAAGGCAAAAACTCTACCACTGCACTATCACAATTGCCCCTGCTGTTCTTTTTGGACCACACCTGGTGACACTCAGGGGTTATTCTTAGCTATGTGCTCAGAAATCACTCCTGTCTTAGGAGACCATATGGGACGCCGGGAGTTCGAACCACGGTTCATCCTAGGCTAGCGTGGACAAGGCAGACACCTTACCACTTGTGCCATCACTCCGGCCCCCACTTTTCATTTTATTAATCAGAAAATCTTCAATATGAAGTATCATTCCTTGCTTTATTCTGGAAGTTAGTGATAATAAGCTCAACTCTAACCAATTCAAGCTGCCTCAACACCTTAAGTAGCAATTAACTCAGTAATACAAAGAGTAATAACACATGACATATTAGAGTTAGGAATGATCTCTAAATTATAAGGTTCAAAGATTTAGAAGATGAGTAGTAAAAACATGATAGAGAGGAATTTTTTTAGGGTAATGGTAGTAATGCTGATGAACATTTAATAAAGTTTAGGATTTTATTGCACCCATTAAGGTAGTTTCTTGGGTATTTATAAAAGTATTCGATGACTGTAGGACATGATTTAAAAAATTTTAAATACAGAAAGTACACATAATTGGCTACCTCTGTCTTCTCTGTTGCCAGGTCTGAATACAAGTTTAAAAAAAAATCCTATATGGCAGACAGCACAATATGGAAGGATTCAAACTCCTGCTTAATTCTTTCACACAACTGTTCTTTATCTCATCAGTCTCCAAATCCATGTTCCTTATCGCTAGTCACCTTTCAAATGTAGACCCTCTATTTCCAATAGCAGCATTGTGTGTAAAATCCTATGCTTGTACATTTATAGTAGAATCTGCATAGACTGTCCTTTCTCTAACTTTTTCTTGTTTGTTGATTATTTATCCCAATACTCTTAAGACTCCATTACTCACTCTGACCTGCTAGAAACATAGATCTGATCCTATATGTCACATTTCTTTAAAAATTAAAATTGCACTAAATTAGGACATGGTATAGATGTCAGGTCCGCATCCCTAATGATCATTATGTGCATAGGTAGTTCATTAAGTTCACCACTAAAAGTCCAATTCAGCCCTTTACTGCTTTTAAAGGCATCACCAGTAAGTGTTTCTTAAATGTTAATGTGCATTTGAATCACCCGGGGTCTTTTCAAACTGAGATTCTGATTTAGTAGATCGGGTCATTTTGTCTTTTTAATAACTTTCACAAGTCTTGGGCTGCTGTTTCATTGATCACTACAGTGGCAGGGGTTTCCCTCACTCCAGCGATAATCAGTGCCTCATCTGCAGGGTAGCTGTTTGGTACTGACCAGAAAGTCAGTATTTTGAGCCAGATAACTTTCCAGTCTTCCTAGTTTCTGTCTTCATCTTTGACCTAGCCATTCTTTCCAAAGAGAACTTATTTATGACTAAGAAAAAAGTTGTAAGATCTTTATTCCCATAGCCAGACTCAGAGATTCAAGTTGTCCTGGCTTGATGTTTTTGGTGAAAAATGGGATTTATTTTCTTAGATAAAACCACATTTTACAGGTGACTTTCAGGCCTACACTGGAGAAGTTGATCCTTTTCCAAATAATTATTCTAAGTCCAAGCCACAGGGGGGAAAAATGTATTCTGGGAATTGTCTCTGTTGGCAAGGTGTAACTTAGCATAAATTTCAATTTGTGGTAATTATATTAAGCCCTAACTGTTGCTGGTATTGATTATGCTCTTGCTACAGGTCACCATGTCAGAGGAGGACTGTGATCCATTAGTGCTACTGCAGCTCTGACCATTCTTCCTGCTCTGGCAGGGTCATAGGCCAATCCACTATCTTCTTTAAGTAATCATTGTGGGGATACCGGCTTCTTTTGTATTTTGGCCAAAAAATGCTTTTGAGTAAGCCAAGCAGCAAAGTGGCTCAAGGTCAAAGAAGCTGAAAAGATTCTACAGGCCTGAGAAATCTTTGAGAGCCCACAGAACTGTGACAGAATCCTGCTCCTTCTGGCTGCCCAGAAGGAAGATGGTTATTACATAAAACTCTGTGAAAAGTATTGCAAAGCCCTTGTTCTTCTTATCTAGATCCTATTTGCTGGATTTGAGGAAATCATCAAATAGCAACAGAACTCAGTATCATCATGCGTGAAAGTTGATCAATCTTACGTGCACCTACATGCCTCCCAAGGGGCAATGAAGGGTAAATAGACATGAAATATCACAATATCCCATCTTTCATAAAATCTCTTTGTTATAGCCATGAGTACTGAGTTAGTTATCCTAATTGGGACAATGAAGGTAATACATAAACCCTGCTCTGATTCTTATATATATCATTTCCCCTTTGAGAAAGTAAAAATGACTGTCAGACCAGGTTTCATTATAGGTCAATCTAGCTGGATTTGAACTTGGAGATAAGAAGTTTTCTCTCTTCTCTTTTCCTGAATTAGACAAGTCCACATGTAAAACATGATAGGCTGAATAGGGCCCTCTAGACCATTGTAGACATTTCCAGCCTCACATTTCTTTCTGAAGAGGGTGGGACTTGGCCCAGCTGAATCTGCAAAAGAGCAAGACATCACTGGTCACTCTTTTTCTCTATTAAGGCAAGAATAATTATGATGCAAAGATGGGGAGTAAGTGCCCATTTCTTCTAAAAGAGAGGATTCATGGGATCTGTGTGACTGGATTTACACATGTATAATTATGCATGCATAATTTCCTTGATTTTTTTTGGAGTTGCTCTTGGGCATATATATGTAATTTTTCTAAGGAAACATTTAAGGCTGATTTTGTAACAACGTGGTGGGAACTGAAGGGACTCACACTAAAGGAAATCTGTACAAAGGGGAAAGGTAAGTACTGAATGAGCTCTCTCATGTGGATTATAGATAAGCAAATCAAAGAAATAAAATATCCAGATGGAAAAAATCTATATATTTAGACTTCATAACTGAAGTTAATAGAAAAAGGGGTAAAGCAGAGATTAAAGCAAAGATGTGGACTGTATTGGAGGGATATTGCTGAGTTGGTGCATGGTTCAGTGTGCCAGCACATATTTTGAAGATGTATGAAATGAAAAACATAGTTTTGTAAACTAACATTATACTCAAAATTAAAAAGTGTGGTTCAGGGGCCAGATAGATTGTACAGTTGGTAGGATATTTATCTTCATGCACTCAATCCCAATTCTGTTCTCCAGCACTGTATGTGCTCCCCTAAACATGTAATCCCCGAATGCAGAGCCAGGAGTAATCCCTAAGCATTTATGGCATGACCCCCCCAAGCCAAACAACAGCAAAATGTCTTAGGCTAAGATAGTTTAAAATTTTTCATAATTTTGAAGACTTAACATTATTAAAATGACCATTCTATCCAAGATTTCTATAGATTCAGTTCAATCTCTATCAAAGCATTTTTCAAGGATATAGAACAAATCATTCTAAAGTGTGTCTGGAACCATAAAATTATCCTAAAAGCTAAAGTAATCCTGAAAACACAGAGACAGAAAGCATTGTATTCTCTAACTATAAACAATATGATGAAGCCATATTAATCAAAACAACATGATTCAAGAATGAAAACAGTCTTTCATACTATTGGATGAGAAAAAAGAGTACTGGAATAAACCCTCAGATAACTGGACAAATAATTTATGACAAAGGAGTTAAGAACATAAAATCAAGAGACGAATCTTTTCAAAAAATAGAGCTGGGGTCCAGGCAGGAGTGATAGCATAGAAGTAGCACTTTTGTCTTGCATGCTGCCAACCTGGTACAATCTCAGGTTTTATCCCCAGTATCCCATATGGTCTCCTGAGCCTGCCAGGTGGGATTTCTCAGTGCAGAGTCAGGAGTAATCCCTGAGTGCCACCAAGTTTGGCCCAAAAACTAAAAAAATAAAGTGCTGGAAAAATTTGATAGCAAAATGTAAAATAAATAGGTTGGATCACAGTTTCATATCTTGCAAAAATGATTTCAAAATATTGGGGCCAAAGCAATAGCATGGTGGTTAGGGTGTTTGCCTAGCATGTGGTTGACCCAGGTTTGATCCCTGGCATCCCATATAGTCCCCATGACCTGCCAGAAATGAGTTTTGAGTGCAAAGCCAGAAGTAACCCCTGAGTACTGCCAAGTATAGTGCCAAAAACAAAACAAAACAAAACAAGATAAAAATTTCAGAAAGGCCTCAATGTTTAATTCAAATCCATAAACTAAACTAAATTGAGAAGTAGAATTAGACCAGAAAGAGTAGAGAGCTATAGATAGTGTGCTTCATACAGCTGATCCTGGTTCATTTTCAGCATAGTGTGCAATGCCCAAAAACACTGCCAGGAGTGACCCCAGTGTAAGTGCTCAGGAGACAGCATAGTAGTAGGGCACTTGCCTTGCACACGGCTGACCCAGGACAGACCTGGGTTTGATTGCTGACATCCCATATGGTCCCTTGAGCCTGCCAGGAGCGATTTCTGAGTGCAGAGCCAGGAGTAACCCCTGAGCACTGTTGGATATGAACAAAAATAAAATAAAAGAAAATAATGTAAAACAAAAAGAAGTAAGTCCTGAGAACAAATTATTATAGCCTAATATCCAGCCACCTCCCTGAAAAACCTCATAGTTGTTTATGTTATTGAATGCAGAGTTATCTTTAATGATTTATCTCTATTGACAACAGCAAAAAGCAAAAAATAAATGAGACTATATGAAATCAAAGATCATGTGCACAATAAAAGAACTTGTGAGTGGAATAAGAAGAAACCCTACTGTGTGGGAGAAACTATTTGCACACCATACACCTGACGAAATACCCACAACTATCTAAAACAACTTTATCCCAAAAATGGTGAGAGGAGTTGAATAAGCATACTTTGAAGAAAGCATACAGATAGAAGTCCAACAAACATATGGTTTAAATGTTCATGATTGATTATCAGGGAAATGCAATTTAAAATAACAATGAGATATTCCATCACGCTGGTGAGTAGTGTTGGTGGGGATGCTCTGAGAAAAATATCCATTTTTATTTTTTAAAGACAAACTGGTTAAGCCTTTATGTAAAACCATATGGAGACTTATTAAGAAATTAAAAAATAGAACTACCATATGATCATATAATTTCTCTCCTGGTCCCCAATACATTGATTCTTCCTAATTTCCCTCCATATGCTTAGAGAAAATTTTGGGAGAGAAAAGATATCTTGCAAAAATGATTATTGAAAAAAGTTAAACTAAAATATAAAAGCACACCTTTTTGTTCTTTGCACATTTTTATTCATTATGCACTTTTTGTTCATTTACAAAAGCCACGATCTGGAAAAAACACAAGTGTACAATGAAAAATGAATGCGTATGGAAATTGTGATATATAAATACATTGGAATACTGTTCAGCCATGAGAAAAGATGAAATCTTGCATTTGCAACAATATGGATAGAACTACAGGGTATCGGGTCAACCAAAAAAAAAAAAAAGAATCAAAGTAGAAGGGTCAAAACTAGGTGATCTCATTCATATGTTGAATAAATCAAGGGAATAGACAATAGCCAATGAAAACAAACCTAGACTGTTGTTGAATAAGGTAACTAAGAAGTTGGTAGGAAAAGGAGCAGAAAGGGGAATGGGGGATGAGAAAGTCATCTAGGATAGTGGTGGGGAGGTAGTTTTGGGTTGTGATCATGGTGCAGTTGCCTAAATTGTATCTCTAAATCATAAATAGTAACATTAGTGTAAATGGTGTTTCCTTGATAATTTAAAACAACTTATTTTCCCCCAACTTATTTTCAAAGTGTGCATTTTGAGAAGACTGCATACTCCAAGGAGAATATAAATGTCATCCATTGTTCTATGGACAAAGATGCTTCTGGACCATGAACTCAATGAATTGGTTTAAAAGCAGTTGTTGGAGGTCCATGTGTTTCAAGAAATGCTCACAAAAGGTGAGAAAGTGCTGAATTCCAGGATGTAAAAAGGAAGTTGAGTATGGAGATGTGAGCTAGGGTGCTAGGCAAGATATGGAAATAAAGCTTGCCAATATTAGGAGGCACTCCACTCTCATACTTTCCAGATTTTACAATCACATCACCAACTGAATACAAAAATATAATCAACACTTGCAGTCTGCCTCTTTGGCTTGTGCCAATAGAGAGTTTTCCCCAGTCTTCCCCTCCCTGCCACATTGTGGAAGCCTTGTCCAGGAAGTGGCCTGCACGTAGCATTTCTAGTCTGGAGGTTAAAAGCTCTACTATAAGATGCATGCTTAATATGATTTTCTGCTTCATTCTCCCTTAAAGATAAACTGGGGAGCTGAAGTGTCAATGTTTGTCGCTTCCTTCTTTCTTGTAATTGGATGATTTTGTTTGCATTTGAAATGGGAACCAAGTGAAGTGAAACGAAAAACTTTTCTAACGATGCTTTCTTCTTCAGGGGAGATTCGTGAGTTATTTGGGCAGGCTAGAGCATATCCACTGGACATGTTGTCAAGTCTTCCACATTTATTTACTTCCCAAAACAAGTTTCCCCTTTCCTCAGAGTTTCCAAAATGATCTCGCATGTTATTGACAAATAATAATTTAATGGACAGTCTGATTAGATGGGCACAATGAATTAGCTATCAGCCTGACAGCGCTGTAAGCATTATGTGCTGTATCTGTTTACTCAGCACTAGGTGAAATGCAGAAGTCTATTGAAAATCAGATTTCCACGCTGCTTTGTCAAAGCAAATTTAATCACAGCCAGAACATGTGGCATCCATCATTTCCACTTCAGAAAGCATCAACGGGGACAGATGAGCAACAAGGAGCCGAGCTGCCATGGCTGTCCTCCACTCCCAGGAAAATTAAATCTAACTATAGATCCTTGATAAATGAGGCCGCAGAAGCCATCAAACACGATGACTAAGTGCTCGGTATTAAAGCAATCCCCAGAGGCCCCTGAACTGGAAAGCAGCAGTCTCATTTGATCTGGCCTTGAGGTCCTTATCTGCATTCACCCCTCTGCTAGGGACAGATACATATGGCCTCTTGCTCACTTGTCCTGGGGCCTGGAAATGATGGCTACTTAAGAAATCCTTACTCCATTTTTGCCTAGGAGTTCGTTAGAGCTTTCCCAGTCACTTAACCTATTTACCTGCTTTCTTTACCTCTCTCTTTCTTTCTGTCTCTATCTCTGTCTGTCTGTCTCTCATCTCACTCACTCAACTGAACCTAGGACCTCATTTATAAGTACACTGAGCTTCATCTCCTTTTATCTCCTCAACACTTGCTCACTCAACCCTTAAAATATCTATTGATCTTGATTAATTTGGGGGGAAAGCCATACCTGGCAGTGCTCAAGGGTTACTCTTTCCTAGCAGTGCTTACAGGACTATATGGGGTGCCAGGAATTGAATCCAGATAGGCTGACATAAGAAAAACACCTTACCTGTTGTCTAATTACTTTGACCCCCAGTGCATCTTGATTAGTTTTAAAGTGCCTCTTCTAAAGAATCATAAAATGTTTTTTCAAGTTCCAACATGTGGGAAATAAGAATCTAAAGGTAACTGTCTAGGCCAAGATTGTGAGGTGCTTGAGGGCACAACTATATTTGTTTATTACTTTTTATTGTTTAGATAGCATGGTTATATAGTGTTAACATTTGTATTTTGAAGTATCTCACCACCACCACCAAAATGCCCAAGACCATATGCTACTGTCCTTATATTATTTCTAGTCCACCCTTCATTTCCTTCCATCTCCTTCACATCTTAGTAAATTTAAATTGTAATACTAGGTCAACACTTTGCCATCATTTAAGTTAAGGAGATACAGCTACTCCTTTACGTTGTTTCTTCATATACCAAAAATAAGTGAAATTATCCAATATTGTCCTTTTCCCCTCTATTCACTTAATATAGTATTTCTCAGTCCATCGACATTATAGCCAATAACAAGAATTTCATCATTTCAGGAGATGACATGCCTTGCATGCAGCTGACCCAGGTTCAATCATCAGCATCCCACATAGTCCCCCAAACCCACCCTGAATGATTCCTAAAAAGCACAGAACCTGTAGTAACCCCTGGGTATTGTCATTTATGGCCCCCAAACAAACACAAAGAATTCTAACTTTTCTTATAATGCATAGTACTGTATTTTATGTTCTTAACCATACATATATGTATATGTAAACACTGTATTTATCTGTGATTGGACATTTGAATTATTTCCATATGTTGGCAGTTTTACTAAGCATAGAAATGAATATAAGTGTGTATATTAACTTTTTGAGTTAGGATGTTTGTGTTTTGTACCATCAAGTGGAATATTGGTATATATGGAAGCTATAGTCTATCTTTTGGCTGAGGGACTGTTGGGCCACTCTGGCAGAAGTCAGGCCTTACTACTGACACTGTTTTCAGGTATCATTCCTGATATTTATTCAGACCATATGCAGTAATAGAGATTAAACTGGGATAGTTTGCTTTCATGGTAAGCACCTTAATCTCTGCACTATCTGTTTCCCTATTCTTACTTGTGTACGGAATTTCCATATTATTTTCAATAAGGACTAAACCAGAAATATGCCCTAATATTTCAAATTGATTTATTAATTCCAAAAATTTATACATTGGCATGTGGCATATAGGGGTCACTCAATTAATATATTAAATGAATGAGCATGTAAATGAACAGTCATAAAAACTGATAACTCTGATCATAGGATTAAGATACTTATCTAAATGTAAGCCTACTATTTACACTGACTTATTAAATGAACACAATACCCATCACAAAATATTACTAAATCCCAATTATTAAGTACATTATCTCAATGACAGTTTGGTATGTCTATCTCTTTGAAATTCAGTTTTGATGAGCTAATCAAGTTGACCTGAAAAGACTTCTGTTTTCTCATGTCTCATGTTTTAAGTGATACATTTAATCATTGTGCTTCTATGTGGTTGTTATAAAATTTAAATGAAGTAAGTTAGTAGCATTTGTTGACACAGAACCGACTATATGAGCAAAAATATCAGTATTTGTTAGTTGCTATTATAGTGATAGTCAACATTTGCTTTATTATCATAACTTTTTGCTCACCCCTATTCTTGCCATTATGGAAGACACAAGGCACAGGTAAATCTTGCTTTTTCACTAGAATGAATTCTTAATTGACCAGAAAGATAAGGAAAAAAGATGCACCATGGGAACAACATAACAGGGAAATTTGAAGCAGATCATAAGTGCACCTAGATGCAAAAAAGGCCCTGCACAGTAGAATATGATAATAAATATATGAAGTATCTAAGTGCCAGAAGGCAAATAGTGATAAAGAGTTTTCAATGTAAATTACATGGCACATTGAAGTCAACCTAGGATTGGATCCTTAAAATATTATGGAGGCTATTCCAATATGAAGAAAAGAAAGGTCTCTAGATTCTAAGTATGAAATATGTTATAAAGGAATGGATGCTGGGTTGAAGTGATAGGATAGAAGGTAAGGTATTTGCCTTGTATGCAACCAATCTGGATTTGTTCCCACGGCCTGTCAGGAGTGATCTCCGAGTGCAGAGATAGGCATAAGAACTGAGCACAGCATGGTGTGTCCTGGAAACAAAAATTAAAAAAAAAGGAAGGAATGGGTGCTGCTACCTTAGCATAATTCTGAAAGGTAGGTAGGATTTAAATTTAAAGCGTTATATATACAGGTAGGGTTCCTCTTAGATTCTTTGTTTTTTGTTTGTTTGTTTGTTTTTTGATTTTTTGTTTTGGGACCACACCCAGTGACATTCAGGGGTTACTCCTGGATATGCACTCAGAAATTGCTCCTGGCTTGGGGAATAGATGGACCTCCGGGGTATCAAACTGTGGTCCATCCTAGGTCAGCACATGCAAGGCAAATGCCCTACCGCTTTCGCAACTGCTCTGCCCCCTCTTAGATTCTTTCCCAGAAAGTTACATGTTCTTGAAAGTAATTATTGTGGACTGAAGGTAAGAGCCTGGGATATGTGGAATGAAGAATAATTTTGCAGTAATTTGGTTTGAGATAAGAGGAATTGAGTAAGGGAAAATCCAGCCTCACTTGAGGAAGAGGCCAGGAATTGAAGCTGGACCATGAGATTTTTTTGTAAAAAAAAACTCCCTTTCATCATACCCAACAGAGAAGGGTAAGAGGAGTTCACCTTGCTCTGAATTGATTGATGTGCTGGAATAATTTTAAGTGTTAGTAATTGAGAACAACTCTACATTCTGAGAGCACTCTGCACATGGAAGTGTATTTCTAACTCTTCTATACCTCATCAAAGGCCAATTAAAAAACTTATAGTCAATAATTAAGCATATTTTAACTTCCTAAAGAAATCATGATGTACACTTAAGCATACCCCAAGTTTAAAATTTCAGCATGTGACCTCCAAAGAGGCATTGGGTAAAATACTAAAATTTACTACCTTTCCACAAATCTAGCCTGATATCAAATTCACATAGAAATTATTGAAAATTGTTAGGGAATTCTTAAGGCCTTTGCCTGTATCTCTTGGAAATACTTAGAAGCTTTGGCAAAAATAGTTGCTTTTGGTATAATCACTTATTTCCAAAGGCAGTTTACAAACATGTTATTTTGCTATTTACTAATTATATTTATTTGATACACCAATCATTTAATAGCCTCTGGCTGCATTTACAAATAGTATTGAAAAAGCTCCTGCTGTTACACTTATAATTTATTATAGACAACATAAAAACAAGATGTTCCCTCTCCACATGCATAACACACACAGGGATGCTGAGAGACAAACTCTGTACAGAACCAGAATGATCAAATATTAAGGACATTCTTAGCTGGGGGCATTAGTTTCTTTGGAAACAGCTGGAGTTTGAAGCTTTTTCCATCTGTGCATAGGGAGGGAGAACCACAATGCTATCTGGGATGCTAACTTTGGTTAACCTAGCAGGTAGAAAATGAAAACTCCCAAGGGACCCTAATATTGGTGCGTGACATCCAACCTATTTATAGGATAACCGGAAGCAATCAAGTAGCATGTGGACCCAAGGGACCTCTGAGAATCTTCGTGAGCAGTGCATTCTCTAAGATTTATTATGAAAAATAAAACAGAATACTAGTGCACTTCATGAAGATACTACCTAAATTGTCTGGTTTCAGAGAATGCCGTGGGTTTTTAGGCAGTGAGTTTTCCATTTGGATTTTGGTTGTCATCATTTTTGTTTTCAGTAGCTTCTTACTTCCAACTAGCATTTTTAAACATTGAATATTTATATTGTTTTGTGAAAGGTACACATAAAGTCATTGAGAAGCCATACTGTGATAGTGAGACTTCTTTTGAATAAAGAGCAGAGGAAGGCATTCTAGTGCAGCCCATGAATGAACAGAGATTCATTTCCAGTTATAGCTACATTTTATCTGTCCTACATTGGTTCTTGTTCCCTCTTTAAAGTTTCCCTTCCTGGTCATTCATCCTATTATTTACCTATGTTTATTTATTTCCTTTTAGAGCATTGAATAATTAACTTCTCTGTAGACAGAAAGCATGTCTTATACACACCATTATATCACTGATCTATCTAGTGACTAGAAGGATGTTCTTTATTCTATTGGTAATCTGTTAACTATAATACTAGAGAAGAAAATTATCTTAGCCAGGGTCTGTTAATGTTAATAATGATTTTCCAAAAGCAAGGACACTAATAAATAAATCAGTGCTGGGGATAATAAATTTTTGATGGGGGCCAGAATGTCAAAGTTATGTTTTTATAAATGATGGTGGGGAGACTCTACTTCTGTTGGCAGGAAGTGATAGATTCAGGGTTGGTATGATAGAGAGTGGGGGGGGTTGTGATATCTTCAAAGTGAAAAGGGGGTGACAAGAAAAGATTCAGGAAGAGAGACAGAGAAACTTTTTGACCTTGTAATTCTGCGAAAATTCTGGCATTTCCTTAAAGCTAAATTTCACAGTTCCTAGATGCAGATGAAGCAGAAACCCTTGATGCTTATACTTTTATGCTTGAAAATAGAGTGAACTAACCTCCGATCCTAGCTTGAGGTGCCTTGTTTTTCTATGTTATCAAAACAACATTTTTAAAGGAACTTTACTGCACACTCCAAATAAGCAAGGCGATTTATGTAGGCAGAGGTGCTGTTTTATTATTCTAGCAGAATATGTGAATAATTTATGAAGTAATTCTAATCACACTTGGAAGAAAAAAAGATAACCATGTCACTCTCCTGCCTTATATATTAATTATAGAGGTCTTTTGCATTATAAATTTGTTAACAATTTGAGTGGAAAACAGTTTTGTTCAAGAATATGAGATCTCCTAGTGAAATATTTCAGTATGTGGAAATTGATTTAACATCTAAATTGATTTTGTATCACATAGAAAGTTCACGACTTAAATTAGAAGTCTTCTCTGAATTTTTACCAGTTCTACCTTTTCTTGTTGAGGTTTAGTAACAGAAGTTTTGGGTTAGAGAAGATCCTGGACCCCTACCTGGTGCTGAGAAACAATTAATTTAATTGTGCTATATTTTATTGAGTTTTGAAAATATTACATTTTTTACAAGACTGCCCATCAGCAAAATAATATGATTCCCTTTAGGCTCAGATGCTGGTTAGCATTTTCTTAGCAATAAAGTGTTTTTAATTAAGGTATTATGTTGTTTTGAGACAGAATGCTTTGCACACATCAGACTGAGCATAAAATTAACTTTGTTATACACTGGAAACCAATCAATGAGAATCACTTTATTGCAGTAAACTGGACCCAAACCCACATTTTTTTTTCCTGATACATGCTTCTATGTGAGTTAAATTGGCATGGATTTTTGTTCAATACATTTTTTGACATGATCTCAATGCTCCTGAGTGATTGTCTCAGTGGGTTGTTTTACCATCTGTGATAGAAGAGTGACTCAGTTCTCTAAGCTCTATCCTCAATCAATCTTGTTCTCAATAATTAATCATGCTCAGACCACCTTGGAGAAAAAAAAAACAAGACCAATCCACTGTAAGCAATTAGTTGACCCTTTGGGCAGACTTGTCGAAAAAGAGGAGGATTATAGACTGCAGACATGATCTTTTTTTCCTCTTCTGGCCTCCATTGTTCTGCTAATTATTTTCTCTCCAAACTTTTGTCTAACTCAAATGGATATCTATCTTAAGATGACAATGATGGTTGAATAAACATTACTCATCCAAGACATTTGCATAACTCAATTTGGGTGTTCATTTTAAATTCCTTTGATTGACAGGTGGTTTTTTATAAGGTTGGCCTTTCATGTTAAAATATTCTTGAAATGCCTGTAAAATTGACTAATAAATGCCAGGTGTTGATATTCCTTCTGGAACTCTCCAAGTTTGAGAAATCCAGAGTGGTTCCCTCTGGTATCTTGACAAAGACATCAAGTCGACAGCTACTTGTTTCTACTTTCCATAAGCTTTCTCCTTTGTGGTTTCCTCTATAAATGTGCTGACTGTTTGCCTATAGCTCAGAACCAGCCTCTTACTATCACCCTGAAAGTGGATATGTATCTACTTTATATCTCACTCTTTCTCAGATAATGAGAGTAGAAATTTGGAAATTGGTCAAAGTCAAGCATGACAGGGGCACTGGTTTCTGCTACAACTTAGTCTATATAGGGGACTTTCTTCATGGGGACAGGACCTTGAAAATTCAATTTGAGATGACTGGGATACTGAGATTTCCCGACAGTTTGGATCTTGTATGTGGTAAGTTTAATCGAATGGCATTTGTTCCCAGATACTTTGCAATACGATTTTTGCTTTTATTTCTTCTAGTTAACAATAATTTCTTCCTTTTGCTGAATATAGGATCTAAAGTTTTTACAATACTAACATATAAAATACACTATAGAGTTCCCAAATATTTTCAAATGCTCTTTGTTCATGGCAATCATTTTATTTTAGTCTTTCTCCTTCATTCAAATCTTAGCTGAATTATAAGCATGAGAAAGGGCAAGAAATATTTAGGGCCATTTTCTGGTCTCTTCTGCCTAACGCAATATTCTCAGTTCTTACTTAGCCAAAAAAAAAATTTGTCAGTATTATTTCAATTTTCTTCATGGATTCATACACTAAGAGTCTCCATGTCTTTTAAATTGACAGTTTAAGCTATGCCATTAATTACTAGCCAACATGATCTTGTAATGTAATGTTATTTCCTTCACTTCTCCCTGAAAACCATTTTTGTTCTCAAATCTCATAAAGAAATCACATCTTTGCTTGGCTTGGGACATCTTAAATTAGCCTGGGGCATTCTTATTTATTTCTGGTTCTGAGGACCTCATGGAATGAGATTTGACATGAAGTCCTCCACAGGGAGCTGTCAGCTAGCAAGCTTCAGGATGGATGATGCAGTTAGAGTAGGGAGTAAGAGTGACCTCAAAAGCAGAGTAATCAAGATCTATGCACAGAGCCATGTCATAGACGTCTTCTTGAGAGCTCAGATAGACAAAACCAGAAATGTTCACAGCTGAAGGGGCTATCAGAGGCCATTTCATCCAGACATGTCAGTTCACCCCAGAGAAGACCAAAGCCCATAAAGAAATAATTTTCTCCAACTCTGCTAGTCACTAATTAGTGGGAAAACTGGTGTCAGAAAACAGCTCTAACTTCTGTGAAGGAACATTATTCTGAATATTTAAGAGTTTCAGTACTTCCTACTGATTTGGGGGCTTAACACATCAGGAGAGCTGAGAGTTAACTAGCAGAATAGAAATGACTGTAATAAATTAACAATGTATAGTGCCTGGGAGCTATGATTACAGGTGCTGTACAAACGCTAAGTGTAATCAGCATGATAACTTGACTAAGAAGCTTTGAAAAATGGGATGATACAATATCTGCCTAGGGCCAGATGGGAAATGCCTTCTCCAATCAACCTCTGGGACCAAGTGGAAACTCTAGAAATGTTGGCCCATGAAGCCATACATTAAACTTTTAACCAGAGGGCCAGCACTTAAAGATTCTCCATGAGAATTAAATAATTACAAAGATTCCTTGTTGTTCAATCACAACTCATTGTGTCATATCATTTTAAGACAGTTTCACGATTGATGAATTGCTTTTCTTAGATCAATTAAAATTTTTGCATGATTGAAATGATGTTTGACAGAATGTGCATTTCCTGAGTGCATAGTATTGTTTCTTTTTCTTAAATTTGTGCTAACACCTGAAAAATAGATAGTTTGCATTTTCTGTATTGGTTACGCATATCTACAGATCTAAAACTATTTTTATTCAAGAATCCCAGCAGCAGAAATCCTCCAGAACAAATACTTAACAAATTGTGATAAAAAATTATATTGGAAAGAGATGAATCCTGGCTCATTAAGAAAAACATGACAAAGTTAGTTCCTCACTTTTGTGGATTGAATTACTGGACTAGCAGGTAAAAGAGAAAACCAAAAAACATAAATAAAGATATCATAATCTTTATTTTATTTGGGGGTACTGTGCCTATTCTACTCTAAGCTCAGTTCTTATTCCTGGTTCTTCTCTATGTTCTTGGATGGATCCTATGGGATGCTTGGGATCAAACTCAGGTCTGCTACATGCAATGCAAACAGGCAAGTGACCACTTCACTGTACCTTGAGTCTAGCCAAGCTACAGCAAATTTCTGGTTGTACTTGTAGGGTAGGGACATTTTAGACAATATATTAGTCAGGTGGGTTCCTCTAGTCAAACACCAACAAGATAGATTTAAATTTGTTTCCCATAATAATAATTTGTGGTCCCACTTGTGTTTTTATTTATGATCATGTTAATATGTAATTAAATTAAGAAGTAGCTGTCCGTTCTTAAGATGACCTCTTTGGTGGGGACAGAGAGTTGGTGCAGGGCATAAGACGTCTGCCTTGCACACTAGCCTAGGACAGACCGCAGTTCCACCCCCCAATTTCCCAGATGGTCTCCCAAGCCAGGAGCAATTTGTGAGCACATAGCCAGGAGTAACCCCTGAGTGTCACCGTGTGTGGCTAAAATACTACAAAAAAGAAAAAAAAAGATAATCTCTTTGAACTAATTTGAGAAAGTGGAACCCTTGCTTTTTCATTCATAATGTAATTTAGGTTATTCACTTTCTTCCTTTTCTCTTTTGGGTCCTGCCCATTATACTTGCTAACTCTTTTTTTCTAAGGTAAAGAGGTCACAGTGGAGGACCATTTCTTACCTCCCCTGCTAACATGGCTGCCTTTTAAGGCCTTTCCATTGTTCCTAAAAGGAACAAGACTAAAAAGGCTCAATAATTTATATATACTTTTTTTCAGGGGCCATAATCTAGATCCTGGCTCTGTCTAAACCAAGTCTCTCTTGGTCTCAGTCTTTAACAGATTATGAAAAATAGAGAGAGTTGAGAGTTGTGCATAGTCTAGGAAAAATATGGGTTGGGGTATGAAGCTAAAATGAGTTACATTAGAGGGTAAGAAAGAAGCAATTAACACAAGCAAGATGCTTCGAGATTGGTATTAGTGATATCAAATAATAGGGTATTTCCTCACATAGCCATATCTTTGCATACAGTAGTTTGGCTCACTTTAGGGATTGCTGCTCCTAACTCATAATTTATTATCTATCTTTGTTTTTATCTTTAGACCCAACTCTGGAATAAAGCATCGCCTCATCATTATATTTCCTAATACCAAATGTATTCAGTCTAGAATAATTCCTGGAATACTTGCACCGTTTCTCAGATCTGGCTGATTTCAAGTCTCCTCTTCTCTCTCTCTCTCTCTCTCTCTCTCTCTCTCTCTCTCTCTCTCTCTCTCTCTCTCTCTCTCTCTCCCTCTGTGTGTGTGTGTGTGTGTGTGTGTGTGTCTGTGTGTGCGCGCGCGCACAAGTGCTCACATGTGTATGCGTTCATGTTTGGTCTGTCTACCCAAATAGGCACTCAATCTCAAGAATTAGTTCCAGGGACAGAGTGTCCTCAACACCCATTGAAGAGAAGACACATTATGAAGTTGGCCAGGAATTACTCCTAAAAATCATTGTAGAAAGAGAAACAATTTCAGAATCTAGTTTTCTTTATCTCAATAACATTTCAGGAAAGTGGATATATTGTTACATATCAAAATATGCTTCTGATTTTTGTTCCAGATTAGGAAGGCTAGCAAATAAAATTTAAAATCTGTCTTTATGCCGGATATTAAAACCATATTGAATAAACGAATGTCAAGAATCAAAGTTGATGGACTAAAACAATAGGAGGGCATGGGCATGGATAAAACATATGATAGGAATAAACCATAGCATACCAAATTATAAATAGATCCATATCAGTTTAGCATTTAGGAATACTAGGTAATATTATTCAAAACAATTGATGTAATAAAAATGCAAGTGCTGGTGCATCAAGAATTTACACTATCTCCACCAAATGCAGTAGCAACAACAACAAAAAACAAATATACAGAATAAGGAAAGATCCATGAGACAGTTGCTTAGAGCTTATTTAAAACTATAGTCAAACCTACAGACATCATCACTGTTAAGCTTTAACTATGATATTTTGGGACTAATTTGGAGATAAAGTTACCAGACAGAATTATCACAAATGAAAGAGCACTCAGAGTGTTTAAACCCAATAGGCAACTGAGAACTGGATCATACAATGATTGATTTTTGTAACTGAGGATCCCAACACAGAATAGGACACCTATTAGAAGATGTGGTAACTTTGTTGAGATCTTTACATGGCTAATGTATTGAGGAAAGAGAGAAACTTGTAAAATAAAGCATAAATAAATTAAAATAAAATAAAAATAATAGATATTCTTTCTTAGAATTATTAATGAAACAAGGTATCATGTATAATAAAGTGAGGAGTCTTTTGCTATCAAAAATGAGCAATTTGAGGAGATCTGTAAAATAGAAATCATAGCTAGCTATCTCTATATTAGCTTACTATTATGATGCTCATTAAGAAAACACAGATTTTTTTTCCTTCGTGCTCCACAAATGAAATGTGAAATCATAAATATTATTTATGATTATCTTTTTTATCCTCCTCTGCATACATAATGACTTCATCAAGTTCCCCAATGTTCACTACTTGTGGAAGTTCAATGTAACAGGGTCTGGGGGTTCTATTAACCTGGAAACTTAAGTAATACACCTGAGAGTGATTTGGATACTGGCAAAGGTCTACCTCATTACAGTAGTTAAATATAAGCCCAGTTGGAAATTCATAAATGTTTTGAAATGACTCTCATCTTAAAGAAATGTTTGAAAACTCTAACAATAAAGAAAATTCTTCAAAAATTGGTGTTCTGGAGAGACTAAGAAGCACCATTGTTAATTAAAAAGATGGAAAACACACTCCTTGACTGGTGAATATGTACTAAGACTACTGGAGAATGTCTTGTAAACTGCTATTTAGTATACACTGCAACCCATATCAACCATAGGAGAATTGAGGTGGGCTTTGTACAGGACTGAAATTTGTTTTTTCTTTGCATATGTTCTCGCTGAAATTACTGCTGCTCATTTGGATTGTGGATTGAATAACTGAGATCATTGTGCGCATGTTCTGCCTCATAAGAATGGAGCAATTATTTCAATTTACCTCATCAAATCACTGGGAGCAGACTTCTGAGCTCAACATAGTCAAGAGAGATTAAGTAAAATCTACAATGGAGGCTGACATATTTACTATTTCAAGCTTCTCATAGAGACAAAAAATGACTTTTGAGAAACTTGGGAAATGTGTTAGAGTTGAACTCCAATTATCCACTAACCTTCATGAAAAAGTCATGGGGAAGAAGGGAGTGATGTCACTTAATACTCTATTTGAATGGAGATCAGACTAGTACTATATTCAGAGTGGTCAGTGAGAGAATGAGTGTTTAATTCCCTACAGAGCATTATGACCAAGTATCACTGTGATTTTCATGACACTTGTCTTTCTCTATCTGTACGAAAGAAAATCAGAAGTGGTGGGAAGCAAAGAGATGGTGATAGACAACTAGGAGAAATGCAGGGATGTGCAAACCCAGAGCCTGACAAAATAACTGATCCATTTCAATCAGGCCAGATTCTTCCTCCTCCCTTTCTTGTCCCTCTTTGTACCTCCATTTCAGGGATAATGTTCCCACCTCTGCCCAGTCTCCTGGTACTCATAGCCCAGGGATGATGCCAACAGTATGTATGGGAGGCCCTGTCATGAAGTCTAAGTTGGGTCCTCCTCTTCCTGGGACGATGCAGGTGGGACTTGCTACTGGAATGAGTCCAGCAATGGGAGGCTCCATACCAATGAAGATTGGATCTCCAGTGATGAGACTCTCTATCAGACTCATAATGGCGGCCCCATGCCCAAAAATGACTTGATTAGTTTAGAAGAGAGGGAGTCTATCTGTCTCTCTTTTCTCATCTGATATATATCTTTTCTCTTGCTCATCTCTTTATGTCCTCTCCCCTCTCTCTCTCTCTTTCTTCTCTTATGTTTAATCACTATTATACTACATCAGAAAACATGGTGCTTTAATTTTGGGCATTTTCAACATCATGAAAGGGAGTCTTGCTGTCCTTCCTATCAGAGAGGAATAGTTAAGTAGCGGGGCAGTAAGTGGCACAAAACCTGCTATTATTATTCATTTTTTGAAGACTGAAAATAAAGTTGTCAAATCTTACCTAAAAAGAATCACCAATGGGGTTGTGCTACACATTTATTTCTCTCATAAACTCTGGAACAGAGGACCAAATCTTCCTAGTGAGATGTTTCCTCTTTCTCTTTCAGGTTATTCTTGGAAATATGAATTAGTTTCAATAGATGCTTATTACCAGTTCTCTTATGACTGTTATAAAGTTATATGATTTCATTGGTTTTCAGCTGTTTCTGTGAGTAGTTTAAGAACAAAAGTTCTAAGAAGCAGAAACTAGTTTCTACTTCAGAAACTAGTTTATGCAATCAGTCAATATTAATTTTTAGAGAAGAAACTGTTAAAGGAAATAATTGAAGAAAGCAAAAAAAAAGTATTTCTTACAGATATTTACTGAACTCTAGAGCCTGTGATCACAGTCATGTCTTTTTTATATATTTGGGTCCTCCAGGCCTTTCTCAGTGCGTTAATCAAAGTACTTTCTCATGAAGTAGTTGAATTTTCTCTAAATAAATTATTGGAAGGGGAATTAGAGGTGGCTAAGCCTTATGTAGTATGGCATCAGAGATCACATGTATGATTTTAATTCCTCTTGTCTTTGCCAAATGATCCTGAAATACTCAAGATATAATGGGCCCCCAATCTGGACTGTACATTAGCCTGACTTTGGATTAGTGAGCCAGTGAGAGTAGATTCTATGAGGTGGAAACTGGGTGTCAAGAATTTTTAGTGCTCCTCCAAATTTTCATGGTACAGCTACATTTAACACTCTTTTAGGAGGCCTGTGTTCAAAGGAATACATGTTTATGTGTTGGTGTGCTGGAGAATGGAAGCTATGGAAAGTTTCACCTCATGCCATTTGCTCATGGTAAGGGCTAGGACTGGAGGGTCTTGAGGGGAAGAACTTGTCCCAGATGACAGAAAACACATACATATGTATGGGAAAGGACTTGGTGTTATAAATCATTTCACGATTAATTATGCCATGGCCTGTTTTTATGTTCACTCTTCCTTATAAATGAAATGAAATAGCTTTACAATGTGCCTAACATCGTTTTAAAATGCCACATAAATTCACTCCTGTTTTTTATGGGGTTGAAAAATTTTAACACAAAAATAATTTGCCTAGCCTGAAGAATTTGCATAAAACTAGCAGAGGGGTGTGTTAAAAATGACTCTTCTTCTCTTTAACGTAAGAGCCCCAGACAGGATAGAAGATAGATTTTGTTCTTATGGTGCCCCAGGTGAATCTCACATTTGCATATTAAAGATTCCATTTAAAATAAACTCCCAAGTCACAACGGGCATTTACCCTACAGTGCCTATTTTACCATCTGCCTGGAACCATGAAAGGAAAATTCCTATAGGAGAACAGTGTCCACTGTTACTTCAAACTGTGTCCTTGTGGGCTCTTTTGCAAATAATAGAGGTGGATAGCACTCTTGGGGTAATATTCCTCCTGCCTTGTCAGAGAGCAAACTGTCACAAAAGCGAAAAAGTGGTCTGCTTTTTATTTCTTAGAGTCTTCTGGCATCATTGTCTTTAGTCAACATTGGACTATTTTATGGGAACAAATTTGTTGGATGTAAATTTTCTGATACTAACAAGTACAGTGGAAGGAGAGAAGTAGGGCTTAAGACACTTTCAAGAAATTAAGTCATGAGAGGACAGCTGAGTCACTGGTATGGAGCATGATGAAGTTTGGGGTGAGTTTAAGTATAACTCGGGCAGGTATTATTATTATTATTATTATTATTTGTTTTGGGTTTCAGGAAGTCATACCTGACAATGTAGAGGCTCCTGAGTCTAAGTTCTGATGTTACTATTGGTGATGGCTGAAGGACCATATCCAATGTCAGGGATATAATTGAAGATAGTCACAAACAAGTGCCTTCTTACATCCTGACATCCTTCTTACATCCTGTTCTATCAGACCCGGCAGATATTCTAATACAAATCCCTAGTCTGTGGCAAAGTGAGCTTATAGCAAATCCACCAGCTGTTCGAACATTTCTTTTCCTTTTTGGGGGGGATTTGTACAGAAGCTCAGTTAGTATTTCTCTAATCCTTCAAATGCACTGAAAACAAATGTGTAACATCAGTACATACTTTTCACTACAGTTGAAGTAGTTCTAAATTCACGTGATATTTATTGCTTTATTGAATATTTTTTGCTTTGGGGGAGCACACCAGGGACTTACTCCTGGCTTTGCATTCAAGAGCACCATTGGTGAGGCTGAAAGGACCACATATGGATTGGTAATTGAATTTATTTCAGCCACATGTTGGGCCAGTGCACTACCTGCTGTACTGCTTTGACTCCAGTATTAAATTTCAGTCTTGTGTTTTGTTTTGTTTTGCCACACCCGGTGACTCTCAGAAGTTACTCCTGGCTTTGTGCTCAGAAGCTGCTCCTGACTAGTGGGACCATATGGGATGCTGAGGTTTGTCATGGGTCAGCCATGTGCAAGGGAAATGCCCTACCACTGCGCTACTGCTCCTGCCCCTGAATTTCAGCCTTAAACATGGTACAATCATTTTCTGTGGACTGGGCAGATGGCTCAGCAGTCAGCACCACATGCCCTGCATGTACCACTGGTTCCCCAACCACCGCCAGGGATGCAACCCTAAATATTCCTTGTCTTGTTGAATTCAAGCAATGTTGTGTTACAACTGGACCCAAGAATTCAATGACCTGGCCTGGCTATTGTAGGAAGTGATAGGCAGTTCTGAACACTGGGAAACCACTACCACCCCAAGACCAATAATTTTCCTTGAGTTTAATCTTATTTATTCCCTTATTATTATAAACCGGAGTCTGTGTTTGGAAGGGAGTGGAGACATGAAGAGGGTGTAAGAGAGTGTGAGAGAAAGAGAGCAAAAGAGAGAGTTTAAAGTGCATAGTGAACACTTTAATTAATTCTGTCCTTTATATAGTCTTTCTGCTTTATCTCTGGCCTTGATTGTTTCTGCCTCATCTTCATTTTACATCTAAGTTGTTTGGATCTTGCCTAGTGTATCTTTGAGAAGTGTGTTTACCTACTGCATTGGGGCAGGTTCCAACTTTAGGTCTTATTGTTGCTTGGTCTGTAGTTTGCTCTTGGCTTAAATGACTTAGAGCACCACAGGGTGTTTTAAGGCCTGAGAATCCTTTTCTTATCCGAGAGATTTGCTTGAAAGATGAAGATGTCAAGGAGGCATCGGACGAAATCATGATAATTCTCTTTCACTGTGCAACTTTATTGAGGAGAAATGCATAAAAGTGCAAAAAATGGCAAAACTGTATGATTTTAAAGAGGACAAATCCAGTCTTCATACATTTTGAATAAACAATTGTTTAACAAAAAAATCTACCTGCCTTTCCTCTCTAGTCAGCCTAATTTTTAAATCAAAATATTTCCCAATTCTTTTCCTTTAAAATTGTATTTTTTGGGGTAGAATTTATTGTTCTGTGATATGTGACTGGACTGGAATGTACAAACTGGTATTGAAGGAGATGATATACTACATGTGACTATGCATGACATGTGTATGATTATGTATGTATGTCTATGTGTGACTATGACATGACCGTGACTCTGTTCCCACTCTTCTCACAGATCTGTTTGTGGTGACTTCTGCAGACACCACTAGTTCCATGACAACTTGTCCATTTTCTCCACGATATCCCTGTAAAATTCTGCTTAAGTATGGTGGCCTAAACACTGGCATCCAACAGTATTTTTATAACTTCTCCTATATTTTATGATATTTCATGCTATTCCTTCTTCATTATTTCTTTCTGTTTTAGGGATCTTCAAAGAAACAAAACCAGTAGAAAATAGCTGTGTATAAATATTTTATTTATATCATCTACTAGTTTTTATGGATCATTTTTATCAACCAATCTTCATCTATCAAGTAAAATATAGAACCTATTTACGAATATCTATAAATTAAAACTATATAACTTTTCTAGAATCCTCTGTAAATACTATATAATGAATTTACCTATATGTATTTTCATTACATGTATATGTGTGTACACATATACACTTATGATCACTACTATATATTACCTATATGTATATGTAATCAATTTGTATCATCTGTATTAGTCTATCATCTATGATCAATCTGAAAATCATCTCTCATCTATATATAATCTATATCAGCCTGTCATGTATAATTGATTTATAATAACGTCATTCATCATCTTTATCAATCTGTCCCATCAATCTCCTTGTAATCATCCTGTCTATAATTTATCATCTACTGATATCATTCATATATATGCCATTCATCTATCATCTGTCCATCAAATTAATATACTTGAACATATTATCTAAGTAATTGGTCCACATGATTACATAAATGGTAAATCCCGAATCTGCCAAGAAATCTTAGTTCATGTCTCAAGGCTCCTACTGCTATAAAACTGAGTATTTTGCTATTAACCCTAAAGACCTTCACTCAAGAGAGTCCTCATTGATTCATGAGTCTACTTTTAGATCTACATAGACTGAGGCCCACATACACTAGAGAGCCAAGTGCTTTATTTAATCTCCTGATAGAGTGTTGACCTTATCTAAAAAAGTAACCTTGCTAGACCATCTAGAGCAAGGCTCCAATATGGAGGGAACTGGAAGATCTCATGTTAAATGATGTAAGCCAGAGAAGAAGAATGCAGGATTGTATCACTTATATGTGGTATTTAGGATAACTTCATGAGGGAATGCAAAGGTTTAAAAGGGGGTTGTCTAGAACACTCCTGGCCCCAGAATATGTAGTGATGAGAAGGAAGAAAATAGAGTGTAGGGGGATAAAGAAATGTGAAAAACTGGGTAACAGGGGTCAAGAGAATTCAGGTACATTGGTGGTGTTAAGGAGGGAAGAAATAAAGATCCAATCCACAGATACAACAGTATTGAAATGAAACCCAAACTTTAACAGCCAAACATAAAAAGATGCCAATTAAAGAAGAGTATGTGATAAACTCTGGAAATGTTGATGGAGGGAGGTTAACACTGGTGTTGAGGGATTGGTGCTTAAACAATTTGTGTACAACTCAACTATAAATAACTTTATAAACCACAATAATTTAAGTAAAAATATTAAAAATAGAGTTTGACCAAATGATGGCGCAAGCACCTCATGGTCCAATCAAGTTGACCCAAAAATTAACCATCACATTTTTTTCCCAGATGCTTAAAGATAATGCCCTTAACTTCCAGGGCTTCTTCATATAGCAATGCTCAAGTTATACCAATGCACTGTCTGGTCCCCTAGAAACCATTCTGTCCTTGTGCCTTTATCCCTTTTCCTCACAGCCTTATCCCAAAGGCTGAGGACTTTTTTTATCCACCATTCTTCCTCGTCCTCCCTTATATGTCGATTTATCCTCTGGAAGACGTCATTAACAGTTATTCCTGGCCATGCATTCAACATAAAGAAATTCAGCACCTCCTATGAGGCACCATTTCTCAATCATTATTTGCATACATTAATTTATTTGTACTTCTCAGAGCACAGTTGAGATAGTTTATCAGACTGGGGGAAATACTGGCCTTTGGTTTAGGGTTTTTGCCACTGGCTTTTTCCGAATACAGAAGATTAGAATATTAAATCCTCATTATGTCAAGGAACAGCTGTGCTCAGATTTGATTCCAAGCTTATATAGAAATTGTTAAACTGTTTTTCTGGGAGTAATCAAAATTACTAATATTTGAAAAGAAAACTCTTAATTAAACTAGGTAAATTGTAGGGTGAAAGGACCTTTATCCTCTGATTAAATAATTATAGAAGTCAACTTTAATCCAGAAATAATTTTTCACTTAGATTACACGCAGAACCATTGCTTTTTTGCCTAGGAAACAGTTTTTAAGGAAAAAAAAGCTCTCTTAAAACTTCCTTGCCAGTTCTACCAAAACATTTATGATTTAAAGCCATGCTTCCCAAAGGGAGAAATATGGAGTGCTAAAATGATCTGGCAGTTAGGAGTAGCAGTAACTAGTCTGGGGAGCATTTAGGGGAACTCTTTCTATTTTTTTCTCTTAAAGAGGGGAGATTTCCAGAAGGTACTGGATGATTTTTTTCTAAAAAGGGGACAGTTGGTCAATTAAGTTGGGGAAATACTGGTCTAGGGTGTTCTATGTTCTTTCATGCTTATTTGTCTTGGCGTGTATTCAATTTTCTCTCCATGAAATGCATTTTCATGCCTGGCACAATAATGCTTCATCTCAGTGGGGTGTGCTTTGGCTCTGGCAGCTAATGTAAGCATTTTCTTCCAGGCCATTTTCTCCACTCCTTTTGGACCTCACTGGTCACCTGTGCAGTGCTTATTTGCCACCTGTATTTTTCCACTACTCCAGCACCTTGGAAAGTCTCCCATGTTAATACACACTTAATATTCATGACTTAGGGATATAGTATTGAGAAGCAAAGAACAGTTACTTGCCTCAAGGAGCCTCAACCTATTGTGCATTGGGTTCTGTCAAATTAATAAATGGACACTTATACAATCAGTAGATAAAACTCAATTCCTTATTCCTCCAAAACACCTAGAGTTTTCCAAGGATAGGAACAGAATCTTATAGATTCATTTCTTTCATTTTCTTTTCTTCTCTTTTCCTCTTTTTTCTTCTTTTTGTCTTTTCTTGTCTTTGCTTGTCTTTTAATTTTCCTTGGGTTTGTTTGGTCTCTCCAGAACTTAGCAATGTAAACAACACACACACACACTAGAGACTCAATAATTATATGTTGAGTGAGTGAAAGAATGATTAATTTAAGTAATTTCATTGTTGACTTTCAATTTTATAGGAGGCAGAAACTTTTCTGAAGAAAACTCATCTAAAGGTGTATGTTAATTTCTTTTCATAAATGCTGCTTGAAAGGTGGTAATTTTAGGAGCACTGAAAATTCAAAAGTCGGGTCATCTCCCAGGAGGAGTCGTGATCATAGGAGAGTTCTTTTTTTTTTACTAGCACAGGATACTTAGACAATTCTAATCACAGTTTCTGTAATTATAAAATTATTAATATCAACTGTCAGTTATATTTAGACTTGCAAGGTAGAATTTAACCTTTAGCTCCATCCAAAACTGCCATGTAAACAAGCTAAATTAACTTTCCTTTGAGGTCAAATCTAATATCTTACAAAGATTGGCTCAGAGTGTGCTAATACTTTGAAGCTTTCTGGAAACCAGATTCAAGACAATTAAACGTTAATAAATTCCTAGCGATCAGAGAGATGAATAGAAAAAAAGATGCTTTCCTTTCTTAAGCTTGGCAAGGGTTTCTCAAAGTGATCAAATATTACCTTTGAGAGTGACACCTTCCGTTACAGAGCTTGAAGGTCCTAGATATTTAGAAAATGATCAACATTTTTGAGTAAGTGCTCTGGCTAGTGAGAAAAATGAAGTATGTCTTAGTCGAATGTTGAATGTGCACATTCACTGAACACACCTCCACTGTACACTTACTACGTGTCAGGTATTTTTCTCAATTCTCGGATAGTTATAAACCAGGAAAGTAGAAATTTATTTCTGCTGCTTCCTGCAACAAGGCAAAGGAATAGAATTACATAAGAAAAAGAACTCAGAAAATATATAAAGAATAATGCTAATACTTGAGAGCATTTTATTTCACAGTTCATAAGTTGGTTTATCTTTAGAATTTGGCCAGACTTTGAGCTGAAGATTGACTTACAAATATTGGTGCAAGATGAGAACATGTCTACCCCTGAGCATTAGACCCACAGAGTCACTCACCTGTAGCTTAGCTACTTTTCTACCTACTAGATGCATTTCCTCCCTTTAGAAAATAAAGCTAATGCAGAAAATATCTAACTTCAGCTCACTGCCAGCTCTCTGTTGACCTTGTGTGTTCAGCTCTGTAATTTTAAGACTTCATAAATATAGAGAATACTTACTTTTTTATCTTCAGTTTGGCTTTAATTTCTCATCTCTGTAAGAATTGTAAACCTGCCAACTTTAAAGTTAGTTGATCTATTTATTCTGAGCTATAGGAATGCAGAACAAGACAGTTTATTATTTTCCCCCTAACTTGGAGCGATGTTAACTGACAGTCCAGGGAAGAATTTTATCGCATGCATTAAAAATGAAATTTGCTTTATTTCAATGATTCTGTTAAGATTCAGAGTGCATTTATTTATTACCGAGATTCATGCTACATACCTATTACTGAAGTACAGAGGCTGGCGATGTCATTTTTAGTGTCTTTCCTCCTAAAACTATTTCATTCTTCAGAAGACTATTCCTTTGCAGATTCTGGCCACAGTCTAACCAAGTCACCTAAGATCAAAGGCCAATAGAGCAGCAGCTAATCCTGACAAAGACACATTGGGAAAGGGGCAGTATTTGCCCTGTAGGTTTCTGGGATCTCTTGAATGGGCTTCTTACTACTTGTCAAATCAGTAACAAAACCAGCTCAACGAGAGAATACTAAGGGAAGGGATCAGAGTTCAGAGCCCATACTATGATCTTTCCACCTTAGCAGCATGGAATCTGTGATTTTCATCCTGCTGCCTGCTCTGGGAACAGATGTAGAGGAGCTACCAATGTAGATCTCCAGGCCTGCAAAACCCAAATCAAGGGGCCAGAGTGATGGCACAGCAGTTGGGCATTTTCCTTGCACGCAGCTGACCCTAGACAGACAGATTCCCAGGTCCCCTGGCATCCCATATGGTCCCCCCAAGCCAGGAGCGATTTTTAAATGCATAGCCAGGAGTAACCCCTGAGCGTCACTGGGTGTGGTCCAAAAAACTCCAAAACAACAACAACAACAACAACAACAACAACAACAACAAACCAGCTCAAGGGAAACTTGAGCTCAAGGGCCTTTAACTAGTAATTGGCTACAGGCATAGCTATGTGGCCCTTGAATCTTGGCGATTCTACTGGTCAATTACAGGGATGTTACTTAGAAAAACAAATTGAACCCCAGAATCTGGGGACAGAAAACACGCAGGCATAGGCATGGTATAAAACGTTCTAGATGGGGCCGGGCGGTGGCGCTAAAGGTAAGGTGCCTGCCTTACCTGCGCTACCCTAGGACGGACCACGGTTCGATCCCCCGGCGTCCCATATGGTCCCCCAAGCCAGGAGCGACTTCTGAGCGCATAGCCAGGAGTAACCCCTGAGCGTCACCGGGTGTGGCCCAAAAACCAAAAAAAAAAAACAAAAAAAACAAAAAACGTTCTAGATGAGCAGGAAGAGGAAGAGCTAAGACCATTAAGAAGAGGAAAAGTCAAGTTTCAGGACATAACTGGTTGTAGAAACCCTTGGTGACCTATGAGGGTCTGAGCTGCCCACCCGGAGGGCATCAAAGGGGTGAAGTCCTAGAAAGATCAGCCCTACTTTAAGGATTAGTCAGTGAGTCCTCCCTGAGCAGTGGGGCATAGGTGATGGTAGTGTGGGAAATCATTGAAGTTCTTGAATGTTCTGAAACTCCATTTGTAATTAGAAGGTGTCCCTGTGCCTCAGAGGGACACAGTTTTTTTTTGGGGGGGATCTTCTGCTATGTCAAAAGTGGATCTCCCCATTCATGCCCACTCCCATTGTTAAAAATGCAGATGCTGTCTGACCACTTATATGTACAAAACCCTGAACTCGATGCTCTGAAGGCTACAGCTGTGTGCTGACACTGGGGTAGGGCCATATGACAAAAGTGACAAAAGATATGTGATGCTATGTGTTTTGAGGGCATGAATGGTTCAGAATGCCAATTTTGTTAGGGGGATAAAAGGAAGTTCTTGAGTCACTGGGAGGCTGCTCAGAAGAGATTGGCTTGAGCTGAGAGTTGGAGAAGGAAGAGATTCAAGTAGATCCGGATAAAAGGGACTTATGAAAGAGGAGCTGGAGAAATAGTACAGGGTTTAATGTACTTACCTTGCAGACACTGACCCAGGTTTGGTCACCACCACTCCACATAGTGGTCCAAGCCTCACCAGGAATTATTCCTAGCACAGAGCCAGTAGTAAACTCTGAGTTACACTATGTGTGATCCCCAAAGAAATAAGTCTAAAGGAAGAGCAAGTGTAAAGAGAAAAGATGCTAGAGTATTAGTAAGGAGATTAGAGGCTAGAAAGGAAAGGTAAAAAAAAATTGGTAGAGTCCTGTCAGGTTAATTCCAGAAAATGACTTTGAAGTATCATATGGTTGCTTCAGAGCCTTTCTGAATATTGTATAGTTAATATTAGTACTATCTGGATTAGAAATATTTAGAGTGGGGGCCAGAGAGATAGCACAGTGGTATCTCCTTTGCCTTGCATTTGGCTGACCTGGGATGGAACCAGGTTTGATTCTCAGAATCCCATATGGTCCCCCAGCCTGCCAAGAGTGATTTCTGAGTGTAGAGTCAGGAGTAACCCCAGAGTGCAGCTGGGTGTGCTCCCAAAACAACAAATAAATAAAAATATTTAGAGTAAATTAAGTAATATTTTAAAGAAAAAAACATCCAAAGTATAAGACACTGAGACATTCTCATGAACTGCCTGAGTTGGTATCACTTAGGCAAAGGAAGCAAAAGAGTCCAAGAAGGCTGTGCTTGAGCACTGGCACCATATAACATAAGAAAATTCTCAGGAGGGGCCAGAGCAATAGCACAGTTGTAGGGCATTTGCCTTGCATGCAGACAACACTGGACGGACCCAGGTTCAATCCCGGGTATCCCATATCTTTCTCTGAGAGAGCTAGGAGGGATTTCTGAGCACAGAGCCAGAATTACCTCTTGAGTCCACCAGGTGTGATCCACCCCGTTCCCCCCAACAAAAAAGAAAATTCTCAGGAGTTGCTGGTGTGTGTGTGTGTGTGTGTGTGTGTGTGTGTGTGTGAGTGTGTGTGTGTGAGAGAGAGAGAAAGAGAGAGAGAGAGAGAGAGAACATGCACACTTGTATGTGCCCTTGTCTAGGCTAAGGAACAAATGCTGAGACTGGAATGCAAACAGAAGTTTGGTGAACTGGAAATAGATGTGAATGTATTTGGCAAATCAGAATGAGGTGGCACAGCTCTGGGTTTATGTTAGGGATTGCGAGAGAATGAGGTCTGGACCTGAGATTTTAAAGTCATTGAAGGAACAAAAGAAATGAGTAAGACTGGAAAGAAGCAGGAAAGATCAGAACAAGCAAAGTAGAACCAAATAAAGTTTATAGACAGGGTACCATATCTTACTTTATTGCTCACTCTAATATATTCATGTCTTATTTATGCACACATATGTCTAAGTGTGTGTGACAAACTGACTTGGCTAAATTAACTGTAATGGTGTACTTCTATCTCTATAGAACATTATGGCATTCGAAGTGATTAACAAATAAAACTGTAAAAGTCAGCTATTATGATGAGTGAGATTCATAGCCAAACAAACACGTTCATCCATTAATATCCACTTTCTGAAAGTGAAGAGATGAAAAAATAGCTGTTAGACATTCTTTATCTCTACTATAAATAAAACCAGTGTTCTGTACACAAATGATGTTTTGGGTTGGCTTTCTGGTTAAAAATAAAAATAATCGTGGTACAGTCTCCTCACATGGGGACCATTAGTCAGAGAAGGACCCTGCAAGATGGTAGCAAAGCCCATCCTTTTCAGCTTTTGGCTAAAAGACCTATTTCTCTTCCACATCTACTCCTGCCAGTATCACAGTCTATACCTCTTTAGTCTTTTTTTTTTTTTTTGGTTTTTCGGGCCACACCCATTTGATGCTCATGGGTTACTCCTGGCCAAGCGCTCAGAAATTGCCCCTGGCTTGGGGGGACCATATGGGACGCCAGGGGATCGAACCACCATCCTTCCTTGGTTAGCGCTTGCAAGGCAGACACCCTTACCTCTAGTGCCACCTCGCCGGCCCCAATACCTCTTTAGTCCTAATGTGCTTTCCACCATCAATCATGACTACCCTCCATCCAGAGTGTAAGTGGATAGGGTACTCTGGTTGAAGTTTTATAATCTGCAGGATAAAGGGAGAGATGCTATGTGAATATACGCAAACACACAACACCAAACCTCATTCTCTTTTGCTATTTTGAAGGCAGATGGCATCAGGGTCATGGAATCAAATGATACATGAGAAAGGACTGGTGGGTTGTGTGAAAACTTTCCAGAAAATATACATAGTACATATTAAATCCAAACATTATGTTGTTTTGGCACCTTGAAAAAGGAACTTCCAAGTAAATGTAAGACTTTAAAGACATCCCTGAGCTAGAGCTGTAGGAAGTTAAAAATGGCACCTCAGACAGGCAAAGTAGAATTCATTGCATCTAGTGGAAACTTCGAAGCTAAATTCACCAGACTGGGTGTTAGCAGAACTTTTCCATGCCTGTGCTTGCTGTTTTCCAACAGGGTGTCTTTGTGTATAAATTAGTTGGATACGTAAGTAAATACGGTTTCTCTATTTGTATGCTCATGTTAGGTTTTTTGCCTAGAGCTCTAGGAACAATTTGTTATTAGAAAATTTATGATCTTTAATTTGTAGACTTGTCAAAAATACAACAAAAGGAATTAATAAAGTCATTTTAAACAGATGGTTCTTTTGGGGAAAAAAATGCCTTGAATGGGATACAGTGCACTGAACATTCTCCTCTGAAAATCTTCACAGATGTCAATGACAATAAATGCCAGGCAGACAATAAATTCTGGATTTTTCAATGAGAAAATTGCTTCCAACGGTTTTTTTTTTCTACAGAATATCCCTCACCTTAAGTTAACACCATACATCATTATGTCTCACCCGTGCATATGAATTAAGGAGAAATAAAAAAATTTCAGGAGGGATATAAAGGGATTTGGTTGTTTATAGGAAAGCTCCCATTTTTCATGTTCCTGGGTTTATATGCTTACATCAAGTGCTGCCCTTAAAAGAAAGAGACTACAATTTTATTTTTGTTTTGTTTTGTTTTGGGGCTACATCCAACAGTGCTTAGGGGTTACTCCTGGCTCTGCTCTCAGAATTCACTCCTGGCAGACTCAGAGGACCATAGGGGAAGCTGGGGATTGAATCCAGGTCAGCCAAGTGTAAGACAAATGCCCTACTTGCTGTGCTATTGGTCCAGCTCTAGCAATTACAATTTTAATACAAGTTTTTGTACTATTGATATATAACTAGGTTGTTTGAGTTATGGCCCCTATTTCCTTAGCTTTAAAGTTTCTTTTATGCATAATCAATATTTTACTTTTTTTTTCCCTTCTTATGTATTTTCCTAAAATGGGTATCTCAACATTTCTATAATCACTGTCTGGTTTGGACAAAACTCATTATGAATAATTACTTCTGTGTCTCATTATTGATGAATAATGACAATGGAATAATTATCAGTGATAAATAATTTGTGTAATAAATAATTGGGGTAATTATTATAACAATCTCCACCACTAAAATAAATAATTAGAATGATTATTACTGGAGTAATTATCACTGATAAATAATAAAAGGCGATAATTACCTCTTGTCACTCATTATTTATTTATAAAATATTACACTGGAATTACACCTCCACCAGTTTTTCTTCAACTTCTTCATGGGTGTACTTTGGGGCTCATTGAGAAAATTCAGGGTTAGAGAGATAGTACAATGGGTAAGACACTTCCCTTGCATGTAGCTGACCCCCATTTGATCCTCATCATCCCATATGGTCCTCTGAGCCTGAGTAATCCTTGAGCTTAGAGCATGGAACCCTGCTGAGTGTGCCCCAGAAAAATAGAGGTAAAATTATTTGACAGATATGGGCTTATTTTCAGTCAAGTGGATGTGTCTCAATTGGACTATGCAATACAGGAGAGGTAGTTCCCCTCCTGATTCAGATACCCACCTTTATATGAGTTCCAACAATCCACTTCTATGAGAAAAGTGAAAAATCAGAACTGTGTGCCAGGCATGGGTGAATCATTACTCTCAAAAATGACAGAAAAGCAGTTTCCCAATGCTACAAGTGACACTAATGATACTTAATAATAGCTCCAGATATTTGGGCTCCTCTTATTTTTGTCGACAGGAACAACTACAGCAAAATGCCATAGTCGGGTATGCTGAAAGGAGATGGCCTTCTATGTGATGTCTCATTCGATTCTTAAACTACTTAATCCAAACAGTTTCTAGACAGTTTATATTTAAAGGTGCTGTCCCAAAAGCGAGGATCTCAAGGCAGTCTGTCCAGCTCCTTATGAGTAATTTTTAGGGAGGCTGTCTAGGGTTAGCAGATGTTTCTAGGGTACTAGGTTAGACATCTGGAGGTCTCATTGCATGCTAATGATTGCACCCCTGCTCTAGTTCCAATTTCTATAGGTGGAGATGTCCTTCAGGGGGTTCACTGTTGAGAGGCAAAGGTCACACAGTACTCCAGAGAGTTAAATGTCAAAAAGCAAAGGATACACTCTATATACTCCAGGGTATTAAATTTTGGGAGGTTAGATCACACTCTACTTAGGAGGTTAAACATCAGGTGGTAAAGAGCATATCCACTCAGGTGGTTCAATGTTAGAGGTAAAGGTTAAATGTCAGGGAGTAAAGGTCAGACTCTAGTTCAAGGGCTTAAATGTCAGGAGATAAAAGTCACACTTTAGTCAGGGGGTTGTTTCAAGAGGCAAAGGTCACATTGTTCTTCAGGGGGTTGAATTTCATGAAGTAAAGATCACACTGTACTATTGGGGGTTAAAAGGCATGAAGTAAAAGTCCCATATACGGGGCCGGAGAGATAGCATGGAGGTAAGGCGTTTGCCTCTCATGCAGGAGGTCATCGGTTCGAATCCCGGCGTCCCATATATGGTCCTCCCGTGCCTGCCAGGAGCAATTTCTGAGCCTGGAGCCAGGAATAACCCCTGAGCACTGCCGGGTGTGACCCAAAAACCACAAAAAAAAAAAAAAAAAAAAAGTCCCATATACTTTAAGGGTTAAATTTCAAGGGTTAAAGTTCACATTGTATTTAAGGGGGTAATGTTGTCAAGAAATGTCACTGCATTTCAGGAATAAATGTCAGGAGGTAAGTGTCACACTGTACTCAGAAAGTTAAATGTTAGGAGAAAAGGTCACACAGTACTCCAGGGGTTTCACTGTCAGGAAGTAAAGGTCACACTGTCCTCAGGGGTTAAAAGTTAGGAAATAAAGGTCACACTGTCCTTCAGGGGGATAAATTTCCAGGGGTTAAAACCCAGCACACATGAATTTCAGTTCAGTGAGTAAAGGTCGCTGCACTCCAGGAATAAATATCAGTAGGTACAGGTCATACTCTTCCTCTGGGGCTTTAATGTCAGTGCAGGTCACACTAGTCTTCTGTTGGTTAAATATCAGGAGGTTCAGGCCACACTCCCTGTACCAGGGGATAAATGCCAGGTGGTACAGGTCATGTAAAGTCAAGCTACTAGCAAGTGTATGTCTGGGTCAGAGGTGGTGGACACTGCAGAACCAGCACTGACAAGCTCTGTTGGTAAGGAACTGCATGCCAGGGAAGCAGGGAGTTAATGAGATGCCTAAGTATCTACATGTGGCTGAGCTGAATAAGCAGTGAGAATGAGAAAGTAGCACAGATAGGCTGAGAAAGTCCTGGGTGATGGCAGAGGTCTGGTACTCCTTTAGCCATCGCTACTAGGCCTTCCCAAACTCCTCTCCAATCTCATGCTCATATGTCCACCATTTAGAATGGATGGTTGAGAAACTCTAGGGTCTGTTCAGCACAGCTACCCAAGTTGAGGATCCCCCAGAAGTGCCTGAAACAGTTCTGTGGAGTCTTCCAGGATACTGAGTGAATGCTTGGTACCAGTCACACTGGTCCAGTATGTCCAGACCATAACTCTCTAATCTCTTTACCTCCCAGATGGGCATCTTCTGTATAATTAACAGTAGTCTTTCAGCCTCATTTCAGCTTTTGCCCTTTAGTCTCAGATAAGGAGCAGTAAAAGATAGTTATAATTGCACAAAGTCTGGAGTCAAATGCCGGGGTTGTGTGAGTTAAGGTAAGAGACTTAGTTTCTCTGTTCTTCAGTGTGTTCTAAGAAATTGAGACAGTAACATGCTCTGAACATGTCATTAAGGTAGTGGGTAAATAGTCTTCCTCCATTAGGTCCTATTATCATAAATCATAGGCATATATATATACATATGTGAGGTATCACCTTTAATTTCTTTTTTTGGAAAAACAACTAGCTGTACTCAGGACTTACTCCTGGCTCTGTATTCAGAGTAAGTTTGGGGGCTTCTATAGGTTCCAGGGAAATAACCTGAGTCTACTTTTCTGAACCTCTGAATTCTTCATTTCTCATTTTCCTGCTTTAACCCTTTTTGCTTTTTTCTTATCATTGTCTTCCCAAATGTTCTTTCAATGTTCTGGTTTTGTTTGTTTGTTTTGGTTTTGCTTTAACCCTTTTTGCTTTTTTCTTATCATTGTCTTCCCAAATGTTCTTTCAATGTTCTGGTTTTGTTTGTTTGTTTTGGTTTTGGTTTTTGGTTTTTTGGGCCACACCCAGTCATGCTCAGGGGTTACTCCTGGCTATGCACTCAGAAATCACTCCTAGCTCAGGGTACCATATGGGACGCCCGGGGACCCGTTCTAGGCTAGTGAATGCAAGGCAAATGCCCTACTGCTGCAATATTGCTCTGGCCCTTCAGTGTTCTGCTTTATAAGTGAATATGCCATGAGACCTTTTTCTCCACTTACATCACCTCTGACAACTCTGTTACGGAAAAGGAAACAGAGTTGTTTCCGTTTTCATACAGGTTCTGATCCTGCTCAAACCAGGGCACCTATTAAATAGGTTGTTTCTGAGGATTTTCCCTGTGCAAAATTCTGAGAGAGTTCAACTGCCACTCTAGTTCATTGATTTCTTTCAAAGGCAAGTTTGTTATTATTTTGATATTAAGAAGAGAAAGTGAAGTTTCAGAGAGATTTACTAACTTGCCTAAAGTCTAACAGCAGGCGGATAACAGTTATCACTGCCTGCTGCCTGCTGAGCGTAAGAGGTTCATTTTTCACAAACCATTTACAGATTCATTTACAAAGCATGTAATACTGCTCAGAAGCATGTGAGCATTATGGCAAGTTCCAATAAAAAGGGGAGCTTGAACTTCAAAAAGATTAGATAGTAGATGGGATAAAGTTGGGCCAATTGGAGGGGGTGTTTTTGGCTTAAGACCCTCGACCATTTGCTCCCATCATCTTGGGTGAATCAAGCCAATGTTTTGGTCCCCATATTCTTCACCTGAAAATTGGGAACCATTTATTGCTGATGGAAGGCTGAAAAAAATAAAAGGACAGTCAAGAAAAATCACTTCATACATTTCATGTCACAACAGAAACGAAAGTTTTATTTATTTTTTAAACTCAGCTTTCAGATGAGCAGAGTTGCACCTGGAATCATAGGAGTTGAATCTCAGAGTCCTTGAGGGTTAGATTCTTTCTGAATCTCACCTGTTAGGACAGGCAGCCAAGAAAAGTCAAGAGCAGTGGGTTGCACTTTTGAAAATCATGTACTGACATTACAAGCCAACTTATATTAGCATCGGAAAGAAATTTGGGGGCCATTTGCACAATTTCTAAGTGAGAATATATATAGTCAATTAAATTTTATTGGTCAATAAAGTTAGGTGTCATTCCACTCCTCTATTTCCCCTGCTAATTTATAGCATCGGTATCTAACTGGTTTTGTGAAGATTTCTCTCCTCATGAAACTAGACCACAGAAAGAGATGTGTACATTATATCTTGGTTCATTTAATGGGGCAAGGCAAAGGGGGTGTAACTGTCTTTAATCAGCAGACCTCAGGCTGTTGCAATGAGCTTAACCCAGGTGCTGATCAACTTAATGGTAATGCTATTTTAAAAAGCATTTTAAACACATTATATGGGAGATTCTTCTTTTTTTTTTTTTTTTCTGAACGGAGCTGTCCTTGAAGGACCATTATGCCATTCCTTTCAGATGTTTAATAAAGCAAGAGATTATAATGATCGTACTGGAGAATAGGTTTTTGTGCAGCTGGGACTTGCAATATAGCAATCTTCCATTAAATCATCAAGATGCTAAAATGTATCTTTAGTGGCATGATGATGGGGGCTTTATTAAATTGGTCTAATCAGTATTCCCCATGATCATTTGTACAATTTTATTTTTAATTATTATCATCCTAATCAAAAGGCATGGATCCGGGATTGTTTGGTGTGCATTCCCGACTGGAGATCTCAGAGAGTTTCTGCGTAGGCTCCCCCAACAGCAGAGAGTGGGAAGCAAGCCCCAACTTTCACTTGTCTTTGCCTATTAATTGAACGGCAGAGATTTTGTTCATGGTAGAAGTGTTGGTGCATGGCTTTATGTGTGGGCTTTTGCTAGCATTCACAGATCTTCAGCATGCTTATTAGACACCATTTCTTGACATTTTACTTAATCACATACCTGAATAATGCTGCTTTGTGACAACAGAGTGAAAGGATTTGCATTATTAAGTAAACCTTAGGGCCAAGACCTCAGCAAGTGGCCCATAAATGGTAGCATTTTAAACAAAAGCATTTGCTCATCCTAAATAATGTCTAACCAGGAAACATAAACTCCATCTCACCTTCTCATGAAAGGGAAGGACAGTTTTTATCCTGTTGTTTCTGTCAGTCAAGAGTTTTATTTTGTTTGATTTGATTGGCGGAGTTTGGGGCTCCCCCAAAGGAACATGAGAGGTTCTATGACTCCACTGGTGATATACAGCCCATAGCAAAGCCCTAGACTGGGATGGAGTTTGGGCACTACCGTGCCTTATTGTGGTACTGGGAATTGAACAGGCTGGGTGCATGATTGACTCTAACTTCTGTGCTCTCTCCCAGCTCCCAGAGAACCAGAATTTTTGTAGCCTTTAGTGCAAAATCCAGCATGTCAAATCTCTTGCAGTATCATAACAGGGGAAAAAAATTCTGAATAACTTAAATTCAGCAAAATAAACAAGGTGTATCTCATTGTGTTCATGCAGTAGACAGGGGAGACCATATGCCTGATATAAGTAGCTTCTGCCCTGAAGCCATGAGCATGAAGCTCTCTGTAATACAGTGTGAGGTGTTGTTGTGCTGAGACTTGAGAATCTTGGACCTCTGGCAGCTTAACAGGTGCTTGGTTCGTGAGTCACATAAAATCAGAGAAGCAGAGAACAAATAAGAAATACTGAAACCAGAATGTCTTCTGGATTGCTTCATGCAAAAATAAAAGAAGGATGAAGAGGAGAGAGGAAATGGGAAAAAATCCTATCTTAGTTAATTAAACACCCCCCTCCACACAAGTTTGCTTTAAATGGGTTAAGGACTATTCTAGAATGGAGCATTCCAGTTTAATAATAATAAGGGACACTGATTTAAACTATGTGGCTACTGTGAAAATCCCTGAGTCGGTTGCCTGGGGTTCTGAACCAGAAAAAGGCCACTTGGGCATATTCTGTTTTGTGCATGTAGTTCCCTGTTCTTGAGAATAAGTTCTGCTTTTCTTTAGTATAATGCAAGATCCAGTTATAAATCACAAGGAGCCATCCAAGACATCTGACTATACTATCTTAAGGGTAAGTTTTCATTCCCCCCACTGTGGACTTTCCTGTGCAATGCCCTATATAAACAGGTTTGTGATCCCAGGCAGGGTTGTCTATTTGGTAGGTAACTCTGGCTGGCCAGTTAGGAACTGGTGGTGATGGAATTAAAGCTTTGCTTCACTTTAATCCACTTACGTGGTCCTTGTCCTTCGACTCTGAACTCTGGACACTACATTGTTTAGCATTTGCCAGAGAACTGAACCTAACCAGCCTCCCCCTCACCAGTCCCCTCTCCAATCAGGTGGTTTTTTAGCCCTAGCAACTGAGAGCAAAAATAGTCTGGCTTCCTGCCTCCGTTTCTTCCCCTGCTGATAACACTGGAAAACTAATGTAATTGGCAACAGTCTCCTCAGATATAAATGATAATGATATTTATGGCCTACCTCATTTTGACTGCTCCCAAAATAGGAGAAAAAACCACTCTGCTTGTTTCTTGCCATTGGAAATGGACTAACAAGTTCAGCAAGTGGTGTGAACTGCATTTTGGAAGTTTCTGGAGAGCATGAGTAATTGGGCAATTTAGCACAGTACTTGGAGCTGATGCATTTTGTTGAACTTTTCTTCCACCTATTCAAGAACTCTTTGTTTGCAGAAAAACTCAGACTGCATGCAGTTTATGTGGTTTTCTGTGAAGATAGTGCATGCTTGCTAGCCTTTTGTCTCATAAAATTATTGGAGACTGGTTTTCCTTTTGTGGTGAGCTACTGTAATCTGTCTTAAAAAGTACTTTAAAAATACCAAGGATGAAGTTCTCTTCCCTTCACAGATCATTGGGTGATTTGCCTAAGCACCTGGCATAATGAATATCTTATTGGCATACTGCTTAAGGATCATTTAGTCTCAAAACCAGAAGAAATTCTCTGTTTGACTATGAGCTACTCTTTAAACCCATAGCAATATACAGATGAAAAATCAGAGAAGAATACAGTGCAATTCATGATTATTAATGAAAAGATGCCTTCTTCATGAAATGATGTGGGCACCTCTAAAATAAAGTGTTCATAATTTTTTTTTTTTTTTGGTTTTTGGGTCACACCTGGCAGTGCTCAGGGGTTATTCCTGGCTCCAGGCTCAGAAATTGCTCCTGGCAGACACAGGGGACCATATGGGGCGCCGGGATTCGAACCGATGACCTCCTGCATGAAAGGCAAACGCCTTACCTCCATGCTATCTCTCCGGCCCCAAGTGTTCATAATTTAATTCGCAAGAAATGACAGATTCTCACATTATGCGGGTTCTTCCCCTCATCCCCATCACTAAATTTAAAATAAGAAAGCTATTCCTCAAGACCCGAGGTAGGTATTCAATTGATCTCTGGGAATAGAGCTTCTGCATATAAAGTTTAGGATAATAAACAATAAACTCAAATGCTTAAAACTCATAATAACTAAATGTCTTACTAAATTCTCAGAGAACCTGTTCTTTCTTGGGTAGATTTACTTATAAAATATAACGTATAAGTCCATGTGTTGGGTGAGGCTGCTCCAGGCACCACACCTATAGCCCCTTCTGCTGACAGTCTGAAGACACAAGATTATGGCAGAGAAATAATTCACAAATAGTCAAAGTTTTATTAGAGTCAGCTTGCTTTTATTCCAAGGCCCTGTCCACCATATGCAGCCTCTGTGCCATGTCTGCCTAACGTGTCTTTTTCTCAAAAGATCTGTCTGATTCCCTTGCTGCTGCTCTATATGCTTTCTTGCTGCTTCCTCCCTATGCCTGTCCCCTAGCCCAGACACTCTGTAATTCTTTATTCAGAATAGTTCACTCCATCCCAGATGAGGGCCAGTCTGATTCTCCAACTGGGATTAACACCTCAAAAGGAAGTGTAGGTAAGGGCATTGGGGGGAGGGATATCTTACACTAAAGAACAAAAATCACCTTTTTCCACTTGAGTCTTTGATGGGAGAAGAAATATGAAGTGCTATGATGAGTGATATATTAGAGGCATGAGACCAAGGGCCATGGTGGCATCCCAATTGTAGCCACAGTGCATAAAGAAGCTTGTCTGACCATAGAAAGGCCAATGAATAGAGAGCTCAGGACCCTTGATTGACAGTGCACTGAGCAGAAGCATAATGTCTTCTCTCCAAAAACCCTTGAAAATGAGAACTAGGATAATTAAAACATATAACATCTCCATATTTACTGTTAGTCAAGCTTTCTCTGACTAGGCGGCTTCTTTTGTAGTTCTCTGTGCATTTTGGCATCATCTTTTATATTGATTTGTAAAAATTGCCATTGAATTTTAATAGAGATGGCACTGGATCTGTAGATTTCTTTGGGTAGTATGGATATTTTGGAAATCTTAAATCTCCCAACCCATGAATATGAAGCATATCTCTATTTATATGTTTTCTTTAATTACTTGCATTAATGTCTTAGAGTTGTCAGCATGAAAAACAGATTTATCACCTTTCTGATTAAATTCAATGCTATTTTTTGTGCTATTGAAGGTGGTGTTCTTTTCTTAATTTCCTTATCTTAGATATTTTGCTGATGAACTAGAGAGAGAAAACAGTGAGTAGGGTGCTTACTTTGCAAGCAGACAATTCAGATTTAATCCCTAGCACCCCAGTTAGTCCCCAGAACCATCAGGAGTGATCCCTAAGTGCAGAGCCAGGAGTAAACCCTGAGCACTGCTGGGTGCGATACCCCAAAACAAAAATGTACGTATATTGTTGAGTGTACATAAACTCAAATGGTTACAAACAATATATTAGCTTATTTTATTTATCTATTGATTATATGTAGAATGAAAGTTTGGCTTTATATACTTCAATTTACAATTTTTTTATCAATTCTAATTATTTTTGGTAGAATCTCTGGAGCCTCTTATATAAAATATTAATCATATGCAATTTATTTTATTATTTGATACTTTTGATTTTACTATTATAAAATTATAATAACAAGAAAAGTAGTGAAATGGGTATAAATAGACCTATTGGCTAATTTAGCACAATAAGTAGTCTGGAAATTAACCTACACAATATATGGTCACCTACTCTGTCAGTAGCACAAAAGATATACAGCTGGGGGAAAATTATATTTTTAATAAATGATGTTGGATAACTGCAAATAAGGAAATCTGGTCCTTAAATTCTATCCATTTAAAATCAACTCAATAAATTAAAAATCTAATTGTAAAATTGCTAATGTGAAATTTCTATGGGCAAAAACATCGAGGGAAAGCTTTTAGATACTGAAATGTTTTCTTTGGATATGACAACATCACAGCCAGCAAAAGAGAAAAATAAAGAAGTGTGGTTTCAGCAATCTAAAACATAAAGTGTGACTGCAACAAGCTGAAATCACTTTGCAAGCCAGCAAGAAAAAGGTGAAAAAGTAACCCACAGAGTGGGAGAAAATATTTACAAATAATACTTATAATAAATGATTAATATTCCAAATTTTTAAAACTTCTTCCATTTAATAAGAATAACTAGAACTGAAAAAATGAAAAATCATCTGAGAGACATTTTTCCTCAGAAATCATACCTTATGAGAATATTAGCAAGCAATTAAATGTATTAGTTATCAATGAAATGAGAGCAAAGATCACAATAAGATACATCATATATGTTCTCAAAATGCAAGCTATTACAAGTGCTTGCGAGGGTATGGAGACAGGGAACCTGTTTATACTGTTGTTGGGAAAATAAATTGATATAACTTATCAAAAACAGTTGGAAATCACTTTAAAATTATAATTTCAGCAATTATTTGTTCCAGAAAATCTATTATTTCTGGGTATATACCTAAAGAAAATGGAATAATCATACTCTCAAAAATATTTCTTATTTCTATGTTAGGTAATATATGAACAAATTAATTTGTTTGCATAATGTGAAGGTTCTTAAGATATTACAATAATAGACTTTCTTTATAATCTAGTGATTCTACACCTATGTACTTAATGAAAAATGTAAAAACACAAACAGGTGGAGAGATAGTATAGTGGGTAAGGTTCTTGCCTTGCACATGGCTGACCTAGATCCACTCCCAGAACCCTATTTGATCCCCAAGCCCATCAGGAGTGATCCCTGAGAGCAGAGCTGAAATAAGCTTTGCGACAGAAAGCTGTTGCTCCCCCAAACAAAGAAAAAATTTAAAAATAAATTCAAAAGTATATATGCACTTCTGTGTTCATTTGCAGTGTTACTCACAATAGCTGAAACATGGAAACAAGCCAAATATCCAGAAATGGATGAATAGATAAAGCATTTGTATGTAAACACAATGAAATAGACCTCATCTATAAGAAAATACTAAAACTTACCATTTGAAACAGGTAGAGCAATGGGACCATTTATGCTGCATAGGATATTTTTGTATATACATTATTATACATGTGGTTGTTTATGGAATATAAAGAAATCATGCAAATGAATACACAGAATCAATCAAAAACTAACTCTTCATTCAGACTGTATAACTGTGTTTACAGAAGTGGGATGGTAGAGGGAACACAAAAGGTAAAAAGAAAGTGATTTTGTATTTGGTGTTGAGTGCAGTGTTGACTATTTAGTTTTGAAAAATTATGACAAGCATTTCTGAAACAAACACAGTTATGTAAATATCTATCATATCAATGAAAACCTTGACTAAGTTTTAGTAATCAGTTGATCATTTATGCATATAAAATCATTATCCTTTTTTTAAATCACTTTTTATCAGCCAAATATGCACACAACTTTTATTTACAAAATCCATAAAGAATAAACGATAATAAAAAGATGAGAGGCAGGCAATTGCCCCAAAGAAACAAAATTTATGTAAATCATGAAAATTATAATTTATGCTAATAGATAAATGAAAAGGGAAGAAAGGAAATTTGCAAAACGAAAGTTTTAGTAACTATTGCACAACCAAGAAACTTTGAGATGGATCTCACTGTGAATTTGGGAAATTAGAAAGAAGTAAAAATGAGATCCCATTTTTCAACTGGTATAAATTAAAATGTTTTATCATATTGGGTGTTGGCGTGCATATAACAAAACACAAACTCTTAGATACAGCTGGTAGGAATTAATGCAAGCTTTCTGAAAAGTAATTTAGCAGCATTCATAAAAACAAAAAAATGTGTATGTCCTAGGACCCAGGCCTCCAACAAGGAATAACTGTCACTCACATCTTTCAGAAGGCATATACAATTTTTGCGGAAACATAGCTAGAAATACAAGATAGGAACATGATTAGATGTTCTGGGATGCAGTCAAACTCCAATGTTTTCTGCAAGTACCACTATCATTTGACTCTGTGATTCTTTTCATTGAAGGCCTGAACATCATGATTACTATTGCAGCTAAGACTTTGGTGTTAGAACATAATCTTATACTTGCCATTTTAAGAAAAAGCTTATATCTGGGAACAGTGGAGTTGGCAATGGATAATATATATTATATGCCATGTATTTTATTCCCTAAATAGCTAGGACTTATGTTTTGATATTCTGCTATGTTTATCCTGCTGAAAATTTGATATTAGATAGCTCTTGGGTGCAATGCACTGAAATCTGAAATACATTCTGTTCGCTTGACTTTTGTCATTTTCAAAACGAGTCAGTGTTCCTGATGATGACATATTTATTTAAAGTCCTTCTGAAGGATTGAATTTACCAGTAAAGTTTGTTTTTTCCTTTCCTAGAAGTAAGAATAAAGGAGCGTTATCTAATCATACCAAAGAATCAGTCAAGACATGGTTGACCCTGTAGAAAAAAGGTTCTAAAAGTCTAAGAAAATCTATTTTATTTACTGAATTAGTCATGATCCTGCAATGAAAGAGTGAATAGGGGTCATTTCATATTTCTTTAAATGTCCTAGCTTCACATGAGCCATGGACAAGGTGTTTACTAGCTACTAGTAAAACTTCAGACAGAAAGGCAGAGATGTTTTGGCACATTAATGACTATTAGCTTAGGGAGAACAGTGCCATCTTTCCAGGAGAGTTAACATTATGGATCTGGTCTTTATGCTCTGCACTCAGCCATCTAAGGACACTCTGAAGGAGAATTCAGATTTCAGAGGGCAGAGCAGAAAGATGACGAGAGTCTGGGTTGTTGGTGATGTGACTACCTGGAACTCATCCATGTGCTATATATCCTATCTCTGAGATGACATTGTTTGTATAAGTTTGACTTTTTTATTATTGCTTGAGACTGGAAACATCATGATGAAAAATAGTTTCTAGATAAATTAACTTTGTCTTTAACAAATCGACTAAAAATTGCATATGCTTTTATCAGGCCACCAACATTTTCTCTCCGTGAGGGATAAGATCAAGAAAATGCATTCAATTAACCTGAGAATGAGATATGGTTGATACTCCAACCTTTGGAATGAAAGAAAGATAAACAACCTTAGCCTTTCATTTCAGTGAAAAACTAGATCCAGAGATATAGAAATCTTGCTTAGTAAACTTCAAGAGATGTCAAGTAGATCACATCATCTGTATGTAGTTGGTGTTTCTGTCAAAAGGAAAGAGATCACTAGAGATCAATGAAATAGACTGCATTTAGGAGTGGTCTTCAATGCTCTTCCTCCTCAAACTTTGCAGAATTCTTTTTCAACTGTATCATCAATTTGTAGGGGATTATAGAAAATTGAGGCATTATTATTTCATGTTTCATTTTATAAAAATAAACACTGTCAACATTCCCAGTGTTGTTTATAAATAATTAATACTTAAAAGAGTTTTGGGGTGTTGAGGAATTTTATACAATAAATGTGCCTCTGGCTTGGTTCACATCTTTTCTGATTATGCACAAGCCTTTAATACTTGTTACCTTTATCCTGTTTTAATTGTGAAATGTTCTAGCCTTTTATTTTGTCTTTATCTTATTTTTTTTTACATTACACAGATTCTTTACTCATACCTCTCTGTCTAGTTAATGTTTAATGTCATTTGTATACTTACACCAAGAATATTAAGCCACAGAAAGGTTTTCAGCTATATAAATTATTGCTTCTATCCAAAGAGCTTGTGGAATTAACAGCCAAGATTAATGTAAGGCTGGAATCTAAGTGTATATAGCGCATTAGAAGCATGGAAAAAGATTGATGAACTCTGGTTCTCACCTAAATAAAAGGTTAGGGCATTGAAAAGTTGGGTCAGTACATAATGATCAGGGGAATTTTAAACTCACACACAAATATAATTACACTTTAAATACTGGCTCTCCACTACCTTTGTGGTCAACAAAGAACACCAACTTTCTGCCCAATTGAGCAAGACAATGGAAAGATGCTGGTAGAGGAAAGAGTGTATATTTATCAGGGAAGTAACATAGCAAACTTGCTCCTTTCCTCCCTCTCCCTCCCTTCCTCCCTTCCTTCCTCCCTTCCTTTCTCCCTCCCTCCCTTCCTTCCTTCCTCTCTCCCTCCCTTCCTTCCTCTCTCCCTTCCTCCCTCACTTCCTTCCTTCCTCCCTCCCTCCCTCCCTCCCTCCCTCCCTCCCTCCCTCCTTCCCTTCCTCCCTTCCTTCCTTCCTTCTTTCCTTCCTTCCTTCCTTCCTTCCTTCCTTCCTTCCTTCCTTCCTTCCTTCCTTCCTTCCTTCCTTCCTTCCTTCCTTCCTTCCTTCCTTCCTTCCTTCCTTCCTTCTTTTTCCTTTCATTCAGCTGTGCATAGGGCTTCCTTTCTTTTGCGGGGGGATTACACCCAACAGAGCTCAGGGGTTACTCTGGCTCTATGCTCAGAAATTGCTCTTGGAAGGCCCGGGGGACCGGGACCCTATGGGATGCCGGGATTCAAACCAATAACCTTCTGCATGAAAGGCAAACGCCTTACCTCCATGTTATCTCTCCGGCCCCAGGGCTTACTTTTGACTGTATTTAGGAATCTGTACTAGTGCTCATAGAATCATATGAAATACCTGGGATAGAACTGAGTTATACAAGGTCACCTTTATTCCTATATCATCTCTAGACCCTTTCAAGATTCTGTCCTTTTAAGTCTCTTTTATCTTTCCAAAGTAAACTTCACAATATTTGTTGCCTAAAATCAACATGATTTTAGGCCTTGGCAATATTGATGATGGATAAGGAACTATTCTCGTTGTTGGTATTTTTACCAATAATATCATTCAGGTATGCTTGCTTCTGCTTTCCATGTAAATAAAAACTCAGTGGTTAGTAAAAATAGTAAAAAACTAAAGATAATGTGCATATTCATACCCACCTCATGTCCATAACAGCTTAATATATTGGCTACAAGTACTGAAATCAAACTTTTTTAATAGGTGTCCAAAAGCTATTCAGTCTACTGAGTTTGAGCTTATGTGTAATTGTGTGTCTTTGGCTTTGAAGTCATCCTGCACAGAAACCCATAGATAAACAGACCCTGATAATTGATTAGATCTAAAATGACCTACCTCAGATCATTTTGCTCCTCAGGAAAAGTACTAAGGACTAAAACAATGATTATCAGAGGATAAAGAGCGTGGGTTTGATTCCATCTGTAGAACTTACTAATAACTCAGTCTGAGTCTCTTCAGCACTAGGCACTTGTAATGTAAAGGTCTGCAATAACATAAGTCTAAAACTATGCTCTGGATTCACAATGAGGAGAGAATGAATTATTATCTCATCATCACTGCTTATAGCAGTAAGGGCATTATTACTATGAAATTTAGCTAGAACTAGAATGAATTATATCTCTTCTTCCCAATACAGAAACTTATCCCATGTGAACTTTGGAATAAATAAGATTCAACAACATGTTTGTAATGTGCTAGAGAATTTTTAATGCTTTCTGATGCCATTAGCATATAAATAATTTGTCTGCTAATTACAGATGAATTATTTAGTGCCTAAAAGAGACAGGACAGGTCTTATATGCAGCTGCAATTAGGTAGTTATTGTTGCTTACGTTAAAAGTAATTGATTTGTATTTCATTTCAGACTTTAATCCTCTCACACCAGCCTTGTGCCCATTTCTCCCAAATGGTCTGAACTAATGAAGCTTTCAAGCATTTTTTTGGCTAGGTCTTGACAAGACTGGTAATTCTAAATTCTCTGAGTTTTTGATGCTATTGGATCTATGTTTCCTCATGACAAGTCAGCAGGTACATGAGCATTACAGCTGGCCTGTGACAATTGGCATCCACCTTTAGATGCATCCTGGAGATAGGGTCCAGTCAATGACATCTTGTTAATTCTAATAGCATGCATCAAGAATATTTATTTAAAACCTTGATTAAATAAAAATAATAGCTAAGTATGGAATTTTCATTTACATTTTGTATAATTATCTAATTCCATACATTTTCCCAACATAGCCTTTCAATACAGACACATCTCCAGGTGCAGAGGAAGAAACCTAGACTTAAGTGGTTCAAAGTTTGTGCCTTCCCTCCATCAATGAGTTGTGAGATATTAAGCAAGTTGTTCAATCTCTGAGAATCTTTTATTTCCTAGATCTTTAGGTGAGGTTAAAATGAGATTTTGGAAATCACTTTCCCAATTCTGTTGCCTCAATATTTCTCAGTCTACTCTTGATGGGACTCATGACTTTATATCTATGTCCAAAGAGTCTTATAGATCTTGATGCTGGAGAAATAGTACAAGTAGGACAATTGCCTTTGCACATGGCCACTTGGGCTCAATCTCTAAGGATAGAACCATAAGGTCCCTAAGCACCACCAGAAGTAATGCCTGATTACAGAATCAACAGTAACCCCTATGTTTAGATGTGACTCTCCCAAATAACAACAACAGAAAAAATCAAATAAATATTTTCCAAACTTTCTCAGAACAGGAGTAAGTTGTTTGACTTTCAATTAAACAAAGGAAGCAGCAAAACAACAATACACAAGTCATAATCAAGGCAAATAATCAAGTAAATAATAACTATCATTATCCTTTCTAAACCTAGTGGTCCAAAGTTTATCTCTTTCTCTATTATGAACAATGAGTGATTTGGGAAAATGACAACTATACAAGATTCCCTGGTGGTATTTCTAACATTGTTATCCTAATCGGTTGTGATTAGATTCACAGTACATGATCTGATATTAGGACAATATTATATTATATTAAGACAACATTATATAATGGGCAACATAAAACAAATAATTTCTTCCAGAGAATTAAAGACTGTGATAAATAATTGAAAGGTATGTTAATTGATAGTTATCTTTGTTAGTGATTTTCTACATTTTCTTCTATTTAGCCAGTTAAAAGTTGATATTTTCACTCCTAGGGATATATATCCTAGGAACCCCAAAACACAATGTGGAAAAGCCCTCTGCATTACTATGTACTTTGCAGCTCTGTTCACAATAGTTAGAATCTAGAAACAATATAAGTGCCTGAGAACAGAGGACTGGATAGAGAAGCTATGATATATCAACACAGTGAAATACTATGCTGCTGTTAAGAAAATGAAGTCATGAAATTTGCTTATAAATGAGTGAATATGGAGAGTATTATGCTGAATGAAATGAGTCAGAGGGAGATGTATGATAGACATATAGCAATCTCACTCATTTGTGGGATATAAAAATTTAAAACATAGTTTGGAAATAATATCCAAAGACAATAGAAATGAGGCTAGGAGAACCAAGTCTTACTAGGATGTAAGGTGAACTAGGTAAAAGCCTAAACAAAGGTGTCCCTCCAACTTCTGCTTCCCAGTAACCTCTTTCTTTGAGATGTAAAAGCCCAACTCACTGGCTTGGTATTATTTCTCTGCTTCTTCCCTACTTCATCAGACTGTCCGCCTAAGGGGTCAGAAACAGGATGCTTGGGGTGGCCATACCAGCTCATGGATATTGTTATTTTACAGTAGAAAGCTTGCCACAGATAGTGAAGCAGTGCAGTTTGGGTAGAGAAGGGTTCACTAGGAATAATATAGTTGAAACTGCTCACTTGGACAAGAACTGTGTGTTGAAAGGAGGTAACATGATATGCATTGTACCCACTTTATTAGCAATAGTGAAAACCAAGTATCTAAAAGGAAAAAAGAAAGAAGGAAGGAAGGAGAAAGGGGGAAGAATAAATGTCTGCCATAGAGGCAGACAGAGGGAGAAAGAAGCACTGGGGATATTGGTAATGGGAAAAGTGCACTGTTGAAGTGTGGTGTACATTGTATGACTGCAATTGAATCATGAACAATTTTCTAACAAAAATGTTTAAATAAAGTAATTAAAATTGTTTCTTTTTTACTTTTCTTCATGAGCACCCATAATTTTTCCATTCTTCTACCAAGGTTCAATGTGACTGAGATAAAAAAATATTTTGACCTTGTCAAAATTCTTTTCAATAATGTCTAAAATATTGTCTTTAATGTTATGATTTTTAGTTTAACGAATTGACTTTGTAATGGAAGCAGCTACATCATTCATGTTTGTTACTTTATTTACCACTTTGAGGGGTGTGTGTGTGTGTGAGAGAGAGAGAGAGATAGTGAGAGAGAGGAGAGAGAGATGTGCTTATAACTTATGGATGAATTCTCCACAGTGAGCCATTTAAAATTTGTCATAGCTCATGACCTGACAACACATCCAGAGAAGCTAATTTAGGTAAATACGAATTGTTTGCTAATTCCAACTGTGAGTGGATTTCTTAATTTTTTTATTCTTGTTACTTCCACTCTGTAATGATTATTTGTTAAAAGTGATAATTGTGTGGAAATAATTATTGATTAATAAATACTGGCTTTTAGAACTCTCTCTTTGAAACAATCTTTCATCAGGCAGGCAACTAAAGCAACTTATTGAAAAATCACTGGGTTTTTTTTTTTTTTTTGGTTTGTTTAACATACCTGTTAAAATACGTTTGGATATTTGTTCACATAGAATCTATTTTTGTAGAATTTGGGCTTCTCATCTCTTTCCTTAGACTTTAATAGATACATACAAAGTCAGAGAACACTTTATTTCCTCATTTCATGTTTTTAACATTTAAATAATTGGCCTTCTTAAAACGATGGAAAATTGGATTCTCTGAGTTTTAATAATCTCATAAGAAGTAAGTGCAAAATGTGAAATGTTTAGATTTTATTGGTCATAGAATCAAATATATCTGTGGAATAAAATGAGATAGTGTGGTTTAATAGAGGAACTTTATTAAATTACTTTAAAAAGGAACTTTAAAAAAGACTTGCTTGGTTTCTATTTCTTTTCTGAATAGTTGGTTTCAGGAAAAAATTACAAGTAGCAAACCCAACTTGTATATGACTCAGAAATAAATAGGCTCTGGTTAGTTTTTCTTTTTATGTGCTGATTAGGTTGCAGACCGGTCATTTCACGCAACAGCTACTTCTTGAGTGCTTTGGGGATCCCCAGCACCACGAGAAGCTGCATCTGGGCTGCCTCCTGTCCTCAGGGAGCTGACACAGTTGTCCGTGTGAGGTAAGACACAAATCTAAGAGGTTCCAAAAGAATGAACAGCTGCTAAATTTCAGAAAGTAAATAAAAGCAATAAACAATGATGATTGGATAGCTGAGAATAAAATTCTGTTTAGTAAATCAAAATAAATTAAACATCTAGATTGAAAAGAAAAATGTGGGTTCAGGTCCTTGTAGCAGGAGTTTTCAAATCTTGGGACAAAATAGAGATTGTTGGGGCCTTAGGCTGAGAGATTAAAACAAATGGGAGAGAGAGAGAGAGAGAGAGAGAGAGAGAGAGAGAGAGAAAGGAAAAGGGAGAGAGAGAGGAGAGAGAGAAAGAGAGTGAGAAAACTTGTCAAATCAGGCTTCAGTCATCCAATTTTGAGCACAACTTCAGACACAGTCTACCCATTTACCTAAGCTGGTATATGCGCACATATTCTGTCTAAGAATGAACATTTCTGCTAAATTTCTACTGTTATGAACTAAAATAAAAGGTGTATGTGGTTAGCCATTTTATAGATTCTAAAGAAACTGCATGTCAATGTTTTTTACTACTGTGTGAGCCAAATTAGAATGATCAACTTGTCTCCTACAGTCTGATAATTGTCCTTCTTGGCAACGATAATTTTTATAATGATAAGAAACTTTGAAAATTTTAAACTTGAGTGTGGCAGGATAATAACAGTGAAAGGGAAAGAAGATTCACTGACTAGATCAGTATGGATCATATCTTGGAAAATGAATAGCTTGAAAACTGGAAAGTAAATCTGACTTAAAAGAAATTGTGAAAGAATTAACAGCAATTGGAAATCTTTGGAGTTTACATGTAAAAATAAAATCACGTAAGATACCTAAACCCAAGATATCTAAACCCAAGGTTTAGAAGATGGGATGTCAAATTGATACTAATAAAATCCAGCTTAGAGACAATGCCAATCATCTTATTGTTTATGCTCTCATTTTACCAGGATAATAAAGAGATAAGATTAGGTTTGTTGAAGATTGTAAACTCATTATAGGGAGGTGTCAGTGTCAAAATTTATTTAACCCTTAGTTCATCTACTACAAAACTGTGGACACATTTCCATGTGTTAGATCACGTAGGACCAAGAAAATCCTGTAAGAATGTAGATATTTTTTCAAAGTACAAAGGGAAATAACAAATTAAGAAAATAAGGTAATCCAATTTTCCACCTAACTTGAACCCACATAACTAGATATGAAAACTGTTTTGCTTGAAATGTGAATAAAGGCTTGTAGAAAGGCAATCAAGAAAATAAGAGGTAAAGTAAGAAGTTCTTAACAAAGATATGAGAAAAATTGGATGTTGGCTTTGGTACACACACAGAGAGTTGCCAGATAACGTCCAGGATGTCAAAATTAACTTGTATTTCTGATCAATCACACGGGACATTTTTACATGCAAAATTGGGCACATTCTTTATACAAAACATTTTGCACTGTTTACCTGAAATCTGGATTTAACTGGGCCTCTGTATTTTTATTCAAGAAATCTGGCAACCTTATCTATGTATGCATGAATGGACAAATATCTGCATAGTAAACACACATAATATATAGTTGGGGAGCTAGCCAACATTTTTCACATGCAAAAACAAAAGGTTAAGGAATTATTCATGCATAAACTTTTGTTGACTTTACAATGCATCTCATTGCCTTGCCTTTTTTCTGCAAGCCTCTCTTTACTCAACAAGCAAAGTGATTTTTAAAAATCAAGTCCTAAGGATTGGGGTCAGGGAAAAATATGATTATGTCATTCCCTTTCTTAAAATGATTTTTGTATTTTCCCTTTGTTTTTGGCATAGAATTCCATTTTCTTACCCTGTGGTGCTAGGCCTCACATGATTAGGTTCATTCACTGTGGCCAAACTAATCACTAATGATATTATTCTCTCAGGCTACATTTAGCCCCAATACCCTTGGCCGTTTTCTTCAGACACTCAAACTGGTATATACCTTTCCCCTGAAACTTTTTCAGGCCATTCAATGCTCTTTATTGTCATTCAGATCAAAACTCCAATTGCTTTTTTAGATTGGCCTTTCTGGGATCACCTCAGCTTGCTTTCTTCAACCTTGATAAGACAACTTTTTTTTTTTTTGTGAACTTCTTTTTTTATTAAATGATTTCTTTATTTAAATACAGTGATTACATACATAATTGTAGTTGGGTTTCAGTCATAACAAGAACACCGTCCTTCACTGTGCAATCTTCCTATCACTAATGCCGCCATCTCTTCCCTCCACCACCCCTCGCCTGTATTCAAGACAGGCTTTCTGCATCCCTCACTCACTGACATTGTTATGATAGTTCTCAGCACAGATTTTTTGACTTAGGTCATTTTTGCGAGGGGATGTTGTGAGGGAGGTTTAGCATCATCCTTTGCCCCAGCCCATTAGATGTTTTATGTTGTGACAACTAAAAATGGCTCATAAAATAGCCCCAAGATAACTTATCCCTGGTTGAGAAGTTCTGAAGAAATTAAAACACTTTGATCTTCGTTATATAGTTTCCTTTACTCAATAGTACTTTATCTCCACATTTTCTATATTTGTCACATAAACTCATCATCTCTTCCATTGTTTTGAGTCATGCCTAGTGGTGATCAGGAACTACCTGATTCTGAACCCCTATAGTGCTCAAGGAACCATATGCCAAGCTAGGGGATTGCAAAGTATGTGTCTTAACCCTAAAGCTATTTCTCTAGCTCTACCATATTTTTTCCACTAGAAGAGAAACAATATATGCGATGTTTGATATTTTGTATTAGCCACTATATTTCTATGTCAATAACCAGACCTAGCTCATAAAGGTGTTCAATAAACTTTGATTGAATTCATGCTAGATAAACTCAAAGGAGCTTTATTAAAAAGCTACCATGCCTCAGGCACTATTAAACCTAGGTGAAATAAGTCTATAAGGCATTACGCCTACTCTCTTGTCTGTTATCTAGTTGAATGTTCATGAACTCCAGTATGAGTGTCAAGATTACAAATTCTCTAGGCAACTGGTGTTCTAAGTTAGGTTCAGGGAAGCCAAAGACGCCACATTCATGGATTATTCTATACAGAAAATTATCCTCCCCCAGTGAAGAATATTACTTCTGAACCACTAAATTAAGCCATGGACGGCTCATTTGCAGAGCTGTGTGAGCATTCCTAGGAAGAACGACATTAAAGAGAAGTAGAAATTATCAGGGGGAAAAAAAACAACTTGATTAAAAGAAAATTTGTGAAAAGAGTTATATCTCAAAAACGAATAAAGAGAAGTAGGAAAAGGGATTTCACAGACCAAGACCAAGATAGATAGCAGGAGCAGGAAGACCCAATTTATGGGGAAAACATCCTGGCACAGACTTAAAGGGAAGGTCCCAAAGACTTCCTTTGAATCTGGAGAACGGAAAAATCATACAAGAATTATTTACATGAATCTTTGATATTGTAGTATACCACTTATCTTAGCTGAAATATAATTTCTGCTATGAACTATGACATAGTTCTTCATTGCCTGATACAGAAGACATTGCCTCCTTTCCATGTTTATTTTCTAGATAAAACTTACATTTTTGTATTTGTGGTGTCCTGGGGATAAATATCAGTGGGGTGCTGGGGTAAAATTACTGGCTAAGAGCTTAGGGGGTCACTCTTGGTGATGTGCAAAGGATCACATATTTTGTTTGGGATTGAACTAGAGTTGTCTGTAGGCAAGCCAATTGTAACATCTTAAAATAGTTTTTTTTTTTTTATCAAAGCACTGTTAAGTTTGTAACATACAGGTTTCAAGTATATATTTTATAATTAATCGGCATACTATATATTAAGATCACCACTGAGATTCTGGATTCAATTTGTCATCCTAAAATTGATCCTTTTTTTTTTGTCTGTTTATCTACAATCTTAGACACTACCTTCTGGAAACCACTATTTTACATTTGTAATCTTAATTTTGTTCATTCATTTTTTTTTCATTTCGTTATCTTCTACCTATAAGTAAAATGAAAGCACACAGTGTTTATCTTTCTCAGACTGACTTAGAAAAATTTTTATCTTTATTATAATTGAGTAGTATTTCATTGTCATATTGACCTCATCGTTTCTTCTGTTTTCTGTTTGGGACCAGGCCTCAGATTGCTTAGAGGTTGGTTCTAGCCTTGCCTGGGGTAGTATATGGTATTGGAGATTGGATCCATTATCATGTATGAACATCATGAGCTCCATTCATTTGAGATATCTCCTCGCATTTTATCTCATCTTCTTTATCTACTTCTCTGCCACTGAATACTTGAGTTATTTTCAGATATTGGTTCTAGAGCTAGAATTATTTTGTGGGTATAGCTATCACTTCATATTAATACTCTTGTATTCTTCAGTTAAGTAGCATAATGAAGATAATTGGATAATGTAATGTTTTAATTCTTTGTTTTATAGTAATCTTCATACATTTTCCATAATGGATGTACATAATGAATGTAGGAAAAGGTACCCGAGGCTGACATTTTGTACATGTCTTTTACTAGCATTGTTTTTTATACTCTGACAACTATTCACATGGATGTGAGATGACATCTCTGTTGCTTTGATTTATATTTCATTGATACTAGGAGGTGATGAGCTTTTCTCATATGTATGTTGGACATATAAAAGCCTCTTTGAAGAAGACTTATCTTTGATATTTTAATTGCATATTTTATTTTTTGGTTTTTATTTGTTGAATCACTTGAGTTCTTTTTCTAGCTTGGTTATTAATCCTTTATTGGGTTTTGGATGTGAAAATACTTTCTCCAATTCATTAATTGCATTCTAGTTTTGATGATAGTTACACTGTGTACTTTTTTAGTTTGATGCATTTGTTTATAAAATTAACTTTCAAGAAAATTAATGTCATACAAAAATTTTACATATCCTACATGCATCTTGCAGTAGAATTTTTTCAATAAGGATCTACCCATGTAACAACCACCCAGATAAGAAAAGAGTATATAACCATGCACTTAAAACATCCCTCTCCCTAACCATGATGTGTTTTCTATTTTCTTCCCTAAATAACCACACTGCTGATTACTATCATTACTGGATGATTATTTTTCAACTTGTGAATTATATAGAAGTGAAATTTTACTATATAGGCAATTGTGTTTTCTTTCATTTGCTCAAATTTTTGTCTGTGACTTTCATCCACATTTTTTGGTAGCAGGAGTTCACTGGTTTTTGTTGTTCACATTATATTGATCATTATATAAGTATGATACAAGTATGATTCTATCTGGTTTTCATGATAATGTCTAAAGCTTTTGCAAATAGTGCTTCTATGAATATTTATATCTATGTCTTTGTGAGACTCTGTATGCATTTATATTGGATATATGTCTGCTAGTTGAATTGTTGGGCTACAGGATAAGTTCAGCTGTAATAGAACTTGCTAAAGATTTCCCCAAAGTGGTTGATTCTGTTTACTTGCATGAAAATTATATTAGCTCCACATGAGAAAAGGCAGCAACATATAGTATTAGGAAATGATGAGGGAAAAGTGTTGCCTTAAGAAAAATATAGACTATTCTGTAACAATTTGTACATATTTGGCTTACTTCATAGTTTATAGCAAAGCTGATCACTTCCTTTTGTGAAATTTTACCCATGTGCCTACTTGAAGCCTACTTCAGACCAGATAATGATGGCAAGGATCTACTGACTCTAGAAAATTCAAATTATTCCCTGAATATTGGGGATTGGGGAATAACTTACTCTATAAGTGTATAGTACTCCTTTAACTAAATCATAAAATATCATTGCTATGTTATATGAAAAGTTTATGAGGTCACACAAATGCTTGCTTACTGTGCATATGGTAAGAGCTGTGCATTTCAAGTTAAATATAGGAGCAGTTCGAGCTGTAAAGAAGTGGTTTAAGAAATCAAGAGAACTATAAATGGCCATCTGCTCTCTTCTCCATTTTTATTTGCTAAATTAACCCAGTGAAATATTTTAATGAATAATGGGTTGGTATTCCATCTGCTCATTAATTTTTTCACACTATACAATAATCCATCATTTTTACTGAGTGGAAACAATTTTCTACTTTAGAAAAATATTTTTAAAAAGTAGAATTTTCAATATAATTCTCCTTTCCATTAATTTCAAACATGTTTTAGAGATGCAAATACTGAGAGTGTCTTAGTCAGGGTAATAGAAAAATAATTTCAGTTCTTTGCCATGGCAGTGCATATCAGGCTATGTGTGCCTTTGTTTGGTAAATTGGGTGCTTAAGCTTACTTGAAAAGAATTTTTCTATGAATAACCAAAAGTTGCAGAGTTTTAAATGGCATCACTGATAATCTAATGCTTTGTAAAAAATAAAAGTGTACCTATGAATTCTTGAAAAATAATGCAAAACATATGCCACTATCAGAAGGGAGCTTCTGGTATTCCAATTCAGTATTCATTGCTCTAAATTGAAACAAGTTGTGCATATTTATGTTCATTTGTACAAGCACACATTTAAAGTTTCATGTAAGTATATTTTTAATTTGTTTCTATTGCCTGCTTCTCTTAAGTTGACATGGCACATTATACACTTTCGGGCCATTTAAGGTTCATGTGTCTGGGAGCAGATGCCAGTTTAATGCGATCTTTAATGCCTGCTGTGCCAATTCCACAAGTAGATTCCTGGAAACAGGATTTGGCCAGAAGGTTCAAGCTGACATTTGGAGGCTTGATGGATGAGGTTGGAGCTGAAAAGGGAAGGGGCTTCAAAACTCTTCCATATTGACAATGCTTAAGATTTTTTACATCGTTTATCAAATATTTCCTCTCCTCATCATTTTCTAACTCAGTCAGTTTTAAATAATTTATCAGTAGATTTTTGAAAGCCCATTTTGGATCACTCCAGTTCTTATAGGTTCTGGGACCTGAGGGTATTCTTACCTATCTATAGAAATATATTATTCCCTGTAAAGAAAAAAGGGCATTGTGCAGAGGGAAAGGAAAATAATGGGCAGCAATGTTCTTATGTGTGTGTGCTATAGTAATGTCTTTAGTTCTTATTTTGCTTTATGGGTCATACCTAGCAGTGGTCAGGATTTAATTCTGGTTTTGTGCTCCTGGATCACTCCTGGTGATACTAGTGACTATACAGGGATCTGGGGATAAAATCAGGGTCAGCTTTTGCTAGGACAAGCAACTTACCATTGTATTTTCTCTCAAGACATGTAATATCTTTTTTAAATAATGACTAAATTCCAAAAGTATGACACTGACTAATCATTATGTCTATTATAGATGTGCCTTCTTAGAGTAATAGTTCAAATTCCTTTTGAGTTCACTTATATTTTATTTCTACTAAATTGCAGGAATTAAAATTATAGCTTTTATTTATTTATTAGAATCTATGAAATATTGTCCACTTATGTTTTCTCAGCACAGTCTCTGTGCCCAGCATAGTATTCAAATGATTCTCCAGACCTAATTTCTTTCATAATTTTAGCTCCAAGTATCTCATTAAATTGACATGATTTCATTTCAATGTGTAAATAGTATACTATAATAACTTTCATGAAAAGGTTACATTAAAATTAAAAAAGAAAAAAACTGGAAAGCAGAGTGAAAGCACAGCAAGTAGGTTATTTGCCTTGCACATGGACAACCCATATTGGGTCTCCAGCATCCTAAATTGTGCCCTTAGCCACCAGAAATGAACCCTGAAAGCAGACCAAAGAGTAAGCTCTTAGCAACCCCAGGTGTGGCCCAAATAAGACAAACAAATACACATCCATACACAAAATAGGTAAAAATCAACGAGTCAATATTTTAAGTGGCCCATTATAAGAAATCAAGAAATTCTCTTTAGTTGAACTTGAATACTAAAAAAATATCTGGATAGGCTTCTTCCATTCTGGAAAAAAAAAAACCCATGTCCTCTATTTACCATGCACTTCTTTTTCTCTCCCTGCACATTTTGCAAGATGTATTTCTTGGAAGACAACTATTCTACCTCCACAAAATAAATACCTGGGTGGATAGCACCAAATGGCAGGTACAAGCCTGTTCTTAATTTGAGACTTTTGAGGATATTTAATTTTCATTTTTAATATTTTTTTTTTTTTTTTTTTTTTTTTGGTTTTTGGGCCACACCCGTTTGACGCTCAGGGGTTACTCCTGGCTATGTGCTCAGAAGTCGCCCCTGGCTTGGGGGGACCATATGGGACGCCGGGGGATCGAACCGCGGTCCTTCCTTGGCTAGCGCTTGCAAGGCAGACACCTTACCTCCAGCGCCACCTACCCGGCCCCATTTTTAATATTTTTATAAAATTTTGGTTCAAAATAGACACTGCATGTCTTTGGGAATGACAAACTATTTCCAGGTGTTATGCAGTGTAACTAATAAGAAGAGACACATTTATTGACAACCTACCATTAAAAAAAAAAGATGTGTTTCTGATATGTATCTTGCCATAAATGACCAAGACAGCCACAGCAACTAAAGAATCAGTACACAGCTAATAATGACCCATCGTCTGTGCCCATGGTACTCTCAAAAGTTAAACACTCTGAATGTCATAGGAAGTTCTTTGTTAGTTATAGAATAGGAATATCATGAGAAAAATCATTAGGTTCTACAAATGGCATAAACAGGTTTCATTAAAACATAATTTATTTTGGCAGTAGAGAGAAAATACAGCAGGTAGGACATTTCTCTTGCATGTAACATGCCTTGAATTAATTCCTGGCACATTCTCCATGTGGTTTCTTGAGCCCCTTCATGATTGCTCAATAAGTACAGAGCAGTCAGTAAACACTGAACACTACTGAGTGTAACCAAATAAAAGAACCAAAACAAAACAAAGAACAAACACCTACAACATACTTCATTTTGAAATCTGTTATACTTTAGTGTTTCTATTAGAATTTGATGATATATCAGGAAACAGAAAGGGCCATGTGATTGTCTCCTAAAATATTTGAGCATTTATGATAGAATTGACTTCCTTAATCTTCTCAGAGATGTTAGAAAAACTCCAGAAACACAGCTACTCTATTAATCTTTACCAGTATATCCCTAATGGTAAGAGAGTGCAGGGCAATGAGGCATTGTTAGTATATAGTCATTTAAAGGAATGACTTGAGACATAGGTTTTTCCATCTGAGAGCCTGAGTTCAAATCCCAGATCCTATTATTAACGACTTATATAGCCTTGGGGAAATTAATCTCTCTCAGCAGCTTCAATTTATGCATTGAGGGTATAAATTCATCTACCACCAGGGATAGTGAGAAAATAAAGATTTTATACAAAATGTTTATTTCCATGCCTTGGCAGAAGTTGTGCTGAATAAATTGTAACTCTTTTCCATAATAAACTTTGTGATCTTCCTACCTTAGATAGAATTATTTGTTTTTAAGAAAGAATGTGGGATGGAGAGTGAGTCTTATGCATGAATATTAAAAATGCTAGAGGATTTCTTGGACCATTCATTACTGAATTCCAGCCCTCCCCCAGTATGATTATTCTGATGAGCATCCAAAAGGATTGGTGGATCAGGGATTGGAGTTATTCCCCTATGCCATCAATAAATGAATAGCTTATAAGATTTATAAATTAATGTTGAATTCTTTCTTTTTCCTTGGCCTTAATTGTATACCTTAGTGTCCACAGAACAGAAATAGCACTCACAGCTTGATATCGGTCAGAGAATAAAGTATGTTTATCAAATCCATAAAGAATGTTCGATTTTTCAATCCGTTCCAATCAAAAACTTGTGTTGACTATCATGTTAATTAGAATACCTTCTACTCTACTGAAGTGGCCTATATAATCAATGTTTTACTTCCCCATGTCTCAAAGCACATAATTTGTAGTTTTATGAAATGTACGAGACAGATAGTACCAAATCTTTGCATTAGCAGCAGGTCTCCAGAGCTTATAGCTGTGCTGAAAATAAGAGAGAGAGAGAGAGAGAGAGAGAGAGAGAGAGAGAGAGAGAGAGAGAGAGCAAGTAAAAGAGGGAGGAAGTGGGGGATAAAAATATTGAGACTTCCAGCCTATATTCTGAGATATTATTGCAAAAACATTAACATTTTTATAGTCAAGATTATTACCTATATGATCAGCTAAACAAATATATCACACTTAAAATTAAAAGCAATCTCAAGACATACCAACTAGAGCTCTATTACTTTTCACATTCATTCCCTTTTTTTTTTACAGATTTCTTCAATATTTTATAAATGAGAAGAAAAATATATTTATCTGGTAACATTAAAAATATTAATATTTTTGAATATTCTTAGTCCTATCAATATTATGAAATTAACATTTAAAAGGGAGCCCTGGGTTGTTTTTATACCAGAAGCTATTTTAAGTGATGCAAATATTTGTTTATATGTACAAAATTATCTATGTTTATTTAATGAAAGCAGTGTGTTAGGAATTTACTGACATAAATAAGACATGTTATCTCCCTTCCAAGAGCTCTCAGTCTGTTCCATGCAACCAGACACAAACGAACCATGCTAACTAATTTAGGAAAAAGAAAATGCGTGACATTAGCACAAAGCCCACGTGCTCTGCCAAGAAATATCAGAGAATGTTTCATCGAAGACTTGGAATTATGAGTTCAGTAACTGAAGAATTCGATAACTTTTTCTTAATCATACAAAATGCAGGACATCCAGAAAAGGAAACATCATCAAAAAGTCATCCAATTGTGAGAGCAGTAATGAATCAAGATGGTTGCGGGAGCAGTGTAGACAGAAGCGGGTGGAGGCAAAACTGTAACTAACATGGAGGAACCTCAGAATAACACACTGAGCAAGCAGATGGAAATGTCTTTGCCAAGTGATCAGTGATTTGCAGAGAGATTACAAGAAGGAAAATAATCTGATGTCATCTAAAACTTCTCTTTTATTTACATCACTCTCTTGCAAGCCACCCCAACACTGAACGCAAACCATTAGTCATTCTGGATCTTTCCCCAACGCTCCATGAGGAAAGTCCAGGAACTGCTCTGCAAGCCTGGCCACTCACTATGTTCCTTGCCACATCATCCTATATGATAGAGCATCTTTCATTTCCCCACTGATCTGTCGCATTTTCTCTCTTGACCCCACTAATTAATCTGCTCTCAACATGCCATAGATATTCCCTTAAGACAAGTGAGATAATATCCATTACCCTTCTATTTTTCTTCTCACCTACTTTCCCACTTTGCGCGTATGAAAGTATGTGATCTTTAGAACAAGTCTCAAAACCCTATGGGACTATTTCATCTGTCCTCAGACATTTTCTTTTTAATCTTTATTCAGCAGCTCTCCTAGATTTTGTATGATTCCCTCAACACTCCTAACCATCCTGTACTGAAGAGCCCTTTCACCTGTTTGCCCTCTCGTTCACTTACTCAAGTTTTTGCTTAAACATTGACAATATCAAACAGTGACAAACACTTGTTTATGGATTACAAAATTTACAAACCAAAAGTGGAAGAAAAATTGGCAAAGAATCAGTCACAGGGTGAAATGGTGGAGAGTCTTGACCACCTTGGTGTTGGTGGAATGCCATGAATTTTTAGAGCAAATTGACAATAACAACAATATTATCTAATTTATAATTTTAAAAGTTTTAGTGAACAAGTCTCAATATCAGAGGCATTCTGAGAGAGTTCAAGTTGAATCAAAGAGCAGTTGGCTTCGATTTTCTCCTCCCTTGCCCCTCTTACTTTCTTCACAGCAGTTGTCACCACATGATATCTAATATAGAAATTTGTTTTGTACCTTTCACTTTGGGTATGGCCTGATTCAGTATTAAGTGAATATGTTTATTTGAGACTTTTTAATTTGAAGTGATGGTACAGCATCTCCTTCCATGTAAAAAAAACAAAGGATATATAGAAAGATGATGGAAAAGTTAATTTTGTCCAATCACTATATGCAATCCCTATTGACTCTCATTTATTTTTTTTGCAAAGCTATCTGGATTTAACAAAAATCTGCATGATTCCTATTTCTATTAAAAACATTTATTGTAAACTCAGCAGCAAGTAGTAAATATTAAATACTTCAATGCTTTCTCTTATTCATATGCTCAGATTGCCAAATTAATCAAAATAAAGCTTGTCTCTATAAGATTTCCTTCTTTTATTGCACTATGGAAAATAGTCATCAAAAATATTTGATGATAAATATAAATGGAGCAAGCTTATATTGATCTTGAAGTGCCACATTCTGTGTTACTTGCAGTTCAAGAGATGGTAAATGAGCAGAATAATTATTTTTTGGGTCCAGTAGGCTGACATAGTTGTTTGAAAAACTAGATAAAAGAACTAGTAGTGAGTTGTGGATAAGATGTTGATGTTCTATTTTTTTAATATTTATTTATTCCTTTATTTTTTGGTTTGGGGGTCATATCTAGTTTCAATCAATCTTGGTCCTTTCATCCATCACCTAGATGCAGACATTGGACATGTCACTAAGCTTCTCCAGGTCTCAAAAAATCGTGTCTAAAAATGAGTAGGAAAGAAAGCTGTAAAGTAAATCAGCTTCAGAATTCCCTCTAATTTAAAGTACTGAGACCTGATTTGAACTTGAAATTAAATGAAGCAGAAGAAACACAACCATTAGAAGAGTCTGTGAGAGAGTTTTGTAAAGCATGGCTTTTTTGTTTGTTTTGTTTTGTTTTGGGGCCACACCTGGTGCGCTCAGGGGTTACTCCTGGCTATATGCTCAAAAATCGCTCCTGGCTTGGGGGACCATATGGGACGCTGAGGGATCAAACAATGGTCCTTCCTAGGTTAGCGTTGCAAGGCAGATAGATGCCTTACCACTAGCACCACTGCTTCAGCCCCAACATGACGTTTTTAAGACTAAGTGATAACCGGGCATGTGTTGGGACATGCCATCCTAGGTGTTTTGCCATTAGATAGCATCTCATTAAAGGAAGTTTAAGAAATGTTGGTTTTTTTTGAGGGCCAGAGCAATAGCTCAGCAGAAGGGCATTTGCCTTGCAAGCGGTTGATCCAGGACAGACCTCAGTTCCATCTCCGGCATCCCATATGGTCCCCCAAGCCAGGAGCGATTTCTGAGTGCAGAGCCAGCAGTAACCCCTGAGCATCACTAGGTGTGGCCCCAAAACAAAACCTAAAAAGAAATGTTGGTTTATTATCAATATTAACACCTTTGATATATGACCGAAAACTTACGTAGGGCAATTGTGTCCTCTAAATGAAAGTGCATCTTTAATAATTTTTTCCTTAATTATGCAAAATAAGACTATTAAGACTACACGATGATAAATTCCTTCTAGATATTGTAAATTAATGGAAACAGTTCGCACGTCAGAGGAGAAGTTGTTTCTGTTTAGCTGAATATATTTTTGTTTGTTTTGGAACCATACATAACTTCTTGAAGCTTAGTCTATTCTTCACTCAGTTATCATGACTAGATGGTTCAGAGAACAATGTGGAGTTCCAGGGATCAAACCCAGGTTAGCTGTGTGTGTACAAGGCTGGTCTAAGTCTCTAGACCTAAATGTATTTTGTAATTATTAGCTTAGGAGATGCAGTGAAAATGTATAGAAGCAGTTTTTAGAAATAAAAAATAATATCAAATATTGACACTTCATAGCATATGTGAAATTTAGGTTGCAGTATCTTATATGTGAAAGGAACTATATGCTATGGAAATTATGGGCAAGTATTGCTTTGTAAACTTGATCATTAACTGGAGGTCAGAGTTAAGAAAATTCAGACGTTTTTCACATTATTTTGGATCCAATGCTATCTTCTACTAGCAGTTCCTGAAAACCAGTGTTTTCTTTTGGCTACCTTTTGCATTACTTTTTTGAAACAAAAAAAATCCACAGTTAATTATTTCAATTTATTTACTTATGTTGGTAACTATTGCTATTTATCAATTTATTTAAATAATAAATTTTTTATTTATGCTTTATAATTACAAACACATTTGTAATTGGGTTTCAGCCATAAAATGCATACCCCCTTCAGGAGTGCAACTCTCCCGCCAACAATGTCCCTCATTTTCCTCCTCCCCCAACCCTTGATCTGTCTTTAAGGCAGGTACTGTATTTGGCAACAATACTATTATTGATAGTTTCTCATGGACGCATTTCCAACACCATACCCATCACCAGTGTTCCCGTCTTCCTCTCCAAAGTGTCACAACTTTCTCCATTCAACCATTCACTCAATTAAGTCGATGAGTACCTCAATTATGTCCCTTTGCACTTTTGTTGCTACTTTATGTATCTATAAGACGCACAGATGATTGATTTCCCTCAGCATGACATCCTCTAGTGCCATCTGTGTTGCTGAAAATTGCATGTTTTTTCATTACTAGAGCTACCTATTCTCCCACTGTATAGATATACCACAGCTTCTTGTCCCATTCATCTGTAGTTGGTCATTTAGGCTGTTACTATATCATTTTTTGTTTGTTTGTTTGTTTGTTTGTTTGGGTCACACCCGGCAGCTGCTCAGGGGTTATTGCTGGCTCTATGCTCAGAAATCGCCCCTGGCAGGCACAGGGAACCATATGGGATGCCAGGATTTAAACCACCATCCTTCTATATGAAAGGCAAACGCCTTACCTCCATGCTATCTCTCCGACCCCTGTTACTATATCTTGCCTATTGTACTAAGTGCAGTGATGAATATAAGGGTGCATATAATAAGTCATCTTGAATTACTAAAAACATAGCTTCTTCTTCTGGTGAGCATTATTAGCAATTATTACTCTAATCACAAATACTAATATTAGTAATTATTATTCTAATTACAATGTAAAGGCCAATGCCAAAACCTGCCTATGAAAGTCACCCTCTGTAAGCAGTAAGTATCTATTGAGGATCCACATTGAAAAATTTCTTAGAAATTAGTCTGTTTTTTTTAATTTTTTAATTTTTATTTGATGCTCAGGTGTTATTCCTGGCTAAGCGCTCAGAAATTGCCCCTGGCTTGGGGGACCATATGGGACACCAGGGATCGAACCACGGTCCTTCCTTGGCTAGCGCTTGCAAGACAGACACCTTAACTCTAGCGCCACCTCGCCGGCCCCGGGAATTAGTCTATTTTTTAATTCAATGATTGTATGTAATGTATCTAAACATATTTGGCCATGAGTCAAGCCATTACATTGATCAGAGAAGACCTCCATGAAAAAGAACTTAAATTATTTTTCTTAGATATTGCTAATTACATAATTGTAATAATGCTGCTTCTTTTCAAGTACACAAATGAGAGAAGTGAGAGAAGTTCCTAGCACCTTGAAGACTAGATCAGAATCATTCATTTGTATATTATTTTGGCATCTAGCATATATCAGCAATTCTTTCATTGAAGAGCCTCATAAGTTTCTGACCAAAGGACAATACACAAACTGCTTACTGCAGAATAATTCATGAGCTACTCACGGTGAAAGGGTCATCTCTTCTATCTGTAAACATCTTCAAGAGATGTAAGAGTACAGAATTGAATTGAAATCTTCAAAACCTTAATATACTTATTACTTGCTTCTTACTCTAATTTATGGATGTGACTTTTGTAGTATGTCATAGAAATAATTTGTCTACAATAATTTCATAAGCATCACTGAATAGCTTTCCTATAATAAAAGTATCATTATTATATTGAGTCAGGCTTAAATACAAAATATAAGTTGCACTTCATTGTAGAATGCATTTAAATCCCTTGATTAAACCCTACTAACTCAATTTCAAATGACATTTCATGCCCTTAGCCTTTTAATTTTTTTCTGCTCTACATGATTATTCTCTTTCTTTGGCTTCCCATCACATTCATTGATTGTATTTTACTATTATTTTACAGGAAAAAATAGGTTATTTATGTGTTTATGTTAACTACAGTTATTTAACAATTTTAAATTGTGCAATAGTGGAGCTAATTTAAATATATTGAATTTATCATGGTTGAATTGCCTTTAAGGAGCAGGCTGCTCTTCCTACATAATCCTTCACTAATGGTTCTTTTTTTCTTTTCAGCATCTTTTGGTTTCCAGCTGCTATTAATCCAGCCCAAGGCATTTGGGAGGGATGGGTTTAGCTACAGTTTTGCTGAGCTGGTAGAAGTCAACCTGAGCTACATTAATTGTGGTTTCATTGGAGGAAGACAACAGATGGACAGAATGTTAGCATCCTTTTGCTAGGTCAGTGGTTAAGCATGACCTAGACCAGTAGCAACAGCATCTCCTGGAAAATTCTAAAACTATCAAGAATGACTAAAGGATAAGTTTGGGACCCAGAAATCCAGTTGCAGAAATCCTTCAGGTGATTTTAATTATTATTAAGTTGCCAGCACCAATGAGGAAGGTCCTCCATCAGCATGGAAAATAGTTTAGGAACCAAAACAACCCAGAATACCATCCCAAACTAGGGAAGTTCAGGAAATAACACACTTCTCAGTTAATTTCAACTCAAAGCATATATGTGGGTTTCAATGTAGTTGAACATGTAGCTAAATAAATAAATGCCCGATTCAGTTCATGGGATATTCCATTTGACTCTCTGTTTCCTCACTTACAGAATAAGACCAAATTTTCTGGGGTGTAAGGATTAAAAAGAAGATCTAAAGATATGTTTGCCTAAATGAGACCTTAGAATTAGGCCTTCACTTGTTAAAATACCTTCCAAACAGCATTAATCTTTAAGTCTTATATTGTATTTGAAATTTATGTTTTGCCAGGGTGGAGCGATAGCACAGTGGTAGAGCATTTGCCTTGCACACACCTGACACAGGATGGACCTGGGTTCGATTCCCAGCACCCCATATGATCCCTATGAACCTGCCAGAAGTGACTTCTGAGCACATAGCCAAGAGTAACCACTGAACATTACCAGGCTTGCCCCTGCCCAAAACCACCAAAATAATAAATGTATGTATTACCTCTGGGCCCCCTAGATCTCTCTGTTCTCTGGCCCAGTGTTGGCATGTTCCAGAAGAATAATACATGTTTGGTCCATATATATTTAATCAATTCATAGTTGTGCCACTTTGTCATTTATATCAGATCCACGAATATATTCTTGAACTATTTAACACGATAGAACATAAGGCAGGTAATGGTGCACTGGAGGACATTTCTGGGTGCAATAGTGTCAAACTATTTTAGAAAACAAAACATGAGAACTGAACGAGGATCAACCTCTCAGAAAGCAAGAGTCAAGTTACTTGCCCTCTGAGGTGATAAGTTCAGCCCCCAGTCTCCCACTCACTTTTATCTAATACATATGGCAAGCAGAGAACAGAGAATTGCAGTTGTTTTTGAAGTCCAAACCCTTTTAAAATCAATGTGAAGTTACTTAAGATTCAAATGACAGTCCTATGAAAGTCAGATTGTATTCTTTGCCCTCTCTTTGACAATGATTATAGTAATTGAGCAGAATATAGTCTTCTCCATTGAAGTGTATGAATGTAGACACTTAAGGTTATATTTGCAAGGCAGCACGTATAGACCTAGCCATGTGTCTCCTCGTAATACTGCTGGTGTCAGGCAAAGAAGTGCTTTTTCTCATTGGCTTGAAAATGGGACCTTGTGTCATCAATGCCAGTGCCCTTCAGACCCATCTATTATCCCATTTCTCTCTGACTTTTTTTCAATTAATTTCATTTTCAGAGTATGGTGTCACTGAGAGCTGACTTCTGTGCTTTGTTCGGTGATAGTGTTTCCAAGTGCTGACTAGATCTTTTTGGTTGAAGAGTTGGTTAGGAAAATTACTGTCAAGCTCACTCACCACCAGAGTAACCAAATGTTAATACCTTTTGGGAATCCAGACATTTATATAATCTGACTCTATGGCACTGAGGTACAGTGTATGTAGTGTATTTATGATTGAACAGAAAGTTTCAAATAGCAGCCTGTGAAATTGGATTTTAGATGTAATGTACCATAAATAAGTGCTATAAAGATTGCCTTTAATGCCATAAATCAGCTTTTATTGGTTTCAGCTATCTCATTCTGGTTATTGTATTACCCACAAAATCAGAAGGAATCAAAGAGCTGAAATATTTTTATTTTAATATCCCATATTCTACAATAATGGCACATGCACACCTACCATCTTCCTTTTGGGGCAGGTTGGACAAAGTTGACAGGTGGTGGGCCCTGGCAAGAGATCAGTGGCAGGATCGTTGTAAACAACCAAACTTCAGGACAGAAAACCATTGAAAATTTCCTGTCTGTGAAATGTGCTAGGTCGGAAAATTGGCAGGTACATTTCCTCTCTGAGAGCTGGTTGTCATGTTCTTGGGGCAAAGCTGACACCTGTAGAGATTGGCAGGAAAGATGGATTTTGGTGAGAAACTGGTGTATTTGTTGATAGCTAAATATTCACACATGACCTATCAGGTGATTTAAGGCACCCCAAATTCTTGTTGTTGAGGATTTTTATTGTTTGTTTGTTTTCTTTTTGTTTGTTTGTTTGTTTTGAGACTTCAGCTGGCTGTGCCTACGAGTTATTCCTGGCTCTGTGCTCAGAAATCAATCCTGGCAGATTCAGGTGATCATACAGGATTGAACCTGGGTCCAGATCGGCTGCATGCAAGGCAAACACCCTACCTCTGTACTATCTCTAAGGCCCCGGATTTTCCTTCTTAAACAGTCTCCTACGCTCAAGTTATAATCAGCTATCCTATCATGTCATGCTTATGCTTAGATTTTAAAAAAATCCTGTATGCTTTCTACAAGATCATCCATGTATTGGCTTCAAAAATAAAAATTAAAAAAAGAACAAACACATTATTAATGCCCAAGAAGCTGGATAATGAGTTAGAGAAATGAGTAAGAACTGAAACCATTTTGAGCCATTAAAAATGCCATTGTCTGGCTTATTCATCCTTTTTGTACTCACCAAGTACTCACCAAATACTCTGTGGTGCTCAGATCATACTCAGACTCACTGACCTAGTAATAATACTTTCATTGTTCAAAGTGGAAGAGGTGAGACCTGAAGGATAAAGTGGTAGCGAGACATGGGAACCAGGAAATTTTTAAAAATTTATTTAAAGGAAATATATCACATAGTTGACACAATTGATCATAATACATTTGTTTCAGAAAAATAAAGCAAAATTGTTAAAAAAATATATATATATATATATATATATATATATATATATATATATATATATATATATATATATATATAGAAAAACGAGATGGAAAAGAAAGAAAATATTTGGTAGCAAGTATGTTTTTGAAAATCATTGAATCACAAGTTAACTCATTAAAGGAAAACCAGACATTTTTGAAACAGGAGCTGGAAAAGAGCAGCATCTTCAATTTGCTTCACTCTTTCTGATACGACATTGGGCCAGCTATAGTTTCCATAGTTGCGGCATCAGAAAAAAACCACCACACTGAGTAATCAGAGAAAGCACCGCAATGTGGTGTTTTGTCTTGATTACAAAGAAATCTAATTCCCACACCTGCTTAAGTAATCTTGAACCTGCTAGAGAGAAAAGCCATATAGAAAGTTAATGCTCCTAATATGATGCCAATCCAGGTTCTGCAATTATTGTTTTTCCCCCAAATAGGAAATCTTCATGCTGCCGCCTTTCCTGGTGGTGAACTAAGCTGAAAGAACTAAGGGGATTATGCTGATCAGGGCTTGACATTTAGGACTGCCAGTTTGCTGCAGAAACGACAGCCCAGGAGCTCAGGCTAGAGACCTAGGAGGCAGCTGGATCCCAGAGAGTGCCTTTGGCACTTGCTTTCGGCTGTGCTCAATTTCCTGGAGCCCCGTGGGCCAGCTGCATTGAGCAAGGAACTGTCCTTTTCGGTCTGGAAGTGTGTCTATGTGTGCAGCTGCAGACAGGAGCAAAGGGACTTTTCACTCTTTCATCAAGCATGTTCTTGTTCTATCTTCCTGAGAAATCTTCTCCAAGAACCTTAAGTTCCAAACCAATCGAATAATTCTAATTCCCCTTTACCTCTTTTGTAATCTTCTCTACATTGATAAGCTTTCGACCTTTTTATTAGGCCCCTGAACATTAGGAAACATAGAACAAACATGTCATGGATGGGCAAACCAAGATGGAGTGATAGTACAGTGGGTAGAGCACTTTCCTTGCACTTGGTTGCTCCATGTTTGATCTCTAGCATCCCATATAGTTTCCTGAGTCTACCAGGAGTGACCCAAAGTACAGAGTCAGGAATAAGCGCTGAATACTGCCGAGTGTGACCTAAAACCATAAAAGCAGGGCGGAATGGAATACTGAACAAGGGAGAGGTACAAACAAAATTAGTAATAGATAATGGCTAGATACAAATAATCATTAATAATTATAAAGTGAATACACAAATAGATAACAAATTTGTATGTGTGTGGAATACTGAGTATTGTGTAACCATTATCTATTTGTGTATTTTGTGCGTTGACTTTATAATTTCATATCACAGAATGAGAATTTTTACCCAAGTATACCAGGTAGTAATGGCAATAACTTGTTTTTTTAGACCTTACATAAGCAAGCACTCACAGGATCTTTCTGCAAACTAGAGTTGCAAACTTCCATTCTGAGTGAATCTGCTAAACCTTTAGGCTTCTTCCAGATCGAACCCTTTAGGCTTCTGCTAAACCTCTAATTTCCTATTTGTTGTATTTGATTTACTTTACCTTGTGTCCTACCCTGTCCCACTCAGTCTAAGATCACCGGAAATGAGCTTTTCTCCTGCCAAGTCAGGTGTATTTGCACTGGTGCAAAGAGGGAGCCTTCAGTGCAGCCAGGGGAGCTGGAAAGCATCCCACAACACAAAGGCAAGAGAGCAGTTATTATAGGATTGGAGAAATAATGGAGTTTAGGTGAAATTTAAATAAAAGCAATGTTTGGATAGGCTCAAAGCAAGGCAGGGCTGTGTGCAAAAGGTTTAACATCCAGTCTGGACTGTGAAGTAGATCTAAGGGCCTGTTTCCTTGGAAACTACTACCTTAAGATAGTTGTCGAATGTGGTGTCCAGAAAACCCTTATTTGAATCTTTGCACCTGGGTTGCATGGAGACAACCTTAGCGTCAAACTGGCTTAAATCCCGGAGGCAAGAAGGACTGTTTCGTCTTATTAATAAAATTTCCCAAAGCTAAATTTTTTGCGATATTGTTAGTGAAGGGATAGCATGCATATCACTTTATCTTCTTTCAGTCCACCCAATTCTTGTCCAAAGTGATCATTCCCAATTCTCATTGTCACAGTGCTACCTTCTCTGCCCTAACTGCACTCCCCCATTAGTTGTGGCAAGCTTGCTGCCACATGGCCCTCATGTCCACTGTAGCTGGATATTATTATCATACTTTCTTTTTCGTTCTATCCCACAAATGAGTGTGTATATAGTATATATATGTATATATATGAGTATTCTCACTATATCCCTCTCCCTCTGACTCATTTCACTCATTAGAATACTCTCTATATTATCCATGTATAAACAAATTGGAGATCAGTTTTTAATATCTATTTGTTTTTATTTATTGGAGTTTCTTGCATTTTATTTAGTAACTGGAAATCTTGCAGGTATGTTTTCTTCCAACTTATTGAAATCATGTGAAGTCTGGATTGCCCGGAATAGAAAGGTGATATGGGAAAATCAGAAATTATAGTGGGTGAGAATATGGCATGCTAAATTTTCAGGTCCTGGTTGCTAAATTATGCTGTAGTACAGTTTACAAAGTATCTATGTGAGAGATAATGTGTCTTACTTTTATTCACTCAGACCCTTGTATGTTTGCCTGTGAATGAGGGAAGAGCTACATCCGTGTACCATTTTGTATTTACAAATAATTTTACTATTCACAGGGTTAGGCCTTGAGTTTACGCACGCCCCAATGAACAACTTTTTGAATTGTTGTAGACCTAAGTTTTCATCCCCATATTCCCAAAGGTATTTAAAGGCTCAGGTTCCTTGGTTATAGAGATTGCTCACCAGTCTCTGATCTTCGCCCAGTTTATATTTCCTGTTCTGTTCTTCAGTTTCTTCTTCACTCGTTCACATCTGTTTCTGTCCCTCTCCTCCGCAGCCTTCACATGTCTCGTCATGTAATTCCAGTTTCATCAACTGACAGAACTGAGAGATCACCCTTTCTTTTGGGCTCAGGATTGTATTTAAGACGCTTTAATTTTTTTAATTTGGTATTTATGCACGTGCCTTTCTGAGTTACCCAATCCACTCAATGCAATAGAGACTGACTCTGATCTACCAGGGACTTCCATCCAAAGCTAACTCCCCTGCTACTTCAAAGAAGACTCAGAAGCTTCTAGGGGCAAACACTAGATTGCAAGTCTTACTGTGTTTAGCAGTGGAACTATACCTTCAAGTACTTTTCAGAACCTACATCTTTCCCAGCTTCCAATAATAAGTTTGTTTTATCTCAGTGAGTTATTTTGTTAATTATGTCAAGTAAACTTTATGGTAAATATGGTTTTTTTTCCTTTGCTGCTACTTTGCTGTGTGTTTTTTATTTTTTCCTGGATTGGGGAGGGAGTCCTTACCTCCCACTGTTTAGGGCTTGCTCCTGATTCTGTGCTCAGGCAGCACTCCTGGTAGACTTAGAGAATTATAATGATGCCAGGGACAAAACCTCAGTTGGTTGTGTGCAAGACAAACACCCTACCCAATGTACTATGCCTCCAGTTCAAGGATTGGGGCTCTGATTATTTCAAATCAGTAAGGTCCTGTAGGGATTGTATGGGTGAAGAATAAACATCAAATGAAAAATAAGGAGGTATCAATAATATGAGACATTGTGGCATGAAACAACCAAAAATGCTATCATTTTACCATTATTTTGTGCATATTTTACTTTCTTTCAGTTTAAAGGCTTTTATTTGGTGGCATTTCATTAGATGGTTGGAAACAGATATGGGCCATGGAGACTGCAGAAGTCTGGCTTCCTTTTCCTATCAGAAAGACCTCGTCTCCCTTCACTAAGCATCAACCTGAAATTGATGGCCAATAACTTTCCTAGGTCAATGAAACATTAATGGAGGAGGGATTTTTTATTTTGTCATGATTTATAATTAGTGAACTATATTTTACAATAGATAAATATGCCTAGATATGTATCAGAGCTTAAAGAATAATAGTGAAATGAAAAACTGGAGACCACAATTGGTTCCTTTTCCCAGTTTTATTAATTAGCTTCCTCTGAGCCCCCATTTAGAGGTAATTCAGATTTTCTCTCTACTGCAGTGTGTGGTAGTCTTGGGTGCAATTGGAGTTTTTCTATTTGCTACCTAAAAGAGGTAGATTTTAATGGGAATGATAGTCAGTAATTTTCTTTTGGTAAATGAGCCCAAATACATTTGGGAATCTCTTATCTATTCTCTTTCTTGTTGACTGTTTTCTTTTTCTTTTTCCCCCTCTCTGTTTATTACTCAAAATATATCTTTGAGCTCATTAATTCTCTCTTCAGCTATGTTGACTTTGCTGTCAGTTTGTTCTGAATTTGATATTTCATTCAAAGAATCCAACATAGTGAAAATGGATATTTTTTAAAAATACAGATTTATTGTGTTTTTGAATCTTTTACAAATTTTTTGAAGCATAATAAACAGACTTATTTAATAAGTACTATGTATTCAGAACATAGAAGCTTTGTCGATCTAATCTTTTCATTCTTGTGCATTTTCTCATATATGTTGTGCTATTTTATGATGGTTATTTTATTGAAATTATTTATGAGACTTATGAGTGCTCCAACTTGATATTAAGCTCAGCTTAAAAATGTTTAAGATTATTACTGTCTGGCTACACGTTTAATTATTTTCTATTTGAGATGTTTCAATGCACATAGAAAGAATCGATATAGGTCCTACTGTATATAAGATATACAAATCCCTTGTCTTTCATAGGGTTGGTTTGATTGACAAGTCCCATAGGTATTCACATTCCCTGGTACCTGTAATACATTCTGACTGGAAAATTTCCTTCTATTTATTTTTTATTATGATTATTAGTATTGTTTATTATTCAACTTTGGAATCTTCATCAAATATTGCAATTTTTTTAAAAACTACATTCTTAAAACAATGGTGAAAGCTTGTTCATAATACAGTTGTTTTTCTCATAGTGACAGAGTTGGTCATGATTGATTTTCAACGATTCATTGTACAACAATCTTCACTAGTGTACATTTCCTGCCACCCATGTCCCAGTTTCCCTCCCATCTCTCCTCCTTTGCCTTCCACTGAAATAGACATTTTCTTCTTCTCGTTCTCTCTTTGTCTCTCTCTTCTTTTTAAACACTGTGATTTGCATTATTGTTAATGTAATCATGCAGATTACTTTATCTCCTTTCAGCCCACAGTTCTTATCCAGAGTGACCATTTTTATCTATCATTGTCATAGTTGTCCCTTCTCTGCCCTAACTGTACTCCTTCACTATTTGTGGCACTTTTTTGATTTCCTCCCTTGGAATAGACCGTATTGCTCTTTTTTTTTTTTTTACTTCTATGCCTATTGCTTCTCTCTCTACTTCTATTTCTTCTATAACATGTCACTTATATAGTCCAAGGTCATGAACCAAGGTCAAAAGACTTAAAAAAATCTTCAGGGAAGCTGAGCCTTTGTAACTGGCTTGCTTCTCCGGGGTTAGCTTTATTTCATTTAGGTGAATCAATGTCTGGAATTAATTCTTCATTTTTTTCTCTCTCTATTAAATTCCAGTTTAACATTGAAAACCTCTGTTTTAAAAATGACTTTCTTTAATCATTTTGGGAGCTTTGGAAGAGAAACAGAAAATTTAGTATGGTATGTTTCGTGCCTTCAGAGGTGTAAAGTCCTCTCTAAATAGTCTCTTTTTCTATGGTACCCATTGGAATAGGGATAGAAACAAAATTTATTTCCCTGACTTTTACATTTTTTCAAAGTGCAGCTCACCATTATAATTAGAAATCAATGGTTTTTAGCACTCCTAAATATAAAATCGAGGCAGAAACATTCCAAATGTCAGAGTGCAAATGCGTGTGAGAGATTGCTAATTTCCTCTGAGGAAAAGGAGGTCTACAGAACTGGGTTGTAATCACATGGGCTGGGAAGGTGACGGCAATATTTCACGCTGGTCTTTTTTATTTCAAGGGGAAGATTAGGCCTACACAAACCAGCTTATATTTTCCTAAGCACTACTAGGATAGATTTATTCATTCGTGGATTATAGACTTATCCTATTCCCTTTTTGCCTGGTTACCATCTATCAATTCTTCTTGATTTCTAAAATTAAGTTTAGCAGCCCATGACCCTGTTTAGATACTAAATGTTTTTATATCACAGTGACAGCTAGGGGGGCTATAAATTTTACTCTGAAAGGTCTTATAATGGACTTTGTCCGATAAACTTGATGAAATAAATTTAATGAGATAAACAAGAATGTTCTAAGAATAAAGAATGTGATGTGTGTAGAAAAGGGGATAGATTTTTTTAAATTTTCTTTTTTTGGGGGGGGGGTGGATTTTGGACCACACCTGGTGACGTTCAGGGGTTACTTCTGTCTAGCACTCAGAAATTGCTCCTAGCTGGGGGAACCATCTGGGATGCCAGAGGATCGAACCACAGTTTGTCCAAGGCTAGCGCTTGCAAGGCAGACACCTTACTGCAAGTGCCACCGCTCTGGCCCCTTAATTTTTCTTTTTATCTATGCCTACCCTCCTCCCTTCTAGGCATCCTCTGGGAAAAGCTTGCTATTGGGATGCACTGCTTATTAGCTCCAGTCTGTGACATCTTAAAGTCGTCTGCTGATATCTTATATATATTGTAGAATTCCTAAAATACAATTAATTTTAGTATTCTTTGGTTGTATGTCATAGGTCTTAAACATCAACTTGAGGTTTCCTCGAATATCTCCGGATAATATTGTGAAATTCTGCAAAAGCCAATTAATTTCAATTCTGTTTGGTAGAGATGTCAGAGACGTCTAAAAAATGTCCAGCAATGATAGGATGTCAAAATCAGTGCTACGGGGCCCATAAAAAATCTCTCTGAAATAAAACCAAGAGGCAATGAATGCCAAAAACAGAGTACTTAGGGGCTGCCATTTGGTAAGACCTGGAAAGATATGTCTGGGACTGTGCACAGATTAGTGTTCTGGTCAGTTGAGAGGGGGTGGCTGTCATTAATTAGTAACTAAGGAATATGGGGCCATCATTGAGGGGTTTCAATCATCTTTGTGGATTATTCTCAGCCCCAACTTTTTTCTTTTGTAAGATGTATTCTAAAGAACTTCTTTAGCTGAGATTCCAAATGACAGACACTAAATTTTTGTTTGTTTGTTTGTTTGTTTGTTTTGGTAAAGGGGAAAATATTATATATAGAACTTAATTTCTGAACAGCTTACATTGGTTCACTTTCTGAAGTTCAAACATTTTGGTTTTGGTTTTTGGATCACACCTAGTGTTGCTCAGAGGTTACTCCTGGTTCTGTGCTAAGAAATCGCTCCTGGCAGGCCTGGGGGAACATATGGGATGCTGGGATTCAAACCACCATCCATCCTGGACTGGAAGCATGCAAAGCAAAGGCACTGTGCTATCTCTCCAGCCTCTTCCTTGAATTTCAAACTTTTAAAAACCTTTGCAAAGTTGTTCCTTAGCACCAACTCTTGAAAACTCTGGGGATTGGGGCCATCATTAAGGGCACCAATGTATGAGATGAGTGAACAGCGATACATTCTCTGGTTTTTCCATTTAGTCACTGCCTGGTGAGCTGTGAGAACAGTATATAATATAAATAGGATCCAGCTCTGAACAGCTTCTAGACTGAAAGTGCATCATTGTTTTCCATCAGCAATACCATTTCCTTTTATTGTTAGCGTTGGTGATGGAACTTTGATAGTTCAGGCTGTACGCTACACTAAGGATTAAGGAAAAAATCTCCTCTGTCCATATGGTGCCTCATCTGAATCCACCAAGCAAGACATTAACAGAGAGATTTAAAAATCTGTGAATACGTGAATGAGCTATGTATGTTTCCAGAGAAATCAGTTGGGTCATTTGTTTCTGTCCCCCCCTTACTGTTCTGAAAGCCACACTTGTAATCAGAACCTCTTATGATTCTTTTCTTATTCTTTTCTCTTTCATCTGGCTTCCCTGTCACTCAACTTCAGCTGGAAACTGCAGAGTTGGCCGTGTGCCTCTTCCCTATAGTGTGTCCAAATCTGGAGGAGCTGGTTTCAGCACTATTCCATGGAGCAGTCAGCATGGCCGTATGCGTTGGCAGGGATCAGTGTTTCTCAGACTTCCAAAGAGAAAGGCAGGAATATAAAGTGGAGGCATATGTACCAACACAACAGGGAAAGCAGAAATGAGGAACAAGAGCAGAAAGCAAAATAAATCTCAGCTTGGTTCAGGAACAAACAACCCATGGTTCCATGTGCTTAAGAGTGAAACTTTTTTGTCAGGAAAGAATGAATTAATGACAGAAATCTTTGCTCGTATTGAGAGAGTAGAGCATGCTTCAAAAGCATTGGAGAGTGTTGAGCACTGCAATGACTTTCAAGTGGAAGAGGTTTTAGTAGTTTATGAGTCTATTAGTTGAATTCATAGTAAAGAGATTATAGGCCAGAGATGTTTTGAAAGACTTAGATGTCGGCACTGGGCAGGCAATTAGTAGAGTGTTGCTAAAACGGACATCCTGACACAAAGCTCTAGAGATGTTTCTAAACATATTCAGCTCACCTATGGCCCATATATGAATGTTTATCTAGAAGGAAGTTAGCTATGGAACAAGTGATGGAGGGAATTCATTCCTGGATTCTGCTAAGTTTTTACTTAATTCTCATGTAGTATCCAGGCTGTATCTCTGATACAGTCTTTCCACAACAGTCTTTTGGACTCTACCACTAGTTCTTCCTACCTATCAGCTTTATCCTCAAAATTTCTGGTTCCATTGTGCATAAATGTTATGCTTCAGTATCTACATGGGTTCCATGAGAGTTAAGAGTATATAAAACACCTCATTTTTCTAGAGGGCCTGGGGAAAAGGTGGCCAACAAAGAGTAAGGGGACAACACAAGCTTCCAGACCAGACCATCCAGGCTTTTCTTCTCTTTCAGAAATCAACAGAGAGATGCCTGATTCAAGAAGCCCACAGTGAATAGTGAGATCCCTGGGGTAGCCAGAAGTTCTATACACCCCAGGAAAGATTACAGGTGAAAACTGTCAGATCTTCTTAAAGAAGGGCAGAGAAGAGGCTCCAAAAGTTCTCCTCAGAGGAGTGAGCCTCCTGCTCTTTTTTTCATTTATTATCATCTGCATTTTTTACTTATTAAATCAAGGGAATCCAATCCTTCAAAAACCCTAACTGGAGACACAGCACTCCATCTAGGAGTTGATGAAATTCTAAGCTTTCCCTGGGAGCCATTGCTTTCATCTGGCTTCTGCAAGTGTGAAAGCCAAGAAGAAAGTACACTTGTGTTTGCCAGGGATTTGCAAAATGTGTTCTTGACTGACAAAACACACACACAGCATTAAAAATTGAGGACATTTTACAGCACTCACCACCATCTGATAAAAGCAAAGAGATTCACATTTGTGCAGAAATCCCTGCCTAGAAAATATATGGCTGATAGAGAAACTCAGTAAAATTCTTGTCTTTGTTGCTTTCACATGTGCACTTCTCAACCACTGACTTTGGATGAAGTTGCCCATACAGAGCTGAGGGGAGAATTTGAATCCAAGTGGGCCATCAGGCCAAACTACAGCTCTGGCTTATGGAGAAAACAGCAGAATGTAATTTGGAGGGAGGGTCTGGAAATTTCTCATTCTCCCTCTGGATCTTTTTGAGTCCCCGGTGCTCTGAGCTCCATGTGAGCCATTTTATTTACTTTGGGCGCTTTTGTAGTGCCAAAATCACAGCAGCTCAGTTCTGGAGGGAAGCTCAGCATATTTTTCCAAGAGTCCCCGTTGCTAGAAACTCAGAAGTGAGTTGACACAAATCTAATGCAATGAAAGTGCTTTCTTACCCTCCTCTCAGTCCCAGGAAGCAGTGGCATTTGGAAAATTGTGTTCCAAACGAGCTGACAAGGGCAGCAGGTCAGCAGAAACTGGCTATGAATTTATATATATTTGACAATTTTTGCTCTCTTCCCTCCTCCCTACTGTTTAAAGATAAATCATCTTCAGCTTTAGGGAGTTTAGTGTAAATATCATGCATGCGTACTTGAAGAAAATAAAAGAGGTTTCAGAGCCCTATTGATGACTGATAGTAAACTAAAGATAACATAAAATGAAAAGAACCCCACAAAATTAGAAATGACAAAACAAAGAATATTCAAGTGGTTTCCATAGATGTCTCCCACATATTAGAAAAGTAATATTTGGCAAGTTTGTGATTATGGTTTAAATACTTGCTACTATTTGCTGAGTTCAAAGATCAATACCACTGTTGTAGGCTTATATTGTGTTAACTTGGACTTTATTAATGATTGCAGAGGTCCCGGTGAATTTGTCTTTATAATGTACAGGAAAGAATTTGGTTAACCAGGTCACCTGATAAACAGTATTGGAGGACAAAAAAGATATTTTATTAAGCTTTTTATATTTTGTGCTTTTAATTGTGGATGGAGAAATGCTTTTTGACCCAGGGGATTATGAAGTTAAGAAATGACAGAATATCTGTCTCGAATAAATACAGATTATGAGAAGAGTGTGGGCAAATGGTTTAATCTCTATTATCTTTAGTGTTCTCATCTAGAAAATAGACATACTTATCTCAGACATGTGTTGCTTGTTAATTAAGATAATTAATAATTAAATAATTCATAATCATTAATCTTGCATGGAATGCTGAGTTATTCATACCATTAGCTTGTTTAGACTTTTAGGTAGAGGAGTTTAAAGTATTAAATGAAGGCAGGTAAGATGGTGACCAAGAGCCAATAGGGATGTTGGAGTAGAAATTTGCTGCATCTCTCTTATCTCGCAGGTGTTATCTTTCTCCATTGGAGGTCTGAGACTCCACCTTGGATAGTACAAGTAAGGAAGTTCTTACAGTTTATTCTTGTAGCCTATTTATTCTTTAGTGTGAGTAATTAACCTTGTTTCCCCAAGACAAAAGAAGATTCCGAGTATTTGAGATTCTATGTCAACCCTGGGAAATATTCAAACTAACAGTGGCAGGTTTTTCATACTCCAAATATCATCTCCCTGTCTGGTCATTTTCAGCCCCCAAAATGATATGTTCCCGTTGTTATAAATTCTAAGAAAGAGAATAGTGTGCTCTGAGGGAATTTCAGAGTGAATCAGTATAGATAGTGTAGAAAGAATCTATGATGTGGCAGCTTTGAGCTGAAAGCTCAATTTGAGAAGGTGATTAAATTTAGTTCCCATCTTTTTATTTTTGCATTAATTCTTTGTGCTGAATCAAGTTTCATAATGCTTCTGCAGTTTCTTCAACTCTAAGTGGATACTCATCATTCTGATTCATACCTCTTAAGGCATATCACTTCATAGTTAATAGAATATTTTTGAGAATAAAGTAAAATGATTCATGTAAATCAGCTAACAGATCCCTGGACACTGGTTTTTAATTGATTGGAATTCAATAATGTACATTTAAAATTTTAATAATGATTTTATGAATATTCTGGAATATGTTTCATGGTTTCATGTGCATCTAAGAAGAATGTGTTATTCTATTGACTCACAGAGAGATGTTTGTTAGCTCAGGTTGGCAACTTTGTGCTATTCAGTATTTGTATTGAGTGATAGAACAGCATAGAGGACATTTGCCTTGCATGCGGCTGCCCTGAATTTGATTCAGATGTTCCCCCCAAGTCCACCAAGAGTGATCCCTGAGCGCAGAGCCAGGAGTAACCCCTGAACATAGCCAGTATGGCCCAGCACCAATAAAGAAAAAAATATATTTTTTATAGATCATTTGATCAATCTACATTTTTGAAAGTGAATTATTCATTTTGTCATATAATTGATACTTTATTTTTTTTTATTTCTGTCAGCTTTTGCTGCATATATCTATGAGACTCTGTTGTTGGGAACATATAAGTCTATAATTAATGTATACTTTTCCTTGTTTGTTTATTTGTTTGTTTGTTTGGGGTCACACTAAGTAGTGCCCAGTGCTGACTTCCTTACATCTGTGCTCAAGAATGTGGTCCTTTCTCTCCTCATTTCTGTTTTTGATGAATTGGCACTTTTATTATTATTAATTTTATTATTATTATTATTATTATTATTATTATTATTATTATTATTAGTTTTGGGACCACACCGGCGATGCTCAGTGGTTACTCCTGGTTATGTGTTCAGAAATTGCTCCTGGCTTGAGGGACCATATGGGACACCCTGGTATCAAACCACGATCTGTCTTAGGTTAGCGTATGCAAGGCAGAGATGCCCTACCAGTTGTGCCACTGCTTCAGCCCCCACTTTTATTATTATTAAAATATCCTTAATTATTTTAAGGAACATTTTTTATCTTAAGGTCTATTTTTTCTAGCAGTTTAACCACTGCAACTCATTGTGTTGTTATTTCTATGAAATTCTTGTTTTTCTTTCAATCGCTTGTATTTGAAAAATACATTTCTTATACATATTATATACTTGAAATTGAATACATTTTTCTTAATTGATGTATTCAATTCATTTATATTAAATACAATTTTATAAGATATGACTTAGATTTGCCACCTCGCTACATTTTGCATGTTTTTTACTATCTTCCCAATTACAACTTTCTTTTGTTCTGTACTATTATAATTCCCTTGCTATTTCATTTATTAAGCTTTCTTTGATATTTTAGCTTAGTGATTTTCCTGTATATTCAGTTGCTGCTTTAATTTATAACAATCTAATTTAGATTTAAGCAGATATAACTTCAACAGTATAACCTCAATTTCAATATAAACTCCTAATTTAAATTAATTTCCTTTCCCTGGTTTGTACTCATATTGCATGTAAATTACTCTCATTTATCTTAGTTATTTACACAAATAACTCTTTATTGTACTTTTATTTCATATAAATTACAAAATTTTCCATTTTGTGACCATTAACACACTTATAAATATGAATATATGCAGTTGTTTTAAAATCAAGTAACAAAGTTAAAGACAAAATATGTACTATTTCCATATTTACCTCTCCAGTTATCTTTGCAAATGTTGTTAATGTCTTTATATGGAATTGAATTATTGACTCTTTTCTCTGTATTTTAGCCCAAAGGACTTCCTTTAGCATTTTTTATAAGATAAAAGAAAGTAAATAGTTTATGTTTTTACCTGTGGCTATCTTAATTTCTACTTTATTTTAATTTTTCTACTTCATATTTATTTATTTATTTTTTGGACAGAATAAGGACATTTTATTTTATTAGTAATTATTCTTTTCAATTTCTATTTTGATTTATATTTGTATATAGTTAATATCAGATGATTATAAATTGAATACATGTTTAAAGTTTTAAAAACAAAATATAAACACCATATTACTGTAACTATTGTAATATTTTAGTATATCTATGGGATGGTGTTGGGATCACACCTAGCAGTACTCAAGCTCTTGCTCTAGGATCATTTCTGTAGTTGCTCAGAAAACCTTATTGCTGAACTGGAGATTATGCAAGAGACATATCTTAACCCTTATATTATTTCTCAGGGTCCTAATATATTTTAAATACTGATATTAATTCTACTTACTTTTTCTACTTTGTTCATATCTACAGCATTAATAAAATATTTTATTAAAGATTAATAGACATTCTTTTTTCTCATTAAATTACTTATTTGTTTTTTTTTTTATTTAACCAACTTTATTACATACATGATTGTATTTGGGTTTTGGTCATGTAAAGAACACCACCCATCACCAGTGCAACATTCCTGTCACCAATGTCTACTTCATATTTAAAGAATAGCTTGCTGGATGTAGAAGTTTTGGTTGATAGATGTTTTCTTTTGACATTTTCATTGGCATGCCACTACATTTGGGGGAGGGCACTCCTGTTCAGTGCTTAGGGATCATTCTTGATGAATCTGAGAAGACCATATGAGGTGTTGGGTTAAAACCAAAGTTGATAGAACAAGCATCTTATTTATCTCCTGTATTATCTCTCTGGGTCCCCCTCTATGGTTTCTGATGAGAAATCATCTGTTAGCTCATATTGGGTATTTTTTGTACTAATGAGTTTTTTTTCTCGTGATACCCTTAATTGTTTTGGCTTTTCAAATATTCGTGATGTGTCTACCTTTGAATTTATCATATTTTTTTTTCTTATTTGAAATTTACTGGGCTCACTAGATATATAAACTGATGATTTTCTTTCAATTTAGGAATATTCGATTGTCAATTTTTCACATGTTCATTCTACTTATTTATTCTACCCTCTTCTGTCATATGACCCCCATTGTGCTCAGTACTACTAGGTTTACTCAGTACTATTAGAATGTGTTCATCTTCTTTCATTACTGGCTTACTTCTATTCCCCAGGCTACATAAGTAGTATAACTTAACCTATTTTTAAGCTCACAAATTTTAAATCTGCCTGATCAGATATCTGTTGTTGAACACTTGTTCAAATCTTGCTATCTTATGATTTTTTTATTTTATAAGTTATCTCTAGATAAATCTTTAGAAGTTCTATTTGTATATTTTTCATAATTTCTACTTCTTACTGAGATTATCTATTTGACAAAACAATATTCTCACATTTTCTTTATTTTTTAAGACCAGAGTTTCCTTACTTCTGTGACCTTTTGTTTGTTTTTTTTTAAAATAGTTCATTTTAAATCACTAAGTCCCAGTTTTAGTGATAGCTTTTATTGATTTCTTTTTACCTGCATATGCATGAGCCATACCTTCTTGCTTTTTTGCTTAATTGCTAATTTTTGTTGAAAGTGGATGGATTAGTTAATGTAATAAAACAACTCTAAAAAAATACTTTTTTCTTCCCTGTTTCTTGTTTTTATCTTTTGTTTGGTGACTTTTCCAAATAAATACTCCATTATTTTATTTATTTATTTATTTATTTTTATTTTGTTTTTCGGGCCACACCCATTTGATGCTCCAGGGTTACTCCTGGCTAAGCCCTCAGGAATTGCCCCTGGCTTGGGGGGACCATATGGGATGCTGGGGGATCGAACCGCGGTCCTTCCTTAGCTAGCACTTGCAAGGCAGACACCTTACCTCTAGCGCCACCTCACCGGCCCCATCCATATTTTTGTGTGAAAAATCTACTGGCTATTTTAATGGTCAGCTACTAATTAACAGAGAACTCTTTAAATGCCTAAAATTGATAAACCTTCCCCCCTCCAAATAAAATACTTGCCTGAGTCTATTGAGAAGTACCTTTAACAGTCAAAGAGGATGCTCCTTTGTTTCCTTTCTCAGTTTTGGTATAGCAAGAGGTATTGCTTTAAGTTTTTCTGGACATAAACAAGGTCTTGACCACATACATAGCCATATATATTCACCCAAGCTTCTGGATTACCAGGAATTGATAAGTCTTTGTGCAAAGTTTCCTGTGAGCATATTATTCCCCATATTTGTTTCTAGGCTATTTATTTAATCTTTTTTCTCAACTATTATTGAATGCCTCAGTTATTTTGACATTTAACAGTTGTCTATTTTGTTTTCAAATACCACATGGGACAAGATTTATCATATTAGATAATCTTCAAGTTAGATTTCAAGTTAGTTATTGCAAGTTAGTTATTCTAAGGAATCATTTAGCAGGTCAAATAATGACTAGTTCTATGAGAGTTGGGATTTGAAGAAGCTCAAACCTAGATTCTGTCCTTCCAATGAGTTCTAAATTGCTGATTTTGGCTGTGATCGTGAATGTAATGCTGAAATTATGAGACATGTGGGGGGAATAGTACAGTTCAAGCACCATGAAGCATGTTATTGCTAATGAAATTTGAATATATTTAAAAGTCTATGTGAGGTGGTAGAACCATTAGTTCTTCAAAATTATTTTTAAAAATTGGATAATTTCTCTAGGATATTCATTGTTATGATGGAGAAGCATTTTACTGGTTGATACAGGCATTTTTATTTATTTATTTATTTTATTTTAATCAAAGTGGATTACATATCTTTTACAGTAATATTTTAGGTACATAGTGATATTGAATCAAGGGTGTTCCCACCACCACTATTGTCCTCCCTCCACCCCTATTCCCAGCATGCATCCCATATCCCCCTTTTTTACACCCCAGGCTATTATATTTATTACATTTTTTGTTTGGTTTTGGGGCACAACTAGTTTCGCTCAGTGCTTTACTCATTGCTTAGGAATCAATCCATAATGGTATGTGGAGAAGTCAGCCGATATAGGCATTTTTAATAAGACTATCTCAGTAAATTACATATGTCCATATTTATCTATTACTCAGAAATCTGATAAAATGAACATCATTATTATATTACAGTTGATAATGAATTCTCAAGGGGTGCACTGCTTACCATCTTCCACCTCTTTTCATTGTTGTTCCCTTCTACTAGGGTTCCCCACCAAACTCACCTTCAGAATGGCATTTGACATATATAACTTATGTAATATTTATTAGTTTATATACTCTAACAGGGGTCCTCAAACTTTTTAAACAGGGGGCCAGTTCACTGTCTCTCAGACCAATGGAGGGTCTGATTATAGTAAAAACAAAACTTATGAACGAATTCTTATGCACACTGCATATATCTTTTTTTTGCCATAAAGAAACAAAACAGATACAAATACAATATGTGGCCCGCGAGCCATAGTTTGAGGACCACTGCTCTAGAACATATGTTTCTATGAAGAAGTATGCTGAGTTTAAATATAGCTTTAGTCTCTGAATGAATCTGAAGTATCAAGAAGGTAGATTTTGTTGGAACTTGTTTCCAATGGGCATAGGGCCTTCAGCATTGTTAGTGTGTCTAGTTTGAAGTCCATCATTGTGCTCAGGCATAGAGATTTGGGGAGGAGGGTGATCTGATATAATTTGTGCACTGTGTCAGGAGTGTGAAGAGAGTAGGAGCATCTTGGAAAATTGACATGCTTGGTTATCTGAGGTGAGAACTGGCTTTATAACATAAGGCCAAGAACTCAAAATTGGATGGAAAAAATCAATAGCTGAAGTTCAGGGCTATACCCAAGGATCAGAAATATCCTAGGAGCATCATAACAAAACAAGATTGCCCAATTTTCTTGTTCACTTGTTAATATAGTTGACGCGCTTCATAAATCTGTCTACTGTTTTACTCCATAGCTTCTAAGGAGATAGTATATTTACATAAATTACAATTATTTGAAGGATGATATCCAAGAAAATTATTTTGGATTAAGAAAATCTGCCTTATATTCTGGACCAATACCATCAGAAATTATCATTATAATTACAACATACCATTTTAGTTACTAATGGTAATTCATAAGGAGGTTCAAAAACCCAATCAAGATTCACAATTTAAATTTATAAAAATTGCTTTGGTTCAGTAGTGTTTTAGTAACATCAGATTGTTCACTCATAGTTACTGTTTACTACTGATGAATATTCTCAAAATGTCTAAGTAGTAGAACTATAAAAATGGAAAAATGCAGTCACATCTTAAAATTAGGTGAAAGCCAGTGTGTGTCCTTGTATTTTGCTGTTGTTTTGTTGCTTGTTAGACAAAATAGTATATATATTAATTATTATATACATATATATGCTTTTTATCAGTAAAAAGCCTGCTGTAGTGTGTTGACTTTTAGCAACATAAATTCATAGGAGTGTATAACTCCAGAATTCATTTTGCGATCGCGAAATTGAAGCTTATGTAATTGAAATGTCTTTATAAAGGAATTCCTAGGAGTTGAAGAATTCACTTTCCCTTTTCTTGCTTCTACTAGTTGTTTCTTGCAAATTCTCTGCTACATTCATTTTTCCCTTAGGTAAACACACTGTGGATGTAAGAGAGCCTGGACCTGTGTGGAAATCTCCCTAATGTGTTTGGCCTTATTTTATGACATTTATAGGTTATAGGGATTTGTGCTATGTGGAGAAAGTAAATCATATTTAATAGAAGATATGACTTAATGCCTACTTTCTGTTGATTTTGGTATAATATGTACTGAACTATATTATCCTTTTAGCTCATTAGCAAATACACTTAGGAATAGCAATCCAGTTTGAGTACAAGTTTGAAAACAACTCCAAGCGAGGCAAAAAAATTTCAAATTCTATTTACTACTTGGAAGTGGGGGAGATGCCTTGAAAATTGCTGAGGAAAGTTCTGATTTTTCTATGTATATGAAAATAATTTGTAAACAATTTGGTAGTTAATTTTTATGTACTTCAGTAAGTACATGGTCTAGTTGAAAATGCTTGACCGTTTCTTCAAAATCTATGATTAGTAACTGAAAACCATTTTTTTTTATTCTTTTGGATCACACCTGATGATGCTCAGGGGTTATTCCCGGCTCTGGTATCAGAAATCCTCCTGGCTCAGGAGACCATATATGACGCCGGGATCGAACCGCGGTCCGTCTTATGTCAGCTGTATGCAAGGCAAATGCCCTATTGGAAACCGTTTTATAAATTTATTTTTTTAATTACTAGTCTTTCACAGTTATATTTAAGATACACAATGATAGTTAAATAGGGTAATTCTCGGAGCCGGGTAGGTGGCGCTGGAGGTAAGGTGTCTGCCTTGCAAGCGCTAGCCAAGGAAGGACCACGGTTCGATCCCCCGGCGTCCCATATGGTTCCCCCAAGCCAGGGGCGATTTCTGAGCACATAGCCAGGAGTAACCCCTGAGCATCAAACGGGTGTGGCCCAAAAACCAAAAAAAAAAAAAATAGGGTAATTCTCACCACTAGTGTTGACCTTCCTCTGTCACTGCTCTCAGCCTAACTCCCATATCACCGTCCTTAGCCTCTTGAACTGCTAGTGTAACAGGTCCCCTTTGTGTATAGTTGTAGTTTGTATATATAGCTTGTTGTAGTTTGGATCTTTTGATTCTATTGTTATTGACTTTGGTTAGGTATTTAGGTCTGATTAATTTTTATTTCCACTCCATGCTCATGAGACTGCTTTTCCTCTGGTACCATCCACTTTTTTTTTTCTCAATTGGAAACCATAATTTTTTGAAAAAAGTATTTGTTCTCATAGCCAAGGTAAAATTCATCAGACTCAAAGATGATCTCACAACAGACAAAACAGGATTTTCAGTCAAACAAAGTATGGGAAAGAAGGGCCATTAATGAAAGCCCAGTTTCGAGGATTAAATAGAAGCAATGCTACCATGTTATGCATTATGATTATTAGAAACTGCTGAATTGGCACTGACTGTGACGAGAGTCACCAATTTATTGGATGTATGTCATTGGAATTTGCCCTTTCTTTTTATGTGTCTTTGTGTGATGAATGCTGGGGCTGGAAAATGAAGCGTTCTTACCCTTTTCATACTTTACTGAATGTTGGCAAACTTGCCAATTGAGGCTTCTGTAATTTTAGCCTCAGGGTCACCTCAAGAGACAGAGTTTTCCAAACAAGGTCACCGAGTAAGTTGACCGTTCAGGGTTGTTTCTTGGAAATAAAAGTCACAGAAGAATTTTAAAAAATGAGGACACTGGGGACATAATTATTATAAGGTGGAAAATGGATTAAGAGAATATTTTCTTTTAAAAATGTCATTCGTGTCAAATAAAAGGTGATAAATAGCACTTAGACAACTAAGGTCATTTGGTCTGCTCTGGGTAATTCAATTAGGAGAAATCTGAACTCGGGAAGTGTGCGGTAGGTGGGAGCTGTAAAAGCACTGGACTGTTAATAATTTGAGACTTTCTCATCCCTTTATGCGGATGAAAGGGGATCAATTATGTGAATATGCTGGTCTCCGTATTGTCCTCATTTCATGTACGGGTCCTCGGGGAGATTACACAAGGACCCCCAAAGCATGACATAGAGCTGTGCCTTTTGGAAGAGACTTACTATCTTCCACTTGATTGTCCATCAGGGAAGGAAAAAAGGCAATGACCTTTTAATTTTAATTTTCGAGTCATAATTATAATGTCCTAAGAATATAGTACTCTTGAGCTTCTGTGTTGCTTCCAAGAACTAGTGTGAATATTCAAGTGTTATTTGAGAGAGAGCACCAGCTTGTACTCCTGAGCTTTCCTGACTGGTGTTTCAGTTTCTGGCATGTCTTTTCACCAGGAATTCTTTTTTTTTTTAATTTTATTTTATGGAAACCATTGTGATTTACAAAGTCCATCATAGTTGAATTTCAGTATATGATAAATCAGAGCCATCCACCCCTAGTGTCAATCTCCCTCCACCAACGATTTCTATATCACCCTTTGCCTCTTGGCCTGTCAGTATAACAGGCCCAGTTTAAATTTAGATTGTTATAGTTTGGATCTCTTGATTCTATTGTGGTTGACTTTGGCTTTTACCAGGAATTTTTGACATGATGAACTCCTCTGCATCATTGAAAGACACAGTGGGTGGAGTCTTAATCTCATTTACCCAGGGAGCAAATCTGTGATCCGAGTTCATGCTTTTCAAATAATAATTTCAGAAAATTAGTGTGGCAGTTAAAAATACATCTACGACACTAAGACTCTTCAAAAATATTCAGCACAGCCCATTAGCATACATATACCATAGCTCACTGTGGAATGCCGCTTTTAGAATTATGTATCTGATTGTTCTATCCTATGTCTGATTATCCAGGCATGATTTATATCTCACCAATTAAAAATTAATCTGGTTCTTTTGTTTTACTTCATCAGTGAAGTGGAGTTGCGCAGAGACAGAGTAAATTGTCTAGATGCCACTTTCCATAATGACTTTTCTTAGTATTAATCAGTGTAACATGTGTTTTGACTATTAAGTGTAATGCCCTGCACCAAATATTAAGTGAATTCAAAAAAATAATGAGGGGCAGACAGATAGTATAAGGTTTGAGAGATCATTCCAAGCATGCTGCCTATCTAGGTTCAATTACATGAACTCAGGGGTGTTCTCAAGCATTTCTGGGTGTGACTCTGCTAAACTCTAACTGCTATTGGGTAATCCTGGTACCATAGGGCCTGAGCAACAACACATCCTTAGTTTCACACATTGAACTACCAGTGTGGTAGCTGAGTATTGTTGAGAGAGGCTTCTTGGGTCTTCTAAGTGCTGCTTAGGATTCCCCACACCCCAAGTAAAGAATGAGCACAGCAATAGTCAGAAAGTAGACTAGAGTTCTTATGGTGGCTTTAGGTTTATAAAGTCTTTTTTGGGGGGAGGACTCACATCTTGCAGGGCTCAAGGTCTATTCCTGGTAATGTACTCAGGAATAACTCTTGGCAGTGCTCAGGATACCATGTTTAATGCTGGGAGGAACTAATCTAGGTTAACTGGATTCAAGGCAACTGCTCACTTTACTAGATCTCCAGCCTGGTCTGCAACATCTTATCTTCCAAGCAGGAATTCAGTCTACTGAGGCAATATGGTGGGGTATGTAATTATGCCTTTGCCTTGTTTCTTTCATTCATTGTGTCCATAACATTTTATTATCATCATAATTCCTATCTGTGATATAGATATAGCCATATTTCTTTATGTTTTCTCTGTAATCCAACCTTTATTGCAATAAATTTTTTTCCAGATGCTAACATTGAACTCTGTCCCTTCTTCCTTTAATATCCTTAGTGCCTATCCACTACACTGTATGTCTGAGTATAGGTATATATGAATGTGATTATATGTGTAAATTAAGATATGAATTAAGATGTGCTTTATATATGTGTGTATGTGAATATATATATAACATAAATATGTCTATATTACATATCTAGTCAATACTATTTGACTATAAAATTGTATGTGCTGTCCCTAGTATTTAATAGAAGTTTAATACAGTTGTCTTGATAATCTTGGATTAAACTGACCCAGAATGATTGCCAAAGCACTATGGTATCATGGCCATCTGCTGCAGAGTATGGAACATGTATGGAAGCAATGAGTTATGCAGGTGAAGTTGGCACACAGTTGACAATGTTGGCCAAATAAAATAATATTTTATTGTTGGATTAACCGGTTTCCATTCTATTCAGTATATTTCTTCTTTGCTGGTACTTGTTACTCTTTGGATGGAAGCACCTTTGGATTGAAGCACTTTTTGGATTGGTGCCTTTGATCACCTGTTCTCATACCTGGGTGAATGTGGTCTTTGAGTTCCAGATAAAGAAACCAGGTCTCAGGGAGAAACTGCTGGTGGTTTTGGTTTTCCACTATTGAGCTGTTTGCTGGTCTTATTGGAAGGCTTGTATGCGTGAATTTCTGAACCTGTTTTTATCTCCTTAATAGTGAATGGATTACTTCCTTTGTTGGTGTTTGCTTCCATACCCACATCCCCTCAGTCCCCTGGGATTGAGGCATAAGACTTTTCTTCATGATATGAACTCATCAATCCCCTACTGTAGCCCAGAAACCACAATGTTCTTCCAACTTGCTCTTTATTCTTGGTTCTTTGTTCTTGCTGTTATTCTGATATTATACCTGCCAGTTTAGCCTTGTAATGAATTCCTAATACTTAGCTTTTTTTTGTATTTTTAAATTAATTGGACACATCTGGCACTACTCAGGATTTACATCTAGCTCTACACTAGGGAATTACTCTTTGTAGTGCTGTGGGATGCTTGGGATAGAACCTGGGTCAGCTGAATGCATTGAACTTACCCACTGTAATATCTCTCCAGCTGCTGCTCTGTTCTTTATATTGCAGGACTAGTCATATTTCTACAAGATTCAATTCTGTAGAGAGCCCAAGAAAGGGCATCCTTTGTGCCAGTGACTATTCTGGATAAAAGATGTTACCCTGAATAAATTCATCTCTGTCATTCACTGATCATGAACTCCCAGTCAGTTACCAAATCAATATCTCTGAATTCAGAATCTAAGAGATGCCTTCTCTTTGTAAGCCTTTACTTATCATTTCTTTCCCTTTCTTCCTTTCTTTCCTCCTCTTTCATTCTGTCTGTTTTGTTATCCTTCCCCTCAACTTCCTGGCTATCTCACATGGAGAGGGAGACCCTCTCAAGATGGGAGGTGCCTGGTTGGTAATTTAAGGGGTTTCCTGGAGGAGGAGAGAGAGATTCAGCAAAAGAAGGCTGAGGAGGAAGACGCAGCATGGATATGAGAGACATTTGGGTGCAAAGAGGCTGTTTAGCTTACAAGCCCCTCATGGTGGTTAGGACTTTATAATAAAGCTTCATGTCTCCTGACATCTACTGACTGCCTGTGGGTCATTTCTTCACCGTCACACAGATACCCTCAGACCCGCTTGCCTAAAGGGCAGCAGGCACAATCCATTCTTCCATGCAAAACCAAGGACTTTATCTTTAATAATTAATACCAGGCATATGGGGATCTCAGCCCAGGGGCCTATAGCTAGCTGTCCTGCCCGGAGCCCCCAACATACCAGCTGAAGACAAACAGAAGAGCTGGCATGTGGAATCTTCTGGGTGCAGCCTGTCTCTGTAGTTTGTGGATGCATAGTGGAGGAATTTTTCTCCCCCACCCTCTTTTATTTTTAATTATGAGAACAAAGATGCAAAGAAAGAGGACAAGGTAAAGTTACAGTGGAAGGACAATCACCCATAAACAGAACTGGAACACACAAAACTCATAGTGCAATGGGACCTTACACCCTGAACATTGATATAATGACCTGGCACAGGCCTCAGAAGAATGGCCTTTCTCCATTCACATCTGAACCAGCGAAGCTATCTATGAAACATTCAAGGTTTTTTATAACAACACCTGGAAGCAACCCTCTACCAGGGAAGACCCTACCACTGCTTTGACATCGACCTGCTCCAAAGAGACTTCCCTTAGCACTAAGAAGATTTGACAACAACAACGACCTGCTTACAGGACAGGGTTCTCTGCATTGCCCTTTAATTGTGAGGTGAAACGAGAGGACGCTCTGCACCATCCTGATTGCAATATAGGATATGCAGTTTCTAGGATCTTTAATACAGTAACATGATACCAACAACAGAGACTGTGTGAAAAATAAAAGTGTATTGGCACTACAGACAATGACCTGGATTGGACAAACCAGTTTGCCTGGAGCCTAGAGTTGGTCTTATGCCAGGAAACTTCAGGGGTAGGGTCTCCTTGTATTTAGGTCAAGGCTTTTCCTTTCCATGTCCCTCATATTTTGGTGGGCCTATGCAAACAATAACTGCCACTCTAACACCGTTTTTACTGTGCTCCTTTGACTCTAATCCTTAAGAAAAACAACCCACTTAAACTTTTGAGGTTAACTTAAACTAGATGCATGTGCATGGAAATGTAAAAAAGTATTTTGCCTTCAATGTTTAAGGAGTTACATAAGTTTTATGTCTTTAGATTGCTTTGTGTGCTGCTAAGAAATACTATGTTCTACAATCTGGGGACTTGAGGGACAAAGTAATTGTACATGGGTTCTGTTTTATTTTTCTTAATGTTCTTTGGCTTAAAGTTCAAAGTTAATATATCAGCAATGGGACTGCTGAGAATTCTGTTTATGGGTGATTGTCCTTCCACTGTAATTTTACCTTGTCCTCTTTCTTTGCATCTTTGTTCTCATAATTAAAAATAAAAATTAATAAAAAATAATTAATACAACACTGTTTTATCTTGCTTTCTCAGCCTTGATCTTTGGGTATGAGATTGTATTTAGCAATTTCACAACAGAAACTGGTGATTAAAATAACCACTATTACTTGGTACTCAATTGTTGATGCACAAGCTTGTGGTTGGAAAGCATCTCATGATCATACTGTGCATCAGGACAAATTGTGTTATATTTTTCTTTGAAAGGAATATTGAGTTCAGTCAAACAGGTACTCAGTGATCTGTGATATGAATTAGGTTTCTAGTCTTTGTGGACTTTTGAGAGGTATAGTTTGAGGAATACCACAGTGAACTGTAGGACTCACGGTTGCTGTGAAACTGTATGCCTCTTAAGCAATTTTAGGTCAATTTTTTATTTTACACTTGGTTAAAATTTAGAAATGCCGTAAACTAAGCAAAAAAAGGATGGTTTTCTTACAGTGTCACAAATTCAAATTACATTATGATAGACATCACTGAACAGATGACCAAACTCTTCTGGTTGACTTCTCTGCAAGAAAAATTAAATATTTCTGATCACCATTTGTTATTATTATTTTTAGTCTTAGTTGCCACACACCTGGCAATACACCAAGATTACTTCTGACTCTGTGCTGGGAATTGAACTGGGTCAGCAGCATGCAAGACAAAATTCTTATCTATGGTACTATCTCCCTGGCCCTATAAAATTATTTTATAGGTAACAACAGTTCTATGTGATTTGATTTTTGCATTTACTAAATAAACCTTTTTTTTTCTTTTTTTTTTTCTTTTTTTTTTTGGTTTTTGGGCCACACCCAGCAGTGCTCAGGGTGTCACTCCTGACTGTCTGCTCAGAAATAGCTCCTGGCTGGCATGGGGGACCATATGGGACAGCGGGATTCGAACCAACCACCTTAGGCCTTGGATTGGCTGCTTGCAAGGCACATGCCACTGTGCTATTCTCTCCAGGCCCCTAAACCTTTTTTAAAAATAAATTTCAGTATTTTCCTATACATGGATGTACATGGAATCTATTATGCTGAGTGAAATAAGTCAGAGAGAGAGAGAAAAACGCAGAATGGTCTCACTCATCTATGGGTTTTAAGAAAAATGAAAGACACCCTTGTAATAATAATTTTCAGACACAAAAGAGAAAAGAGTTGGAAGTTCCAGCTCACCTCAGGAAGCTCACCACAAAGAGTGATGAGTTTAGTTAGAGAAATAACTACATTTTGAACTGTCCTAATATTGAGAATGTACGAGGGAAATGTAGAGCCTGTTTAGGGTACAGGCAGGGGTTGGGTGGGGAGGAGGGAGATTTGGGACTTGGGTGATGGGAATGTTGCACTGGTGATGGGTGGTGTTCCTTTTATGACTGAAACCCAAACACAATCATGTATGTAATCAAGGTGTTTAAATAAAAAAAATATGCAAAAAAAAAAATTTCAGTGTTGTAAATTCAGGGGTATTTAATCAGCAAAGCTAGTGTTGAAACCCGAAAGTCTGAGAAATCCTATCATTCACATATTGGTCGATTCCCAAATGTATAAAATTTTCAGGAGAAATTTTTTCATCATCTTTTGAAAGAAAATATATTTTATTGTTTGGTTTTTCGGGCCACACCTGTTTGATGCACAGGGGTTACTCCTGGCTAAGCACTTTGAAATTGGCCCTGGCTTGGGGGGACCATATGGGACGCTGGGGGATCGAACCAAGGTCCTTCCTTGGCTAGCACTTGCAAGGCAGACACCTTACCTCTAGCACCACCTCACCGGCCCTGTAAGAAAATATTTTGATTAAAGTAAAAAAAATCACTAGTAAAGCATACTCTCTGGAATGGGTTTTAAGCACCTATTCAAGAAAACACATTTCATCTTTACCTCTATTGCACATAGGAGATACACATTGTTCTTGGGAAAGAGCCTGAACTTAATGTATCGGAAGGGATAGTTTTAATTTGATAAGGGCAATAATAACTTTTTCTTACCCAAGATTACATTACAAAATGTTGAAGAAAGCACTTCTTGGTTGTCTTGACTTGCTCACTGACAATTTTACTTATGTTTGAGGTGCTTCTAAAAGGGGGGAAAAGATCACTGGTGCCCTTGGGACGTTGTTAAGTTTGTATTTGCTCTCTGCCAATAGCTGTCTAGGAAGAGCAAAATGAGCATTCTGTTCCTTGTTTTATACTTTTTAGTTCAATCAAATTTTTCAGCCTAATGCGTTCATGTGGCAGGTACTAAAAAAGTTGTAAGTCGCTGATGGTAGGGTGAGTCGTTAGCTTCTTTTAAGAAGGGAAAATGAGGGGACATAAAGAAATGCTCCAAAGTCTTTATCATCTTAGGAACAACAACCTATTTTTGAAAACACAAGATGCCTGCTTATCTCCTGGAGGGTGAACACTTCAGAAAACATCGTCTTCATTTTGAATACTTAACCTCAAACCTGTGCACTGAATTTCAGAAAAGCATTGCTGATTCTGCTTCAGTGTTTTGCATTTGTATCTGCCCCCAAATAGTCCATCTTCTTGGAAGGCTTTTAAAATAGCTGCCTCGTTTCATTTAAGAGATAAAGATTATTCAAGGACCCTCCTAAATGTACTGGTAAGAGCAGTCTCCAGGAAAAATAATTCTGGTTGTATTCTGAAGACAATTTCCCTACTGTTGATATGAAGGAAAACTGGGCATTGCAGATACAAATGAATCTGTAATGTTCTCAAAATACCCACAGAACTTATCTGTTCCACACTAACTGAATGCATGCTTTGATCATGGATTCTGGGTGAGGGTGGATAGGAAAAAAGGCATGAGAAATAGTGCAGTAAAAATTATACATTTCTCCTATTAGTGCTGGGCCATGTTGGTGTTTGAGCAGTATTAAGGATATCCCAGGTGGGATTTGGTTCCTGTAGCTGTTGTGAAGAACTGTGTCATTTCTATGCCTGGGATCCAGGGTTCCAGGCTAGACGGTTGACATTTAATCACCTGGGGTCTAAGTTGGGTCCACATGTCATATATTCAAGGTGGGAGATGCCCCTGTGTTGTAAAAAAGTATGAGTTCTTATCCCTAGTAGATAAGAGCCCATTTTTAAACATAACCTTACCCCTTTTATTAGTGTGCCTTTGCAGGAAGAGATGGTGCTACATTATATTGCCGTTGCATTTGGGGGTGGAAAGAGAAGAAAACAGAAGCAAGTCACACACCCAAAAAAGATAAAAATAGAGGTAAAAATATATGTGCTCCTGTATATAAAGAAAAAAAGTGTTTTTTTAAAATAAAAATAAAAAATGAAATTAAAAAAGTAATTAAAAGAACAAAGTGATGCGGGAGACTACCTTATATTTGGGGAAAAGCAGGTAAAGAGGTAGTGTTATATAGGGCTTATACTTATGATGGAACTATAGGTTTTCCCATTGTCTTTTGAGATTTTCTTGTGGGGTGTGTGTTCCCGGGCGCATCATCACATACCGTTACCTTCTTGAGATTGGCAAAAGATTTGCGGCAGGGGGGTCTTGGGTAGAGTTCTTGCATTGGAGGTCCTTTTAGAGCTAAGTCCGCTATCAAGCAACAGTCCGCGTTGGGAAGAGTTGGTAAGAAAAGCCACACCGAGTGAGTCAGCAGGGGTGTTGGTTGTCTTTTCTTTTTTTTTTTTTTGGTTTTTGGGTCACACCCAGCAGCGCTCAGGGGTTACTCCTGGCTTCATGCTCAGAAATCGCTCCTGGCAGGCTCGGGGGACCATATGGGACGCCGGGATTCGAACCGATGACCTTCTGCATGAAAGGCAAACGCCTTACCTCCATGCTATCTCTCCGGCCCCGGTTGTCTTTTCTTGCTGGGGATGAGGTGTGGGTTTGGGTAGATGTCCCTTCGCTTCGGTGCTGGATACTGGTCCGTTGGGGTAGGGGGTCAGTCTTGATGCCTAATAGATTAAGAACTGAGGGTGAAAAGTTTTAATAAGGTGGGAAATCTGGATGGGATTGATGGGTGAAGAAATAGTCAGATTTCTAACCAGGGGAAAAGGGGAAAGAATATGGAAGGGGCAGAAAAGGAGAAGAGAGCAGATAAGATTGAAAAGAAAAAGAAGAGGGAAAAAAAGTAGTGAGAAGAGACAAAGAAAGAGAGGAATATTAGTTTGCTTGAATGTGTTCAATGAGTAGGCCCTGTAGTATAGCTCTGTAGGTTACAGTTGCTGCTTTGGTGATCTGGCTGGTCACGTACTTCAGGTGGTAAAAGAAGGTATAACCTAGAAATAAAGGGTATGTTAAAGAGTTTTATTGAGACATCTTCATATCGCAAGCTGGGTATGGTATCTCATGTGACTGAGCCCCGAGGTGTCATCTTAGGTTGTCCACCCTTTGTATCCAATAGTGCTTGTGAACAAAAAAGCTGAGAGGTTATTTTAGATATAGTAAGATTAAGGCATTAAATCATATTATTTTGAAATGCTTCCATTGGAGTCAATGATTTCCCATGGTTATATTTACCTGTAATCCTGTATAGGATCTCTAAGAGATTATTGTGGGCCTTCATAGTAAAGGGCTGAGTACATACCTGTTCTCTCTACACTGCTGTTTTTGCTGTTGCTAGTTTCTTTATGGTATAATGTGTAGTCAAGAATGTGTGGTGTTCCTCTTTCATGTGATTTGGACACTATTCCCCAGTATATGTTGTAGAATATCCTGACAATGAGGAAATTGGGAACAATTTGACCTAAGAGCAGGTTATCCTACCTCACCAGCTAACGATGAGACAAAATCAGAAGACTTGTCACCCGTTGGTCTGTGCAAAAGCCAAGATCGAAATCTACAGATGACTGGCTGATAGAACCATGACCAGGCAGTATTTATCCTGGGACCAAGAAAAAAGCCCTAGTCTAGGGTTTGACCTACGACCTGTAAAACAGCCATAATCTCTAATTCCAGAGATATGACTGAGACAGTAGCAACTGAATGGGTCTTCTGGTAACAGAAGGAAAGACGCTATCCCAGGCTCTAACCTAGGATCAGCACAAGGACCAAGACCACCAACCACAGAAGACGGACTATAATGACACTAAGGGAACAGAACTTCTAGAACCACAAAGAAAGACTTCACCATAAGTTCCATCCTTGACATGTGCATAGACGGAGATCTCTAGATACAGAGACCTGATTTTACCACCCAGGATGGAGCAGAAGTCTCCCGTACACCACAAAAGCCCCAACGGGAGAGTAAATGAACTAGAAAGGAGTCTATAGTTAATCCCATGACAATATACTTCAAGAGTGGAGAAACCCTGTATCTATTAGACCAAGGGAATTCTTTTTCCCCTTCGTCCCTCAAACCGAGGATGAGAGCCTCTAGACTCCGGCCATGTTCGGCATATTTGATTTTTATCCCATTTTATTACTTTTCTCTTCTTCAAACAAAACCACATAACCTTAATTATCTAATCCCGCCTCCCAATTAGAGGGGGATATAATGGAGGTACCATGACCAAACAGTTGAAGGATCACTAAGTAGTAAGCTGGGCATGGAGGGAACAACTCATTCTAGCAGCCCCGGAGGTGAGGGTGCAGGCTATGGGAGGCAGGAGGTGGAGGGAGGACAATTCAGTGGTGGGAATTCCCCTGATTCAATGTTAATATGTACCTAAAATATTGCTGTGAATGATATATAAGCTGCTATGACTAAAATAAAAATTATAAAATATTATACATTTCTCTTTCCAACTGTATTGTCCAGTGATGATCAGGACTTTCTGTATTTTCAGAAAGATGATCTAGTTTCCTACATGGTAGGTGTCAATAAAGGATGTCACTCATCTTTTTTTTTATTATGGTGAATATAATTATAATTCAGAACATCTGGTTTCTAGGAGAAAATGAGAAATGTCTAAAACACAGCAATAGTTAAAATACTTTACATTAATACTAATATTTCTGTGCCTTTATTCATCACCTAAGAGAATTGCAAAGATTGTCTTTGGTTTACCTTTGAAAATGCACTTAAAATGAAACTTCTGTCATATTTTAAAAGTGCAAGAAAATGAAATTACACAAAAGGGACTAGATGCTAGATATTAAGTTATGTACTGAGTTTAGTGGAGAACACTCAAATAATTAGTGATTTACTCTTCAATAGTTTATTCTTCACGATTTCTCAAGCTGCTTTATACTATCTCAAAGTACATTGAAAGCAAATCAAAATTTGACTTTACATATAACTTTAACCTACATCAAAGTCAAGAACATTCCTTGTATTGTAGAATATTTCACTTATTTTGGTCATGCTTCTTTAAAAAATATCTGTGTAATTTCTTTATACAGTATCACCCTAGAAATATTTACTTATCTAGTGTATATGTTCATGTGTTCAGTTTTTTATGCATTACATATGCCAGGTATTTGCAGTATAATTAATCATTGAGTTGTTTATTAATTTAGCTTCGCCATTTTATTGGGCAGTGACTGGGATCCTTTATGAATTAGACATACAGAATAAAAATATTATGAGAAAAAACAAAGGTTTTAGAGATTTTTTTAGTCTACATCACACTGTGGTTTGCAATATTGTTATTGAAGGGGTACTGTGCATATCACTTTCCATAGTTTCTGTACCAAGTTCTCTATAGTGATCATTTCCGATTCTCATTGCCATAATGCTCCATTTTTGCCCTAACTGCATTCCCTGCTTTGTTACAAGTTTCTTACCATGGACATCCCTCCTGGCTCTCATCTCTATTGTCTTTGGATATTATTACCACACTATATTTTATATTCTACAACTGAATGCATTTATTCTATGCCCATATCTTTTCCTCTAACACATTTCACTCAGCATAATACTTTTCATGTCCATTCATGTATAAGAAATTTCATGACTTCACTTTTCCTAAGTGAGAGAAAGAGAGAGTGAGAGAGAAAGAGAGAGAAGCAAAATGCCTGGCATAGAGTCAGTCATGAGAGAGGGTAGAAAGCAGGAGAGTGGGAAAGTAGGACATTGATTTGGTGGCAGGAAATATGAATGATAAAGGTGTTCTACTTATACTTGACTGAAACTCAAACATGAACAACTTTGTAATTGAAAAAAGGGCAACTATATTATAAACGATCTTGTAAATCATGGTGTTTAAAGTAAATAAAGTACTTTTTAAATTACTTTAAAAATTAAATTTTTAAACTTTTTACATAAAATTTTAAGCTTCATGTCCTCCATCATTATCTCTACTTCTGATAGAGATTAATATTTGTTTACTTCTATCACCACTGGTTAATCTTTTTATTTTGATGATCAATTAAATGTAATCATACCACATGAATAATGTATTTGTGTCTGATTTCTCAACATTATGTCTTTGAGATTTATTCACATTATTTTATGTATCATTAACTTCATATACTTTTGTTACTGTGTACGAGCCTAATGTATTCCACAATTTATCAGTTTTTTTCTTGATAAATATTTAGATGTTTTTTGTTTGGGATTAATATGAATAAGATTGCTGTGAACATTCATGTACATTTCTTTTCACATATATGCTTCTCTTTCTCTTAAATATTTACCAATGAATATAATGTTTGGATATAGGTAAACATGGTAGCTATATTAGTATATAAAGCCAAGAACATTTAAAAAATCATTGTACCTTTTTAACTTTTTTAATACCTACATATGAATGTTCCAGTTGCTTTATTCTTGCAAACAATTTGCAATTATCATTTTTTTTGGATTTACCTATTCTAAAGGGAAGAGAATAGTAGTGATAAATTTTTATAGGGATTGCATTAAATCTGTACAATGTTTTAGGAAGTATTGATATTTTAATGATATGAACCCTACCAATCCATGAGCAGAATATGTGTCTCCATTTCCTTATGTCCTCTTTCATTTCTCAAAGCAGTGTTTTGTAGTTTTCTTTATATAGCCCTTCAATCTCTTTATTTAAGTTGACTCCAAGTTACCTGATTTTCTGAGGCACAATTGTGAATGGGATTGTTTTTTGTAATATCCCATTATTCTCTTTTATTATTTGTGTATAGGAAAGCAATGGATTTTTGTGTATTAACTTTGTAGCCTGCCACTTTACTATACACATCGATTGTTTTTAGTAGCTTTTTTTGTGAAGTCTTTAGGATTTTCTATATACAGTATCATGTCATCTGCAAATAATGAAAGCATCACTTCTTCCAATCATAGGAACACAAAAAATACAGTACAAAAATGCACTCTTATTTCAGCACAGCACTATTTACTATAGCCAGAATCTGGAAACAAACCAGGTACCTGACAACAGATGAGCTAAAGAAACTGTGGTACATCTACACAATGGAATACTATGCAGCTATTGGGAAAGATGAAGTCATAAAATTTGCTTATACATGCATAGACCTGAAGGCTATTATGCTGAGTGAAATAAGCCAGAAAAAAAGGCAGAGACATAGAATACTCTCACTCATTTGTGGATTATAAGAAAAACAAGAGATAGGATGGTAATAATACTCAACGACAATACAGACGAAGGTCCTAAGGTCCAGCCCAGAGTAGAAAGCTTGCCACAAAGAGTGGTGAGTGTAGCTAGTGTAGAAAAGGGTCTACTAGGACGATAGTTGGAACTGAGGGCTTTGTACAAGAACTCGGTGCTGAAAGTGGTGAAACTAATAGGCAAGGTAGCCCTCTATTAACAATAATGCAAACCACAGTGTCAAAAATGGAGGGAGGGTGAGAGAAGAATTTTACCTGCCCTAGAACTAGGCGGGGGTGGGATTAGGAGATAGGAGGGAACTGGGAGACATAGGTGATTGTGATGGGAAAGGTGTGATGGTGAAGTATGATGTACATTGTAAGACTTAAACCCAACAATGAACAATTTTGTAGCCATGGTGCTTAAATAAAGTAATTAAAATTAAAATAATAAGTGTGTTTGTCTTTTCATTAACAGTGTGGTAATTTTTGAAATATACTTTATATAGCTTTTTGTTAGTTATACTTATTATAAGAATCTTATTTGTAGGTTACTTTTCCTTTTTATAATGGATGTTTTATAATAAATTGGTTTTTTCACCATAATAAAGTAGACCTTTTTTTTAATTCAATATGTTTTGACTATGTACTAATTAAGTGATATTTTTATGTTAAGGTTATAGATACTGTTTTTCGTGCAGAAATATTATTTTTCTTATTTTGATTCATGGTTCAACTCATGTTAATTTTAAATGTGGCATTTTCCCCCTGTGTGGCTATCCACTTGATCCATAGCTATTAATTGAATGTAAATTATTTTCCTACTGAGTTTTAGTATCATCTTTGTCATAAATAAATATTCTATTATGTGCATCTGTATTGTCTATTGTTTATACAACTTTTCTTAGTATTTTATGCTTATTAGTTTATGGCTTTATTTTGATGATAATACTCAGTATGAAGAAGAGAACGTCTCTGATTTATTGAGCATTACATTAATACAGAATCAGAAGAACTGAATTTCAGTCCAGCTTCTGATACTTGTTAATAAGCCTTAACTGAAAGTTAATCACAATGGCATCTACTTTTCAGAATTTTTTATTTTAATTTTGTATTGAAACCACTGTGATTTACAAAGTTATTCATAGTTGGGTTTTAGACATACAGTATTTCAGGGCCAATCCCATTGTCAGTGTCAATCTCCATCCACCAATTTTCCCAGAGTCCATCTCATGCCGCCATCCTTGCCCCAGCCTGCCAACATAACAGGCATATTTTTAAGTTTGATTTCTAAAGTTTGGATCTCATGATTTTATTATTTCCAACTATGGCTTGGATATTTAGTTTTGTCCTTTCTAAATACTACCTATGCATCTGAGTCCCCTTGGAACTTGTTTCTCTCTCTCTTTTTTTTTTGGGGGGGGGGCACACCCGGCGGTGCTCAGGGGTTACTCCTGGCTGTCTGCTCAGAAATAGCTCCTGGCAGGCACGGGGGACCATATGGGACACCGGGATTCGAACCAACCACCTTTGGTCCTGGATCAGCTGCTTGCAAGGCAAACGCCGCTGTGCTATCTCTCTGGGCCCAGGACTTGTTTCTTTTTATTTCACATTTGTCTTTCTCCTCCTCTACTTAATTTCTTTTCTTCTTCCCACTATATTATTATTTCCCAGATTTATTTTAAGAATAAATATATTACTAAACATAATAATGCTTTGAAATTTTAGTTTGTTATGAATGTTAGGATATTATTCATAGTTTTAATACATTTATTGATTTGATGAATTATGAAAGAGTAGCAAATAAAATCATCATTACCTATTTGGAAATAAAATTGTTTTTAGCCTATTCATAGGAAACAATTTTGGGAGAAAATAAACTCCTAATTCAAAAGAAACCTCCACACTTTACTAACTTCCAATGATAATTAGGTGCAAATTATGAACTTGCCCTCCCCCCAAAGTTGAAGTTCTGCTGTTTATAATTGTTAGGTTAATCAAATGAATTATTCTGAATATTCAGAGGAACTTTCTAGTGCCCAGCTGATGAGGCATGGCTCGTAGATGTGCTAGCAAGTTTGCACAAAACCAACCAAGGTATCTTGGACATAAATTTACAGACCTGGGGAAATGGTGAAATAAAACAGTTCATAAATTTACCATGGTTGCAGCTAGATAATTACATGTTGCTTGGATACTAGCAGTATCAGCTGTGATAGTAGATTCTCAGAAATGATTACCTTGATATCTATAGTCTCCCCAAAGTAGAAATCGACAACAATCGAGCTGCCTTTGTTTATTTAAAGATATATATTTTCACACTCCCATCTTCAGGCATATTTCAGCCTGATCTTCCTATCGAATACAGAACTGTGGGTTTATTCCGAAATCTAGTTCCAGTCCTAGAGCTATTTTTTTTCAGCGATGTCTTTCTTGTTACATATCAGGTAGTGGAAATAATAACTGAAGAGAAGCAGTGTTTTCCCTAAAAATGGAATGACAGGAATTGGATTCTGAGGGATTTATAGAGACTGCCATCTATTATTAAAGATATTTTTTGAAAGTACAATTTTAGAAAAGTGCATGCTACTGGCAAGCAGAGACAAGACAGTGTCCACATGTGTGAGCGGAAAAAAAAAAAAGGCAGTGAGTTACAGTCTCAGTTTTCAGTGTCCAACAGTCAGGAAATTTTAAAGTAGAATCTAGGATCAAGATTTGGCTCAAAGGGCTAAAGCACAAGGTTTGCATGTGAAAGCCCTGAGTTCAATCCCTAAGCCTGAAGGAGTGACCCTGGAACACACAATATGAATATATCCTCTCCCTATCACCACAAAGATAAAACAGAATAATAAAACCACATGTTCTTTCAGTGTATCAGTCACTAACCTGATTGATAGGTAAGTATATTAAAGTATACTCATCAAATTCAGTGAAGAAATATTATGATATTGTAGGTAGTAAGTAAAAAGAGCTCTCCTCAAGCTCAGTGAAGAAATATTATGATATAAAAAGTGAAATGCTTTTAAGTTTTACTAGTATCCCTTGAAATAATAAATAAAAAGTCATAAACCTCATTGTGAAAGAAGATAAAGAAAGTAAAGGAAACAGACAATCATTTCACCCATGATTTGGTTTCACAGAAAAGTTTAACATTTCTGTTTTTCCTGTTTAACATTTCTGTAATTCCTGATTGCCAAGTTGCCTAAAAAAAAGGACAATCTAAAATTTTCAAACACAGCAGAGTAAAACCTCCTTAGCTCATTACCTGTTACTATGACTGCTTGGTTAGGTAGATTGTATTATAATTACCTTTGTAATTTAAAACTCTAGGGTTCTCATTAAGAAGAAAAAATATCAAATTTTATTTTGTGTTTCACAATTCTCAGACACTATCTCTAAAAAGACACAATTTAGATGCAAAGGCACAAATTAAATGGAAATAGAGGTTGTGAAAAAAATGGCATGAGACAGTAATCATAGTATGGTTAAACTTGTTATAATAAATATACTTCAATAGATATTATTGGAAGCAGAGATTTAAAAAAATTTTTTTTTGGTTTTTGTGTCACACCCAGCAGCACTCAGGGGTTACTCTTGGTTCTATGCTCAGAAATCGCCCCTGGCAGGCACGGGGACCATATGGGATGCCAGGATTAGAACCACCATCCTTCTGCATGAAAGGCAAATGCCTTACCTCCATGCTATCTCTCTGGCCCCAATTTTTTCAAAAATTTTAAAGGGTCAATGTATAGATAGATTTAACAAATAAAATGAATATGCACCTAAAAACAGGTATCAAAGACTTGAATCAAAAGCAAAAAGAATTGAAAGATTAGTCAATTCAAAGAAAATAATAGGATATTTCAATATTCCTCTTAAACAACTCATGAGATAAGTGACTGAAAGATAATCGGCAAGGACATAAAAAGTATACCTTTATCAATGAATGCTAATTAAGACACTGTAGCATATTTCACTCTCTGATTACAAAACTCACTATTTAATGTAATAGTCCCTATAATAGGCTATTCAGAAGGGCATAGTAATATCAATGCATTTGTTTAGACATTAAAATCATGAAATGTTTAGTTTTTGAATGCTCTTGATAAACGTCAAATATAGGTCCTATATATGGGTCAAAATCAATTAATCATAAAGTACATTAAAATATTTAATTTATTTAAAAGAAAGTAAGATGAAATTGAGGAATTCAGCTAAAGCATTGTATGGAATTAGATGAGTTTCAAGAGATATCTTAACTCTAAATATTTATAACACCAAAGAAGAAAATTTCCTGTCTCAATGACTCAAATTTTAACCTGAAAAGACAAATAAGAGTAGGTTAAATTTAGAATAGGCAGAAGGAAGAAAATAATGAATATGATAGCAGAAAATAATATGTTTACAAAGTGCCAAAATAGATTCAAGAAATTGAAATTCACAAAAGACCAGAACAAGTAAACAGTTTTAATTAGTAATTTAAAATATTCTCAAAAAGAAAAGCTGAGAAACTGGTATCTTGATTAATGTATTCTATCAAATATTTTAAGATGTATCACTTTCTACAAACTCAGAAAATAGATGACAAAAGAACAGTTCCACCTTATATTTTTTTTAGATCAGAATTACTATGATAACAAAGTCACAAAACTACCACAAGGAAAGCAACTAAAATCAATATTCATCATGAAGATAGACACAATTCTTAGTAACAAATAATAACAAATCTTAACAAGAGTCTAGTAAACTGTATTAACAGTGCATATAAAAAGGACAGTAGACCTTAAGCATGTGAGATTTGTCTCAATGATTAAAAATTGGTTTTGTATCTGTAAATAAATGTGCATAATACACATGTAACTAAAATAAAGACTAAAAACCACACAACCATCTCAATATGTACAGAAAACTCATTCAATGAAAATATAGCTTCCACTCATGATACAAACATTTTTATCACATTAGAATTGTCAAGTAATTTACTCACCATAATTAAGATATCTTTCATTGACAGTTAATTTCACACTGAAAGGTACAAAAAGAAATATTTCCCTTATGGTTTACAACACAAAAAGTCGCTTACTTTTACAATTTTAATCACTGTACTAGTACTTACAAATTAGAGATATGCCACCATACAACAATAACAACAAAATAAAGCAACAGAGAACAAATAAAATAAAATGAAATATACTTAGATTGAAAAGAATAAAATAGGGGCTGGAGAGATAGCATGGAGATAAGGCGTTTGCCTTGCATGCAGAAGGTCAGTGGTTCGAATCCTGGCATTCCATATGGTCCCCTGAGCCTGCCAGGAGCAATTTCTGAGCATAGAGCCAGGAGTAACCCCTGAGCGCTGCTGGGTGTGACCCAAAAAACAAAACACAAACAAACAAAAAAGAATAAAATATATGCTCACAAAGAAATAATTTTATATATTAGAAGTAAAGAGAAATGATGACATTAGAAAAGACATGCTTCATGATGGGGTGATATACCAAGGCAGTTTCAATCCCCAGAATTCCATGGGGTTCCCAAGCATCTCAGGGAGTAAAATTGAGTAAAAGCCAGGAATAACTTCTGAGCATTTCTAAGTGTGTGGACCTTCAAAAACTACAGCAGCAACAACAAAAAGAATCAGGCTTGAGGGACCAGAAAGTTAGTGTAAGGGAAAGGTACTTGTCTGGCATATCAACAACCTCGGTTTCATTTTCAGCAACACATATGGTTCCCTAAAGCATAGCTGGGGTTCAGGAATAGCCCCTGAGCACCTCTATGTACACTTGTCAAGCCATCCATCCAAAAATGGCAATTATAAAAACCAGTACACTAAAGTTAATAATGTAATTTTTATTCCTATATATAAGCAATGAACAATTAAATTTCTTTAATTTAATTCCTTTTGGTTTTTGGACCACACTTGGAGAGCTCAGGAATTTCTTCTGGCTCTGCACTCAGAGATCGCTCCTGGCAGAGGAATCATATGGAGTGTCAAGAATCCAATCTGGGTCAGCTACATGGAAGGCAAGTGCCCTGCACTCTAGTATATTATCTCTCTACTATCTCTTTACCATCTCTTTACTACCTTTCTCCATGTTTACTATCTCTTAAATGAAATAAAACAATTTCATTAATGTTACATCAAAATGATTTAGTATTCAGAAGTAAATTGAACCCAAGATGTTATGTATTTACTGAAGATTCCAAAACATTGCTGAAATAAATGGAAGAAATTTAAATAGTGACAAGTTCTATGTTCATTGAAAAGCTTTTATTAAAATGTCAATTTTTCTAAGCTAATCCATGAACCCAACAGAACACCTTTCAAGTGGTATTAATAATTTTTGTTAAACAGTTATAAGCATATCCCAAACTTCTAAAAAATACCAGACTTCAAATAATCAAAACTACTTTGATTAACAAAGATTGAAGGGTTTAGGTATAGTTAGCTGAATTTGAGACAATATTATTATGTTTACCAAAACAGCACAGTAGTAATATAATTAAACTTATATATACCAAGTAATAAAACCATGATTCCTTAAAGAAAATTTTTGATCTATGGTCACCTGATTATTTTTTACAAAGGTGCCAATGAAATTTACTAGGGAAATCGTTTTTTCAACATACTAAATGGTGCTATAGCAATAAAATATTCATACATGTAAAGAGAACAAAAGGAACTTGGGCTTTTTATCGTATCCTGTAAAATGGAATTTGAATAAATATTGAATACATACATAAATATTGGTCTTCTAAAACTATAGAAAAAGTAGACAACATATACACATGAGTTTGGGTTATGTAGAGGTCTTAGAAGATTGTGTTAAAACTGTATCCTATAATTGAAAAAGCTCAATTAATAGACCTTATTAAAATTAAAATAGTTTTCACTTCAAAGAAACTTTCTAATAAATTTTAAATCAAGCCACCAACTGGGTGAAAATATTTTCAAAGTAGATATCCAATATGGATTTGTGTCAAAGAATAAATAATATTTGCCTTAAAATATAGTAAATAACACAAATTATAGGTAAAAGATTATATAGTAGACATTTATCAAAGAAACCATGTAAATAGCTAAGAGGTGAATAGCAAGGTACAAAATATCTTTAGCCATTGGGAAAATAAAGGTTAAAGCTATAATTATATACCACAGTATATTCAAAATCATGACTATAAACAAAATTTACAAAGTAGGAGTGAAGAAATGGAAAAACTACAACTATCATATTTTTCTGATGATGATAAAATTAGTTCATCTATTTTGTAAAATATTTTGTCAGTCCCCTAAGAAATTCAATCTAACATTAATCTTGTCAAGAAGACTTGTAATTTGGGAAATCTATAAAACAGAATGAAAGAATAGGTGTTCATACAGAGAATATAGTATAGCTCTTCACAGGAACATTATTCATAATAGTCCAAAATGAAATCATCAAAGTGCCAATAAATTTTAAAATTCATTTTGTATATATAATTAAATGCTTTTACCAATAAAGAGGAAAAATCCTCTTAAACTGACATATATAATATAGCACCAGTGAGTTTTGAAGTGATAGAAATTGCCTAAAACTAGATTTTGATGGTAGTTCCCAAAACTAAAAATTTATTAAAAAAGTCATCTAATTTTTATACAATGATTGTTTTATGACTTGTAAATTATACTTTACTAAGAATAAAATAAATTTTTGTATTTTTATCTGTAACAGTATTATGGCACTGTATGTGTTTCTTTAAGAAAAAAATATTTATTAGAAACAACTTTGAGCAATGTTTGATAGACTAGTAGGGAGTAATTACTTGTTATCATCTTCATCATTGTTTTTATCATTATCATCATCATCATTATCAAAATCTTTATAGTCAGTTCAACCACATCTGAAGTGTGAAGCTGAAAATAGCAGCAATGCCAAGGTCACAATTAAAGCACAGAACACTAACTTGGGCTGAATATTTGCAGCTTTCTGTCTGATCTAGGCATAATTCTCTTTCTTTCCCTTTGTTTTTGGTGAGGGTGGGTTGTTTTATTTTAGGGCCACATTGGCAGTGCTTAGGGTTTACTCATAGCTCTGCTCAAGAATCATTCCTGGCAGGCACTGGAAGCAGAAAAGATATTAGGGCTCATAACTTGGTTAGCAGCGTACAAGGCAGATAGCCTACCCACGGTACTATTGCTCCAGCCTTTAATCTGTGCATCTCTCTCCTGCCATCTTCCATTTTTATCAATCACCCTTCAGCACCTTTTTATTTGTTTTTCTTATACTCTGATGTGTATGAGACTTTACAGAGAAAACATCAACAAAGGTCCCTCCTTGAAAATATTTCTGCATCTAAGCTTATCTTCTATTCTCCTTCTTTTTTTCCTTTTTTAGATCTGTTCCCTTTCATTTTCCAGAAACATTTCTTCCATGCCCTATATCAACTCCTTTTATATCCTCAAGGTCATTACTCTATCTCCTATAGTATATTGACTGTACCTTAACATTTTTTTCACTTCTTTCTTGTTCAAAGTCAACATTTCAGCATTAATAAAAATAGTAAAGGAGCAGAGTAAGGACAGAGGGCAAAGTGTTCATTTGCTTTGATTTTAGTCTACCCACACTTGATTCCCTAGAACATATGGGTCCCCAAGTCACATATCCCTGAGTTAAGTAATCCCTGAGTGCAGAACCAAGAGTAACCGCTGTGCACAGCTGAGAATGCCCCCCCTCAATAAATATATCATACAATCAACAAAAATATTTCTCACTATAGAGCACTTCTTTGATTTTATATGTAATCATCTATGTATTCATTTAGGCATTTCAACACTTTTTGTTGTTCTTGTTAAATGTCTGCATTGTAACAGATTCTTTTCTAGGGATTGAAGTCCTGATGGCAAGTAAGAAAGAAATGACTCTATAGAAATTCCAAGACTAGACAAGAAGCAGTAATACCCAGTGAAATATTATTCAGCTATGAGAAGAAAACATGACATTTTCCAGTTTTTTCTTTGCTACATCTTGGATGGGATTGCTGAGTGAAATGAGTCAGAAATTCAAGATAAATACTGAATAATCTCACTGGTATTCAGAGGATAATTATATTAAGAAAAGGATTAGAAAATTCCTGAAGGATATGCCTGAGACATTATCCATATTATCCATATTATTGATATGGATATATGATTGAGATATTACCTGTGCTAATGAGGGTGCCTAAGACATTACCTATTGTTAATGGGATAGTGAATAAAAGGATAGTAGGATCTAAGTGGGTCAGAGTGGGAAAGGAGCCCTGGAAAATGGTGGAATGATTGAGACACTGATGGAGAGATTAGTGTAATTCTCTGGAAATATAAAATTACAACTTCAGTACAATTGTAAACTATGATATCTCAATTTTAAGAACCATTTATAATATCTAAAAACAAACCATTGTAAAACTAACATTATAGGAAGAACAGAAAATGGACAATAGCAGAATACTGGGAGAATATTAGAAACCAAATCTTAGAATCTTAGAAACCAAAGAGCTCTTTCCTTGGACAGGCTATATATCAAATGAACTACGAAGGATGAGTCAGCATTAAGAGACAGTTACAAATTTAGAAGCAGGGATGAGGGGGAAAGTGAAGGAAGGTCCAACAAAAAATGTACAATGCATTTTAGTATCTTGAGGCTAAAACCATAAAGAATTCTTAAATATGGGATTCAATATAACTACTTGTAATCCTACCTTTGTCACTGGCTTTCTGCCATGGGGTTTCCCTGAGTATTGAGAACTCATCTAAATATCTAAAGGACAATATAGTCTTACTATGATGAATAATTCAGTCCCTTATATATACATTCTTATTGGAGTCTCATAATAGCTCTAGGTATTACTACTTTTACTTTGAAATATGGTATCTGAGATTCATGGGGCTGATTTGCCCCAGGTCACTGACTAATAAGTGTTAAGATTGATATTAAACTAAGTCTTTTTGAATAGTTAAGCTACAATGGCAGGTGTTTAATGTTATTTCTTTTCTTTCAATTCCTTATCAAATCTTTGATCTGATGGAACCATTACTGATTCAAAGAAATACATTATATGAAACCTCATAATTTTTGGTTATTTTTCTAAGATTTTACTACATTAAGCTTTAAGCTTCATTAAAGAAGATTATGCCTAATTTTAAAATTACTGATGGTGTTTCCATTTATTTCTTTGCCATTCCTTTTTTTGATACCAAGGTGAGGATGTTAGAGTAACGTTTTTGATCTTCAGTTTCCTTATTTCTGTGATAAGCACATTGAAGTAGATAATAGTGCTGGTATTTTTCCTATTAGGCTGGTATTTCTGGAGTTTCTTTATGACTTAATTTTAAAAATTATACTATATCAAATAGAAGTTAAATTTTATGCTTTAATGAAAATAAGTAAATTTAATTCATTTGTGTTCACATTTTGAAGATCTTTGATATGTAGATAGGACAGTGAAATCTAGTTACATTAGTGTTCTCTCTAGAATACATTTTGAAGTTCATTTTATGATATTTCTCTTAAAGGTGTGTAGTACTGATTTTAAATTACACAATGTTATTTCTGATAAACTACAACATTATCATTCACCTAATTTCTCTTTATGTGAAATATCAGTTAATCACAAAGTCAAAAATCTATTTCTTGTGATGATATCATCTTTTGAGCCAAAAGAATCACAAAATCTCCATTTGAACTTATTTTATTTCATGTATTTATTTGTATTTATTTACTTTGTCTGACATTCACAAAATAGAATGATTGAATTGTGCAGAGTATTTCATATTATGTTAATATGAAAATCTATTAAGGGGATTGAATATGAGGAAAACATACATTTGTAATCCAATATTGAAACAAGGAAATAGATGACATAAAGTAGCAGACAACTTCAGGTAAATTTTTCTATTTTCTTAATTTCTAACTTTACCTTGAAATGAAATGTTATGAAAGGGTCAGTATCCAATTAAACCCTGTACTAAATGTTGAATACAGAAACAGTTGATTCTTTACACAAAATATGCCTCCTGGAAACTTCTAGAAGGCATGTCATCTTTTGAGGATGAAAAAGAACGTTTATTATGCTAGTTCAGAGATAATTGCTTGCCATTACATTGGTGGGGACGTAAATTCTACTCATTTCTGTCAGCTAGTATGTCAGCTTCTAAACTCCATCTCCATCTGCCCCTCCAATGACAAGCTGAGTATCATTTTGCTTTGTACCAAAATGATAATGACTCGTAAATGTAAATTTTGTTGAAATCACACGTGTGGAAACATTTATTAACTTTCACCCATTTTTTAAAGGAGAAATCAGATGGGTTGATCTCATTTCAACCACATTATTAAAAATAAAAATCTGTCCAAGCTCATTTACTTTTCTTCTTGTAAACACAAATATATTGCTCATATTTTTCTTCCTCTTGTACTCCTTTTCTTTTGCATGCATTTGACCTTCAGAGAATTAGACAAAATGTCACATAAGGGGTACTTACTAAATTTTCCTCTAGAATGGGGGGGATCGGAGAGAGTTAAGAGTCTCTGACCACCTGCTTGTGCTGGGATTATGGTCTCCAAGACCAGAAATTACATTTTAGCACCATAGACTGTGACTCAAAAAAAAATCCTTTAATAAAAAGAGTTGTTCTTTTCCAAAGAAAACCTATTATTAGATTTTTACTAATGTTTGCTATCGTCTTACTCTACCAAATTTTATTTCAAAGTATTATATTGGCTCATTTTAATTATCACAAGAACCCATTGAAATAGGTACTCAGACTTCCCATTCTTCTGATGAAGAAAGAGAGACAAGGAAAAGCACCATGTAGAGTTAAGGGAAGCTATTAGGAGGAGATGATGGGTTGGAATCTAGTCATTCTCCTCATCATAAGGACATGATTCCCTTCAATCCCTGTAGCCTTTGACCTTATTCAGACCTTAAGTTGTGGACCTAACTGGTTTGGATGAAAAAAATCAAGTTCAATGCCTCAAGAACCCATAAATAATGCAACCACCAAACATCATCAAGCAATGCCACAATGCTCACTTGCATGCTTATCAAGTGTGTGATGTCCTAAGACCCATCTCCCATGTACCCCTTCCCAATATAAAGGAAGGAACACGTCATAATTTAGCTGCATTCAGCCCTGTACCTGGAAACATTTTGCCAGGGGCTCCAGAATCCTTTGTGGCGAGAATATATACACTGTGCCACACAAATTATAGGAAAAAGGAAGACAATAAAACCTTTTTATTTGTATTGGATGCATCTGAGGTATTATGCAATTCAGTATATCCAACTATCTTCTCTCTCCCACCCTTATAAAGAAAAGGTGGTGTCATATTCTGATAAATGTTTGAGATCCTGACACATAAGTCTAGCATTTAGCCTTGAAGATAGGAGTGTTTGCTGATAAGAAGTGAGCTATAAAATATGGATACCATGTCTCAAGTATTTAAGGATAAAGTGATAAACATGCAGATGGGGCCATTAATGAACATTAATTGCTTTAAATTAGGTTGTATTGTGCAGTGGGTAAATTGGAAAGTACACATTTGCATTGGTAATAGAAAATTAATTTAAATGCTTCAGGAAGCAAAATATCACCTGATGTACTAAAACCTGTAATTTGCAGCAAACTTCAAAGGAAATTTGAAGGACAATGTATATTCAACGAGGCTGGAGGGACATAGACATGGGAGAATCTCTCTAGTTGTTAACTTTCTGTGACTCTTGAGTTTCTCTAGGCCAAGAAAGGATACAAATGGTGATGGAATTAATATATTTGTTTACTAAACAGGGGCACTGCAATGGGTGGTAAAGTTATGGTATACAGTAATCTAAGTGTTATAAGGGCTGTTGGATATTTTTTCCTCCATCCCATATTTAAAAATAAGTCCAGATATAGAAACAACTAAACTGTTTAACTATGGCTGAATGGATCCATAAATTGTGGTATATATATATAAATATAAATATATATAAATATTATATATCATTATATGTATACAATGGAATATATGTTATATATAATATGTTATATGTCATTTTATATATTACCAAACATCATGAAAGCAATGCCAAAATACTCACGTGTATTGTGGCACTTGATAAACACACACACACACACACACACACAATGGAATGCTATGCAACTCTAAGAAAGAACAAAATGATGAATTTTGCTGTGACATGGGTGGACAAGAAGGTATCATTTTGAGTGAAGTTAGTCATAAGGAAAGATATAGGTATGCAATGTTCTCACTAATATATGTAACCTAAAGTATATGTAACCTAAAGAAAGGCAGCAACAAAGGCCAAAGATAACACAATGGAAGAAGTGATACAGTTTAGTGGGAAGAAGGAGGAAATTGAAAGGAAGGGGCATTGTGATCCTTGGAAGAGAGAGGTGGATAGACTGGTGAGGCGTGTGGTGTTGGAACCACATGCACGCAAAACTACCACAAATAGTATTTTAAATCACAGAACTTTATTCAATAGAAATAAATTATAAAAAATCTTCTGGAAAAGAAGATTGTTGTCTATCCAAATCTTGGAGGCACTTGCTGGAAATGTGGTTTTACTTTACTAACTGGCCTATATCAAACCAGAACCCATCTGGACTTACAATGAAGAAGCTCTTCTTTATGTCTCTAAGTCTTTCCAGGTTTTTTTTTTAATTTTATTATTAGTAACCTTGTAAATCATTGGTCAGCAAGGACCAAGTGATGCTGTGGTCTGGCCAGAGTGCTGAGTTAAAACCAGGGCCACACATATGCTTGATATGTTTTCTGTCAATTGACCCTCTTCTTGACTACAGTTGATCTGGGCAAAGCTAAATTTCAGTTTTAATCTTCATATACTCTGACTTTGTGACTTTGTCTATGAAATACTGAATGTTGATGCGTTGTTGATATAAAATCACCACTACATAGGAAGAAAATTAGGTAACAAAGAAAAAAACTAAGAAGGTAACTAGAGTCAGATTGCTTAAGTGATCCATTTTAGGAACTGAGCAAAGATGAATAGGTCCTGAATCATAAGTTAAGACTAGAACAGAACAGAAGAGCCAGACAGACCTGATTTTCAGAGCAGGAAGGTAATGGGGGAACAGAAACAACTAACATGAAACTTCTATACAACTATATGGAATTTGTGCATGATGTACTAATCATAAAGATACCCAGCAATACAGTCTCCTTCCAAGGCCCACGATATACCTCTCCCACCTTGATATAAGTGAAGCAGCAAGTTGAAAAATGCCATTCTTTTGTTTGTTTTTTGTTTTTATTTGGACGCCACACCCAGTGATGCTCAGGGGTTACTCCTGGCTATGCCCTCAGAAATTGCTCCTGGCTTTGGGGACCATATGGGACGCCAAGGATGGAACTACAGTCCGTCGTAGGCTAGCACGTGCAAGGCAGATGCCTTATTGCTTTCACCACCGCTCCGGCCCCAGAAAACTCCATTCTTTTGCTCTGCTCATCATTGTCCCTCAAGTATACTATGCAACCAGAAATTTCCCTATATAAATGGTCTTGAACTTTTACACAGGACTGTGGTTGTAGGCTGGTTTACTTAATTATGGCCCATTGACATTAGTTAATTCATTCTCATTGCTTTTTCTCCTTAAAAACTGTGTTCATAGTTAAGTGAACTCCCTCCAACGTGGTGATGCTTTCAAACTATCTCTTCAATTTCAGAACAGATCCTACACAGCTTAGTAGGAGTCTATGGTTCTTCAACGTGTCCACAAAGTTGAATGAAAACAATGTTTAGGGCACTTCTTTCAAGTTATTATTCTATGTGAAACCTTGTTTTGTTCTGATTTCTGTTTCAAGAGGGAATAGAATTTGCAAATCTGAAAATTCTCTAACTAGAGAGGTTCATAATAGAGAACTTTTTTCCTAAGGGTAACGTAGTATGAAAATGTCTTTGCCATTACATTGATTCAGGTAATTGCACTCTTTTCTCATGAGCTAAGGAAGAATGGAACAGAAGAGAGTCTGTGAAGAGGAAATAGATATTGAGGCAAAAGTAGCAGGAGGACAAATTGAGGCTAGAGATTTAAATTTGAGATCCATCAGTTCATATATTATATTTAAAGCTGTGGAACTGTATGAGATCACTATGTCTTTTTCAACATGTTAAAAAAATTGACAAGCTATGTACAAAGAACCAGATCCCATAGGATGCTTTGACCTGTTTGAGTTATGAAAAGATGATGAAGCAGCAAATAAGAATCAAAGAATGAGGCCAGAGGAGAAATAGGAAAATTGGGAGAATATGATGCCTTGGAAACCAAATAAAGAAAATGTGTTAAGAAGACAGAGTAGCCAGCTGTGTTTAAAGCTTTTGGAGATTTAGTAAAAGAAATCCTTGGTGACCTTGGCGAGGTCATTTAAAGGTGTTCTATAGGAAAGATCTTTTTGAATTAGACTCAAGAGAATGGGGGCCAGTGAGTCTAAAAGAGATAATGAATATATAAATCCCTTTTAAGGGAATTCAAGCTAAAGAGAAAAAGAACAGGTTCAGAGAAGAGGGACATGTGAAGTATGGGATCTTCTAGCAAAGATATCTACTAATGGTACTAATTCAGTACTATAGAAAAAGGATGATGTCAGAACAAATGAAGGTGATGTCAAGCATACACTGTAGTATTGGCCCCAATGCATCCTGGGAAATCTATATATAGTTAAATAGAGGGTGTACATGCAATATGATATATAGTTGGAATATAGTCTACATGTATGATCAAGTATCTCTCTCTATCTCTCTCTATCTATCTATCTATCTATCTATCTATCTATCTATCTATCTATCTATCTATCTATCTATCTATCTATCTATCTATGGTTTATGGGTCGTACCCAGCAGTACACAGAAACTCAGAGCTCTGAGTTTAGGAATTTCCTACTAGGGTCTGGGGACCTTATGGGATGCTGCAAATCAAACCTGATTTGAATGCATTCAAGGCAAATGCCTTCCCTACTGGACTATCTTTCGGGCCCCTATTCAAGTTTTTTCTTTAAAATATGCCTTCTATTTCATCCCCAGAAATAATATTTAGATTATTTGAATGAGTCAAGAATTTCTTGGGACTAGACAGCATATAAAGGCTCCTCAAAAAACAGGAAATTGAGCTCCCATATGATCCAGCTTTACAATAGCCAGCATCTGGAAACAACCCAGATTCTCTTCACAGATGAATGGCTAAAGAAACTGTGGTACATATATACAATGGAATACTATGCAGCCATCAGTGAAGTAATGCAATTTTCCAATGTATGGATGGACATGGAAACTGTATGCTGCGTCAAATAAGTCAGAGGGAGATACAAAATATTCTCACTCTTCTGTGTATTTTAAGAAAAATAAAATACATTATTGTAATAATACCCAGAGACAATATAGAGGAGGGCTAGAAGGACCAGCCCATAATATGAAGCTTACCATAAAGAGTGGTGAGTGCAGATAGAAAAATAAGTACACTAACAACTATCATGACAATAGTAATGAGTGAGATAAATAGAATGCCTGTCTTGAAAGCAGGCAAGAGGTCAGGAAGGAGGAAGATGGTGGGCATTGCTGATGGGAATGTTGCACTGGTGAAGGGAGGTGTTCTTTTCTATAACTGAAACACAACTAAAAACATGTTTGTAATCATGGTGCTTAAATAAAGATATTATATTTAACAAAGAATTCCTTGGGAATAAAATGCTCCAATGAAGAAGGATTTTCTTTTAAGTGTAGAATGAAGAGGCACTTCTTTTTTGATGAGAAAAAAAAAGAACAACACAAAGGTTGTCTTCAATACCTCCCAAAAGCAAATCTTGTTTCCAGTTTCTATGCTTTCTGCTACTACTATTAAGAAAATAAAAAACCTTTTTCCCCATTTCAAAATAACGGAAGTACGTGTTTCTCTGGAGATATCATTGTGTAAAAGTGTTTTTAAGACAAGATGCACATATCTAATCAGGTGGGAAGTGTAAGTCCCTACCGTCACAAGGGTACATTGTCTCATGCCTGTTACCATGACTGCCTTCAAAAAGACACAGGAAAACAAATGCAACTAAAAGTGTGGAGAAAAACAAAGCCTGTACACTTTTGGTGTGAATCTAAAGTTCTGCTGAAGCTATAGAAAACAAATGGGAATTGTTCAAAATTTGTAAAATACAGCTATCACAGTCTGGAATTGCATCTCTGAGAATATATTCCAGGGAAATTAAAATATATCTCAAAGACAGATAAAGGCACTTTCCATGTTCTTTGAAGATTTATTCTCCGTAGCCAAATTGTGCAAATACCAGGAACATTTGTCTATGTCTGAATGGAAAAACATGTAGTATGTCAAGCTTCACATTCAATGAAAAGAGGTATGCATATATATGCACCTGCATATATCTGCATATATGCATATAGTATGCATATGTATAAATAGAGATATTTATATGCACATACACAAGATTATTATCTAATGATGGAAAAGAAAAGAAAATCCTCATATTTGCAGTTAAGTGTACAGACTTTGAGAACACTATGAAAGTAAAAGTGGGGACCAGAGATTAGATAGGGCACTTTCCTTACATAAGATTGACCAGTATTGATCCTTGGCATCCCATATGATCTCCAGAGCTTGCTAGAAGTGATTTCTGCATTCATTCGAAGCCAAGAGTAATCCCTGAATACTGCCAGGAGTGACTCAAAAAACAAATTAAAATTAAGTGTAATTCAGAGTAAGACAAATACTTAATATAAATTATAGGTCGAATCTTAAAAAGAAGGAAAAAATTTCACACTTATTAAAGTAAAGTGTACAAAAGTGGTAGTGATGGCTGCAGACTTATGAAATGAAATGGGAGATTAGTAATAGAATAAGAAAACTTCAGTTTTAAGTTAGTAGAATGTGAATAAGTGCACAGCATAGTGGCTATAGTAACAATACTATCTTACTCCATGAAAATGGACTAAGAATATAGAATGTAAATATCACCATAAACAAGTTAGTGTTTAAATATTTTTAAGAAAAGATGGAGATGGAAAAATGAATGTAGAACTAAATGAGGGTTTGAATCCTATTCAGAAATGAGCATGAAATAGCCTGAAAAAATTAACCTTTCTAGTTTTCAGAAACAGTCCATGTGTGTGTCTCTCTCTGTGCTGTTGCTTTTTGCTCTGTGCTTGCCCTTTATTAAAAATTTGACTGTAAACCCATTGTATTCTCTAGTATGAATGCTGGAAGCATCTGGGATCTCTCCATCATGGCTTTGCTGTTCAGAGATGGTCCATGATAGGCCATGCCAATATAGGGTCATTTCATCTATAGATAAGTACCCTCATATCTCTTGTTCATTCCTGGTCCAGAAAATCCAAATAACACACCCAGGGACCAGAGCTATTTGGGGGCTCAACTTCTGCTCAAGCAAAATACTTATGGGAGAATGTAAGCAACAGAAATAAATTTTATCATACTTGTAAAGATTAGGTGCCCAAGCACAAGGTGTTGGCAGAATTAATTTTTTCCATGAGGTTTGAGGAGAGATAACTTCAGTTTCTATGACCATCATTTCTGTATCTTCACATCATCTTCACTCTCCTTATGTCTATGTCCAGATTTCCTGTAAATGTACCAGGTTAATTGTATGATAGTCCTCCTCATTTTACCATACTGGTCCCTTCAAAATTATCTCTGTAAATATAATTATATTTTATGTATCTAGGACACAAGGTATTTATATTAGGATGTTTTAGGGGAACATAACTCAACTAATAACAGGTTTTATTTAAGAAGAGTTGCTTCAACTGAAACCAACTTTCAGGAAGCAAACACAAACCAACCTGCTCAGTTATATGCCTTCCCACCTCACCATTCCATTAAGCAAATTTATTTTTGACTGAATAAAAGGCAATTGAGCCTCACATGATAGGTAGGTATCACTTGTATTAATGATAAGTGATTGTAGGCTCAATAAATGTCCTTCAAAATATTTTTGTAATTCCCATTTCACCAAGGACATAGGAAGTTGTTTTTGATTTTTATTTTTGATTCCCATTCCCTGGTTATGGTTGTCTACCTGAAAGTTTTTGAGATCCTCAGTCATAATTTTCTAAATTATTTATGATTGTGTTCCTCAGAAAAGACCAGGAAGAGTTGACACGTCTTGTGAAGCCAAGAAAAATGACACCTTCTGTTTCCTTTCATCTATAAGATCTATTACTCTACCCAAGGAGCAATTTAGATGGCTGTGATTTTGCTCCTGAAAGTTATTACTGTTCTTCCAGCATCCTCTTCTTGGCTATGATGGTTAGCAGGTTTGTTTAGTTAGAAAAGATCTCCAAGCTGAGAAACAAGAGAAAAGTCACAGTTGAGAAAAGTTGTCCCTGTATTTGCCTGTTAGCAAATACTGCATAGTGGTGTCTGTAGCATATGTCTAAGCTTGAGTGTGGCTTATCATTTTGTATACTGGAGAAAAATTTCAGACCAAGAGAAAAATCCATTTACAGCATCAACCAGATCTTAGATTATCTGTGTTGCAGGGAGGTCAAGCCTGTGAAAATATCTCATTTTATTTTTTAGAGAGTTGGAGTTTTCTGTATTAAAACAGATTTGTTTGGATTGGTTTGCATTTTGATAGGATATATTGACTCTAAAAATATGGCTGAAAGAAAATATAAGATAAGAAATACCATTAAAACAGGAGGTCAATGAATCAAATTTTTTATTTTATTTTAGTTGGATTGGTATTCTCCCACTTGCAGTCAGGGGTCTCAAACTCAATTTACCTGGGAGCTGTAGGAGGCAAGGTAGGGGTGACCCTTGAGTGCAAAGTCAGTAGTAAGCCTTGAACATTGGGGGTGTGACCCAAACACTAAAACAAAACAAAACAAAACAAAAGATTCCTCTAGGGTAGGGCCACAAAATGTTGTATGGAGGGCCACAAACAGCCCACTGGCCGCGAGTTTGAGACACTAACGATAGAATGCTTCTATTTTAAAGAGTAAGCTGCTCTTCTTAAAATAGTCATATGTGGACCAGAGAGAAAGCAATATAGTAAGATAGTGGGAAGGTGCTTGTTTTGCATGTGGTCGACCCAGGTTTGATCCCCAGCATTTTGTAGTCTCCTGAGCACTGCCAGAGTGATTTCTGAGTATAAAGCCAGAAGTAACCCCTGAGCATTGCTAGACGTGACCCAAAAACAAACAAACCAAACAATGGGCATAAATGTTTATCAGCATTTAAAATCTAATTTTAGGTTGTATGTGCATATATCATACACATATGCACACATACATATTTATATATTAACTTCATTGTTTGAAAAAAAGTAGCATAAAAGAGGCATCATGAAATACATCCTGTGCTTTATTTCCTTTAAAATATTTATTTCCAGGATATTATTAGCAACTATGAACCATATCACTTTGCATTCAATCTTCTTACATGTCTCAAGATATTGCGTTGTAAATATTTGATTACATCTCTTTGCTCTCCTCTAGAATTTGAATCATACTAGACTCAAATAAATCTCACTTAAATCCAAGTGAATATTGTACTTGGGAAAATTTATTTATTGTTTCATACTGAGTTCTTTAACGTAGAGAAATATTTTCAGGACTTAGGTCTACAGTAGTCAATAAGACTCTTATTTCTAATATATTTTTCTAACAACATATAGCTAGTGCTTAAAATCAAATGGAAACAAAATCATGTCCAGGGCTCAAAAGCAATATGAAGAATCAGCAATATTATAACATTGCTCCTATTCAGATTATGATTCACCCCATTAACTGTACACCTGCTAATTATGTCAGTCTCTTCAACATTTATTTATTTTCTTCCCAATTCAGCTATTTGTGTAGCTGTAGGGAAGAAAAATGAAGAATGCGGAATTTCAAACAGATGCTTTAGTTATTTATAAAACAATTTATGGAAATGTCACCCCCAAACTCACCATGACAATAGAATTGATGGGAACATGACATCTATTTCCTCTAATGATCAGAGAGAAAAAAAAAGTAATCCTCCCTCGACCCCACATGGCAAGTTCACTTCCAGAAGGCAGATAATCTTCAGATACCAATGTGTTTCCTTATTAGATTGAGATAGCTGGCTAAAACTTTTCTCTGGGTTCCTTCATCTTACTGATGCTGTCATCTTATTTTAATAGTCAAAAGTTTATTAGTTACTAAGTTTTCTAATTCATGAAAAATATAAGATTTCCTTGGAAGAGCTCTGAAAAGGCCTGTTCAATGACATTGCATCATTTGCATTGGCCTTGTCCTGACAAGCTGAACCAGGGTCTCCCCATTCTTCTACTACCCCAGTAATGACACAGATTCTTATGGTTAAATAATAATTAAGATACTTTTACCCATGCATTTATGTGGAGCTTAATTTATTCTTCCACTTCTTCCTCACACCCATCACATCCTTTTGAATAAGAATTCAAACCCAAACCGACCTCCACCATTGTTCTTAGTACTATGGGTCACTCTTAGAACTTGTCGGTCTCTCCAGTTTTTCTGGTGAACAACAATTTTGTTTTCCATTGAAAATGAATAAGGGAAGTAGAAATCCTGTCTCGAATACAGGTGTGGGTAGGGTGGGGAGGAGAGAGATCTGGAAAAATGGTGGTGGGAATCTTGCACTGGTGAAGGGGGGTGTTCTTTACATGACTGTAATCATACAACTACAATCATATTTGTAATCACAGTGTTTAAATAAAGATAATTTAACAATTAAAAAGAAAGAAAAACTGACTTGAAACACTTCCCTTTCCTTGCTTTCTTCTCCCCATACCCAATTTCATTGTGATCACCCATTGGTAGTAAATGTGCCATTACAATGGTTGTCATTTTTTGCTTTTATTTATTTATTTTTATTATTAGTTTTTTTAATTTTGGGGGGAGATCACACCTGACAGTGCTCTGGAGTTACTCCTGGCTCTACTCTCAGGCTCAGAAATCGCCCCTGGCAGGCTCAGGGGACCATATGGGATGCCAGGATTCAAACCACCATCCTTCTGGACGCTAGGCAAAACACCTTACCTTCATGCTATCTCTCCGGATTTTTTGCTTTTTTGTTTTTACATTTCTTTCTTTGAGGCACACTTCGATCCACCAAACATTGAAACCTCAGGTATGTTCAGGGTTCCAATAAAGAGATTAAAAGATCAAGAGACTAGTTGTGATATCAAATTATCATTAGCATTATTATGGAGTATTTTCATATAATAAGAAACAGGTTATTTAAGACCACCAGGTCCCAAGACTTATTGTGAACCTAAGAGAAGATAAAAAAGATACATCAGAATAGAGAGTCAAGGAAAGGATAATGTTTTGAAGCTCTGGGTTTTGAGCAAAGAGGGCCTGACCCCATCCCAATAGAACTCCTAGGATAAGTCTGCTGCCTGGCTAGAATTATGAATGGCGGAAGTTGCAATGGAAAACACTGGATGTTCCTTGTTTTTATTTCTGGAGAAAACTGACATGAGCAGTGTTCCACACAACCTCAGATTTCTGCCTTTCTTGATGGTATCTATGAATGTTGTGATCTTGTCACCACAGGGCCTCCCTAATTTGTATACTACAGCATAGCTGAGTCTCAATTGTACAAGTGAAACAAAAGATTTCTTTTGCATTTGTAAGTTCTCTGAGGTGACAAGACATCTCTGAGAAAGTAGACATGGTCAGTGTAGACTACATGCTATTAAAATCTAGGAAATAGTTCATTAGACCTCTTATTAAGTCCCTTTAGTGTAGTCTGAAGAAATGAAGAAGAAGATATTTCCATAATACACATACAATAACAGATCTCATCAGAGGTGTAGACAACACGCTTACACAACTGAGGAAGTTTTGGATACGATGGTATTTCCAAGGGGTTTGGTCAAAGTTCTTGGTCATATCCACATGTGCCATTTTGATGAACTGATTATGAAGACTGTTGCACCAACATATATCCACCATCTTGGTTTAGTCATCACCTCCAACAATATGTCACATATTTTATTTTTATGCTGGGAAATTTTAGATAATTCATAAATGCCATTTTTGGGTCAGAGACATAATGAAAATTAATAGGAAAGAGTTACATGGGGCCATGTAGTAGTAGAAGGCAAGCAGGTGACATTGGAATGATTTAGAATGTTGTCTCAATCATTAACTAGATATGTGGCTTTGGATAAGGTGGGTCTCCATTTTAAAATTTGTGAAATGGAGAGAAACTTCTTATCATAATTAGGCTGATCCCCCCCCCTAAAGTCACTACCAATAAACTCTATTTAGCTGATTCCTTTGCTTAGTTCATTTTTAAATAAATTTTCTGCAACCTTTGTTCCAAATAAGAATCCATTATCTTATCACTTTTATTTGATTCAACTAGGTGCAGGAATGCTAAGAATAAACAAAGCTCCTGAAATATGCTTTTTATTGATTAAGAGAATTCTCTCTGAAGTTATAGATTATGGTGCCTGTGTTCATATAACATCTTGGTGAAATCTCGAACACTGTCATAAATTCTTTATAATCTCACTCTGCTTTCTTTTTTTGGAGGGGGGGGCACACCCGATGACACTCAGGAATTCCTCCTGGCTCTGCGCTCAGAAATCGCTCCTGGCATGGGGTAACCATGTGGGACACCAGGGAATCCAACAGAGGTCCGTCCTAGGCTAGCGCCGACAAGGCAGACGCTCCGGCCCCACTCTGCACTCTTTTTTAATCTCATATATTGCTGCTCTACAAAGAGCTCTTAGTTTGTGCCCTTCCATTTTTTAGGGGGGGGGAACACCCAGTGACACTCAGGGGTTACTCCTATGCACTCAGAAATCGCTTCTGGCTTGGCGAATTATAGGGGACACTGAGGATAAAACCCAAGTCCGTCCTGGGTCGGTCCGTGCAAGGCAAAAGCCCTACCGCTCTGCCATCTCTTTGACCCCTGTGTTCTTTCATCTTAACCAAAAATTATTCTCTCCCCCACTGATACTAGACTACACTTTCTAAAGAAACAAATCAGTTTTCCTTCTTTAGAAAAGTGTAGTGCACCCTACACAGATGTTTTTGTCCCAAATCTGTGGAATGGACATGCATTAATCAATCTTGATTCTTTTATTACCATTCCAGTACATTATTCTATAGCCATGTTTCTCATAAAATTTTTCTTTTAAATATATTTTCTTAGTAACAGTAGAAAAATTTAGTAGAAATCTGTCATAAACCCAGATATAAAAACTGGGTGAGTGGAACTTTTCTAGATTAATTCTGGGGCAGAAATCAGGAACTCCATGTGTTATTATATTTCTTTCTCAATACCTCCAGATGCAGTATATTCTACTTTTAAACTTCTTTTGGACTCGGCGACGTTAGCCTTTTATCAGATGTTTCTTGTTCTCTCATGGTTATCTAGAAAATTTGCTTTTCTTTCTTTCTCTTCCAAGTCATTTGTCAAAAATATAATTTCCTTTTATTCTTTATTATTCAGTTCAGCATTACCCATGTGAAGCCTGTACTGGCCAACCAGGCAAAATCAAAGGCTGTTTAATGTAACTGCTTTGAATCTACAATCCCACCGCTGGAAGAAAATGGAATGTATTATTTATCTTAGTGTCCGGACACTAGTGGGTGCTTCACAAATATTTGGCAAACTCACAAAAGAAAATTTATAGCCTTCATAACTATGTCTCTTCTCCGAAATCATTGATCATAATACATAGAATTCACTTTACATCTTAAGAACCGCCACATGCAGACAGATGTGCTATATAAAATATTATGGATTTCTTTATATTTGCAATTACATATTAAAATCACTGAAAGGGTCTTTAAATATTTAGGTGGCCTAATAAACATTTTTAAATTGTACAGTATTCAGGCAATCTATTTTCTTTAGAGCTTCATTACGCTCAGGAAAACTTGGCTTCCTGAAGTTAAAAATTTGCTTCTTTGTGTTTAGCTTGTTCTTAGTTCCTGTGTAGTTCTGGTTAAAGATAACAGTGGTTCTTTGATAGCTACAGTCTTATCACACAGATTCCAACTGTAAGTAGGGCAAATGGTGGAAAATTACTTGGAATTCAGAGAACATCAGTTTCTTGAGAATTGCTGGTTGTCAGTGGGTACATGGGTAAGGGCTATCTTACCTTGATTTTAGACCTTGCACAAAAAAAGACTTCTGAATAACAACTTGTGCATATTAAACTAAAGTGCTAAAGGTAAATTCATGGTATTGAAACCTTATTAACGTCACTAAAGAAAGAAGCTCTCGTTTTTATACTTTCAAATAAATGATAGGTTTATTGCTTTTGTTTTGATCACAATGCAACCTTGAATTAGTTGATGGATTTCTTTCATCTCTTTTGAGAGCTCCGAATAAAAATACTTCTTTAAAAGCACCTGATTAGTTTTACTTAAAACATTTTGAGCTGCTTTTAGGATCAACTTTATATCCTTCTATTCTTTTTGATAAATAAGAAATTAAATTTCCTTTAGGGATTCTATGTGAGGCTTTTCCCTCTTTTCCTGACACTATCAATATGCATTGAATGAACGTTTCTTGAATGCATTTATGAACATTTGTTGAATGCATTAGTATTGCCATCAGGTTTATTTGCATTATTTGTAGGCCTCATTACATTCCTAATGTTATATATAATATATGAGCATATATAGAGCACATATACAGCATATATTTTGACTCATTATATATGTCACTCACAATATTTAAATATCAAACATTTGCTTATCTAACTTAGATCCACTATACATATAATTGCTTCTGTGATATCTGTATTAACTGTGCCTCAGTTGAAAATGTCAATTAAAGAAGAAATTCTGTGTCATTTGCAAAGCTCAGTGACAATGCCATTATAGTCCCACTTATCTGTCACGTTGTGCTTCTCCCCCACATTTTGATATTTTAATTAAACCTCAGTGTATTGAGGGCAGAATTTTTCCTGTTGGAGACAGTTCTCTGCTACTGACTTCTTTGAAATTGCATGTTCATTAAAATTTGTAAGACATGGATACTAGCAGGTATCTCTTCATCATGGGTTTAATGCATTCATAATTAATTTGTGGTTGTTACCTTGTTCCAAATCTTAGCAAGAACACTGTGAAAAGAAGCCTAGTAACTGTTTATACTGAAAGCTTTTGGTTTATTTAGTAGCTAAATCATTGCTTTGTAAAATAATCTTCAGTTTTGGGTAAAGATGCTCTCCTCCTATGTTGGATTTTTTTCATATTACTGTACTGTCACTTAATTTTAATAAAGACTATCTCTTGAGAAGGGTGTATATATAGGAGAAGTGAGAATATATTCAGAACTAATAACAGCAACTAAACCTATACAATTCCTAAGCCATTTCACATAAAATAATACAACTTATTTTGTCTTCAGTTTGTAAAAACTTTGGGGTGTAAAAATTAACCGCTCCAGAGAATCTGGACATAATAGAATCATGGGTGGGTGGATTCGAAAACTAGTGGTAGCTTTTAATAGAATTGGAGATTTCTGTGCCACATTATTCTTCATGCCTCTCTAAATTATCTTGTGCCCTGGGACTTTGAAGGTTGAATTCAGAGTTTAGTCATTCACTACAAGCTCTTAATATTTATGTTTCTAAAAATAGTTAAGCAATGAACCTACTACACTGGCAGGTCAGGGGGCTAAGAGCAGAGGTATGTAATGCATGCTGGGAACTGTGGTGGAGGGAAGCCAACACTGGTGGTGGGATTGGCCCTAATTCATTGTCACTATGCTTGAAATCCAACTAGGAAGAACTTGTCATTCACAATGGTCTCAACCAAAAATTTAAATAAGAGAAAAAGAATGAAGCAATTATAAGTGGAGACAAAGTGGAGAGAAAGCCAACATTTAACACGGATTGTACACAAACATTCCTTGACCTATTCACTAACCTACTTTTGCTCTGAGTGTTTGGTTTCATATTTTCTGTTACCATTCCAGTTTTTGATAGTTTTAATTAAGATCCGTTTACTTTTTACAATAGCATCCAATAGGTACCATGATTAAAGGTTTTTTGTTTGTTTTCAATCCCACGGCAGCTGTGGTTATGCATTACTTCTGGCTCTGTGCCCAGGGGTCACTCTAGATGGTGCCTTGGGGACCAGATGCAGTGTGAAGGATCAACTTGAAGTCACCCAGAAGGCAAATACCTACATCTCTGTCATATCTCTGTGATAGCCCTTGTTTCATATTTTGAATGCTTATATTTTTCCAGGTTAGATGTGTATGTTATGATTCTTATGAGGAGCTAGATAGTTCTTCATCAATCATGAAATCGCTGGAGTAAAGAACTGACACTCCACAGTGTATTGTTATAAATGCTTTCTCCATCGTGATGGGTTTGTTTGGCCAATACACCACTGTAAGTTAAGGAGCATCTATTGATGTGTTTTTCAGGAAGCTTTCCTTTTCCCTTTTGTACTTTTCTTTTTAAAGAGTGAATCTTTTCACTTTTTTTCTACATGGACCCTCAAAGGGTGTTAAAATTACAGCCTATAATACTGGAGATAAGTCAGTAGCCAGAAGGGCTGTCTAATCATAAAATTATTTTAAGTAGCCATATTGTTTCTTGATATTATTAATTGATTCCAGTTATAAACAGTCCAGGGCTTAAGATGCTTGTCTTATATGTGACTGATCACACTTTGATCCCTGCTAAGGCAAAGAACCAGCATGCACAGAACTTGAAGTGTTCTCTGAATGTAGCCAGGTTGAACTAAAAAATAACCTACTAAACAAAACAAATATTTTATCTCCTATCTTTCTTGATAGGAAGCCATCACTTGCAGTCAGAAACATATGGGAAGTCAGATCTCAAAGGATTATGAGCATCTTAGAGGATTATCTAAAAAAAAAATAAAACTCAAGCCTTAAAGCAAATTTATCAGGATCCTCAAATGATCAGGAACATAAGAAAGACAAGTTTTTCCTAGAAACAGATTTTCCTGCTAAGGTAGACTGTTGCTTGAAAGAGAAGCAAACTTTGAATAAGAAGAAACAAAAGAAGCAAACTTCTGCATTTGAAGTATTTTCATTGAGTTGTCATCCCTATGCTTCATATCCTTTCATTCCAATGACACTTATATTGACAGCCCTAACCTGTTATCACTTGGTAGTGTAGATCCATGATATGAAGCATATAGAAAATTACCATGCATGTCATAGTGGACATGGCAGTCAGGATGCTAGCAGAAGGCCCATCCAAATAAAGAGTAGCTAGCTGCATTTTCTGCTTGCTGACTCGACAGTTACAGAAAAAAAAATGCTGTGTGCATGATTATTTCATATCACATCTAGATAGACACATATAGATACCAAAAGGACATATTATCACAGCATCTTTTGTTTCCTTTTCTCAAAGCAAAGACTTATGGGTGAGAAAATTATCGATACATAAGATGAATATGCAGCTCATCACACATGGATGCAATCTCTCTGACATGGGCTGGTTTTCTTTATCTGACTCTCTGCTTTTTTAATAAGTAAGTAGGATTTATCTATTATTCTCTGAGCTATGATTCCAAAACAAACCAATGAAAAGTCATAATTCAGGTCAAACCAATCATTTTGGCAAGAAGCAGACCAAAAGCTGATTTAAGTTCCAAGGATTTCTATGCTTATAGTTTCTCATTACCATACTTTCAGGTTTACTTGCCTTAAAAAGAACATTGAAACAAAGTGACTGATTTTAGTTGTATAAATAATAGTAATTATTAAATAGCTGGTAACCAAATATAGAAGTACAGAACTCATATTGTATCTTATAGCTTTATTAAAGTTGATATCATAAGCACGAATTTATATTTTTAATCAGTTACTTATGTAGTGGTTCCATATTGCTAGTCAGTGGTGTCTGTTTTTGTGACCACATAATAAATAAATATAACATTCATATACCAATTCAGGTGATATGTATTGAACATAAAGGGCATGAGGCAGTGTTTTCCTGAGATCTGTTATTTATTCTATTCTCTAAGAATGTAGCATGTATAAATTATGTCCACCCACCTAATAGTATACCTGCAACTTAGTGGAGTTATGAGGGGAAAAGACATAGAGCTATATCTACCATAAGAGATAAAGTATCATTTCTCAGACAGAGACAAACCATGGAAAAGTTGACACTTCTTACATTTCATTCTTGTTTTCCCTCATTTGCTCAGGATAATTGCCCGGGACTTTTAAGGAACTGAGAAATGTGATCCACGTCTGTGTCATGTTGTCTAGCTCTCTGGAAAATGGCGAGGGCCATAGAGTAATTCAAAGCAAGAGAACTTCTTTTTAGGCTCTTGGTTAATGATGGCGACAGAGAAAATTGCAGTTATATAGCATCGAAGTTATATTTTAAAACTGAAAATAATTTCATTTTAGGAGTGTACAACTTTACTCACCTAAGTTATTACTTTTCCATTGGAAATGTAACCCATCATTAAATTTTCATACAAGAAGGAAGGCATTTACTTGCAGTTACATACAACTCATCACCACACTTTCTCATTACTATGCATGTCTCTTCCAATTTGGGGTCTCATTTTCCATATAAACACAGCTTGAAAAGCTTCTTCTTTGCCTATTATTCAAGCAAATGATGACCTTTCAAGCAAAGAAAATAACTGTCACAGGTGAAAAGACATTTTTATTGATGTGAAGACCAGAGTGTGGTTTAGCCCAGAGCTATGCACTTATTCCCCTTTAATAATTGTAGTTTATTACCTGTGTAAATAGTGCTGAAATGGTGCTTAGTACCTACAGCTCAGAGGCCAAAGCCATTGAAAAATGTCTTGAGTTATTGTAGTTTTCTGTTGAATACAAGGTAACTGAACCTATTCAGGTTTAATGTTCTATCTTGTATTGGCTAGGCATGTCTAAAAAGGATTGATAGTCATGTTTTTATTGCTGTTGTTGTTGTTTTAATTTAGTACATCTAATAACTTCCATTCCTAAGACACTGAATGCCTGAGACAGCCCCTTCCATCAAGAGGCTCATGATCTGTGCAACTAAATAATGAAACAGAAAAGGCTTCTTGATAAAGCAAGCACGCTTTCACTCAAGAAAAGTGAAAATGCCATATGTTTGCTCCAAGCCTCTAATCGTTGTCCCCATGTAAAATTATAGTGCCAGAGCTTAATTTTTCCACTGTGAAAACCGACTTTGAACTCTGCAATCTTGGTGTTGAAGAATGGAATTCATAGCCATATGTAATAGATCTATTTTATTAGGCATCTATAGCCTATAGTTAATTTTCATGCTCTTCTCCATTGTGTAGTGCAATGCATGGGATAATCAGATATATTAAAATGTGGATTTTTTAATATTGTATTTAATATTCACTGGAGATTAAAGTACAATTTAATTTATGCATGCTTGCTGTTCCCATTCCTCCAGGCTCTCTTTCCTCCTTGTCCTTAAAGAAACAAATACATCAATATATTTTAAAAACAACTAAAGGAGCCTTTAAAAAAGAAATACGATGATGGTAAATGCTCACTTTTTGAATATCTTCAGGATGACAATATGAAATGATTGTGCTAAAAAATAATCTGCTACAGTGAGACAAGTTTACACCACCCACCCCAAGTGAAGTGAAAAATTATTTTTATCCAAATTAAATGTGTGTGCTTCAAAGCAGGCTATTAAAAGTTTCCTTGAGGTGGAAGCTTCTGAGTTTAGGGTGAATTTTTTTTACAGGAACACATGGTGTGTGTGTGTCTGTGTGTGTGTGTGTCTGTGTGTGTGTGTGTGTGTGTGTGTGTGTGTGAGAGAGAGAGAGAGAGAGAGAGAGAGAGATTTGGTCACAGTTGGCTGAAAGTCAATTACTTTGAATGTGGGCAACTTATGTTTGTAATACATCCAGACAGGGTGAATTTAAAGAATGACTACAATATGCAGAATGTCTCTAAACATGCTCACAGCTGATCTCACTTTGGTATTTTAGATTTGTAGGGAATGAAGGGCAGAAATGATTATATATTTCCAACTCAAATATCTGCCCATCTGTAAAATACTTGAAGCACTTTCCATCTCTGAAATGACCTGGTGGGGTTCATGTCAATCCAACAGGCAGCTCCCATGATGGACTGGAGGTATCCAAATATTGTCTGGAATATTTTATCGAAATATCCAAATATAATGTTCTCATGAGTAGTCTTGGAAAATTAATAGATTAAGGTTAGGGAGTATGTTAATTATTTAGACCTTGGGTCTTTTTAGGAGCATGAGTAATATATTATAAAAAATGGCATGTGGAATGATGATGGACACTGAAATTTATCAATATACATTGGCTGAAACAAGAAATTGTCAAGCATCAGTTTAATTCTCATTCATTTCAGTGAACAGTAGATCCATGAATGCAATTGACTTTCCCTAAAACCAGCTTTGTCTTCTAAAGCTTTTCATACCTTCTTTTGGTGGTCCTAAACTAGACTGTTTGACCTTAACTAGATGCTCTTATTTTATATGCAAATCTCTTTTGTGTTTACTTTTTAATCATCCTATTATTGGTGATTGGTGTGGTATCATCCAATTGGTGGCAGGCAAAGGTAGGATTCGTTTCATCTGGATTCAAATGGATGGTTGATTGGAGATGTTTTTCTTCCTTCTGGTTTTAATTGTTGTCCTCACTTTTTTATGTCTGAATAACATGGGAAAGAAATCATAGAGAAGATTGAAGAGAGGTCTCAGCAACCACACTCACAACCTCTGCATTTAAGTGTGTTTTTTCTTGAGGCCTTTTCCTTCAAAATTTTATTCTGTTGGATATGAACACTCTTTATGCTCAAATGTGATGTGAAGAGATATATTTATAATATTTGTTAAATAAGCTGCTTTTCATCATGCAAAGGGCCCTAGTAGCCCAGGCATATTTTTTCCCAAATTATTGTCTTCATTGGACATACAATGAATGCTTCACTCTTTCTCATTTTCTCAAATCTCTTCTGCAATTGATTGCTACCTGTTTATTTAAATCCCAATTCCAATTATGCTTTAAAATTTGGCTAAAATCCTTGTCTATTTGAAGCCTTTTCTATCACCCCAGTCCAAAAGATTGCCATATATAGAATTCTTATTGTTTCTGATATTTGCCTTGCACTTGAGCCAGAACAGTACGTATTAAGAATACATCATAGTGGACTTGTGCATTTGTGCCTACCTTTGTTCTGCTTGTGAATTATGTGATTAGGGCTAGTCATTAAATTTTGTGGTCTTAGTTCCATATTATGTAAAATGAGGTTAATCAAAGTACATTTGTAGGGTTGTTCAAAAATACACTAACACTTCTAAATATACATAGTCAAGCTATAAGAAAATATATAATAATCCAATCCTCTGAGCTATCCTAGAAAATAATAAATATAAATATTGTCCTGAGCACTCAAGAAGTGAAAATTTTTAATTTTCAATTTAAAATAACAGAAAAAAGTTTCTGTTTAGATTCTTCTCTACTTCTCATATTCTTTTTTTTTTTTTTTTTTTTTTTGGTTTTTCGGGCCACACCCGTTAGATGCTCAGGGGTTACTCCTGGCTACGCGCTCAGAAATTGCCCCTGGCTTGGGGGGACCATATGGGACACCGGGGGATCGAACCGTGGTCCTTTCCTTGGCTAGCGCTTGCAAGGCAGACACCTTACCTCTAGCGCCACCTCGCCGGCCCCTCATATTCTTTTCAAAGACTAGTTTCTAAGCTACAGATGAGTCACATGTTTATTATAAATTACATTCAAGTCTTTTATTCCACTGACATAAGTATAAACACTACTTACACCTTTCTCATTAAAAAGCATCCCCCAAATTGGATTTCCTGGTTGTTTAATCATCTTAATCAATTGTTCATAAAAATTTTCAAACTTTTATAATTGTATCATTGATTGATATATAAAATGCAGGACAAAAATGTTTCATCCTGAAATCCAGTTAGATATAGGAGACAAAAGGAGAAAAAATGATTCTTGGGTTGTTTTTTTTAATTCAGCATTCTGACATTTGCCAATTGATGTTTATTAAGAAATACAATATTAGGTTTAGATTATACTTGCCATGCGTACTTTTTTTTTAATAATATGAAGCATCTAATTTTGATTTGTATTAATGTTGGTAATTTAGCTTTATGACAGACTGGCTATTTGGTTGAAGATTTACAGGAAGAGATATACAAGCAGAAAAAATTGGCCTATTTTGAGAAAGACCCAAGGTGTCCTTTAAATGTTCACATTATGAATTACCATCATGAAAATCCATCTAATGATGGCTGCTATGGATAGAAATCACCTCATTAGAATTGAATTCTGAGGAACAGAAGATAGTACAGCAATTAGAGCACATGCCCAGCCTTTAGACTACCCAGCATCCGTTCTTAGCATCATATGATCTCTGGAGCATCCCTACATGTGGTCCTGGATGCCCTGACAGTTGCTATAGTAATGATGGTCCCCTAGACCATATGACCCATATAACTTCACATCCTCATGTTCTAACACAAGCTTCCAACTGGATTTGCCAAGTACCCCAGAGAGGGGCACCTGTACCACCTTGGTACCTTTACAGACTGTATACTACACAAAGTATGTTGCCATATCATAAATTTGAAATATCTTTTTTTGGTATTGTTCAAAGTAATATCATATTACTTTGTATATTTTTTTTTATTTTTAAATATCTTTATTTAAACACCTTGATTACAAACATGATTGTGGTTGGGTTTCAGTCATGTAAGAAGACACCCCCCATCACCAATGCAACATTCCCATCATCAGTGTCCCAAATCTCCCTCCTCCCCACCCCAATCCTGCATAGACAGACTTTCTACTTATCTCATTCATTCTCATTGTTAGGAGTGTTCTCGATATAGTTATTCCTCTAACTACACTCATCACTCTTTGTGGTATCATGAAGTGAGTTGGAACTTCCAGCCTTTCTCTCTTTTGAAATATCTTAGTAATAACAAAGGGATCTTCATTCCATTTTACTCCATCTTACAATATTGGACTTAGGTCCATCAATGCATTTTTAAATGAAATTTTGTAGAAACATAAAATAAGAATCAATTGTTAAAAAAAACTAGAAACAAAGTACTGAGGGACTCCAAATGTTAGGCAAAGGTGCAAGAATACTATAACATTTGGTTTCACTATTCAGGCTATAATTTACACGAACACATGGTAGCTTTGTTTGAGTTACTGTTCAAAATGTAATTAAGTCATCTTTGATATATTGGTATCTTGAGTTTTCTTAACAAAAGCTTTTTAGACATCCTTGCACATTGCACAACTGTTTTTCAACTTGGTGTTTAAGACTAGGTAATCAGCTATCTTATAAACACAACATAGATAACTCAAATACTTTGCTCAGAGCCTTCCTGGATTTTCTGAAATGAGTGTTAACTTCTAGGCAAGAGAAAGTGCTGATCTACAGTCCTTGGTTCTGGCATCCTGAAACAGGGACTCCAGTTGCCTAGGCAGACATCATTCATCAAGGACTATCAAGGACTTCGACATTTGTTGAAATGCATTTGGGGATCACTTTGCAAAAATTACCTCCTGGCAGAGATCATGATTCTGCATGCGCACTAAGTAGGGAAATCCATTCTGATTTTCTGTTTCACATGGGATCCATTTCATCTAGAAGGGCTTGTCTTTTATGAGATAAATACCCATGAGAGAAAAGAAAAGAATCTTAATGACTTAAGAAAAATTGACACAAATTACCTATGATAGTTGTCAAGTTTTTCATTTACTAAGTTTGCAGTAACAGGGCTTACAGAATTTATTATTTTATAGCATTCATTGCCTGTTATGTATAGAATGTAAAGCTTCTGACATAGTTCGTGGCACAAAACAGCATATCTATTTCTTGTTTCCCTCTTGTCTAGATAGTTTATCACTTGGGCAATTATTAAGGGTCTAACTGAATAGTAAATACTGCAACAGAAAATAATAAAACACATGACTGGTAGCCTATAATGGATATGCTTCATTTCACATATCAGCAAAATATTTATTTCAGATTAATGTGTCCTGACATAAGGAGGGGGAGTTTTCAGCCAAAATATTTAATTTGCAGCTGCCTTGTGATTGATAACTTGTCAGAGGGCCATGTGTAAATGATTGCTCTACTGAAGAGGAGAGATGTAAAGTGGAGAATTAAGTGTAAGATGGGGTCCTGTTTCCATATGCCTCTACCCTGGCTCATGGGAGCTCCATCAGCACTCAAAATACAGGTCAATAAAGGAAGTTCACTGTTGCTTTCCTTACAGCTGGTAGTCATATTTAGAAAAACAAATAATTGAAATTTAAATATAACTTAACCTGTTATATTGGTAAAATGGTAATTGTGTCCTAGTATATTTTGAGTTTTCTAGTTAATTCAGACATTCTGTTCAAATTAAAAGATATATTTAATTTTATTATAGTTCAAGCAACATGTTTCCAAGTATGTGAATATTTATGGTGTTGTACTAAGTTGTTGCACCTACAATACAATACAATAAACAAAGTGCTAAAGACCTTCTACTATTCTCTTTCTCTAAAAGCTTTAATTACGATACCAGAGGTCATATATGTGCAGCACTGTGAATATTTATGGTTTTGGTGGATAAAGTTACCATACCTTACCACTACCAAAGTGTCAAAGACCATTCACCAACACCTCGAAATTAGTTCAAGTTCACCTCTTTGTTCCCCTCTCTCCACTGTCCCCCTAAACTGTTTAGTTCTCTAATCCAGGGCCAACAACTTCTTATTGTTTGATACTTTTTAAGAGTGAGACCATTTGTGATATTAAGGATTTTTCTTCTTTCTCTGGCTATTTTTACTTAACATGATACCCTCTTGTTCCATCTAAATTGCAGAATTGCATGTTTTCTTATTGTTTGAAGCTGTATGCTATTCTGGGGTGTGTGTGTGTGTGTGTGTGTGTGTGTGTGTGTGTGTGTGTGTGTGTGTGTATGTGTGAATCACAACTTGTTTCTTCATTTATCTATTTAGGCTATTTATCCTAATTCTTGCATTAAGTGATACAGTGAACTCAATTTTTATTTTTTTATTTTGTCCATTTCCTTTAACTTTTGGTTATGTCTTTTATTAACTCTATATCTTTGGAACACATTAAGCACAGAGAAAATTTTAAAGTTAAGGTCCAAATTCAGGAAGCTAGAGAGTTAGTACAGTGGGTAGGCACTTGCTTTGCACATGACTGACCCAGCTTCAATCCCCATTATCTCATATAGTGTCGAGGAGTAATAGATGGGTGTATAGAGATAGGAGTAATTCCTGATCACCACCAAGTGTGGCCCCAAATGAAAAACAAACAAGCAAAAAGTAAATAGAGCTTCGGTGACTACCAATCCTGAACAAATAAACTCTAAAATGAAATTCTAGTTTGACTTCACTTCTTTCAAAGAGCTATTACATTTCACTGAACACTTTTCCCAACTACTTATCATTAGGTATGTCCTAATATAACATCTCACTAGCAGAGAAAGCTAAGACAAGTTAAGAGAATATACATTCATGATGATACAGCTTGCCAGAGGAAGGAGATGCATTTAACCTTGAGCCTACACTGTGTCGGACCTGATGGATCTAAATCATGTTTGGTATGACTCAGGGAAATACCAGTACTTAAAATGCTACAGGATGATCACTCAGCAATCAGCCAGAGTTGAAATGTGCTGCTTCATTTAAATAACAATTATTTCTAGGAAACAAATAATTCTTCATTTCTGCAGAATTGTGTAACCTTGAGGCTCCACTGATTTCATAGTATTTTCAAGGACACTTAACACTAGTAGGACAGCTATAGATTCCCACATCAGATGGGAACTTTAATCACAGATTGCTTTCAGGGAGCTGGTACAGATCCTGAGGATGACAATAATTAAACTGCATTAAGATTCTATACTGAATGATTCAGCAGCATCTATTTCTATATGAATATTAATAATGTTCCATGGAATAACAGATGTTCACTTTTCACTACCTTTTTTTCTGGCATAGCTATTTTTGGTCAAATCAGTAAACAAAAATGTATATATTTTCCATTCATTTATTTACTACTTTTGGCCTCCAATTAATTCTTTTATGTTTTATTTATATGATGTCTTGTATTTAGAATTATGCAAATTCAATACTAGTCTCAAAATTACTAGGTCCAAAAAATGTGTTGTTGGATTGTGATTTCTTAGTTGCTATTTGAGGGACTTCTTGGGTCTGCATTTTGCTCTGCCTGGGTTGTAATTTTTACTATAAAAGGCCATTTGTGGGCTAAGGAAAATCTCTATTTTAGAAAATAAATTTCACACTCAGGTACATGGTTTCCAAGAACTGGTCAATGTCCTTCTACAATTGCAACTCACAATTTCATTTGTGTTCCCTCACAAGTAGGTTATACTACTTTCTCTGTACTACAGGTAATGTAAGAAAATTATATAATAGAACGGGGCATTAGCTTTAGATGCAGTTTAACTAGCTTCAAGCCCTGGCATCTTATATGATTGTTCCTTCAACCCAAACCTACCAAGAGTGATTGCTGGGTGCAGAGTCTGGAATATTCACTGCTGAGTGCCCCCACAGCAAAAAAAAAAGAAAGAAAGAGAAAGAAAGAAAGAAAGAAAGAAAGAAAGAAAGAAAGAAAGAAAGAAAGAAAGAAAGAAAGAAAGAAAGAAAGAAGGAAGGAAGGAAGGAAGGAAGGAAGGAAGGAAGGAAGGAAGGAAGGAAGGAAGGAAGGAAGGAAGGAAGGAAGGAAGGAAGGAAGGAAGAAAGAAAGAAGAAAGAAGAAAGAAAGAAAGAAAGAAAGAAAGAAAGAAAGAAAGAAAGAAAGAAAGAAAGAAAGAAAGAAAGAAAGAAAGAAGAAAGAAAGAAAGAAAGAAAGAAAGAAAGAAAGAAAGAAAGAAGAAAGAAAGAAAGAAAGAAAGAAAGAAAGAAAGAAAGAAAGAAAGAAAGAAAGAAAGAAAGAAAGAAAGAAAGAAAGAAAGAGGAGGAAGAAAGAGGAGGAAGAAAGACCGAGGAGGAAGAAAGAGGAGGAAGAAAGAAAGAGGAGGAAGAAAGAGGAGGAAGAAAGAAAGGAAGAAAGTAAAGAAAAGAAAAAGAAAACTCTTGATCTTGTTTTATCTGTATTTTTTAAATCAGATATAAAAACATACCAACTTTAACCACTAACTGTTGACCCACCTACTCTAATGGCAAATATGCATACATGACTTTGCTATTCCACTTAAAAAATTGGAACCTGATAGTCAGAGTTGCATGGACGATTCTGTATAGCTTTCTGGTATTCCTATATTAAAATGTTGGTCAACTATAAGCACAACATGGAGGAAATTAGATAGAAATAGTGTGAGAACATCATTCACATAGTTTGAAATCAGAAGGGGAGGAATGTTTTTTTATAGTCAAATTCTCAATCTCTGACCATCTTTCATGTGGAAATTAGGTCTAGATCTGTCATGGAGGCTTATCTTTAAATGGAAATTCTATAGGCACATACTCAACCCTTAATATACATTCCCTGCTGCTCTCAGCAACTGTTTGTAAGCTACAGACCGAAAAATTCTAAAATCAGCTGGACAGAAGCAGTAGATTCATTCTCCTAGCGGAAGCTGTCTTGAATTCTTTTTACTATCAAATTAAATCTTATGGGAATAAAAGCAACTTGGTATAGCTAAGTCAGGTGTATGTGCCTATACATACATATCTGTAAGAACCACGACGATACTAGGTTGAAAGAATTATTTTAAAAAATCTTGGTTCAGGGTCCAGAGAGATAGAAGAAGGGTTAAGGTGCATGCTTTACATAAGACTGTCACCAGTCCTGGGGCCGGGAAAGTGGCGCTAGAGGTGAGGTGTCTGCCTTGCAAGCGCTAGCATAGGATGGACCGTGGTTCGATCCCCCGGCATTCCATATGGTCCCCTCAAGCCAGGGGCAATTTCTGAGGGCATAGCCAGAAGTAACCCCTGAGCATCAAACAGGTTCGGCCCAAAAAAACAAAACAAAACAAAACAAAACAAAAAGACTGTCACCAGTCCCTTAGTATTCTAGGCACTACATAACTTCTAAATAACTAATTATTAGTCCTGGGGAATTTGTGCTCCTAGGAAGGTTGTGCTCTGGAGCACAACCCTGCACGCCCCAGTTCAGCATCCCAGCCATCTGATTCTTGATAGCACGTCTACTAAGTGATTCGCATAATTTAGTAACAAGAAAACACATGCATCCAGGGATAGTATCATTATTGTTTAATTCACTTTAAATTTGTTTTACTTTGAAAAATTGATGTTCTTTCTTATGATGGTCTGAAAAGCAAAATCACCCTTGTTTACAACTGTCTGTACCCCTGTTTTACGTCAAATATGGATGACCTTGTCTGTCCCACAAGTGTTCTCTAAGTCAACCATCTTCATGCTTCTAAGGAAGTAGCTCATCAGCTCAGAACTTTTTCATGGACAGTATTACTCGAAGGTATTCAAGTTCCATAAAAAAAATTTGACAATCATTCACACATGTTGAGAGGAATGAGAAATATACCTATCACTCTTAAGAAACAATGTGATCATCTGTAGCCAAAATATTTGAAACGTCCTTAGCAATTCCTTCTACATAAACTTATGACAAACAAATACGAATAAGTTAAAATGTTCATACCTAGAATAACAAAAGCTATTTAGTAACTAATAATAACTTAGAAAAATGCAAAAATAATACCTGAATTAGATACACAGTGACTACTGGCACCAAGTGATAGAGGAGAATGCATATCAATATCCTTATTCTCCAAAATAATTTATTAAAATATGACAGCATAAATTCGAGCAATAAAAGTGTCTATCCATAGAATGGAGTATAAGAGCTGAAAAAATAATCTAGGTTATCAGTCATGGTCCAACTATAGAAATAGTATGAGTGATATATGAATAAAGAGTGATATTTAAAGAGATGAATCATAAGGAATTATATTATGTATATATTAATTATATATAGGAATTAATCCTAGTGCCCCCCAAGTAGGTATAAATTTTATATGTTCTACAGTCATATAGGCACACTGGAACTTCCAGATATGGACTGACACTACTGATGACATATTTATTATCTTTTTTTTTTTTTTTTTTTTAATTTTTTTTTTATTTAAACACCTTGATTACATACATGATTGTGTTTGGGTTTCAGTCATAAAAGGAACACCACCCATCACCAGTGCAACATTCCCATCACCCAAGTCCCAAATCACCCTCCTCCCCACCCAACCCCCGCCTGTCACATATTTATTATCTTATTCCTCAAGGAAGACATATCAACTAATTAGCAAGATCTCCCAGATAGATATGATGCTAACCAAATACTACATAGTGTAAGCTCCTTACTTATTACAAAGTGTAAGATTCTTCACTTAAAATCAACTGGATAGAAACCTTAAGTTTTATATACAAATAAATTCACAGCATGCACTAGATTAATGTTTATTTGAATAACCAAAAGTGTAGTGTAATCATATTGAAATATGAAACTATCATGCTTTTTTAAATATAATTTTTATTTTAATTATAGTGGCTTACATATCGTTCACAGTAATATTCCAGGTACATATTTACATTGAATCAGGGGAATTCTCACCACCGAATTGTCCTCCCACAACTGCTCCCATCCTGCCTCCCATATCCTCCACTCTCTCCCCCAGGGAAATTGGCAGAAGGCCGGAAGATAGGATGGAGGTAAGGCATTTGCCTTTCATTCAGAAGGACGGGTAATTTGAATCCCGGCATTCCATATGGTTCCCTGTGCCTGCCGGGGGTGATTTCTGAGCGTAGAGCCAGGAATAACCCCTGAGCACTGCCGGGTGTGACCCAAAAACCAAAATAAAAAAAAATTGATTCAAGTCCTACTCATTAATGGTCATATTTACTATGTAATTCTATAAAATACATTGAAACACAAAAAGAATTAGCCTTTATAAAGACTTTTATAAAGTCTTTTGCTGGATCCCATGAAGTTTATTCACAGTCAAAGCTCTTAAGTTATTTTTTTCATTTATATAATCCTGAGATATTTTCCTTACTCAAGACCTCGGCATTTATTTCCACTTTCTTGTTTGCAGTTGTATTAGGAAGTTTTCCATTATACCTCTTAAATTATTTTTACTTGATTAACTTGTGGGTGCTGATTTTTGGTGGGGGCAGTCAGACCAGGTGAATCTTAGGATCTACTCCTGTCTCTGCACTCAGAAATTACTGCTGGAGATGCTTAGGGGACCATATGAAATATGGAACCCCAACCTGGTTCAACCACATGTAAGACAAATGCCCTACCCACTGTAATATCACCTCGGCCCTCTGTGGGTGCTGGCTTTAATTTAATATATGAAGTTTAAATGAACAAAATCTGTAGTCCTAAAACTAAAAGATAAAACTTGAGTTCTTTGCTTGTCAGTTTAAAGTGTCTGAGTCTGCATAAGAAAAGAAAAAAAATGTCCATTGTAAGGAAGAAAAGATCTTCATTTCCCCTGAATCCACAGAGACTGTCTGTCATACTGGAAAAGATCATTTGCAAAATTGTTTCCTTTTGGCCTGAAATAGATGACGCACTTCCCCTAAATCGAATGATTCACTCTTATTTCATTGGGCTTAATTGTAGGACAATAATGATTTAATGAATGTAAACTCCTTATTCCAGTAAAGCAAAGCAAGGACATTGTGAAACCGGGGTCTCATTTCATTCTCTGGAAGAAACCATCTGCAATAGAATATAGGCCTTCCAGATGACCTGGACACAGTTGAGGGTTGAGTAGTTTGCTCAAAATAATCACCCAATGAACTTTTCCTTTTTAAATGATTTTGGAACAAAATTTTTTAAAATATCCTGGAAGTAGAATCATGTTGGATAATAATCAACTATTTTAAATAGTTGGGTTGAACTATCAATCAGAATTGCCATCTAACAAAAGGAGTACTGTACTTATTGAAGTCACATTTCCATCATGACAACTGGCTTGGCATATTATTAAAACCAGCCTTTCACTTTATTTTCACTTTCTCTAAGACACTATCTGCAATTTGAGACAGGCGAAATGTTAATTACTGGTCTGAAGACCTAGAGAATGACTAATCGGGTAATGTGATAGCTCATTGAAATTCTCCATATCATGATAGATAAATTTTAATTATGGTATTTAGGAATAAAATTAGAAAAGAGTTGCTTTTCTATAACTATTGGAAGTGGTTAAGTATACATATTTAACTTGCCTGAGTGTGTTTCTGGGCACAAAAATAAAATCCAACATAGAGTACTCAAGGAGCTTTGAAGGAAAGTCAGTCCTAATTTAGTTCTTGGGGCATTTTCATGTATACTAGGCACTTAGTGAACTTCAAAATGGGAACCCCCCAAAAAAATCCATTTACAGTTAAATGAATATGACAAAAATAATGCAAATATTATAGTTATTTGGGTCCTATCAGCAAAGAGAAAGTGAAGTAAGCATGATATAAAATATATTATATATATATTGGATATATAATATATTAATATAATTGTATATGTGACATTAGAGGCAAAGGTACTGGTTGGATTAAAATAATCACTAGACACTATAGGCTGATGGTCAAAGTGGATGTGATAAGGAAAGAGCGTAGCTGTACCTGTGAAATTAAATATCTACATGAGGTCAAATAGAGGCAATAGTGGCTTTCCCATTTTGGTGTTGGAAACAATCAAAGATGCAGTGGAAATCAAGAAAATTGAGTACATTTTATTTGCATTCAAACTGTCCAAATGACCAGAGAAATAGCACAGTGGTAAGATATTTATTTGCCTTAGATGCAGAGGACGGTGGCTTGAATCCCGGCATCCCATATGGTCCCCCGAGCCTGCCAGGAGCGATTTCTGAGTGTAGAGCCAGGAGTCACCCCTGAGCGCTGCCGTGTGTGACCCCCCCTCAAAAATAAAACTGTCCAGAGCCCTCTCAATTAAAAATTTAATTCAAAGGAATGGGGCTGCTGAGAATATAGTGCTGTGATGCTTTGCATGTATAAGGTCTTGGACTTAATACCCAACATTAATATTCACCTCCAATAAATATAGTGTTAAAAATCTATCTTATCTTTAAATATTTTTCTGCTTTTATTAATAATTCTGGAGACCTTTCATACATAGCATCTGGTTCTATGTTCTATAGTTCTTTGGAGAACAATGTTTGAATTGACATTTTTCATGAAATAGACCCATGCCTGGAGACAGAACTCAAATCAGCCACATGGAAGGTTGCGACTCCCTGAGGGGGATCCCCGTGAGGGGTTCCTAGCTCTAGCTGACCGGCAGTCAGAGCTGTCCCAAAGGTGGCCGCACAACGTGGTGGGTGATTCTCCTGAGTACCTGTGGAAGCAAAAGGTTAGTAATGACTCATGACTCAGTGAGAGACCAAGAGCACTTTATTTCGGGCAGCATACAATTATATACTATCAGCCAAAAGGGGAACTGGGAGGGGGGAACATGAGTTGCACCAATCATCATCTGCCAAGACAGTCTTTACACACTGCCCAGGAGGGGAAGGGGTGGAAAACCACAAGGCACGGATGTCACGTACACAGCCAGATGGAATGTTAGATAAAGAGGAACATATGAAAACATAAGTTGAACATTTGCGTACACAAAGTTCTGGTAAATGTTAAACCTTTCAGTGAACCTTAAAGAGAATGTTCTGTTATATGTCTAACTTTTCTCATGGCCATGGAATGTATTGGTCAGAGTGAGAGCAGGCTCAGAACCGCCAGTCCCTATTATTTTTTTGCTGCACACATCTTGTTGGCCTTGCCTCAGCAGTTATCTGGTTTCTGTTATTCTTCTGTAGCAAGCTGCGGTCATCCAAGGTTCGACTGTAGAAGTGGGGGGATGTCCAGGGACATCTCCCTGCTGCTCCCCACAGAAGGTAAGCACTAATCAATACTCTTCAATGATAGGACATTTATTCCCTTAATTTCAAGTTTGAATGTTGAATCTACAGGGAACGCTCCAATAATTTCTGGCAGATAACATGACCATTCATTTCTCTATTGAAAATGAATCGCTTATGGGGCTGGAGCGATAGTGCAGCAGTAGGGCATTTGCCTTGCAAGTGGCTGATCCCGGATGGACCTCCGTTCCATGCCCGGCATCGCATATGGTCCCCCAAGCCAGGAGCGATTTCTGAGCGCATAGCCAGGAGTAACCCCTAAGCAACACCAGGTGTGGCCCAAAAGCCCCCCCCCAAAATTCGCTTGTACAACAACAACAACAAAAATGTTTGGAGGTTCAATCTTTTGATATCAGAAATAGATCCAAAGAAATAAAAGTAATATGAATTGACTAAAATATCTTTAAGGGGCTTTCTAATATCTTCCATAAAGTGCCATGAATATTTAGGTTCCAAGACATATTACCTGGACAAGGAGTATAGGATTTAAAAACAAAAAAGTAAAAATCTGGACTATTATGTTCTAGAAACCTCAGTTTTCACAGCAATAAAAGTATACTTGAAAGTTTTTGTAAATTCTTAACATTCATAAATCATAAAGTAATGCAATTGTGATTTTTTGCTCTTTAAATATGAGCTAATCCATTAAACTAGTCTAAGAGATATTGTTTATTAAAGTGATGTAAGTATAATAACTTCAAGGCTCAGTCTCTTTGAGGTTTTAATATTCATGCTTCCACATGAGCATGCCAGAGCAACAGTACAGTACAGTGGGAGGGGTGCTTACCTTCCATGTGGCTGATCTGAGTTCTGTCTCCAGCACTCCATATGATACCCTGAGTTCCACCAGGAATATTTCCTAAGTTCTGAGCCAAAAATAAGCCATGAACACAAATAGGTGTGGACCCCTCAAAACAAAACAAAACAGTCATGTAGGGCCAAAGAGAAAATACAATTTTTTGATCCTGGCATGATCCCCAGAAATACTTATGGTGCTTTGAGCACAGCCAGGATTGATCCCTGATCACAGAGACAGGTGTAACCTCACAAACAAACAAAAAATAATCCATTACTGGTATATTGAGCATATTTGCTCTCTGAACTTCTTCCTGCTATTAAAATAAAATTCTAATATTCATCATAAATTTTGTTGCCAGGAAGAATGTTTGCTTTAAAATAGCAAATCACGGGTCTAGATGAGATAGCTTCCACTAAAGACTAACTTTTCTAAATGGTCCATTGACATTGACACATTCTATTACTGGTATTTTTACTTGACTTACGTATGAACTGTATTTAGCAAATGGCACTGAGAACTTTTAGTGTTAACCCAGGGAAGCAGATCTACTCATCTGCATTTGTTAAGGTTGTGAGAAGAGTAACCAACCTGTAATTTTCTGGTGCATCCTAATTAAAAATGGAGAATGAAAATAATGTTATGCTCTCATCAGAAGCACTTAGCCTGATTGAGCGCTTGCTTTTTGTTCCGCATAAAATTGCTGCAAATATTTTCATATATCTAAAGTGGGGATAACAAAGAAAATGCAGCAAATTCACCAGCGTCAATGTTACCACTACTTACTGACAATTGCTTTATTAAGTTCTGTTTGCTGGCTTTGTAGGGATAACTTACCTTATTACTGGGGCACTTAACCAAAGAATACTAGACATCTGTTATAAAATAACTTATTTTATATATGATGATATTCGTCTTTTCCTTCCAAGTAATTATAATGATATGCTGCTAATTATTCCCAACTATCAACCCCGGAACAAAGAGAAGTCAGTGGATTATTATATCAGCAGACAGCAAGCCCTGTCTCTAATCAACTTTACCAAAATCAGAAAGAATTCTGTTTCTGACTTTATGCGGAAGAAATTTCAACATGGGAAACTTTCTGAATATTGCCAGGATAGTTTTCATCCCAAAATAGCTGACCTTGAACTCCCTTCCCAGGACCAAAGTGAAACAGAACTTGTCAAACTGCTGTGAATGCCTGCAGTGAAAAAATAACTTTAGATTAATGATGATTTATAGAGGAATAAAAAACAGAAATTAATATGATTGCATCTATGTGGAAGCAATCTATCTATCATTCTATACAAGTATCAGATTGTTTGATACTCTGAACCTGGGGTAATAAGCAGATTTAGAAAGAAAACAGGTTCAGACTGTGAGGCATCTCAGTATTATGTGGTAAAGCAGAGAGGATGTCTGGTATGACGGAAACGAGATGAAATCTATAAAAACTGGGACATCAGACCACAGGGAGGTTTTAGTTATGAGACCAGAAGAATGAAAAATTTCCCTTTCTTTCCAAATGTCTAAGTTTATAGGCAACCTGAGGTCTCTCACAGAGATGGAAATGATGCTATTAAAGGGGCTTAAGTCTCATGAAGGGATATCTGCCCTCTTCTCAGAAAATTGTGAAGCAATTAATTTTGATAAGAGACACTTATAAGGGCATTAAAACAGTTTTGATTTTTACATCATATTTAAGTTCACAACAAAATTAAACAGAAAGTACAACCATTACAATCAATGGATCTATCCTATACTAATGGACACAAATGTTGGGGATATTGTCCCTACGTTGGGTGAGGATTCTCTCATGGTTTTGAGCATTCTCTGAGTTTGGGTAGATGTTGTTTAAAGTCTTGACTCTATTATTATTATTGAGTCCTATGGAATAGTTTGTACATACACAGACCTCTAAAACTCCTTTGTGTTCTGCCTATTGATCCCTCTTTACCTCTTAACTTCTAACTTGTCTGAAGCTTAAAAAAAATGGCATAAAAACTTATAACTTTTAAAAGGGTACAAGTGACCAACATAAGGATTCAGAGGAACTTTTATGACCATAATGAGTTTTTTTAATCCAGTTACTTTGGATTCCTGTAATTTTATCCTATTTTCCTCCTCAATAATATCTGAAGTTATAAATTTGATAATGCAAAAATACACTAAAATGCATGAGGTCCTTTCAGCCCCTCAAAATCTTTCCATCAACACTAGGGCCCCCTTCATCAGTGGTGGGAGCCACTCAAAGTTTAGAGCTCATACCTGCTAGTTCTGTCATGTCTGTAGGGATTTGTCAAGTTCCTTCTTTTACCGAAGAATATTTTTGCCTGCAGCACATGAAAAACATAGTAGGCAAGTAGAGGAGAATATTCTCATGTTCTCTGATCAGTCCTGATGGAACTTCTTCTTCCATTGTTCATGCCCTAGTCCCCACAATTCACCCAAGTATATCCCTCTGTTCTACCATCACTCTGAACAACTGGATTAGTCTGTTCTCTTCCATTCTCCATGATCCATCCCTAAGTACTTCCATTCTTCACCCAAATGACTGAGACAATATTCACTGGTCTTCAGTCTCTTTTCCTCTCTTATTTCCCTCCTCCAACTCTTTTTACCAGTAGAGTTTGCTATCTCCAGGTTTTTCTAGGACTCCTTTTTTTTTTCATTAGAGACCCTACTAGTTTCTCTCCTGACTGCACTTTCTACAAAATATATTCTTGAGTTTAAATCTTATATCTCTATAAAGATGGAAACTTACTTCTCTTAATATGCCTGTCCCCAAAGAGCAGAAAGGAAATGAACTTGGATAGTACTCCCAGAAAATCAGCAGGGGGTCTCTGGAAGCTGTATTTAGGGTCCTGTGGTACATCCAGAGATAAACTGAGAAACAGACAGCTTAGTTAGGCATTTAGATGTCTGGGAAAAAAAAAAAAAACAGGAGAAAATCTGGAGCTTTAATGTCACCGGGAATGTAACAATAAAAATTGTTATGTTTACAAGGACAGTATTGTGTGGTTAAGAAGTACAAATAATGAATTAAACGGGGTGATATTGCACTCTGAAAAGACAAGCTTTGGTAAGAACTATTGAGCAGATAGATGACTTCCCAAGATAGTGGGTTTCTGGAAAGATAGCTGTTTTGCTAAGGCCATGAATGCTCTAAGTTTGTTACAGCACTGCATTACTTTCAAGAAGAAAGGTAAGGATTTCAGACTATTACCTTCTGCCCTTTTATGCAATATTTCTCCTTTGCCCGAAATAAAAGTTATTGAAGTGGTACTAAAGTAATTCTTGACCCACCATTAATGTGCCCAGAATGCTCACATGGCAGAGAAATTCCATCTGTACCAACAGACATTCCCTCAATTCTCTGTTCTTTTAAGGGGCACAGAGATGTTACAAGCTTGCCAGAAGAGTAGTTCTCAAACTTGGCTTTGCATCAGAATCACTTGCATAGTTTTAAAAAAAATATGTCCTGATTTCCACTCTGGATGAATATATCAGTATCTTCAGAAGTGGCCATCTTGAAACTGTAGTTTTAGCTTCACATACCGTAGGGATGGATATTACTGGGATGAGGCATATAGCTGTCCAGGACCATGGTGCTGGCTAGTGTTAACCATCTTCCTTCTGATTTCTACATAAGTGACTGGGCACAGATAATACTATTTGTATATTATGTATGTAACTCAGATAGAGATGCCCTGACAATACATGTATGGCATGTTGGAGAAATGAAATGAGGATCTGTTTATCTCAACTTCCTTCTTTTTGCCACAGAAAGGCAAGCTAAACACACAGTGCATAATATAAATGAATTCTTTATGGGTTCTTTAATGAAAAGAATATCACACATTATAGATCCTTTCTAGCCTATTAATGATCCAAAGAATTCCAGTTAATGAGGTTTGCCTATGTCATGATCAGCATGAGCTCAGAAGAGTTGCCAAGGAATGAGGCATCTTTACTTTTACATTTGGGTTAAGAAATGTAACAGAGGGACTGGAGCAATAGCATAGCAAGTAGGACATTTGCCTTGCATGTAGCTGACAAAAGTTCAGTTCCCATCATCCCATGTGGTCTCCCAAGGCTGCCAGGGTTAATTTCTGAGTGCAGAGCTAGGAGTAACCCCTGAATGCCATTGTGTGTGGATCCCCAAAGATAATGGTAATGAAAGAACTCCTGGAAATATTGGATATTTGAATCTTTCAGCCATCCTGAAGAAAAGCATTAAATGTTGGTGTCTTGTGTTAAAAAATATAGCAGCCAAAAAACATTGCAGAATTCTTGTTTATATGTTTACAACATCACCATAAATTTGTATGAAATGACACTTAGCATTCATTTATTTCCCATCCCACCTGTACCCTACTCCTGAATTACCTGAATGCAGCTCAGTAATTTGAGTATACTTTTAAGAAATGGGGCTAAATGACCATTAGACTGTGTACTTTTGACATGTAGTGTGGCATTTTTAGCCATAGTCTCATGATTTTCCAAGACCATTACAATCCAATTTGTCAATGTACAGATCCCATGCTCTGGTTTCCATCAAGCTCAGCAACTGAGGAAGACCAGAAATATTGTGATGGTTAGAGCAATTATATTCAATTTCTTAACAGGTCTTTCACTTTCTTTCTCATCACTTCAAACAATCTCCTCTATCCATCCATCCATCCATCCCTCATCTACATTTTCTCTCTTCTTTTATTATTTATTTATTTGTCCCCCAATTTGCAGATGATTTAGGAGTCATTCAAAGCAATATTCATACAGCTAGGCTGACAATTTGCAGGGATTATTCCTGGTTCAACACTGAAAGATCTGTGCTCTGATTCCTATACTATCTCTCCAACCCTCCGCTCTATTTCCTGCTTCCCCTACAGAGGCTAATGTTGAGTTTTTTCCCATAAATTCATACTCACAGATTAAATTGTGATCTTAAAAGAATTGTGGAGTCCAGTGGGAGGAAATAATCCAATAATAAGGCTCCAAAGATGCTGATAAAACCTCGCAAACTAAGCTAAGGGTGGTGTAAAATTTTCTCTAACAACAAGTAAGGAGAAGATGTCAATATAATCAGCTTCTCAAGTAGAGACAAGGAAATGGAAAGAAAAAAAAAAAACAAAAGTTGAGATAACTTTTGACCTACTACCTTTTCTTAATAGCATCTTAAACACATGTCATATTCTCTCTTAGTCACATAAACTTATGTTTGTCTCTTTGACAAAAAACTGCCTCCCTTCTTCACTATTATTTTTGTTTCATTCACATAAATACATTCAGACATGACAGCAATTTCTTTTCACGTAGGAATTGTACTTTATTCACCTTTGCATTCAGGAGCCTTGCTCACTATTGCTATAAACGAAATTCAGATGTTGAAATTATATTATTATGTGTGATGATGTTTGAAGCTGAAACTTTTGGAATCTAATTGGCTCATGATGATAGAGCCTTCACAAATGGCACCAGAACTACAATAAAAATAGACTGGAAAAAGATGATTTTATGGTCAGATACAGCAAGAAGGTGGCAATTTGTAAAGCAGGAAGAAACCTAACCATATTGTCACCCTGAACTTCAGTTTCCACCCTCCAGACCTGTGGAAAATATATGTCTCTTGTTTAAGCTACCAAGTCCCTGGTACTTTGTTATAGCAGCCTGAGCTGAGACAGTAAGAAATCAATAAATGCCACATAGATTACTCAGGAAAAAGCACTTTAAGATGCTGTTTAATTTTAATATCTGCACAAAGTGGTAAGAGAAAGAGAAAACTCTATCTTTTTGATGGGGATTACCATTTGAAAATGTGGAGCAGACGGAAAGACAGGAATTTATAACTTAAAGGACTCTGAGCCTTGTATTAGAAACCCAGTCCTTACTTTTCATCCTGAACTGCTGCTATGTGCAGCTCCTCAATCACTCAGAGGGATCAGAAGGGACCTCAGTTAAAACGACTCCTGTGAATAGTAAATAATCACTTGGTGTTACTAATTACTATTGCATTGACCATTTTAATTTATTCACTCCTTATAATTACCCTGCTCAATGCACAACTCTACATTTTGCAAATGACTCAGAAGACAACCAGGAAAAAATAAAGATGACAAAGTCATCATGTTCTTCAACAATATAGAAATTAAAACCTATTCCAGGTTCCAAATTCAAGTCAACATCTTTCAGGGCCTGACACCATAGTGTTTTCCCTGTAGACAGTTGACACTGGGTCACCAATGAATGCTGCCCTCACCAGTTACTGAGCACACCCCATCAAACCTTGTCTACTTCTGGTTCCAGAAGTGGAAGGAAGCAATCTAGACTATAAGAGACCTTGTCTTTACCAATAAAATAGGAAAGAGCATGCTGATTCTTTCTTCATGTAAATTCACTACTAGACAGATGGCTCATGCTTTAACTTGCTAGCCCATAAATATTTTATTAAAACCTTATAAATTTATTATCAAAATAGAAATTTCCTATAATTTTGTTATCTCACATCTGAGTATTTACTGAAGAATTTGAAGTCATGCATTTTAATAGATATATGTATCCTCAAATTTATACTGCAGCAGAATTAACTGAGAGATGGAAACAATCTGAGTGCCCATCAGTTGTTTGAATAAAGATGACTTATATGGAATAAAAAGATTAACTCTGCTAGTGACAAGAACATGGGTCGATCTAGGATATAATATGCTTATTGAAGGAGGCCAAATAGAGAAAAATACTGTGTATCATCAGAGATGGTGCATAATTAAACAAGAGGAAAATCATATAATATTAAAATGAGTCTGAAACCCTCCACGCCAGGCGGGTCTTCATGGCCGGCCCTGGCAACTCAGGTCCTGGGGGGAGGGCGGAAGAGGGAAACCCCTCCCCTATGTATTTTGGACCCCTGTTTTGTTTGCTAGTAATACTATTTTTGAAAACCACGCGGCAAATATACTTTTTAAGCATTATCCAAAAACGTTCCTGATCCTAGACTGTTCCTAAGAATAGAATCAGGATGCCCAAGATTCTGATAAAACACTCAAATTGACCTTTATTGTCTAGTCTTTTATGTATTGCCTCTCCCCTCACCCCTTTGTCTCTCCTACCTCCTCATACCCAAACCCTGAACCATTATAAAATATAATGATTTATTATGAGAGGAAAGATGAAAGTAGGTAGGTAAAACTAAGGGTCAGTTGGTGATGTATAACATTAGATTTTAATGGTGTGATACTGTATAACTGACACATTTTACTTACAATGCTTCACATATTCAATATAATAATTATAAATTAATGTTCAATATCTTTCAGAATACAACTAAACCATAAATAACCAACTACCAAGCCCCAGACACATCCCTTACCTCCAGATTTCTCTTCCAATGACAACAGTTGGGTAGATCTCACTGTCGTGGAAACTTAATTCCTGGCTAATTCTTCCCCTTTGTAAAATCCAGTGAGATGGATGTTCAAGATGGAGTTCAAGAAATTCTGTTTGAATAGAGAAATGCTTTCCTCTCATGGTTCTGGGGACTCATGGAGGTTTCTGGAAAAAAATGATGCTTATTTTTGCCCTGGGACACCAGACTCAGGTGAACTGTCCTGATGTGGGGGCTTGTCTTGGAGGATTTAGGCAGCAGGAAACATCTAAACAGCTCATGTCTTCTAAGACTTCTCAATGAACCATACATTTTATTCCATGACTTCTATTCTGCCCCACCCAAATAAATCTCTTTCTTCCATACCTGTGACCTTCCCCACTCAAGGGAAGTCAGTAGCATGTGATACTTGTTCAACTTTCTTAGCTCTTTATACTGGCCAGGAACTTCAAGCCAACTTTCTCCTTCATTGACCACATTTCACATCTATCTCCTTGTATCCCAGTCTAAAAGATTCTCCCTTCTTATAGCATTGATGGCCAGACAGCCTTAAAATTATGGGACTAAGTGGGAGAAATCTAGTAATAGAAACTCTAGTGATCCCTATTATATAAATTTCTAAATATTTATCTACTTTATTAGCAAAGTAATACATGTTGATAAATTAAGAAAGACTTCATTTGAGGTCAGAATGATAGAGGGTAGGGCATTTGCCTCGCACATGGCTGAGCCAGGTTCAATATCAGACATTCCATATGATCCCTCAAGGCTGACAGGAGTGATTTCTGAGCTCAGAGCCAGGAGTAACCTCTGAGACTGCCAGATATGGCCACCAAACAACAAAAACAACAAAACAGAATGAGTTCATGTATCTATTCATTTTTTGAGGCAAAATTATTTACATTACAAAATGATTTATATGATTTACAAAATATTCATTGAAAAGAATGAGTTCATTGTTTTGTGAGAAAAATACCCAGTACTTCTCTGTAGAAAACTGGACTTGAGCAATTCTAAGGTGGCGCTGTTGCCTGCCTCTTGTTGATTTTTGTCATAGCATATCCTTGGTGAACCCGTTTCTGCTTTGCAGAACCTTGCTCCTAACTTCTAAGGATGTCTCCTTATTAAGGCGCCATCCAAAGCAGCAATTAAGCACCTGCATATTTGTAGGACTTTTTCAGGACTTGCCTTCCTACATCTTTTCTATTTATGTGTCTTTGCTTGTCTTGCTCCAGACATCCCATGTGTTTCCCAATATATTCTGTGCCACATCTCTCCCTGCAAACTGGTTTTCATGGTTTTGTATTTTTTATAGCCATACCTGTGGTCTTATAATCCAGGTTTTTTATCAACCTAAATTGTGTTATAATCTCTGGTAAAACCTATACAAGGAATGACAATATATATAATGCGGTATAGAGAGTATACTATTTAGTATTCTAGCTAGGATATTAGTATTTTTGTCTTATGGTTCTCTGATACTATATAAAAGATTTAAATTGTTTAGAACACCCATTTGGGAGGGGATAACACATGTCTTACTCCAATAGGCAAAATTTCCCAAAGTGATAATTTTTTCCTTTTTTCTTTCTTTCCTTCCTACCTCCCTTCCTTCCTTCCTTCCTTCCTTCCTTCCTTCCTTCCTTCCTTCCTTCCTTCCTTCCTTCCTTCCTTCCTTTTCTTTCTTTCTTTCTTCCTTTCTTTCTTTCTTTCTTTCTTTCTTTCTTTCTTTCTTTCTTTCTTTCTTTCTTTCTTTCTTCTTTCTTTCTTTCTTTCTTCTTTCTTTCTTTCTTTCTTTCTTCTTTCTTTCTTTCTTTCTTTCTTCCTTCCTTCCTTCCTTCCTTCCTTCCCTTCCCTTCCCTTCCCCGTCCCTTGCCTTCCCTTCCCTTCCCTTCGCTTCGCTTGCATTCGCTTCCCTTCCGTTCCCTTCCCTTCCCTTCCCTTCCCTTCCCTTCCCTTCCTTCCTTCCTTCCTTCCTTCCTTCCTTCCTTCCTTCCTTCCTTCTTTCTTTCTTTCTCTCTCTCTCTTTCTCTCTCTCTCTTTCTTTCTCTCTCTCTCTTTCTTTCTCTCTCTCTTTCTTTCTTTCTTCTTTCCTTCCTTTGTACCTTTCTCCCTCCCTCCCTTCCTTCCTTTCTTCCTATATTTTCTCTTTACACAGTAGTTCTCACTGGATATTTCTGATTCGTATATAATTCTGTTCATATTTAATACCTGGCAATGCTCAGCAGGTCATATGTGATGCCCTTGATTTAAACCCAGGGTGAGTGGGGTACAAAACAAAAGCCTCTCAACTTCTGTAATATCTCTCTGGCCTTAATTTTTTTCTTATCCTTTGGATGAATCAGTCATGAATTTTTTCATTTCATTCAGTAATCTGTGAATTGAAGATTTTGTAAGGGCAGCCTACATTTGTGAAAAATGAGTAAATTTAACAGAACTAAACTAAAGAGAATGGTAGAGAGAATTAAAGAGTTTTAGGCCATGAAAAATAATGGACACTAAGAGCTATAGATTCATCTTTCTTGATACAAGTATCTCTATATATATATTTGGAACATCAATAAAGCCAGGAACAGGTGGACTGGCCATCACTGACTAATTTGCACATTTACATTTTGAGTTTTGATATGATAGATTAGCTTAGATCACATTTTCAGATACTGAATTCCATCAGTGGTCAAGCTCAGTCAAAGCAAAAAAAAAAAAAAAAGTGTAGCTTACTCCAGGGTGAGTGTTAAAGGCTGCTGTGGGACCAGATGAGAGAGAACAAACTACATAGTACATGTGCCTGAAAGTTTTAGAAGTGTCCCATCATCACGTTTCTCCAAATCAGCCATGCTGGATGCCACCCAGGCATGTTGTTAGCTAACTCTTGGGTGGCTTCTGCATTTTTTCCCTAAAGTTTTCTGATGCTCTAGTGCCCACACCAACTTTTCAAGAATCTGATGCCAATTCAGTTGTGTGACTTCGTGTCCTGCTATGCCCCCAGCACATTCAAAGTCTTAGCAAGTGTGATTCAACTCTTCGTTCAACCAACACAATGGAAAAATGCAAGTAACTCTAAAGCAAGCCACGGATAGAAATAGAAACCAAGGCTTGTGCAAACAGGATCAAATGAGATTTTTAAAAACAGTAAAGCTGCACCGCTTATTTTCAGAAGAAATTGTCTTCAAAATGACTCCTACTGAGGAATGTAAAATGAAAATACATTTGAGGATATAAAAAAGGGAAGCACCAGCTTTTTCGCTTGCTACCACAACTTTACTATTGTGGAATGCCATATTTTTGTGTGTGTTAAATGTCTTGGCCTTTTCTTGGGTGAGAATGGTAATGGACTCTTTTCAAAATTCCACATCTGTCTCAAGCTCCAAAGAAGCATATATAACCAGGAGCTTGCAGGTTTGCATGTTATCAGAGTTTTAAATATGAACTCTAAATATTCCCTATCTTTCAAAACCATTGATTGCCATTGATCAAACAGAACTAAACTGCTTTTGAGTCTCTGAAGATCCCTTGCATAAATACATATTGAGGGGCTGCTTTAAATGTCCATTAGATCTTAACGTTTCTCTTTGGAGCCATTACCATTTATCATGTGACTGTAAATATAGATTCAAGGAGATTTAAAACATACATTATTTACCTGGCCAGCCATAATGGCACCAATAGATGCATTAGAGCCTGTTTATAGCAACTCTCTAAGAATAGATCCTGAACACCTCCTTGGGATGAATTTTACTTTATACCAAGGGAGGAGATTATGTGACTAGGTAATTTACTCAATGTTTTAAGTAAAATATAGTTTTCAAAGCATGTGAGTGCAACAATTTTGGGACTATTTGTATAAGGAATTTGACGTGAGTGGTGCTCTGGTAGGAGTACCTACCCATGGGTTCCTGAGAACATGTTTTTGAAAAAGATAAGCATAAAACAGACCAATGAAATTCTCTATTTTTAGGCTTTAAAATATTAGGCTTTATGTTTTAATAACATTCATTCTTTTGTAAGTACTATTTAGATGTGGTTCAAAGCATTCTAGATAAGATCTGATGGTGAAAAAAATTATTTTGAGAGCAAAGCAAAACTTCTAATAATGAGGCAAATCAATGAGGAAAGAAAAGCCAAGTTAATGCATGATAGTGAATCATTGGCACCCACCAGGGCACTTTTAGAGTTTATCATACACTAGGCTCCAGATACATTAAATGTAAATATAGGAATTACATGTAGGGGCCCGAGAGATAGCATGGAGGTAAGGCATTTGCCTTGCATGCAGAAGGACAGCAGTTCAAATTCCAGCATCTATATGTCCCCTGAGACTGCAAGGAGCAACTTCTGAGTATAGAACCAGGAGTAACCCCCGAGCGCTACTGGGTGTGATCCAAAAACAAACAAATAAAATTACATGTAAAACAAAAACCTTAAGAAAAAGAAAGAGAAACAATTGGAAATATTTTGTAACCTCTAATAAAATAAATTTTTTGTTATATTATTTACTTACTATTGATTTTTTCTTTAGTTCATTGGTGCCACTCAGGGAATATTCTTGTCTCTGCACTTAAAATGACTCCTGGCAAGCTCAGGGACCATATGGGATGCTGGGAATCAAACCCAGGCCAGATGTGTACAGGACAAATGCTCTACTCTCTGTGCTATCATTCCATCACCTTACTATTGATTTTTATAATGACTTTCCATGTGGTTCTGAGATTTCTTCAGGACTTTTATGGTGGTACTTGGGGGTGAGGGGGTGTCAATCGAGATGTTCATAAAGCCATGTGGCATCCAGTGATCACTTTTATGCTCCACTTCAGCCTCAGGAAGATATTATTTAATATAAACACCCCACATATTAAAAAGAAAACATTGATAAATTATTCTCTATTCAAAACACCTACTGAGGATCAGAGCAATAGCACAGTGCGTAGGGTGTTTGCCTTGTACATAACTGACCCAGATTCCATACTTGGCATCCTAAATGGTCCCTTGAGCCCACCAGGTCTAATTTCTGAACACAGAGCCAGGAGTAAATCTTGAGCACTGTCAGGTATGGCCAAAAATAAAGACAAAAAATTCTACTGAAAGTTATATGATGTCACATTAGTATGGCTAGTATTATGAACATAATATCTTTGTAGTATACATCACAACAGAGGCTATGTGAGTATTCTATCCATATAAAATATCTATATCCACTTCTTTTTTTGTTTGTTTGTTTTTGGTTTTTGAGCGATTTCTGACACCAGGTGATTCTCAGGTGTTACTCTTGGCTATGGTCTCAGAAATCGCTCCTGGTTTGGGGGACTATATGGGACACCGGGGGATCGAACTGTAGTCCACCCTTGGCTAGTACCCCTTGCACCACCACCCCAGTCCTATACCCACTTCTTTTTTTTTTTTTGGTTTTGGGGTCACACACGGCGATGCTCAGGGGTTACTCCTATCTATCTGCTCAGAAATAGCTCCTGGCAGGCACAGGGGACCATATGGGACGCAGGGATTCGAACGAACCACCTTAGGTCCTGGATCGGCTGCTTGCAAGGCAAACGTCGCTGTGCTATCTCTCCGGCACCCCTATATCCACTTCTATGAATACTTATACCCAAGTATAAGCAACAGATTGAAATATAAAGTATAGGAGTAGGAGAATAAGAAGTGAAAATATGTCCTCCCAGACTAATGATCAAATAAAGAATAATGTGAGGTCATGTCATGCCAAATTATCTCATCAACTACAATAAATTGAAATGCCTGAGAATGCCAAGAACTGGAATGATTGTGTGGCAACAGAACCACTTCTGTTGCTGGTAGAAATTTTAATTGGCATTTCTGTGTTAGATGTAATAATTTGACAAGAAGATTCGTTAGCCTCTCCCTGTCAGCTACATGGCCTAAAAAAAACCATTCCACATATGAGTCCATACACAAGTAGATGTAGAAGGCTTTTTATTATTACTCATACTAGTGAAAATTTAGAAATAGAACAATTGTCCATTAATTGTAGGACTGATAAACAAAGTCTGATAAAGGATAATTGAAGGACTGATAAAATAAGTCAAAAATGCAAAAGCAATTTCCTAATAGTGATCATTAGCACAACACACAAGCATCCTGAATTGAGGGCAGCTGAATTGTTCAACATGAATAAATCTCAAAGAAATGATGCTGTAGAAAATATTGGAAAATATTAAAAACAAGCAAATTCAACCAAACATGCTATGGATTGATATATGTGATGGGATGTGCATAGAATTCAAAGCAACAAAACAAGTCAAAATAATCTTTGAACTCTGCAAAGAGGCAGTAAATGATAAAATAGAAATACATTGAGGTTGTCAATCGTCTCTTTGATTTTTAAATTCAAAAGCATATAAAATCTTAAACGTAGTATAACTGGAGCAAATGTGGATAGCTACTGACTTTTCTAAAGCTGAGCTTCTTGGCATGTGTATTATATTATGTCTGTCTTTTATTTTAGTTCCCCAAATATTTCCTGATACATTAGGAAGCACATACACAATATTTCCTTTGCAGAACCCTTTTATTTTTTGCACTACCTCCTATTATTGTTCACCTGCACAGTTTCTTCTAGTAGTTACTGTTCTGTCTAGTTAAGGTGTAAATCCTGTTGCCAAAAATATTTATTCTCGTGATGGAAGCTACTGAGTGTTTTCACATATACTTCCTACATTCACTGTATAATTTGAGTAAATTTTTTTGGTTTATTTTGGGCCACACCCATTTGACACTCAGGGGTTACTCCTGGCTAAGTGCTCAGAAATTGCCCCTGGCTTGGGGGGACCATATGGGATGCCAGGGTATTGAACCATGGTCTTGGCTAGCACTTGCAAGGCTTACCTTACCTCTAGTGCCACCTCGCCGGCCCCCATTGAGTAAATTTTTATATCAAGATTTTTAGACCTTTAATTAGCTGCTGTTGAATTTAAAAAATAAAAAACATTGCCCTTAAATCTTAATTTCTTTTCTGTCAATTACAGGTCCTTTGTATTATGTACCACATGTGGTACTAAGGGTATTGCAAAATTGAATCTGAGCCCTCCACATGCAAAATATTCACTTCAGTCTTTTGAGCTACTTCTCCATAACTCATTTATAAGATAGTTCTTCCTCGTTCCATCTCTGAATCTTCTTCTGTGTTTTTTTTATGTTGATAGCATCAAGGTTCTGTTATATAATCAGAATAATGGGATGCCAGGAATCAAACCTTGGTCCATCCCAGGTTGGCTGCATGCAAGGCAAATGCCCTACCACTGTGCTATCTCTCCAGCCCTTTATCACTGATCTGCTTTTAAGAGATTAGAATGCAAAATGTATATTAATATTATTTCATGTTTTTCAAATCAGACACAACAAACAAAACAAGATTCTTGTTTTTTGTTGTACTTATATGGTCTTTCACATTAGCTGGAAAATTAAATTGTATTTATTTATTTATTTATTAAATAAATACCATTATTATTTCCTCAAATTTTTCACATTTCCCATAATAACAAGTATCCCATTCAAAAGATTGATATTATTTTTTGGGGGGCCACACCCAGTGATGCTCGGGGTTACTCCTGGCTATATGCTCAGAAAATGCTCCTGGCTTGGGGGACCATATAGGGTGCCAGGGGATTGAACTGCAGTCCGTCCTAAGTCAGACATGTACAAGGCAAACGCCTTACTGCTGCACCATCACTCCAGCCCAAAGGTTGGTATTATTTAAGAAAGATTTTGGATACATAAAACTAAATCTGGGCAGATTAAAATGGATTACTAGCAGATCCGGAGAGATAGCATGGAGGTAGGACATTGGCCTTGCATGCAGGACAGTAGTTCGAATCCCTGCATCCCATATGGTCCCCTGAGCCTGCCAGGAGCGATTTCTGAGCATAGAGCCAAGAGTAACACCTGAGCGCTGCTGGGTATGACCCAAAAACCAAAAACCAAAAAAAAAAAAAAAAATAGACTACTAGCAAAATTAGAAAAATAGAGAGCAAAAACAGAAAAAAAAGAAAAATGGAGAACAATCATGTAAATTTTAACACGACATTGCTTAAGGACATATGAAATAAAATGTGAATATTTGATGTTATATTAAAACAGGCGTGAAATATTTCTGAAGGAAATAGTAACCAAGAGCACAACATAAAATTTTCTCCAGCTCTCACCAAGCATGTGCATTATCTAAAGTCACCACCAAATTGACTGTGTAAACTAATTTCAACTGACTCCATAACTCCAAATGTCAACAAGTCATTACCTCTCTGTTTTATGTGACTACAAAATAAACTATCACAATTTTTTCTCATGATTCAGTATTCTGCTATTTGGGTGAACTAAAAGAAGTTTTCAGCTAAGGGTCTCATAGGATCATAATCAAGGTGTTAGTCAGACTGAAGTATTTGTTTTTTAGAGGTTTTGAGATTAAATCTACTTCCAAGTGAATTAAGATGGTTTAAAGAATCTTAGATTGTGTTTTTATTTTCCTTGGTTGGTAGCCAAGGGACAATATTTGCTTCTATAGCCACTTGCATTACATGCACAAAATCTTCAAGCATCAAATCCCTGAAATTGCTTCTGCTATCTATTGAACAAATCTTTGAACAGCAGCTCTTGTGATAAGATGGTCACAGCCTTCCTTCCTTCCTTTCCACCTTCCTTCCTTTCTTGCTTCATTTCTTCCTTCCCTCTTTACTTCCTTTTCTCCTTTCCTCCTTTTCTTTCCTTTCTTCCTTCCTCTTTTCCTTCCTTTCTTCCTTTCTTCTTCCTTCCTCATTTCCTTCCTCTCTTCCTTCTTTCTCTCTGCCTTTCTTCTTTTATCCTTCTTCATTTGCTGTAAAATCTATAACAAGTATATTTTCCATTTATTTCTGTTCTTACTCCAGCAGGAACTCAAAATAGTTTCAGATATTTAAAGGAGAATATGTATTAAAAGTAAGCTTAAAGTGTTTTATCTAGACATCTTCATAATGTAAACTGAGTATAGTATCTAGTGTGTCTGAGCATCGAGGTGTCAACTTAGGTTGTCTGCCCTTTGTATCCAAGAAACCCTGTGGACAGAAAAGATGAGAGATTATTTTAAATATAGTAAGATTAGGGCATTAAAACATATTATTTTGAAACACTTCCACTAGAGTCACTGACTTATCATCATATTCTTTGTTTGTGATCCTGAATAAGATCTCTAAGACATTATTATAGGCCTTTGTAGTAAAAGGCTGATTACGTACCTCACTAAGTGGTAATAAAAATGATCAGATTTAGGCATCAAACTCTAAGCCAGTGATGACAGAATCGATGCCCAATCTACAAAAAGCTAGTCATGGAGGGGACCACTTATACTAATAGCCCGAGGGGTAAGGGAGGGGGATATGGAATTCTTGCTGGGAACAGGGGTGGAGGGAGGACAACTCTGGTAATAGGAATTCCCCTGTCAATATCAATATGTACCTAAATATTACTCTGAAAGATTTGTAATCCACTTTGGTCAAAATAAAAATTATTATTAAGAGAAAAAAAAAGAAAAGTATAAAAGAATAAAGCAAGTGTGATTAGAAAATATTAAGCATGTAAGAAAAAGTGAAACACAAATAATGATATCAAAGGTCCTTGACCTTTTCAATGATTTAAGTAATTGCAACAAGTAGATATAGCCAAGAATGTAGTAAAACAGTTGCAGAGCACAATGAATGGACAGCTGGTGTCGCTTCCCTCCAGCCTACTGGTGAGCCTGACTTTGGGATCCAGCAGCAGATCCAAATCTGAACAGTGTAGCTTTGCTGGCAAAGCACACAGGTCTGGAAGCATAGGAACCTGTCTCTACCTGTGTTTGGGGTGTCAGTAAGCATCAGAGAGTAATTTGTGAGCAGTGAACATCATGCATCTTTGAGCCATAAATCTGAAGAACATATCTGAAAAGGAAGAATAAACTAGGGTAAGGACGCTTCTGTGGCCAATCCTAGGTTCCTTCTATTCACAGGCATTCAGCAAATCTCTGACAAAGTTTTGCTGGGCAATGGAGTTGAGGCAAACAAATGGTTTTTCAATCATAAATAACTTTCTCCAAGAGGCAGTGAGTTCAGTGAATAATTAAAGTGTCTAGTCATTAGTAGTGTGGTTTGTGAAGATGTGTCTCTCCCTTTCCAGTCTTTTGTTGATCTTTCCTGAGGGTCTCCTGTGCACTGTCTGATCGTTTCACAAAACCAAAAGTGCATCTCACACTACCCCTAGCAAGTATCTTCATTTCTTTTATTTCTTGGTTGCAAGGTACATTTTCACAATGAGTTTTTTTTTTTTTTGATTTCTCACCAATTCATGTGGTTGGCCAACTGCCTTCATATCATACATGAAAAAAAAATCAATACTCAGACCTGAGGCAGACTTGCCGAGGCAAAGCTAGAAGTTGTGAACTTGGATCTAACCTTTGTGTGTGATCAAAGATTTTTCTAGTAGAAAGGTGGCTTGAGAATCCCAGAGAGATGCCTTGAAGGCTCTGCTTATGTTGTGGATATTTCATTTTCATATTTTATTTGATTGTTTTATGATTCAGGGACAAGTGTGAAGGGTCTTGGGCACTTTGGTGGTGGACTGGTGCAGTAAATTATTACATCAATACCTTAATCATTTATACTATTAGATCTACATTACCTAAAAAACAATTTAAAATATTTTAATTTATTGAACAAAATTATTCAGATGTATATGATCTTAGTGTTGTAATAAATTTAATATAATAAATAAATAAATTATAAATTTAATAAATTTAAGATAAATTTTGTTTAATGTCTATCTCCCCACCCAGCTTTGAATTTCAGAGAGGAGACAAAAAGACTTTCACAAAATTCTACCTCTAGCATCTTGAATCTATAAATAAGTGCCAGGTTAAATCAGCATGGCTCAGACTTCAGAGCAAAGCCTTCTTTTCATGACTACTTAATTAACAAGTTCCCAAGAGGACAAACCACTGAGGAACCAAAGCCAACTGCATCTCCTTACCAGCAAGAATTCAGATTTGTTCTTTCAGTATAGAACCAGCAACCAAAGGGTGTGTCGCTAATGGAACGAGGACTAAGTTTTCAGTTTGGGAGCTCACAAAAATAACCATATGCTTTGGTTATTAGATTATAGAATGAAATCTATCCACCTGAATTTATGAAGTGCATCTAACTTTGTCAAACATCAGTTTCATGTTTTATATCCTGTGATGTAAAGTTTAATTTAAAAAAATAAAGAAGAGTAATTATGGATACAATGTCCAAAAGTAATGTTTGTTACACAGAGACCCTGATTAAAAGCCCCTAAATGAGAGAATGATAAGTGAGTGAGTGAGTGAGTGAGTGAGTGAGTGAGTGAGTGAGTGAGTGAGTGAGTGAGTGAATGCCTCTATTGGGAATTTGATGGGGATGTCCTCCTCCCAGAATTCATACCTTGAAAATCAACCACCCTATAATTGTATTAAGATTGAGGTCTTTGAAAGGTAATAAAGATTAAATGAGGCTTTGTGGCAGGAGCCCTCAATAATGGGGCTTGGGCTCTTTTAAGAGTTGCAAGTTATTTTTTTCTTCTGCTCTCTACCATATGGAGATGGATATAGAATTCAGCAGCCAAAAGTTCACAACTTCGAAAATCTGACTGTAGCCTCAACCATGTATATGGTACCCTGCAGTCAAAATTCCAGGCTCAAAGAACTGTGAGAAAAAAATAGCTGTTGTTTCTAAGCACCACATTCCACAGTGCTTCATGATAGTCTCTTGAGTAAACTAAGATATTTTATAGTTTCAGACATTCATGATTTTGTTTTCTATTTACACTTGACTCATCAGACTTTCCTGTCATTCCTCTTCCACTTTTTGTTCCCTCAATTCCTACCCCAGAGATAGCATCTCTCATGAAATGAGACATTTTTAAAAAAGCTTTAATAAAAACCTTTATAATTTAATATTAAAATTATTTAATATTTTAATACTAAGATTATTTGATTTTGAAGGGTTCGGTCACATCCTGCAGCAGTCAGGGGTCACTACTGGCTCCGCACTCAGAAATCTCTCCTGGAAGGCACGGGGGATTATATGGGATGCCCGAATTCAAACCACCATCTGTCCTGGATTGGCTGCATTCAAGGCAAATGCCCTACCATTGTGCTATCTCTCTGGCCAAAATTATTTGATATTTTAAAATTAAAGTTATTTATAAAGAGCTTGGCTATGTATCACTGACATTTTTCTGTAGAATCTTAGCTTTGAAATGTTCATCCAAGAGCTCCTTTCTTTGTTTTGTTTTGGGGCCTCACCTGGTGGCACTCAGGGGTTATTCCTAGTTCTACTCTCAGAAATTATTCCTGGCAGACTCATTGGATGCTGCAAATGGAACCTGGATCAGTCCTGTGCAAGGCAAACACCCTACCTGCTGTGCTATTGCTCTACCCCCCAAATCCAAAATGCTCCTTTTGAAAGGAACCCGGAAATCGTAAGCTAATGTTTGTATCTTAGTTTAAAGACCACAGAAACAATGACAGCCTGTATTATTTTAATGAGATTTTGGTGGCTAATGTTTGTTTTTCGACTCTTAAGATTATTAGGATTTTCATAAATATTTGAACCCTGTAGAAATAATCTCATCAACATTCTATTTCTAGGTCTATAAAGCAATTACAAGCTTGAAAGTACTATTTTATTGTAATAAAAAGGAGCGCATGGGTGATATGTGGTTTGCGGTTTATTAAAGCCAGCTTGCTTAGACTTTAAAATGAGTAATTGCCAGCATAATTACTGTTTTACATTATGTGATCTGCACTCAGCTTTTTCAATGAATCAGTCTTTCTACAGGTTTATGGTGCTTTTCCTTGTAGGACTAAAGAAAATGTAGTTAAATAATTTAGCATCTATGGCATTACCTGGACCTGTGAATCTACCTTCCACTAAGTTGTTTTGGCTCTTCAAGTTAAGTGCAGATGCTCACAGTCTCCACTGCCTTTAAATTTCATTCCCCGAATATCTTTTCTGCTTTTTCTTCAGCTGGAGAAGTCTCACCTTCCCAGCTAATCAATATTCCCCCTGAACTCTAGAAGGTCTCTCTAGCTAGTGCTGCAAATAGGAAGTGTGTGTCTAGAGTCCCAGATGCCAAACAAGACTTATGAATCATTCTTTTTTATTTTTATTTTTAGTGTTTTGGGTGCAGAGGGTCAGCCCTGGTGGGACTCAGGAGACCATGCAGTACCCAGGCTCAAACCCAGACCTCCCTCATGCAAATATTGCTCTTATTCTCCAGCCTTTATATCCATCCCCCAGAATCTCTGGCTCATTGGTTCCCCCCCCCCCAACTCCTCCTCCTTCTCTTTAAGAAACTGCAACCTGGAGGCTGTGATAAAATCACAATCTTCCTCTAAGACCTAAACACCTAGTGTGTCTATTGCTTCTAAACTTTCCCTCAAGTGTTTTAGCTTCTGTTGATGTGTTTTGTTCTTGTACTTAAAAAAATATGTGATGCAGTATTCAGTGGTGCTCAGGACATAATCCTGGTTCTGTGTTTAAGGGTCACTCATTGCAGCACTAAATGGGGTGCTAGGGTTCAAAATAGGATCAGGCTTGTGCAAGGCAATGCCCAATCTGTTGTACTATCTCTCCAACCTGGTTGTGGTACTTTAATCTGAGGGGAAAAATGATAGTAAGTCATTGTGCTGCTCATGTCCATAATAGTTTGTCATTAAATAAGAGACCCTCATCATCATGATGTGTCTGCTTGGTCTCTAGCAGACTTGAAAGCACAGGAAAATCAAGATGTATGTCTCTTCTTTTAGTGCCTGATATTCTGAGGTTTGGCATTGGCTTCTTTGGTCCCTTAGAACTTGTGCAAGTCCGAAAAGCAATAAACTAAGAGAGAACTTTTGGGTGACAAGTTATTGCTCTTCTTTGTCCTTTAACAGCCTTTATTTTTAGTGAACTAACATAGTTGATTATCTCTGGTCATCTTCACTGATCAGGCCACTAATAGACACTTGGTTTGTCTCTAGCTCATTGGCCCTTGCTTTTGCTTTACTGTTACCTCAATATGGCAGAAATTTCAACAGGCACTGGGAAAGAAATTATCTTCCAGTGATGAAAAGCAAGATGATAATAAAGATGCTCTACTTTCACTTATAATCCTTGTATCTCTTAGGTTCTGGCTCTTGTGATGAAGACATAGCTGTACCTTGCAGTATTTTGAAGTTTGCTGCTCCTTAGGAACAAGTGTTTTATGTCATTCATATTGCATGTTTAAGTGTATCATTAAAAGAACATTCACACGAGTACATCAGCCGCTTCCCTCCCTGTTGCATATCTTAACACGAGCTCAACGAAAGACTGTGTAATGAAGCACTGGAGGAACTGAAGGGAAAAAAACACATATAATTTGTAGAAAGACACATGGTGAGCAGGAAGTGAAGACCTAGATAGAGTGAATTAACAAGCAGACTTGGCAGCAAAGTTTTAAATGCTACAAACCCCTCATGCTGATTGCCTGTGCTCTGGGCTGAATGATAATTGCTCTTGTTGTTGATGAACATGGTAGCTGTGTTGCTCTGAGTGTGAGGTGCCTAGACAAAATCTAGTAAAGCAAGAATCTGTCCCTTCATATATTTATCTCCTTAAGGATCTCAGGTTTGCCTCTGTTGGTGATTTCTGCTCCTGTTGGGACTCTTCAGGGATCAGCCACACATAAAGTGAAGATTTTCCTATGCCCATATTGACTCAAGTTAATGAGAAGTTTAGCATACATAACAACATCTATCTACTAATAATCATAATGACTGTAAAATGTGCATTCCAAATAAAATTCCAGATATGTTCTTTATGTGGAAAAAAACATCTTGTGTATTGACAAAACTAAGGCAAATGAGTCAATGAGGCCAGAAGGAATTAATAACAATATTCCAGTTTTATGGATTTATCAAGTCATCCCCTACACATTTTCACAACACTATTTTACTTTTAAAAGTAGAAAGACTATTATGTAGTCTATAGTGCCTTATCTGCACTCCTAGGACTGGATATATTTCTTCTACACCAAGTTTCATATTTTACAAGCATTTTTGTGCCTTTGTCGTATGTTATATAGCAACTGCAGGTTTTCCTGCAGTCCCTGTAGTCAGGCTAATTCATCTGGCTGCTCTGAAACCTATAAATAATCTCACAAATTTGTTCTTATATTATATTTAATTAATAATAAATAATCTCATACCACATGAAGTCATGCTTGGCCAATAAGTTATTTCTTTTAAAAATATCATTTGATTTTCAGAAATTCAAGATGTAGCATATGAATTTCTTACATGGAAAAAACTGACAAAATTACCAATACACAGTTCTGATTTTCATCAAATTTTAATTATTCTTCTAGAAATCCTGCTTCCTTTTTTACATCCTCACGTATGTTCTTCTCAAGACTTTTTCCCCAGTGTCACAGGAGTAACTCAGAATGTCCCATTTTTAACAGTGAAAAACTATATTTGCTTTGAAAGTCAGTAGAGCTAGATTTTAATCCCACTGTGATTTTAAATCACATACTTGAAATCTTGATAGAGACCTCATTTTTTTCAGCTCTGAAATGGGAATAATGATATTTACGTTGTTAGGTTGGGGTGAGAATTAAGATATTAGTCTGTGCAAATATGCTTAGCCTGAAGGAGTTTTCGGCTAATTGTGTTGCTGATTCCTCTGTTCTCTGCTGATTTATGGCAGAACCTTCATCTTTAACTGGCACAAGCCCACAATAACTGGTGCCCACATCCTCCAGGCTTCCATGAAACCATGTCTGGATAGCCGCAATATGAGATCACAAACAATGATATAAAAACACATATTGTAGTGCCACTTTGCAGGAAATATGGAAAAACAGTGAGTCTCCCACAAGGTACTCAAAGAGACATCCACGGATCAAGACAGATATTATCACCTGAGGAATGGAATAAGGAGGCTCTAGAGATGAGTCTGTTTGACAGGTTTGTGGAGCCTCCATTCCTACATCCCCTGCTTTTCTCTTCACTTCTGCAAGAAGCCAAAATCCATCTTGCTCAGTCTCTTTTAGTTTGTGCTTTCTCAGGATACACAAATGAACCAAGTTCTATTTGATGAAGTATCATATTTTTCACGCTATAAGATGCACCTGACCATAAGATACACATAGTTTTTAGAAAAAAAAAACAAGAAAAAATATTCTAGGGGCCGAAGACATAGCGCAGTGAGAGAGCATTTGCCTTGCAAGCGGCCACTCCAGGATGGAATCTGGTTCAATGCCCAGCGTCCCAGATGGTCCCTCAAGCCAGGAGCAATTTTTGAGCACATAGCAAGGAGTAACCCCTGAGTATCACCGGGTTTGGCCCAAAAACAAAAACAAAAATTGTAAAGCAAATGTTGTACTAAAACATTTAATAAACTATAACAGAATACTATTTCCACCATGTTAAGTGAACAGCAGTCAATTAAAAACTATTATAACTGGGGCCAGAGTGATATCACAGAGGTAGAGCATTTGCCTTGCACACCAACGACCTAGGATGGACCTGCATTCAATCCCCAACATCCCATCTGGTCTCCCGAGCCAGAAGCAATTTCTGAGTACAGAGTCGGGAGTAATCTCTTAATGTCACCAGGAGTGGCTCCAAACCAAAAAAATAAATAAATAAAATTATTTTGACTATCATTAACAAATGGAGACAGTTTGCATTTCAAGTACTCCTCTAGATTTCTGGGAACCCCAAGCTCCAGATGGCATTCTGTCCATAAGACACACAGATCATCTTTTGGAGGGGTACGGCTTATGGTACGAAAAATATGGTGTATTTTGGTTCTCTCAAGCAGTCTCTACAATCACCCTTGCATTAACACCTCTAACATCTTTCTGATGGTCTCCAAAACTTCTAGTTGAGGCTTAATAGTTACTTCCTGTGTTATATTTACAATTAGATTAACTATTTCTGCATCTCTCTTCTTTTAATCTTTCACTGTGATCATAGTTTAACCAGTAGTTTTTTTTTCTTTTTTTTTTTTTTTGGTTTTTGGGTCACACCCGGCGTTGCTCAGGGGTTACTCCTGGCTGTCTGCTCAGAAATAGCTCCTGGCAGGCACGGGGGACCCTATGGGATGCCGGGATTCGAACCAACCACCTTTGGTCCTGGATCAGCTGCTTGCAAGGCAAACGCCACTGTGCTATCTCTCCGGGCCCACCAGTAGTTTTTTATGGAAAATATTTCCTCTAATATTTCTGTTCTAACCTACTTTTAGCCTATAATCTATAATGGTCTCACCCTATATTCCTTTAATTGTTCTTCCAAGGCTCTGACACCCTGGAAGTTATTTGGTAAAGTTCTTTATTGGGCAATTTAAAGTCACCTTTATCATATTTCTTTATTCTTTTCTAAATCATTTTTTTTATTTTAAATCACTTTCCTCCCATTGCTGAATTTTCCTCTTGGGATTTTGTTGTCTTCTAACCACCAGATAGAACTACTTCATAAGCAAAGCTCATAAATCCTTCACAGTTCTCTGGAGAGATTTCAGCCAATAAAATGTAATGGGTGTTAACATTTATTTACACTGAAAATACACAAAACAAGAGTGTGTTTTATATGGGCAAGTGGAAGTAGAAAAAACTGCACAGAACAGAAACTTATTTTTATTAATACTGATCTCATTGGTGGAGCAGGAAGGGAAATGGGGATAGTAAGAGGAGCTTTATTTTGGTTTTATCTGCTACTTTTACATCAACTCTATTGTGGTAAAAGTTGGAAAAAATAAGATATAAATAATGAAAGTGTGAGGTATATAAGGAGATATCCTTTCAAGATCACATAAAGCAAGATCTGAAAAGAGTTGCTTTTAGTTGATACTCAAAAATATTTGATAAATGAATTTAAAAGCCCAATATGATATTAGTTTTTCTATCTGCCTGTTTTGCAGCAGGCCCATGACTGGAATTCAGGATTCATGTCGTTTTGATTAAGGTACTTTCCATGATATCATTATAAAAGTTAGATAAGACAGAAAGATCCATCACAATTGAGAATAGACTCAGAGAATGCCTTAAACATTTATAAAGAAAATGTTCTTTGGAGTGTTTGGGCCACACACCATTTGTGCTCAAGATTTTTATCTGATTCTGTACTCCTGAAATGATTCTAAAGACCATATTAGATGTCAAGGATTTAACCAGTCAGCCATATGCAAGGCAAGCTTCCTATCCATTGTACTACTACTTTGACCAAGAAAAAAATATTCTTTTATCAAATATTCAACACTGTTTAGTCTTGAAAGGAGAATTTCTATACTAATCAAAATAAGGCCATAATGACCCCCATCCTATGTTGTATGGTTGGTGATCTTAACTTTGTCTCTTTGATTGAGGGACTCCCAACAAGTGTTGAAGGGGAAAGGGGAACACTCCTGGTAATACATGGCAACTGGGCCTAGTTCTATTGTAGGTTTCAAGGATGTTAAAGTATGTTGCTGAATTTCTTCTTACATTAAAGAAGGCCATTAAAGCCACCTCAATGATTTTAGGATGCTCCAGAGCTAAACCCAGTGATGCTCCTCTTTGGGAGTGATGTAGTTTCAGAATTTAAAAGAGGTCTCAGAACATGCAAAGTAAATACCTGTGATTGTTGAACCGTTTTTGCTCAGTTTCATCTATCTCATGATAGGTTCAAATGCTGAAATTAACCATCTAAAAACCAGTGAGCTCTCACAATTATGATTTTCATCAATTATCCTTGGTTCAGTTCTATGCAGAGCTAGGCAAATAGGGTTAACAAAACAGTTATTTTTTAAGGTGTTCAATTACTTGAATTTCAATCATTCATTCAAATGCCACTCCAAGTGGTAGAGATCTTCCACCTAATACATTTCCATTCTAAAGTGTTAAGGTGGAAAAAAGAGCATAAAAAAGGCATTTCTTAATAATCAAGGTATAAATTTTTCTCTTTCACTAAAAGGCAAGTGGTAGAGGCCTTAACTAAGCAAGACTATGAACTCTCTTCCTGAAAACTGTACAATAGGTGTTGATGATCTAAGGTTCCAAACCTGCTTTAATTATCTTAGGCAGAGTCAAAAATGAATGATCGAAATAAGAAATCTGCAGGAGAAGTCAAGGGAAAAAATGTGGGTGGACAATGATAATGTGCATGCTGGGGATTTGGTCTTAAAGAGAATAGATTTCCGAACTTCTCTGAGCACAGATTCTTGACTGCCTTGCAAAGATTTTACTATTCTTTCTTCATCTCTGCTGATATGGATGTAGAAAGAGTCTCCCCACCTTCAAATGAATCCAAAAAGGCACGAGCTTCCTCATCCTGTGAATCACCAATAAATAAATAAAAAGTAAGAATGAGCAAAACCTAGATGCCTGAGACACATGTGAATTCAGTAAAAAGTTTAATTTTAGTCTTGTTTCACTGCATGTTTGTGGCTTTTACAGTTTCTTTATTCTATGCTCAAAAGACCACAACATTTTTAGTCTATTGAATTAGCAATTGGATTTCCAACATCCTCTTTTGTGTCTGTATATATAACACCTCAGTCTCTTTGGATTTCATTGTTTGACTAGTTTTTCTCACATCTGGTACAAATTCAATCCAATTAGCATGTTTTTATTTGGGGTTGAATCTTTAGTCTTTGTGTAGAATATATTGGTATTTAACATGGAATGTTACGCAGTTACATCTTTTCTGTATGCCTAACCTTTATTTCTTGCTCTGAATATCCTTCACACATAATATTATCTCTCTGTTTTCACGCTATGTTTGACAATTCCCTATTTAATAGCATCTGGAAATTTCATTAATGAACATCTTCTTCTAGGTTCTTAATAGACTTGTAGCTCAAACTGAACCTGACGTGCATTCCCAGGATTCTCTTCCGGTCATCTCCCTGAAGCTTAACACATTGCCCTTTATCACATTTTGTGCTTTTGCCAGTCAGTTTTCTGTCTCCCACATATTGCTTATATCCAGTCATTGTAAATTAAATTTGTAATTGGTGTTTTATATCCTAGCAGCAAGCTTTACATTTATTAAACATTAGATCAACATTATTACTGCTAAATTGGGTCACTAGGTCAGTCATTTGCTTTATTCAATATGCATGTCTCTGCCCACGTCTACTAGAATAAAAACATTAGAAAAGAACATAACCATTTTTGTGACAAATTTTTTTAAAAACATGTTCAGCCACTCTAGTTTTCTTAAATATTTAATATTGCTACTTATTTAGATAGTGTGTCCTATCTGAATCCAGACCTTGCTAAAGATAACTAGAAAGAAAGATATCCAAATAATATATGTATACTATAGCAATTTTAATATTAATCAGTTTAAAGATGTATTTAAAACCATGCCAAATTCCTAATAGAATTTGAGATGTCTTATAATATATTCATATTTGCAGTAAGAGCAAAACCAATTATCATAGAGCATAATAGGTGAACATAATTAGCCGAGAAAGAAGAAATATAACATTTTAATTATTCAAGAATGGAGAAGGGAAATAGGGGCTAGTCTGAGTTTTGAAGTTGAGTATGGTTAACTTTTGGCTCTTCTTCATCTACTAAATGGTGGGAACAAACAACCTAACCCTTTCAGCCCCTTATTTTATCAGTGTTATGGAAATGATAATATTTGACCATCTGAGGATGAGTGAAGGTTGCAGAGATGGTAGGTTCCTAACAAAGATCTCAGTATGTCATGGACATGGAAGATATTCTTGCCCTCTCTTTTTAACTAGAGAAACAGCTCATAGTGCCCTTTGCTTAAGTCAGAAACAGAAAAAGAAAGGCCTGAAATTGGCTTTCAAACTCACCTCATATTCAAACAGTGGCTAATCCAATTGCCACTGGTTCAATAATGCAGTCAACTCATCTGTGTCCCAATGCCTTTTATCTAGTTGACCTGTGTCCCTACTTCAGCCAATCCTATTTTAACACTTCTAACCTTATAAATGTACAAATCACATCCTGCCCCTTCTATGTTGCCACCTTCCAAGGAGTTGAACTGCCTTGGAAGAATATTCAACTCCTCTATTTATTCAGGGTCTGACTTTTCCTTGAAGGCAGGACTTCCAAAAAGGCTGAGACCAATATGGCTCAGACAGAGCAATCTCAGGCATTCTGCCCAGTCTCCACAAGGCCCTTGCAATTAGTTGCTTGGTGAAGGAAGTTCTACTCTCTGCTTTTCTAAGAGAATAAAACAAGATTATTTGTCCCTATTTGCTCTTGCTTTTTCTTTGTAGATCAGCTCTCTAAGATGGATGGCTCAGAGATAGGGAGCAGTAAGGAATAGTGACACTGTGATGATTCTTCTTGCATTACCCCCCATCATCCCCCTCATCCTCACCCTACCACTGACATTTAATAATCATTGAGTATTCAAAAGTGCCATTCTTGGAGATGAAAAGATCTATTTGTTCAAGAGGAGGGGACAGAAATCAAAATGAAATCCTTTGATGAACATTGCATTCCCGTCATTAGAATTTCATATAGAAATAATTGCTCCCTCAGAAATAGATTAAGTATACACCGCATTTTAAATGACATTTTCACATTGTTAAAGCACAGTTGATGATAAATTATGAGTCTTTTCAACCAGACGCGTTTCCTCTCCATCAATCAGTATTATCGTGGCCATCTTTTTAATAAGATTATTTGCTGGTGCAAAATGAAAATGAGCCATGCCTGGAGCAGCATTACGCGGGGAGTAATCAAGTGACAGCACAGCCACCATTTGATTCTCTCACCAGGACTTGGTGTCTGAAGAAATTTGTTTTCCTTCATTCACTCCTACCAGTGTAGCTTGTGCTAATGGGTAGGTTTTTTTTTTTCCAGATAAGGAGTCATGAGTGCCTCTAAGCTTGGAGGTGCTAATCATTAGCAGTTATGAAAAGCATCTTCGAGAAACTACTCTGGCATCCTCCCCAAAAAGCTGAAGGTTGAGTTGCTACAGGGCTATTTTGGATGCTGGCTTTGACATTTATACTCATTCAAATCAGGAGCATCATCTATTAAGTTGACAAAGTCAAGTCATCAGCTTTTTAACTCAGCAATGCAGGAGACTACTCAGCTGGGTGCATTTGCCACAAGTTCTAATGTGCTCTTTACCTGAACTTTTCTTTTTTTTTAAACACCTAAGATGAAACATGCAGAAAAGCACCTGCAGCTATAAACAAAGATGCACACAAAATCTCTAAAGGAAACATTATTTCTGGTTTAAAAATCTGAGAAGAGCTGAAGAAATGGCTCAGCAGCACAACTCCATCTTCCCAGGGAAGAGAACCTGGGTTCAGCCACCTGCATATGTGCTCAGATACATACACACATGCAGAGGAGAGATAATATGCTGGAATGTGGGATGGGGGGAAGTGAGGTTAGGTGTCTTGGGGACAGGAGAAGTGAACCATGCAATATCATACATTTAAACTTTTGAGAAGTTATTAGACAGGAATTATATCTTTAACTCTGATCAAACTTAGTGACACATGTTTTTGGTCAGTCCAGATTAAAAATAAACACCTCGTTCTCAGCAAAGAACTAGCTAAATAAGCTATTGTAGAGTGATAAAGGGGAATCTTCTACAATAGTGTCCGAAAGATGCTCTTCTCTTTGAACTGAGATGGGGGGGGGGGGGAATGGACAATGGCAAGATGCAGATCACGTGTCATTGTATATGAAAGGCCCCCTTTCCTTTCATATTAACATTTCTGAAATGAGGATGTGTCTTTAAAATAATGGCCTGTCATATTGTCAATGGCAGAATATTTTCTTTTCTTTCAGTACAGTAAAATTATCATGGTCTGTCTTACGGTCAGTGAGAACTTAAATTTGATGTAATACTGTAGCAAAGTGAGAAAAAAGGTTAACTGTATCATATGTGCAACATAATAAAATGTGCCAACACATGAACTTTCCCTCTTTATTAGATCATTACCATTGGCCACCAAAGAACTTTATTTATCCCATTAAAATAACAAATCCTTTGATCACACTTGCTTCCTCTAGTTATTACCAATTTTCTTGGCTTTCATTCATAGCAAAACTCTCAAGAAACTTAACATATCCTCATTTTCTCTGGTTTCCCTTGAGCTTATTTCTCCTAAACCCATTTTAATTCATTTTTGACCACTAAAACTTTTCACATCAAACTATTGTACTTCACATCAGTAGCAATTACCTTGGTCTTGATAAATCTGTTGGTGGTATTAGATGAAACTTCCATGCCTCTCCTCGATATAGTTTTCTTCTCTTGGGATTAGGAATACCCAAGACTGGTTCTCTCTTCTCCAATTGCTGCTCCTCCCCTGGAGAACAACCATGTCCATTAAACACCCTCTGTTCTCTTGTAAAGTTCCACATTGTGAAATAACAGCGTGGCCATCCTGCTCATCTTTCTCTGCTATCTGAGATGGGAAATGGGGGTGAGCTTCTTCACAGTTTTTCTGGAATCCCTCTTCATGCTACTTTAAGAAAAATAAACCCTAAATGTAGCTGATGGTCTTTTTCTTTGTTCCTTTGACACTGAGGGTGCTGTGAATTAAGAGATTTCAAGCCATCTTACTATTGTAATTTATTTTTGGGGTGGTGTCAAATTTTTGAAGATTTATCAATCAGATGCTTGAAAAGGTATATTACAGAAAATGACTTGTACCTTACAAATCTTTTTCTTGGCTCTGACTTGATGGACCATAGACTGATAAATCATAATTTCTGATTTTCTCTTTTAAAAATACCCATTTTCTAGAACCAATTACTCCCTTTCCCCAAAAAATGCTCTCAGAGAATCTTGTTTTCATAAGCTCCCACGTGTATATATGTTCTCTTTTGCCATTAATTTCTCTAGAACCTTGGAATGATCATTGAAAGAATATTTCTATTAGAGATTCATATCACCTAAGACATATAAGAAGTAAAATTTGAAATATATGTTTTCTTTATAACATGCATAGATTTCGCTTTATCAGCCACACTGTTACTTAAAACTATGGTATAGGGAACCATCATTTCCTATTATCCATGCATACATTCAGGAGTGATCCCTGGGCACAGCTGGTATTGACCCAAGAATATGTATATATATATATATATGGGACAAATAAACTTTTATCTTAGATAGCGTCTTTGTAAAGAAAAATTTTTTTTCACTAGGCTTGGAAATTTACAAATAAGATTAAAATTCTGGTTGTACGCAAATGTATTTTTTTTAACATTCATCTTGTAGAAGTCATAAAGAAAATAGTATTCTTTGTAACACTGAAGGTAAACCACAAACAAATTTAGAAATAAGAATATTTTAAAGTGAACAATGGAGTAAATCAGTAGCTCCCACATGGAGGGAAGATGTGATTTTCTATTCAGGATATCAAACAAAACAACATGATATTAATGGCTGAATGAACAGGCTTCCCATTTTATATGCATGAGGGGGAAGTTAAGGATTGGCAGTTGCTAGTATAAATCAAGTCTGGTAATATCCGTACGAATAAGTGTTTGACATTTTCAGTTGGAAAGGAATAGCTTGTCTTTTGCTTGAGAAGCCAGCCTCTTGTGACAATCATCTTTTTTCCTCTTTTGATGAACCAGATTTTTAATATCAACTTTGTGTCAGCAAACACCCTGGAGTCCAGAGGGCGAACTTTCTGAGTTGGCCAGGCAGCCAAGACCATAGGAGAAAATAGGACACTTTGGTCCAGCAAAACCAAATCTGTTGCTGTGTTTGCCAGAATGTTTTTATAAAGACCTTTCTATTTGTTATATGTTTTATAATTTCTCCAAATTAAAGTTTAAGGAATAATAATGGCGACATAAAAATCAAATGGTTATCTACATCAACTTCTTTCCCATCTTCAATTACCTACAGAGGAATCCAGACTCTTACTAAATATCCTTGTTGAACAATGGTTGAAGACCTACTCAGTTTTCAGATAATTGTGATTCCCCATCCAATAGTACATATATTGCTAACTAAGCCTAGAAGTCATGTAAAAGACATAGGAGCTCTACTACTCTATCTGCTGCTACTTACACCTTTGCAAGATTCCTGAACTTTGTAAAAATTAAAAAATATTAAACTTTCTAGTGACTCTTCCAACTAAACACTGAGGCTTCTTTTAACTTTACTAATCTTTAGTTGACTTCCTATGAATAAAATACAAGAAGATCAAAAGGCAGAAATAAAAAAATGGAAGCAAACAAGGGCAACACCAAAATGTACTTGGGTAGGTAATCAACTTCCAATCACGTTTCATCAAACTGTTGAGCCCTTATGTTGATAGACATATATTACTTGACTTCATGAAAAAGAGATAGAGCATCTCTCTTGGCAATGTAAGTCAGAGAACAGAGGGAAGACATTAGCATTTCTACATACACCAAAAATCTAGAAAGTGATCCTAAAATAGTCATAGTTTTTTTTTTTAATAGGAATAGCTTTGGCATAGAGAGAAGTAACACTAGACCTCTTTGTGAAGGTCAAAGAGTTTCCATTGTGAACCAAATGCAGTCAATATATTTATTCAGCATATCAAACCTCATCTCAAATTGTTCAATACATAAATAAACTTAAGTAGATTTCTTGCTTCATTCACACTTGATAGGGAGTTTGAGACACACCTCTGAAACTTTATACTTTTTGACACTAGTGTTGTTCTTACAGTCCATCACCATCTTCTAGAACCCACTTCTAGGTACTTGATCACTTTTATATTCAAGCTTTGTTTGTGGCTGCAGAAAGACAAGTCCCAAGAAATGCATGGGAGCAGCAGATTCAGACCGACTTGGCCATCATTTCAAATACAAACTTTCAATTCTAGGAAAGACAAAAATAACATCCACCCAAATTAGTTAGGGGGTCAGTTCTTCAGTGCCAGATCTAGGCTGAAGCAAGCATTAGACTCATCAAAGATGGAAAAAAACTTCATTTGGAAATTATCCAACCCAACTCTCACTTTAAAGAAAGAATTTTTTCTAAAGGAAATATAAAATAAGGGTGCTGTTATGTATCTAAGTAACCCTTAGCGTTATTTGATAAAGTTCCAATTCTGTATTGAGAATTTGAAGCCTTGCAAAGGCCATTGTGGCGTGTGGAAACTTTGCAAGTGGTGAAATTAGTTTAAAATTCTAACCTCAAAATTTTGTATTCTGGATGCTGATAAAAAAGATAAAGTGATATTCATAATACCCCTTCAATAACAATATTGTAAACTGCAGTGTATAAAGGGGATAAAAGAGAGAGAGAGAGAAAAAGAGAAAGAGAAAGGAACATGTCTGCCCAGAGGCAGCCAGGGGAGAGGGCAGGAGAGAAGGAGGAAAGCTGGGGACACTGGTGACAGGAAATGTACTCTGGCTAAGGGTGTTGTACATTGTATGACTTAGCCTTGATCATGAACCATTTTGTAACTGTGTATCTCATGGTTATTTGACTAAAGAATTTATGTTAAAAGGTTCTGTTTTTCTTAAAAGTATATAGAATAGAAATTCTAAAGAAAAAATATGTTCTGTAAGTAAGATATACACAGGAAGGTGCAATAAAAACTACTATCATTTTTATATTTTATTGAAACCATTTGCAAAGTTCTTCATAGTTTGGCTTCAGACATACAATATTTCAGGGCCAATCCCATCACCAATGTCAACCTCCCTTTACCAATGTTCCCAGGGTACATCCCATACCACCAACCTCACTGCCCTCCCCAGCCTGCCAGCATACAGGCCCCTTTTAAATCTTGATTGATTGTTTAAATCTTGACTGTCCTCTCTAAATACCACTAAAACACTTGAAACCTGTTGGTCCCTATCTTCCATCCTTTCATATTTGTGTTTTTCCTCCACTACTCAATTTGTTTTCTTCTCCTAACTATATTCTGGGGCCAAGAGTGTTCTAGACAACTCCCCCATTTAAACTATTACATTACTTCATGCAATGTTTCTAAATAACATATAAATTATACCATGCTTTATTTATCCTTCTTCTGGCTTACTTAATTCAACATAATATATTTTGCTTCATCCATGCAACAAATTGTATGATCTCATCATTCCTAATAGTTATGTAGTACTTCATTGTGTATATGTACCACATCTGATGATCCATTTGTCTGCTATTGAACATCTAGGTTGATTCCAATTCTTATCTATTGTACTGAGTGCTACAATGGATAGCAGCATGCATACATCTCTTTGGATCAGTGTTTTCTGCCCTGGGAAAGATACTCAAAAGAGGGATTGTTCGGTCATGTGGTAGATAGATTCTTAGTTTACTGAGAATCCTCTGTACTGTTTTCCATAGAAGCTGGACCAGGCTGTATTCCCACTAGCAGTCGATGAGAATTCCTTTCCCACCACATCCCTGCCAACACAAATTCGCCAGCACTAACTAGTCTCTTTTAAATGCCTAGTTTAAATTTGTTGTTTCAAATGTTTTGGGTAAAACTGAGAAAATGATAGGAACTTTTTATAGAAGACAAGGTTTCCATCTTTTTCGTAACACAAAAAATAATATCAGTTTTAACTCTTAAACTTAACCTAGATGAAATCAAGTGTTAGCAGTGTTGAGTGTTTGTTTATTTGTGAATAAGAGATTTTTTGGGGGCTGAGGAGATAGGGTGCAGAGATATAAATAGAGTTCTTGATTTGAACATAGGTTCACTTATTGGCACCCCAAATGAGTCCTTAAAATTGATCCCTGCATGTAGAACCAGTAATAAATCCTGGCCACAATCAGGTGTGGCCCAAAATTAAAGAAAAAAATAATTTTTATTAAATATTTGGGCCCGGGCGGTGGTGCTAAAGGTAAGGTGCCTGCCTTGCCTGCACTAGCCTTGGACGGACCGCGGTTCGATCCCCCGATGTCCCATATGGTCCCCCAAGACAGGAGCAACTTCTGAGCACATAGCCAAAAGTAACCCCTGAGCGTTACCGGGTGTGGCCCAAAAACCAAAAAAATAAATAAATAAAAAAATTTAACATTTGAAAAATGCTTTATAATAAGATGTTGTTTGGAAAGTTATATTTTATATCAAGCTTTTCCCTGTAATTATAGTTAATTTTATTATAATAACTGATTTAGAAAATCACCTTATAAAGTGGCTGAAGATACAGTATAACAGGTAAGGCACTTGCTTCCATGTGCCAGCCAATGGTTCAATCCCTGACAATCTACATGGTGTCTTGAGCACTGCCCGAAGTGAGCACTGCATGCAGTGCCAGGAATAAACACTGAGCACTAACAGAAAAGACTCAAAAACAAACCAAAAAGTCACTTTATGAACCCACCTATGAAGTAATACAAGCTGCATTGGAATATCTAACTTCATTGATAAAAAGTAGACAGCTAATGAAGATTATTGAATGCTATTTTTGCCATGATATTAATACATGTTTTTGGTTCAATGTCAGTTGTTTGTCAAGGCATTATAATAATATTTTCCAAAAAGCTTTGCTTTGACTTCCATTACGCTGTGTGACTATTTTTTTTACCCAACCTCCCTACCATCTGTCTTAATTCTGCTTTGGAAAATCTCCCTGATATTCCATCCAGAAGGGCTAAGTGAAATCAATATGGCAATAGCAGATTGCTGGTGCATTCCAGCTTTTAAGTGGGATGTTGTTATGATTAACAGTGGCCCAGCTCTTTACCTCTCTATTATCCCACTATACTCTCGAAACATTTGAGTTGCTCATCAGATTCAATTAATTCTATCTACTTCCTAAAATGCAGCATAAGGCTATAAGAATGTGAAAAAATCAATTTTATTTCACCTGCAGGAGGGTTGGAATAATAGTTTTCCCTTTTTTTTCTATTTCGTTTAAAGACTGATCAATATGTAAGAATACAAGGTGTCTTAAAATAGGAACAATGAGAATCTATTCTTTTCTATGCCATATGCTTAAATAGAAATAATCAAGGAAACTTAAAGGCTTTACAATATTTCTGTCCCAAATAACAGTCTTTTAAAAACTTTAAAACATTTATGATATTATACAACTGGTAACTGTTGGTATTTATTAATGAGCTAGGAGCACAGCCTATGTGGATCTCTATAATTAGTAGAAATTGAGATATCAGGGATAGTATTTTACAGTGTGGTAGTCCTGAGTAATGACAAGGCTCCAATAGTAAGAAATTAAAGTAGATTGATATTCTAGTGCACTGGAAATAGTTTGATCAAAGAACGATGATGCTGGCATGTTGTATGAATCATTCACATACTGAGGTCTTCAAGAGCAGGGTAGCTCTTAGGAAAATGAATCCAGGAGGCGTTTGATGGCAAGTGTCACAAAGGTTAACAGATGCAAAATAGAACTGTGTTAGCAAGGTTGGAGGAGGAGGCCTACTCCACAGCCTCACATATGATGTAGTGCATTTTTCTTCATCTATCTCTCATATAAGCTTGTCTCCTTCACTCTCAAGTTTGCTTCATCTTTTGCTCTTGCAAACAAATGCTTTCCAGGTGTCATGGAAGGTATCATGGGCAACACCAAATTTCACCTTCCTTGTTTAGCACTGTGTAATATAAGGTATATTAAATATAACATAACATAATATGATATGATGTGATAATATCTGTCATATTACATATGATATAAACTTAATAGCATATATAATGTAGGTATATATCATAGATCCTACATTATATAGATATATCATATATAATAATGACGTCTATTATATGTGATATATATATTGAGCCATGATTCTATACACTGTATGCTGTGTGTTCTGAAAAGAAAATTAATTGGAATAAAGCCTTCTTGTGCAATTGGAGAAGAAGACTCCAAAACAAACATAAAGTCCTCAGTTAATATGGAGGAAAAAAGCTTTTGGTGTTAGCAAATTAACTAAGATAAATCCTATGCAAAAACAATCCATCTATCTCACATGGATATATTTAGCTACTCAAATCAGAGCTAATTTGCAAAGGTCTGAAATATAATCCCCAAATAAGGTCCTGGTTATTCCTTCTTTTTCGAACATGTCTTGCCTCTAAGTACATTGCCGTGTAAATTTTCAAGCATCATTGACTCATTTTGCCTATTGCTCTGCCTGACTTTTAACAGAAATTCAAAACAGTTTGTGGGATGAATAAAGATAATCCTGCTATTTCTTCTTTTGTAGAGCAACTAGTAGCATTTGGAAGCTATTAGCAGCTCTGCCACAGTATACATTCTTGCTTTAATTGTCTTCATTTGGATTGGCCTTTGGAATCTTCCCTCAGATTTCAAGTCTCTGCCAACCCCCATTATTCTTCAGTTAAGAAGATAAATAGTCCAGAAATTGAAACGTTTTAGCTCATCATATCATTAGAATGATCTCTCTCTCTCTCTCTCTCTCTCTCTCTCTCTCTCTCTCTCTCTCTCTCTCTCTCTCTCTCACTGCCCTTCTCTCTCTCTGTCAAGAGAGTCTCTCACTAAATAGGATGTTGACAATGAATCACTTACCCACAACTTGTGAAACTAATATAAAATCAGTGTCCTTTATTTGGGGTTTTCCTCCCAATATCATTGAAAATATGTTTGGCTCCATACAAGCATATTTGTTTCTTTGTTTGAAAGAAGTAACTTTACTATTATGTGACTAATAAAATATTGTTGTTGGTTATAAGCCATTCTTTCATATTTTAGGTGAAAAGAACACAATCTAGACAATCAAGTCTTTGTCAGTTAAATGCATACATATACTATAATCCTACAAATTTACAAATATTAGTCTACAAGCATATTGCTTCATTAATATTTTACTTAAAACTTTTATATTGAGTTCATAAATGACTTTAACGTTTGTAGCCTTTAATGTGTTTGTGGTTACATGTGAATACACACAACTATTGTCCATGTTCATAAGTGGTTTGGAATTAGTGTGAAATAAGTATGGACCTTAAGTTTCTGAAACTACAATAATTTAAGTAGAATAGATTATATTTTTAAAAATATTTACTTGTAAAATTTTCTTTTTTCCTAGTATGAAGTAGAACCAGAAGTATAGCTACATGATGTTTTATAAATGTCCTTTTGTATACTGAAGTGATATAATATTTTTTGTAAATTTTGGTCATTTATATTTCTATTAAAAAGTAAACCTTTCACATATATTTTAAGTGTACCGAACTGTACATAGACGGAATTGTCTTATATTTTAAGACATAGTTGTCTCTGTTAGAATTGTCTTTTCTATTAATAAATTATTTTTTAATTTTTCTTTTTTATTTTCTTATTTTTTTATTTTTAATTAAGAAAACAAAGATGCAAAGAAAGAGGACAAGGTAAAGTTACAGTGGAAGGACAATGACCCATCAATAGAATTCTCAGAAGTCCCCTTGCTGATATCTTAACTTAGAACTTTCAGCCAAAGAACATTAGGAAAAATAAAGCAGAACCCATCTACAATTACTTTGTTCCTCGAGTCCCCAGATTGTAATACACAATATTTCTTAGCAGCACACAAAGCAATCTAAAGCCATAAAAATTATGTAACTCCTTAAACATTGAAGGCATAGTACTTTTTTACATTTCCATGCACATGCATATTAGTTTAAGTTAACCTCAAAAGTTTAAGTGGGTTGTTTTCTTTAAGGATTAGAGTCAAAGTGGCAATTATTGTTTGCATAGGCCCACCAAAATATGAGGGACATAGAAAGGAAAAGCCTTGGCCTAAATACAAGGAGACCCTACCCCTGAAGTTTCCTGGCATAAGACAAACTCAAGGCTCCAGGCAAACTAGTTAGTCCAATCCAAGTCATTGTCTGTAGTGCCAATACACTTTTATTTTTCACACAGTCTCTGTTGTTGGTATCATGTTTCTGTATTAAAGATCCTGGAATCTGCATATCTTACATTGAAGTCAGGATGTGGAGCGTCTTCTAGTTTCACCTCATAATTAAAGGGCAATGCAGAGAGCCCTGTCCTGTAAGCAGGTCGTTGACGTTATCAAGTCTTCTTAGTGTTAAGGGAAGTCTCTTTTGAGCAGGTAGATGTCAAAGCAGTGGTAGGGTCTTCCCTGGTAGAGGGTTGCTTCCAGGTGTTGTTATAAAAAACCTTGGATGTTTCGTAGATAGCTTCCCTGGTTCAGGGGTGAAAGGAGAAAGCCCATTTTTCTGAGGCCTGTGCCAGGTCATTATGTCAATATTCAGGGTGTAAGGTCCCATTGCACTATAAGATTTATGTGTTCCAATCTCTATAAGATAAGAACTTATTTGTATGAACTTATTTTCTCATTTTAATGTGCCTGTGCAAACAAGGAACAATGTCACGTGGCGTTATCGGTGCATATGGGGGCCATAAGAACAAGTCCAACAATCACCATGACATGGTTCAATCATAAGCATTAAACTGAGAGACTCTTTCACCGAAATTCCTTATTGAACAGTTCCGGAGTTCCATATGGGGAAATGCATTTGAGTGGGAACTAATCAGAAACCTAGAATGTTAGCAACCACAGTTACACAATGAAGGCAGAAAGAGGCCAAGAGGCTGCTGAGAGTAAACAATTAGGAAAAGAGTACTGGTCTCTTCCCAGCCTGAGAGTCCGTCCTTTCATTTTTCTTTTCAATATATATGGTACGCATGGGGGGCTATACTCAATCTTTTAAGCTGTCTTACAACCTCGGGTTTTGTTTTCTTTACATTCAGAACTAGTCTTTGTATTTTTCAAAAATTCTTTTCTAATATAGTCAATTTTTATCTTTTTTTTATTATATCCTTCCCATCTTGGATCCTTCACAGTTTTATATATTCAGCTCTATTTCATTTTAGTTGTTTGCTTAAATACTTTCCACTTTCATTTTTCACAATAGTCTCTCTTTGGGTTAATTTTTGCTACATTTAATTTATCATTTAGTTCATACTATATATAAATATCACGATTCAGAATTAAAAAAAATAATTGAGCAGCTATCCCAAAGATGGATTTCAGAATAAATTGAACTTAAGAGTCTGGCTCTAAGTATGCTATTTTATCATTAAATTGAAGAAGACATAATTTTGTATAAAGAGTTTCAACTAGCCACTGAAATCTCCTACACTAAATATCATGAATGCAAAAGTAAGACAGTTGAAATAATCACAAATTTCAAATATCCTCATTTACATATTTAAATTGCTTTGGAACCAGAAAAGGGGCTTTGTAGCAATTACCAACCATTGTAAGACTGGCAGTTGACATAAAAATAAAACTCATGAATCGATAGAACACACACGGAAAATTACCTTTGGGGAGTTGCTTGAACACAACTCATCCTGCACAACCCCATGGAAAAGCCAAGAATGACACAAATCGCGTTATCTTATTTTTACAGCTTCTGGTAGCTCAGGATCAGGATTTCAAGACTATGACCTTGGAACCAGGTGTTGAACCTCCACCCCACTTCCTCTTTGAGTGGCCTTGACAAGCCACTTCTCATCTTCAGTAAGCCTGTGACAGTGAAGTTAGTTAGGTTCCATCTACTTCCTCCCAGGGACTCTTTATTCTTTCAACAGAGCTACTATTGTTATTTGACAATACTTTTACAGTGCTTTGTATGCCTTTGACCAAAGAAATAACTATTTTTAAGTGAGAAATTTTTTTGCTGGCCTTGCACGCACATCGGAGTTTGACCCCTATGCCTTCTGATAAAAGGAAGCGATTAACCATGAAGATGTTCAAGAAAGAAACTTTGCCTCAAAGGCAGGAAACCAAGCATGACAAAGCTCACTGTGAAATATCATTAGCTTTCTTTAAAATTCTGTCAACCTAAGTTGAAATGTAGGTGAATTTTTAAAAAGATTTGGAAAAAAAATGAAGGATGCCAATAGAATTTTAATTTCAAAGTGAAGAGTTTCCCTTTTTGTGTATAAAAGATTATATTCAGTGAGACTTTCTTAAAAAAAATGGAGAAAAATATCAAATTAAAATGGATTGTTTTCTTCCACAAGGAAAGAATTATAACTTGTCACTTCCCTTTTCCAGATCTTCTGTACATTTTATAAGGGTAATAAGGGACTCAACATGACCAATTTTTCCTCTTCATATATGCTGGATACTGACTCCTATTTAAAACGTATTTCCAAATAAAATGAAGATGGATTACCTAGTGCTGTGGGTTGAACGGTACCTCTTCCCCAAACATAGATTCACTTGGCTTTGGGTTTTGTTTGTTTGTTTTTGTTTTGTTTGCTTGTTTGTTTTTGAAATAGGTTTCTATAGATATAACTCAATTAAAGTGATTGAAATGTTAACGGGTTGGTCTAAAAACAAATTTTGTCATTAGAGAAGACAGGCAGATTATATAACTTGAGAGACAAAGAAAGGGTCAGGAGAACTAGAGGCAGAAGTGGAAGTGATGTAGCCTGGAGCCAGGGAATGATGGTAGCCTCCAGCACCAGTAAGTGAGGCTAGAAAACATCAAGAGGGAATAGATACTCGATGCCTTCTTAGCTTCACAAGCCTCTGGATCTAAAAAGAACGAATTTTGTTTTTTCTAAGCCCATCAAGTTGATATGATATTTATGATAGGTCTAGGAAACTATTTTCCCATATACATGAAAATTGATAGTACAAATACACTTATTTTTAATCATTGTGATATTGGCCTAAGGCATGAGATACAACCATAAGTTTCAGGGATACAACCCTGTGGAGTTGATTATTGTGAGTGATTTCAAAAGTCATGCTCAAATTTTTTTCCCCTGTGTCATTCATCAATTCTCATGAACACCTACTTGGGAGGTATCTTTTTTTCCCTAAAGATGTGTATTTCTATCATTATCCTAAATCCTCTATCTAATATCTTTATGCCATTTTGTTTTTTTTTAAATTATACCTATAATTATACTACAGTGCTTTAATTAGCTGATACTTAAATGAATCTTAAGAAAATTTTTTTCATGGCCTGCATTTTTTATTTTGTATTTTTCAGTAGCATTAAGCATTTTTAATAGGTATTTTAGAAGCACCCTGGTAAATGTCTTTTTAAAATCCTCACAGGAAATGGACCTTTAGATAAATTGGAAAGGAATTATAACTTTTATCACATTAGCCTTCTTCCTCTGAACATTTTAACTCTTCATTTAGTTATGATTTTTAACGCCAGTCAATAAAGTTGTAAAATTATATTCATGATGATCTTGCACACCTTTTACTAGATTTTTATATATTGTGTGTCTGTTACTATTATATATGCCATATTTTAGTGCTACATATCTCAATTGTTCCTGATGATGATTAATATATAGATCTTTGTTCTAATCAGACTGCTAAACTTTTATTATTTCTATTAATATCACAATCCATTACTTCGGATTTTCTTTGTAGATAATTTTATCATCTGTGAAAAAGACATATTTTCTGTTATAATTCTTAATTTTTAGATCTATTTCTCAGGAGTTACTACAATAACAAGGACCATTAACAACTTGAATAGAAACAGCAGATATTTTTGTACTTGATTTCCAAGTGATTACATCTAAACATTTACTTTTAAGAATGTCATTCATCTGTGTTTGTTGTTTTTAGCTATCCTATATGAAAATCAGAAATTTCTTTTAAATTCTGGCTTACTAAAAGTCTTTATCATGAAAATATTAGTTTATCACAGGCATTTACATAGTAAGATGATGTATTATTTTTCTCATTTCAAATGTTAATAAAATAAATTGTATTAAAACTTATTTACAACTGCCTTTATAATTTTGGGATAAACTCAGTTTGACCTTATCTAAATGGTCATATCTTACTTTTATGTTACTAGAATTTTCTCACTTATATTTTATATATTGGTTCTGTGTTTTTAACGATCTTCAGTAATAATCACTCTTTCTCATCGGTCTTTATACCTTGGATTATCAATGGTGTGATAACCCCACAGAATAAGCTGTAGGACAGGCAAAACATCTCTCTTTTTTTTTTCTCTCAATGCTTTTGCCAGAAAATGCCTCTTAACCTCCATTTTCATGAAAGAAGAATGTAATGTGTACATAACTCTGGATTGATAGTTTTCAATTAACTCCAAGAACTCTGACATATTTTCCTATCTTCTTCTGACTTTGATTATTGGTGTTAAAACTAATGGTTCAAAAGTATAGTGTCAGCATAGTTTTTTTTTTTCCTTATCAAAGTACTGTTTGCTAAAGACAATTTCCTTTTATTTGAGATAGTTCAGTTCCACAGATGCATTCATCCTCATTATATAAATAACATATATTATAGAAGAAAGCTATAAAATCATATAATATACTACTTATAAAATATTTATATATAAAGGCATCATTTGTTTTTCCTCTTTTATCTATGTGGCATGTTTATTATTTCTACAATATTTTTTAAATTATAGTAACTTTGATACTGTGAGATGTGAACATCTACATTAATCATTTTTTGATACTTGATGGAGATACATATCTGTGATCACATTCCCAAGTGACAATAAATTTTCTTTTTGTTTTTTTTGTTTTGTTTTGTTTTTTGGGCCACACCAGGTAACGCTCGGGGGTTACTCCTGGCTATGCACACTCAGAAGTAGCTCCTGGCTTGGGGGACCATATGGGATGCCAGGGGGTCAAACCACGGTCAGTCCTAGGCTAGCGCTGGCAAGGCAGGCACCTTACCTCTAGCGCCACCACGCCGGCCCTGATTAATGAATTTTCTTTACCTAAAGTTCTTGGCCTATTTCTGGTCAGTTCTCTCTATCCATAGAAAACTCACCAGTTTAATTTTCATCATAGTATGTTTTGCTTACTCATGACTATGATACAAATAGTATTATATAATCTAATCCTTCTAAGTACATAATATTTTATAATATATAGCTGTATTTATATAATATATTATTAATATTTATTATTAATAAATAATGTGTTTATTAACATATTATGTCATAATTTGGTTGTATTATATAATAATATATGATCATATGAGTATATCATATATATTTTACATAACCTATATCCCTAGCTTTTCAAAGAATAGTATTTGAGAATTATCAAAAATATTATTATCAAAAATTATCTATGGGTTAAAAGTCTAGACTTTCTTTTTGTCTATTAATACTAATATACTATATCATGTTATATATTATATATCATATCATATTATATTATATTAATATACTAAAGTCAGCTTTTCTCATTTTGTTGATTATATGGATACAGGTTTTAATCATGCTTTCTTATTATAAATCAAGTTTTTTGGGCATGCTAGCATGTCATTATGTAACATTCTCTTTTATTGTGCATGGGTTAAATCCTGGAAGTAGAATTATTTCATGATCCCTGAGTGTCACATAATAGATGAATACTACATTTTATATAAAATCGGCAAGTGATTATACCATTTTATAATCCAACAGTGACAAAAGAGTCCCACTTTTCCCAAAATCTCATCAGTTTGGGGATGGTTAATCTACAACTTTAGCTCTTCTAGTACAAGTGACATGACAAGTTTTTGTATTTCAACTTGCCTTTCTATGATATGGTGTGATTTTGAACACAAATTCAGATTTTTTATAATTTGTTTATTTGGCTTAATTAAGGAGCCACAGTTATTGATATATGCTTCTTGGGAATCCAGTATTCAAATATCAATCCCAACACCAATGCTAATTTCCCTCTACCAGTGTTCTCATGCTCTCTCCCATCCATTACCTTCCTTCCTTACAGCCCAGATACTCTTATTCCTCACTCCAGTCCTGAAACCTCGACCACAAGCACATTTTAAAGTTCTGTGGTGGTCTACATCTCATGCTTAGGCCTCATGTTTTCAGTGTTATTGCATTTATGCTTTATATATATTTATATAATATATAATATATAATATAATATATATACATACACACACACACACATATATATATATATATATATATATATATATATATATATATATATATATATATATAGCTATACAACTCTCCTACTTCACAGTATAACCGAGGCCCCTGACCTCTGTTCTCCCATTACTTTCCTTTTTCATCTTCTACATGTTTATGGTCTTAGATTCTTTTGTTTTTGTTTTGTTTTGGGGCCACACACAGAAAAGCTCTATCCATACTCCTGACACTGTACTCAAGAAATTACTCCTAGCACTGCTTTAAGGACCATATAGATGTCCAGAGTAGAATCTAGAATTGCCAAGTGCAAGGCAAACATCCTACCTGTTGTATTTTCACACTGTCCCTACATGTTGATATTCTTTGGGGCCATTTGTACCTTGTTTTCTGTGAAGTGTCAGTTCAAATCTTTATTCCATTTTTAAATTGATTATACTTACTTTTTAAAAATATGGGGCCGGCGAGGTGGTGCTAGAGGCAAGGTGTCTGCCTTGCAAGTGCTAGCCAAGGAAGGACCGCGGTTCGATCCCCCGGCGTCCCATATGGTCCCCCCAAGCCAGGGGCAATTTCTGAGCGCTTAGCAAGGAGTAACCCCTAAGCATCAAACGGGTGTGGCCCAAAAAAATGACAAAAAAATAAAATAAAATAAATAAAATTTATGAGATATTTGTGGATGTTGATGCATATTCTGTCAGGTATATGTATTGTGAGTATTTTCTCCTAAATAGAGACTTACATTTTTATTTAAACTTTTTTATGACCAAAAAATAATTAGATGAGGACATATTTCACTATTTTATCACAAAGTTTATCATTTTTATAGTGTTTTCTTTGTTTTTGCACCATACCCTTTAATGCTCAGGTCTCACTCCTGCTTCACAGATCACTCCTGGCAGTGCTCAGGGGAACACATGTTCTAGAAATTGAACTTGAGCAGCTGCATCCAAGTCAAGTATCTTGTCTACTGTACATTGGGTGCTGTTCTTTTACAGTGGACAAGGCACTGTACTCTGGTTTCACTACTTGGTGTCTTTTAAATGAACTCTAGGAAATTTTTGCACCTTCAGGGTTGAAAAATATGCTCCCATACTTTCTTCTAGAATCTATGGTTTCACTTTTATATAGTCCACATAAATTTTGGAATCAGTCTATTTCTACTTGAACAAGATTTATTGGATACTTTGATGGGAATTTAATTTGTTCTATAGAAAAATTTAAAATGTTTTTATCTTATAATAAAGTCTTCAGAGTCTTCAAATGCATAGATGTAGTGTATCATTTTAAGACTTTCCATATCATTTTGCTGTTCTCATTATGGAGGTCTTGAATAAATTTGGTCAACTTTACTCCTGAGAATTTTTTTTTTTTTTTTTTTGGTTTTTGGGCCACACCCGGTGACGCTCAGGGGTTACTCCTGGCTATGCGCTCAGAAGTCGCTCCTGGCTTGGGGGACCATATGGGACGCCGGGGGATCGAACCTCGGTCCATCCGAGGCTAGCGCAGTCAAGGCAGGCACCTTACCTTTAGCGCCACCGCCCGGCCCCACTCCTGAGAATTTTTTTACGTTGTTGTAAGTTAAACTGCTATGAATTTCAGTTTCTACTAAGTTTGATATGTTGTGTATATATACATGTCTTGTATAATAAGTTTAGATCACCTCTTCACCAATGACCCTGCTTCACCACTCCCTTTATTTCTTTTTCTTTTTAAATAATTTCTCTTACATATATCTGGAATCAAATATTTTATGATCAACTATGTCAACTATGTGATACCTGAGCTTAAAATAAATTAAATTATATTAAAAATAGCATTTGTAGAGGAAAAAAATCATACTCAAAATTGGTTACATTGCAATGAGAATTTAATAATGTAAATATTTATATTTAAAGATCTTAATAAAAGACAAGAATTAAAGCAAAAGTAAAGAGTGGGAAGGAAAGAATAAATAATACAATATAAAAATATAAAAAATCGGGGCCAGTGAGGTGGCGCTAGAGGTAAGGTGTCTGCCTTGCAAGTGCAAGCCAAGGAAGGACCTCGGTTTGATCCCCCGGCGTCCCATATGGTCCCCCCAAGCCAGGGGCAATTTCTGAGTCCTTAGCCAGGAGTAACCCCTGAGCATCAAACGAATGTGGCCGAAAAACCAAAAATAAATAAATAAATAAATAAATAAATAAATAAAATCAAGAGAGTATTAATGAAAATAAAATTAGATTCTATTTGTATTGTTGTTGGTTTTTGTTTTGGGGGTCACACCTGGTAGCGTTCAGGAGTTACTCCTGGCTCTATGCTCAGAAATTGCTCCTGGCAGGGTCGCTCAGGGGACCATATGGAATGCCAGGATTCGAACCACCGTTCTTCTGCAGGCAAGGCAAACGCTCTATCTCCATGCTATCTCTCTGGCCCCTAAAATTGGATTCTTTAAAAGGATTTTAAAATATTAAAATAGCAAGCTTAATAATAAAAAAGGAAGCAATGCAATTAACAACAATGATAGAGGAATTATCTCTGCTAATTATTTAGATGTGAAGATTTAAAAAGCTGTAGCTTTAAAGCAAAGGTATAGAGTGCCACCGCCTTGATTAATGGGATTGACATTGGAGACAATAAGTCATATAAATTTCCATCTTGCTAATTATTGAATCCAGAGTCTTCTCCTCCTGTCTCCCTCCTTCCTTTGCTTTGTGTCTCTCCATTTTTCCCACACATTAATCTTTATTACATTTGTGTGTCTTTATTATGATTTACTTAAAGATTTTCTAATTTTTCTTGAAATTTCTTTTGTTCACTATTTATTGAGATTGGCAAGACCAGCATTGTTATCCAATCAGAAATATTTCCCTTTCAATTGCAATGCTTGCATCATTTATTTTAAATCTAGTTGTAGTTGTTTTTAGGTTCAAACTTTTGTACTACTTATCTCTTTTGATCTCATCAAAAATGGGTTTTCTTCATATGAGAGAGTGGGGTGGTTTCCCATAAAGATTACTTTTCTGAATATTACTGAATAACAATATATAATTTTCTGCTACTCTCATATAGAACAAAGTATGTCTTTGTTATACATTATCTTTTATTGACCCTAGGAATTTTAATAATTGCCCTTAGTTTTTCACCGTTTACTTATAGTTAGCGTCTAATATTTGAAATATAATATTAGATTCTTCATTATAATCCTATTACTCTATCTTTTATGCTTTTGTTGTATTATAAAAAATCTACATTTCTATTAACTCTAAAATGCAATTCTCTAATAATTTTGGGACTCATTTTTAAATTGCTCTTAAAAATAAAATTTGATGTTGGTGATTTTATCATGTCATATTTAATTAGGTTACTGTGGTTACTCTTCCCCAGGGTAATTTGATATTCTTTCTACTTAAAGTCACTAGGTTATAACAGTTATGGACACTAATGTCCTATTCCAATGTTCCCCTCCCAGCTTTAATTGCACCTATTCTAAAATTTAGTCTCCCGATCTCATTCTGATTATTATTAGAGCCTCTGGCAACCCCAGCTTTAGTATTTACTTTAGTATTTATTTGCGGCTCATCCTGAAGGATTTGGGACTTTTAGTTTATCACTTGGAGATTTGGCTTCTTTTCTGAAATTTCAGCAATGGCTTAACAAGATAATATCTGTTGTGATTTATCTACAATTCAGTTGTAATGTAGTAAGGTGTAGAATCTGCCATTTTCCAGTGGGTCCTGCCAGGCTGCAGTAACTGTAGTAATCGACAATTTTTCCCAGCTTCTGCAGGTTAGTACTATAAGCTGCAAGTCTGCTTTCTGCTTGGCTGCTGCTCTGTGGTAAGGGCCTGATGCTGTCAGGGCCTAGAGCTACAAGGCTCACAGTAGCCGGTGGGGCCCAGCTGCTGGGTGGAGCCAAGTGTCCACCCAGGGACGCCAACCTATGGCAACTGCCAGCACCAGCCCAGACCAGGACAGGGAGAAAGTTATCTTCAGCCCTCTGTAAATTGACAAGTGCTGCTCTGCTCACTATTCTGGGCCCTCATCCTAATGGTCCAAGTTTTTCTTTTTATACCCAGCATGACAGGAAGCATATCCAAGGAGCATGTTCAAGGACTGTGTCCAGGTTCAATTGTCATTACAGTGGACTATCCAAGGGGCGAGACCAAATCCATCTGCCATTACATCAACAGGAAGAGAGATTTTTAGATTATCTTCTCAGTTTTTCTCCCTGAAAATCAACTTTCTATCTTTATAAATTCAAACCTTTATAATGTTTAGTTTTATAAAGTAATTCAGGATAGTGTGAAAATATTGAAAATAAATCATGAAGTTCTAATGTTTGAAAGAGAAGTCTTCTTCCTCAATTCTTCATCTGAAATCTCTGATACTTATTTCTCTTTAAATGTGTATTCTCTTCTATGATTGGTTTATCAACTTATACAGAACAAATTGGCTCTTGAGCTCTGAACATTGGGCAAGTTACTATTCATACTCATCTTTCTGTTTTAGTTCTACCTGCTAAAAATTCATGATTATATTTTTCTCATCAAACTTTGTATTATTAGTAGTATTCTTTTAAGAAAAATTGTATACTTACCTGGCAGGGGAGATACCATGATCATGAAGGTGGTTTTCCCAGGGCGAGGCTTATTCATTGCACTCCAGATGTGCTGACCCCTGCAATTTCCCCAAATGTGGGAAACTCGACTGCATAATTTGTGGTAGTGGGGGACTGTGTTCGTGCTCTCCCCTAAAAGAGAAAAAAGAAAAATTGTGAAATATTTATGCTATCTAAACATATTAATTTTCATTATTTCAAAATAAATATATAAAATATGCAATTTATGCAGAGAATATGTGCTATGAAATCAGTATATAATCACATGCCATAAAAACATACATCTGGGCCGAAGAGATAGCATGGAGGTAGGTCATTGGTTCAAATCTTGGCATCCCATATGGTCCCCCGAGCCTGCCAGGACCAATTTCTGAGCATGGAGCCAGGAGTAACCCCTGAACGATGCCAGGTGTGACCCAAAAACCAAAAAACCAAAAACCAAAAAAAAACATACATCATGGGGCTGGAGGGGTGGCACAAAGTGGTAAGACATCTGCCTTGTAAGTGCTAGCCTAGGATGGACCATGGTTTGATCTCCTGGCGTCCCATATGGTACCCCAAGTCAGAAGCGATTTCTAAGTGCATAGCCAGGCATAACCCTGAGCATCACCAGGTGTAGCCAAAAAAATAAACAAAAAAAATCAAAAACATACATTACAAATCATTAACATATAGGATACTTTTAAGAAGTCATTATAATGAATTCTTAAGTTTTTAAGTTAAATTTTATATTGATTAGTTATTTTTATTCTCGTTTATTTCTGGCATCCTCCTAAGAATGTTTTTCCATTTTATTTAGTTATAGGAAGTATTGGTAATAAATTATTATGTTTTTTTGTGCTTTTGAAATTGTGTTTTTCATTGTCTTCCTATTTCCTTTTTAGATTGAGTAGACCATTTTATATTAAATTTGATTTTCTTTCTGCCCTTTGAAGGCGTGACCATTTCTTCATATTTTGACAAGAAGGCAAAAGCCAGTCTGCTCTTCCTGTGTCTGAGACCTTATCATTCCTTCTGTGAACTTCTAGATTTTACTGTATATTAATGAAGGCCTCACACTTTATAAGCTGTTCAGCTTTTCCATAAGCAGCTCTCTGATAATTTACTCTAAATAATTTGTTCTCAGTCTATTACTATTATTCTTTCTGATCTGTAAGTTCTTCAAAGATTTCTTGGCTCTGACTTCTACTGGGTTGAATTTATGTCTCACCTTCATTATTTCCACTAATATTTCTCTGTATATTTCTCAACTATGGAGAAATATAAAAAGCCATACAGTTACCATCCATGATTATCAACTACTTTAATTTATTCTTATAATAATTTTAATTGATAATAAATCAAGATCCTACTATGCCCCATCTCAGTCGTATCCATGTTCATAATTTTTAGTTAAGATTTTCTATTTCAGATGTTTTTTAGTTTATTTGTGAAATTTGATTTAATAGTGTTATATTGTGAACACATAATCTTTTAAAGTGATTATTTTTATTTCTGTGTTTGAGAAATATTTATGTTAATAAACATGCAGATATACTTATTTTACATTATTTCAGTATGATCCTGGGAATGAAGAGATGTCCAATTTTTGGTCAAGTCTCTGCCTTGAACTCTGAGTTTAACTTTATTTATTATTTTATTAAATTATTTATTTATTATAATTATTTGCTTTTGGTGTGTTCTTTGGTGTTGTATTCTTTGATGTTGCTTATTATTGTTTATATTTAATAAAAATATAATTTTAATTTATTAATATAGCACTATGTAACATACATGTATGATATAGCTATGCATTTGCTGCATTCATTGTATTTTTTATTTTATCTTTTTTTAATAAAATTTTTATTTAAGCACCATGATTACAAGCACGATTGTATTTGGGTTTCAGTCATAAGCAGAACACACCCTTTCACCAGTGCAACATTCCCACCACCAATGCCCCCTCCCTCCTTCTTAATGTGTCTATTAGCATATGTCATGTTGATTGTAATTTTTATATATTTTATATATAATATATATTATAAATTATATAATTTATATATAAATTATATAATTATATATATATTATAAATATATAATTTTATATATTTACATGTGTGCTATCAAATCACAATGGAGGATTTTATTTTTAAATATTAATACTGAGCATTTTAGAAGATAAATTCCAAATCTTTTATTTGACATTGACTCCACAATGAGTGGTGACTTTTGAGATTGAAATGACCTCTCATTGTCTTGGTGTTATGTATACTCCAGCTTGAGCCTTATTCTTGAGTCTTCAGTTTATCTTTGTCAATCCCGTAAATACAATGAACCAAGGATTATTCATTGACTGAATGGCCATATTCAATAGGACTTTCCTGGGGAAGAATAAATAAATTCATTTGCAGCCCAGTCACCCATTAACGCTCAGTAATTAGCAGTTAATACTAACTACCTTGTGAAAACTGGAGATCTCACCAGACTTTTCAAGCTGGAAAGTATTACAGCTTTTTAACATCTATTCCTTATACTTTTCTCTGTTTGCTAACTTCTCTATTTCCTACTTGTCTTAATCCTACCACACTTCACAATTTATCAGACACACTCACCCTCTCCTCCACCTCCTAAGCCTACCTTCTCTCCACTTCTCTTACTTCCATTTCAGAAATTATGTAATAAAAATAGCAGAGAGCAGAGACAAACTTTTTTCCCAAGTGGCTCTATTCAAGGGATGCTTTTAGATCTTTGGGGACACACGATTGCATATGTGTGACGAAGTTGCATGGTTTCTATTTAGATTCCTTGGAGATGAGTTGTACCTAATAAGAGAGCATGAGAAACAGCACTGAGAGAAAAAGAGTGTCTCACAGTTAAGATTTTCAACCCAGAAAATTTTACCCAGGTTATATTTTAATTTTATAAAAACGCATATCTAAAATTAGACAGCCTAGTCTTGTATTAAGAAATCAAGTTGAGTTTACATCTCTTCATTATCCAGATCATGGTTTAAATGTGACTTTTTTCAATTTAAATTGGCATGATGCTGATTTACAAAATTTTTTAAGTTATAAAAGTACAATGCTACCTAGGTTCTTAACTCCATTACTTCACTTGATTGTGTAAATTCCTGGTTATAGAAGTATCTATCATATAATACTATTTATTGAATTATTCACCTTCATAAAGTGTTTAAACTATTCAAATGTATAGAGATATGGCAACCATGATGTAGTTTCCTAAACATATAAATTTTTCAAAGTATGGAAGAAAATATGTGGCACAAAGGTAAGATGGAAATTGTATGGTAAGAATATGCTTTTCAAAATCAATTATTCTTGGTTAACCTTGAAATCAAGGAATAGGAAAGATTTCAAGGAAAAATGTGGCATGCAGAAAAACAGTAGAACAGAAAGAAATTACAATGACTTGCAATTATACTACAGAATTACAGTGATTTGTACTTTAATTAAGAATAGCTCTTAATATCCTTAATTCATCGTTTACTTACATTCTCTCCTTTAGAGTCTATGGACTCACCTAGGCATGCTCCTTCTTTAAATATTTTAAAGTCTTTTCTATGGAGTCTATGAACAACACTAATTTTAGCTCCAATTGTTATATTTTCAAAGGAGCTAAAAAAAATGTTTAGCCTGACTGTTTTCAAAGAGCAATTCTATAACTAGAAACTAGTCTGTAGTTTGAAAGTGATTGGTCTTATTAACTGGATAGTCTGATGGAAAAGGAAGAAAGGAACAAGTGATGATTATGTCTTACACTTTCATCTTGGACTTCTCAAAGCACCTGAAACCAAGACTCATTATCATTTCTTTAAATAGACAAAGCCAGTGTGATCACCAGTGTAAGTGTGTGCGCTTCGCAAGGTCAAACTCCAACTTGCTAACATAGCGATAAAAATCCAATATACATGATTAGTGTCCACTGTCCACTCATCCTCTCTGCATTGATTTCCTGCAGAAAGCGGACAGCAGGATAATATTCTTGGTCTTTCCAGCACCACCATCTTGCTCAATGGCTCTGCCCATAATCATCTTTGATTGTATCTTGACAAGTTCTCTTCATACTGTTTCTATTCATACTGCTTCTTCATACTGTGTCTGTTCAGGCAGAATTCGTGCTACCTGAGAGGTCAGAATGACAATTCTATTCCTGGTAGTTCACGTATATTACTACTGCTCTTTCTCATACATTGCAGCTTCCCAAGAAAAGAAGTCCTTGGAAATCTCTTCTGCTTCTTGTAAGTTTTGGATCCTTGAACCATGTTACTCTGGAGTGCCCAAAAATGTTTGAAGTTTGATGTCAGAAAGCTTTTAGGATCACATTTATTGGAAATAGTTTTCCTTCTTTAACTGTTGCATTTTAATTCAGTTCATTGGTCAAGTCTTTGAACTTAGTTGAAGAAGATATCTAAGTATGACTATTGAGTCCATATTAAAATTAAAGCAGAATGTTTTAGTAAGCAAATTTCAAATTTCAAATTTAGCACTTCTGTTACAATAACCCTGTTTCAATTTCAAAAGCCACCTAGTATGCAAGTCATATTTTTTCCTCTTGGTCATCTTTATTTCCAGACTGGAGATAGTGAGAATGAAGTGTCTATAAACTCTCTGTCTCTCTCTCTCTCTCTCTCTCTCTCTCTCTCTCTCTCTCTCTCTCTCTCTCTCTCTGTCTCTGTCTCTCTCACTCTTTCTCTCTCCCTGCCTCACCTGTCTTTCTATATACTGCTTGTATTCACCTTGTATGTTAGACCCAAATGCTTAACAAAGAATATGGTAATGTATTCAACAAAAACTTTGTGTACTAAATATAGCTCCCAGTTTTAAAGAGCATTTTTTATATGAGTGTTGGCAGCTGTTTTACTATAAAACAAGTCTAAAAAGAGATGGGGACATCTTCTATTTTGAGATAAAAGCTTTATTGGAGATGCAAACATGACACAGTAATAAGTGCCATTACTGTTAATAAAATCAAGGAGAAGTTGAATTTTATTTGATTGTATGGAGTACATTCCATGTATATATTCTGAGCATAAACTGGCAGTAGGAGCTATTGTCAATCAATCAAAACTCTAAGAGAGCCTCTTCTCCGTGATATTTTATGTAGCTCTGAGGTTGAAAGAAAAACTGATTAAGGCAAAGGGGACTAGGACCTGAAACCATTACAGAGTGAACAAGACTATTTTCATGCAATCTACCTGAGTTTGATCCCTGGCAACCTATATGGTCCCCCCAAGCACGGGTGACTCTTAAGCATAGGAATAAATACTAAGCACAACCAGGTGTGGCCCCAAAACAGAGGAAAACATTTAAGTAATAATAATGAGGAAAAATAATAAATTAAAATAATTGATTATTTGATTTTAATTAATAATTTAATATAATTAATAATGGAGCTTAATAAAATTTGAATAATAATAATAATAATGAGAAAAGTTTTAAGGAGGCCAGAATTTTCTTCTATTTGCCCACACTTATATGCAAGGACAGTGATTAATTAACCAAAGAGAAACATTAACAAATCTGGTTTGAACAAAACTAATAAGAAAAAATACACCACCACCACCACCACCAACAACAACAACAACAACAGAGAATACAGAATTTCTGCTTCAGTTTCTTTGTCAAGGAAATGTGGGAATATGGTGTTAATCATCTTAACAGAGCGAAGTTTGAGCCAGGCAAATTTCCCAAGTTTTGATTATAGGTACTAATTGTATTCTGCTTGTTATTTCACTTCCGTAACTAGAAAGAACCTTCGCTTATGTGTGTTTTCATCAGGCAGAGATTCCCTCGGGGGTAGTTGCCTGAGAAAATCATTAAGTAGAAGGTTTATGAGCCTAGGTGGGATAACATTGAGAAATGACTGATTACATGATTGCAGCTAATTGTTTGTTGGACTTGGAAAGTCTCCGATATCTTTAAAGGGAATCCTTTTGCTTATAATCCATCAAAAGAATTGCAGTTTTTCTCTACGGGTAGGCCTCCTTTGGGGTGTCACTGAGAAATATTTCCTAGTCAACCTTGCACCCAGCTTTAGTCTTTTATTTTATGATGAAAATAATCCATGTTTGTCACCAAATGGCAATTTATGACCGGGAGACCCTCTCTAGGGAGGGTGCATGTCCTTCAACAAGATTATTTGAGACCTTTTCTGGTTGCATGTAAGAAATTGATGACTAAACTTTGTTTTTGCTTAGTCCAGACCCAATGAATGTGAAAGAATTAATGGATTTAATCAACAGGCATCATTTACTCCAGGGGTGGCTTACTTCTATTATTGTCATTCTAAATAACATATAGTTCACTAATAGTTATTATGGTGAAAATGCTTAACGTGAAATATCTAGGCTTTTAAACATGTTTAATGTATAGTAAAATATTGTTAATTACTGACACAATGTGGTGCTTACAAATGTTGCTTCGAAACTGAGCTAATTCAGTGAACTTAAGAGGGCATTTGCCATTTTTGTGTATTTTTATACAGGGTATATCGCTCACCTCTCTTTTTTAGGCATTTATTTATGAAAATACTTGGAGATCATTTATAAAGTTGGAAAAAAATAACCATAAGTCATGAGACAACAAAGGTAGAATCCTCAGCCTTATCTCACATTTCTCTTTTCTCTTTGGTCTTTTTGTTTTATATTGACTAAAGGAAACTTCTTACTATTAGATCTGGAGAGATTGTACAGTGGATATATTGCTTAACTTGCATGTGGCTGACCGAGGTTCTATCCCTGGGATCACTTACGACCCTCCAAGCACTGCTAGGAGTGATCACAGAGCACAAAGTTAGTGGGGGTACATTAAACATAGTTGGCTATGTTACCCCCCAAATAAAAAAAAAAAAAAACAAAAGCCAAACAAAGCATTGAATGTTTTCCATAGTCACTCAGCAAACACTTCTCTGGGCACACATAAACATAGGCTTGCACTTAAGTGTATAGAAACCTATATACACACATATAACTTATATTAGCCTTGAGATTTTAAGAAAACGAAGGTCTTCTATCTCACAATCTGTTTGGCAAAGGCTCCTCATTCTCTGGTTTGGAAGAATATGAAAGTTTGGGCTCTCATGGCTTTGTTGTTAGGAGGAGTAACGATTTCAAAAATGTTGCGGAGTTGGGGTTGCCTACTCATGGTAAGAGATCTGAGGGCTACTACTGAACATTTCTGGACAACTGGGTTCTGCCTCTCATTTAATGCTATCACAATACCAATGGTTCTAGAAGCCAGGAGAGCCTTACCCAGTGATGCGTAAAATCATATCAAACAGAACTTATGGAGCTATATAAAAAGGGGGGGGGGGAAGGACGATAGTGCAGCAGTAGGGCGTTTTTGCCTTGCACATGGCTGATCCAGGAAGGACCTCAGTTCGATCCCCAGCATCCCATCTGACCCCCCAAGCCAGGAGCGATTTCTGAGAGTATAGCCAGGAGTAACCCCTGAGCATCACTGGGTGTGCTTCTCGCCCCCCAAAAAAGAATTTGTGGAGCTATAAAGTACCAGGAATTGAACTAGGTGACTTGCAAATAATGCATGACAGTTATTTGTGTCCTGTCTCTTAGACCCCTGCAAAAACCTTTAATTTTTTTTTCTTTTACTTTTCATTTTGGGCTTGGGGTGGGGATGGCATTCTCAGCAGTGCTCTGGGCTTTAGACATTACTCCTGGAATTACTCCCAGGTCCATTAAATGCAAAACAAACACCCTACTGCTTACTATTGCTCCAGTCTCCATTAAAAAAAAATCAAACCTGTTTTGATTGGTTGGTTCCACATTCAGTGATATTGGGCTTATTTCTTACTCTGAGCTCAAGTATCACTTCTGGTAGTGCTCACAAGACTATATGGGATGCTCAGGGATTGAACCTGGGTTGACCTCATGTGAGGCAAGCACCCTCCATAATGTGATGTCTCTCTGACCTGTAAAAACGTTTTTTAAAGAGCCACCTATAAGCTATTATACACATTGCACTGTGTTTTTATGATCTGTGAACCTCTTGAATTATAGCTCTGAAAGAAAGCTGCTTTTGCACATGCGGTAGCAAATAGGTATTGTGATGAAATACCTGCTTATCATTGATCTGAGGGTGTTCCAGGATAAATGAGTTCCTGAAGCCATGTGGAACAAAACAGGATGGAGAAATCAGATGAAGAACGGAGAGAAATAAAGTCTTGGGCATGAAGCCAGCCAGGGATTTCAAATTAATTACTAAGTAGACATCAAATTCTACCTACCACAAACTCAAAAGGAAAGCAAAAACACATCCTCATAAATGCTTAGCTCATCACCAGGGATGCCTGGCATCCTGGGAAGGAGCTGAGATGGAAAGCAGGGCCTGTTGGAAGCATGATGTCTTTGCTTACCTGTGCTTCTGTGAGGAATGAGGGCTGGCAGTGGCAAGGAAGACCTGAGGAGTCAGCAGGCCTCGCTTGCTTTCTCCCTCCTTGTTCAGACAGACATAGTAATCTAAGGGACTCCCTCTTTTATGAAGATCAGAGCAGGAGTGAGCCCTCATTATTTTTCCCAAGACTTGCTCCAGCCTTTCCCTCTCTTTGCTTACTTTACAGAGGATGCTTGGAAGGTAGGCCACTTGCTCAGCAGGTACACATCACTTTGATCTGTCTTCAAGGCAATGACAGATCAAGAGAGGGGGATGAACATCATCAATGAATGCTGAGAGTCACCCCCTCAGCAAGTTGACTGTGTAGGAAAGTAATTGCCAATGGTGATTTGGAGCCAGCTGCAACGTTTAAATGCCTGCAAAGTCCTTTCCTAGCCAATTCCAATTCCAACTATGTCCCTTTTGGATTCTTCTTCTGCATTTCCTTCATTCCTCCTCAGATACTGGAGTTCTGGGATATAGCATCTAACATGAATATTCAGAGTCCATTTCTGCAGCTTTGACTGGCTTGAGATTTCACCTGAAAATGAATTCTTTTTTCTTTTGTTGCCTCATCAGCTACAATGCAGGAGGGGACAAAAATAGATTTTTCAAGCCATGGTACATTTTTAGGTCTCACAAGGAACTCACTCCTCATAAATAGTGTCAACTCAGTTCTCTAGTGAGGGTACACAATGCCGTTGATTCACAGAACCATTTCTATGAAAATCTCAAGAGCCAGCAATTACCTTATTTGATCTCTGAGATCTGCAGGCTCACTAGACTTTATTCACTAGAAACTATTGTGTCAAGAAGTTGAAGCAATGAGAGTTGGAAATGATCACTTTGGACAAAAACTAGGTGCTGAAAGGAGGAAAAGTGAGATGCATGGTACACTTTCAGTAATAGTATTGCAAACCACAGTGTCTTAAAGGAAAGAAGAGGGAGAGTCAGAGTGAGAATGTCTGTCTGCTCAGAGGCAAGCAGGGAAGAGAACAGCAGAAGGGTAGGAGGGAAACTGCGGACATTGTGGCAAGAAATGTGCATTGGTGAAGGGTGGTTAGATATTATCTGACTGAAACTCAATCATGAACAACTTTGTAATGTGGGGGGATCAAAACAACTGTATTATGAACAACCTTGTAATCAGTGTTTAAAGAAAGTAATTAGAGAAGATAAAAGAAAAAGTGGAAACTTGGAGAAACTTCAGGGAGCAAATATATCACCCAAAGAGATATAGATGCAGATTCTTGGGCTCCCTCTCCCCACAATTCATGTGGGTTGAAAGGTGATGGGAGCCAGAGGATTTTCTTCCAGAGCCTACTGAATGTGAAATGAATGCTACAGATTCATAAGCCATTTGGACAGTGCTAATCCAAATGTAAAGACCCACAAGAGAACCCCTCTCGATTGGGATTCTAAATACACAATAATAAAACAATTTAAAAACAATAACAACAGGGGGGCCAGAGCAATAGCACAGTGGGAAGGGCATTTGCTCTGCACGCAGCCAACCAGGGTTCTATACTTGGTATCCCAGATGGTCCCCCGAAATTGCCAGGAGTGATTTCTGAACACAGAGCCAGAAGTAACCCCTGAGTTATGCTGGTTGTTGCCCCCAAACAAACAGCCATAGCAACAACAACAACAAAATAATATCACTTGGGCGCGCGCGCGAGAAAACACACACACACACACACACACACACACACACACGATCTGATCTTATTTAATGTGGGGACTTAGGAGGCTCATTTTGACTTGGAGTGGTAACACATCTTCTTTACAAGACACTTCAAATGCCTTGAAGGAAATAGCTGAAAGAATTAGAGAGCCATTAGTATGGACCGTGGAGAACATCCTGGATTTTAACATCCCAAACAGAGGAGAAACCATTAATGCAGACATCTATTCTGTGCTTCTAGGAACAACAGTATTGCTGACGCATTGCTTTAGCAGGATCATTTAAAACCCCGAGTCAATTGGTAATTATTAATATTTATTACTGCCCCGATAAAACCCCAGCACATATTTACTTTCTAAAGGTGAGTAATAAAAGTACATCAACTGATAAACAATTAGTCTTTTGGGAAACTTTCCTACAAAAAAAAATGGATTCTACTTTTCTTCCACCCTGCCTGGCTGTAAATATGAGTGTGTCCATATGCACACACCCATTCTCCCACATACACACAGAGTTCTTGATAGAATGTATGTTCTAGGACATATATGTGTAGCTATTCTAGTTTTACTTGCTAAGTTATGAGGAAGAAATAAATTACGAGCCCGATTCTAACCCCTGCTTAGTTGGAGCTACACAATTATATCATTAAGTTAATTATGCCAGCAATTAAAAAGGATCTTGCTATTTGGGAAGAGCTATTTAGAACGAATTGTTCTTTAATGCCTGTACACATGGATTGGTTTGATGGGTGAGCAGGAAGTCTGTAGGTCAATGCCATATTTTCTTCCTGCATTTTCCTGTCAGAGGCTTTTACTCCTGCCCTTGAAAGACTCCGAAGTACTGGAACCAGCACATTACACCAGTCCTTATCTTTCTTATGGGTCTTAGGGGCAAATATTCTCATGAACTCTCAGCTTGTGAATTATGGGTTTGCCATTTACTGTACAGAATAATATATTGTCCAGAACTCTGTGTGCACAATGCATGGCTCTAAGTATTACTACAGTTCTACCTACTGGAGTTCAGTTATCTGTAGAAGTCAAACTGGAAAACCAGTGAAGAAACTTGTTAATTGGAAATGTATCCTTATCATGTTTTTATAATTAAATAATTTTTATTTTGACAAAAAATGGATTCCAAATCTTTCACAGTAATATTTTAGGTACATAGTGACATTGAATCAGGGGCATTCTCACCACCAGTGTTGTCCTCCCTCCACCTCTATTCCCAACATACATCCCACATCTTCCTCCTTTGACACCCTAGCTGAATAGAATAAGTGGTCCCCTCTGTGTCTAACTTGTTGTAGATTAGATTTCGATTCTCTTGTCATTGGCTTTGGATTTGGTGTTTAAGTTTGGTCATTTTATATTTCTACTCAATGTTCATACACCTGTTTGGTCTTGGCACCCTCTATTATTTCCCCTCAATTTGTGAAGCAGAACAAGATAGCTCAAGTTATGTGGTTCTGTTTGGAGGTAAAAAAAAAGAAAGAGAAAAAAGGGGGGGGGGTCAAAAATCAAACAAGAAAGAAATGGGAGGAGCCCTTCTAGAGGTTATAAATAGCAATTTAAGAGAAGAAAGGGAAAAAGGAAGAAAAACATAAAAACCATATTTTTTTGTTGGTTTGGTTTTTTTTTTGTGGTTGTAGGTTTTTTTATTTTGTTTTTTTTTTGTTTTTGCAATTCTCAAAGAATTTCTATGAAGTTTAATTTTTATGCTAACATGTTGTTTGTTAGTTTTTTTTTTAATTTTATTTTATTGAAGCATTATGATTAACAGAATACCTCATAGTTGAGTTTAAGATATATATTAAGTCAGGGCCCCTCCTACCACCAGCATCAACCTCCCTCCGCCAATGGCCCCAGAATGCATCTAATACCATCACCCTCTGTCTCATAGTTTGCCAGCACAACAGGCTTCTCTAAGTTTAGATTGCTTAAGTTTAGGACCTTTGTTTCTACCATTGTTGACTTTGGCTTGGATATTTAGTTCTGTCCCATTTATTTCCCCACCAATGCAACTGAGATCACTTGGCCCTTGGCCCCCTTTGATCCTTTCATCTTAGTTTTATAGAAAAATTCGGGAATATGTGGCAAAATAAAGTAATGTGTCCCAAGGTTCTATGAAAAGGTGGGAGCCCCAATCCAAAAGACAAGAGATCATATAGTTTTATGTTTTCATAACTGATCTATCATGCAGAACTAAGTGAGTCTTAATGGCATTCTAAGTTTAATTGATAGAAAGAGTAATTTTAGAAGTAGAATTTTTGTTTGTAGCTTTATCTAGAAAACTACTGCCGAAAAGGAGTCCTTGATTTTCTTGGTTGAAATGAAATAAAAGAAGATATTAAAGAAATATTTGTAGATTTTTGTGGCATGATGAATATTTAGTAGATTGTTATTCGATTGCAGTTTGATTGGATAGTAACTTTCTGGTGTCTAAACAAGAAATTAAATCACTGTAGATTATATTGAGATGTGAGGTCAGATCAGGTTTTGAATCTTGGTATTGAAGCTTGATAAGACTGCACACATTGATTAGTTCTTGTCTCTGGAAGGAGCTTAGTGAATCTGGTATAGGTAGTTAATCCATTGATAGAGCATCTCTCATTGAGTCAGAAAATGGGATGATATATCTAAGGCAAGTGTTCTCTGGAAGAATGAAGGAGACTTAGAAATTATAATGATGCAATGGCTCCACTAAGGATAGAAGAAGAAAATGCACAGACCAAATCTCATTAACTAGTGATAGCAGAGAAGACTCTACTAAGCCCCAATGTGAAGGAGCATAAGGATATTTTTTAGGAAAGTTGCAGTGAAGAAATGTTTATTGTTTCTTCTCTACAGGTGCTAAACCTAGTGTTTTAACAGCTTTTTCCTTTTACACAGAGGGTATTTCATTTATTTGCAGTTTTCAAAGGTCCTTACTTGACTGCTTTTATACTCATAATCACATACAGATTTAAAAAAGTTCAATAGATTAGAAATGAACCTGAAGTTAAACTATCATGTGTGTTTGCACACAAAAATACATGCATTGTATATGCATTTTATATAATATATATATGTATCTGTGTGTTTATATTCTATCACACACATAGTGTCCTTTGTACAAAGACCATCTTCTCCTTATAATTCTACCAAGGATTCTGAAATATCACAAATCTACATGGTCTACTGTTTATACGTTTTATTCTTTCTTGTATCTTTATTCTTCCCTGCAAGTGATTACATCGGCTCTGTCCAGGGATATCAAAGAAAGATATGTACATGATAGGAAAGATTTTTACCTAGATAATAGCATATCACTGTAGAGGTTGATGCAGATCAAAGTGAAAATTACCCAAGGGTTATTATTCAAGGTTGGTGCAGCTCAATGAGGCAATCGGGTGCTCCTAAAACTAGCTGCCTCTGCCTCTGACACAACTCTGTTTCTACTTATCTAGAACTTCAATTTTCAAAGATTAGAGATTTGCTCTATTTTAATGCTATTTGTGATTTGTCAAGATGTCATATCTTAAACTTGCAAGACTTACACAAAGCAAATTCAGTTGAAGAAGAACTAAAGAACAATGTTGTACTGGATCCCAGAACAAAAATACCTACCTGTGTAGTTGTTGCACTATGGCCAGAAAAATTTACCAGTATTATAATATAAATATATTAAAAACTAAAGTCAATTGAAAGAAGACAAGCATTCTATGTTGAATTTTTCTCAAGGACAGAGATTTGAGGATATAAAATCATATTTATCAAGCTATTCTATAAATCTTCTTTGGTCTAGGACAATGGTCCTCAAACTACTGTTCGCGGGCCACATATTGTATTTATTCCCATTTTGTTTCTTCACTTCTAAATAAAATATATGCAGTGTGCATAGAAATTTGTTCATAATTTTTGTTTTTACTATAATCTGGCCCTCCAAACAGTCTGAAGGACAGTGAACTGGCCCCCTGTTTAAAAAGTTTGAGGACCCCTGGCTCTAGGAACATTTTATGAACAATAGCTAAGAATGGTACTTCAGTGTTTATGAATAGAGATGTAAGGAACATTTAGTAAGGAAGACATCTGCCTCATGGACTATAGTACAGTCCTTAACCCTTACATGTGGACTATTTTTTTGAGTACAATAATGTGGTTTTTTGTGTAACATGCTTAGAATTAGTTATTTAGAAATGGAAGGCATTGAAAAGTTTTCTTGTAAATATTCCATGTATGGGGATAGAAATAGAATTCATTCTATGAGAATGGATGTTGTCTGGAAGTGTTGGATGCAGTCAAGCACTATATATGAACTCTGCCCAAACTTCTAACTCAAGTGGTCATTTGGGGATAATCAATGGTTTATTTAGAACATTATGAGTCCAAGAAACCGGCAGAGATTGCATGTATAGATAGATATGATAGTTGCTGAAAATTCAGTATTTAAGATGACAACAGATTGCTTAGAGTGATACTACAGCAGGTAGGGTGCTTGCCATATATGTAGTTGACTTAATTTTGATCCCTGACATCCATACGGTCACCTTACCCTACTAGGAGTGATCCCTGAGAACAGATCCAGGAATAAGCCCAGAATATAGTTGACTGTTACCCCAAAATAACACACACACAAAGATTAGGAATAAATGTAAACTTTTCAGGTACTATACATACCAAACAAGAATTAAATAGTAATATTAGGAAATCTAAAAGATACAACTCCTGTCTCCTTAGGGATTATCTCAGGATTCAGTAGGGATTTGCTTTAATAAATCTACTGTCATCTTTTTGAACCTGTAAAACTGTTTTTGTTTTATACTTATTTATATTTTAGCTTTACATATTGACATTGCAAGTTACATTACTATAGTGATGGTTTCTTGTGAACATACTGGCAACGCCACATTCATCAACAGACTACCAGAAGATTACCTTGAGACACCTTTCAATGACCTTCTCTGTACTTTTTCTTGCAAACTCAGTTTTGTGGATCAATTCTCCCAATCTGTTGCTTTGGCCCTTTGTTACTACCTTGTTCTGTGTCCTTTAATTTGGCATATGAGTGAGATCATTTTGCATCTACCTTTTCCTTTCTTCTTTTTTTTTTTGTTTGTTTGTTTTGGGGACACACCTGGTGATGCTCAGGGGTTACTCCTGGCTATACACTCAGAAATTGATCCTGGCTTGAGGTACCATATGGGATGGCAGGGATCGAACCAAGGTTAGTCCTAGGTGAGCCACGTGCAAGGCAAATGCCCTACCCTTTCCTTTCTGACTGACTTCACTATTTTCTAGGAGCATTGAAGTAGCAGAAAATTGTACGATGATTTTGTTTTTTTTTTCTGCATAGTATACTATGCAATTGTATACAATGCATTTATTTTTCTGCATAGTATACTATACCTTATGTGTAATATACTATAAATGCATAGAGCTGCATACTATTTCATTGTGTATATAGGCCATGACTTCTTGATGCATTAATTTGTGACTGGGCATTTGGGTTGTTATATTTTTGCAATTATACTAATCGCTATGATGAACATGTGTGTGCATATCTCCTTTTGAATTAATGTTTCTGGGTTTTTGGTGTAGACGCAGAGAATAATATCTGGACCATATAGAAGTCCTATTTTATATGTTTGAGAGCTATTCTTAATATTTCCAAAGAAATGGAACCAAATGACATTTCCACCAACTTTGAATGAGGTTACTTTTATCAGCCCACCCTAACTGGTTCTAAACTTTTTGATATGTGATATTCTCATTAGTGTGACATGGTATCTGATTGATGGTTTGATTTTTGCATTTCCCTAACCATAAGTGACAACAAGCACTTTTTCATATACCTATTGTCCATCTGTTGGTCTTTTTATGGTGAGGTGTCTATTTATCTTCTTTCCCCATTTATGGATGGAGTTGTTGAACTTTTCTGAGCTTTCTTTTTTTCTGAGCTTTTGTTATGAGGGCTCTACAGATGTTGAGTATTTTACAGGTTTCTGATTTATTGTTTGTAAATAGTCTACCCTATTCAGTGGATTGCAAATTTATTATAGTCTGAGTTTCTTTTGCTATGCAGAGCTTTTTTATTTGATCTAGTCCCAGTTGGTTATATTTGCTTTTGTTGCCTTTGCCTTTTTGGTCACATTATTGAAAACCACTTTGAGGTCAAATTCCTGAAAATCTAGCTATATTTTCTACCAAATATTTTATTGTAAATCTATTGTTCTTATGCCTATCTCCCCTTTCCCCTACCCCCCACATCTTTTGAGTCTTTGTTGTCTAGTTCACCATGATTGTGAATCAAGTTCAGGGACTAGAAAGAAGATGAAAATAAAAAATAAACTCTATAGACCTCAACTATCTAGTTCCATACTGAATAGTATGTCTTTAAGTGTATTGCTCAATTACCTGCTAAATTTTAACTCTGTTCTTGATCTTACCTGTGTGAGGAGTAAAGGAGTCTATAACAGAAAATTCAGTTGAGGAAATCAGATGAGGAGTAAGTACAAAGCAAGACAGTGACAATGGAGGGCACTGGACCAAATTCCAAAGACAGGTCTCAGATCTTAAATTGTAGCAGTTAGACATCAGAGACAATAAACCTATCAAGATGAGAAAATAAATATGTATCAAGGGCTAAGTAGTGGGGAAGAAACAGTGGGTCTAGGGAGTAAGAATCCATGCAGTGATTTTGATAGCACAATTTGAAAGTAGTAGCCAAAACTCACAGTACTATACTCTTCTATGTAAGTTCTGTTAAGTAAGTTCTCTTATATTTGTTAAGAACCAGTGGCTGCAAGTCTTATAGAAAGAGATTAATAAGAGGCAAATTGCTAAACAAGGGAGATCTCGACACATTCATTCCAGATAAGAACTCCATTTCCTGGAGTAAAGGAATAATAATGTTTTCTAATTCCATCCCTCTTTCTTCTCTTAGTCCAGCATTGTAGCTCTTATCATGTGAAGGGAATCACTTTCAAATTGAGTGAAGCTAGACACTCACTTATTCTGGAATTGCAAAGACTCATGAGCCCTGAAATATTTCCTATAATTAAATGGATTTTTAGATTCCTCTAAGAGCTCCAATTTTGAGCATTGATCCACCAGGAGAATAAGATGACTCTTCTGAGCACTCCATAGCATCTTGGGCACAGCTAAAGAGTCAGCCTCCCTCTATAGAAGGCAGAAGAGAGAATAGAGTTGGGCTGGTGTACTTGGCTCTTGAGTACAGTCCTGTGTGGCTAAATGACAAGAATATATTTGGAGAAATGTGTCCTTTTGTTGTGTGAATTCATAGAGGGTACTTATGCAAATGGAATGGAATGGCCTACCTATGTGAGAAATGGAATGCATTATCCTATCTATATGTGCTTTGTTAATGACCAAATGTTATTATACCCACACATGCTGATTTTCCTACTTCTTAGTATATGTGCAGAAACTGATTCTGGAAGGGTACATCCTATCTAGGGAAGATGACAAGAAAAAAGTTTGAACACAGTAACAGAATAGCAATGTTCCTAAGCATTGAGGACCTATTAATTCGCAGCCACTGACTAATATATGTTTTTGTGTTATGTAGACATTATTATATCTAATTAACTGATGAAAAACCTGATTCAGATATGGATTTTTACTTCTGAGGTAGGTAGTTTGGTATAGTTAGAAGGAAGTCAGAGATATCTTGCATATATAAAATTCTCATTTCTAATTTATTGCTTTCTTTTTTGGGGGGATCCCACCTGGCAGTGCTCAGGCATTGCTCCTGGCTCTATGCTCAGAAATCACTCCTGGCAGGCTTGGGGAACCATATGAGATGCCGGGATTCAAAACCAACATCCTTCTGCATGCAAGGCAAATGCCTTACCTCTGGCCCTGTTAATTTCTTGGTTTTGGAGATCTTTATTCTTTCTGATCTATACAGTGGTGGTCTTGATATTTTCTATTTATATTAATATTTGCTTAATGCTATTAGGGTAAATAAGGGCCTGTATTGATGCACAAATGTGGTAGTGGAGATTAGTGGAAAGTGAATGTAGCCGAGTGTCAGAGCACTGACAGAACAAGCAAAGCCTGGAGACAGACACTCTTGTATACTAAACAGCTTGCTGAACCTAACCTAGCAGTCCAGAGTTCCAATTCTCCAAAATTCCAAGAGATAACAGCCAAGGACAAAGCCTTGTGCTGTGGAAAAGCTGTCGAGTATTCATGACAGTGTCTCCGTAATCTTGATATTCAAGAGCTGTATCTTCTTAAACAAATTGCTCTGGAAGTTTACTCTTGAAAAAAAGCATGTACTATAAAAAATGGAGAGATAAAACTCTCAACAGGAAAGCAGAGCAGATCATAACTCTGCTGCTGTTCAGCAAATGAAAATATATCAATAACAAAATGAACCCCAATTCAGAACAACTTATGTTGTCTTTGGGTTTCAGAAATAATCTCTTTCCCATTATTAGGAAAAAACATGAGCCTTTTTTTTTTTCATTTCCTGCAGATCCACAGCTTGTTTTCAAGAGATGATCATGTTAAGCTCAAATTGCTTCTACTTAGCTATTACAGTGGAATGACGAATATGTTATTGTTGCTGTTATTGGCATTATTATTAGTCAGTTGTCAAGCCCTGAAGGAAAAATCATGAACTAAAACCCTGAAAAGGTAATCTTATTTTCATAAATACGTTCCCAAATAATTATCTTATGTCCAATATCCACTTAGCTTTAATATAAACTTCTTGTGGGAAATAGGAATGGTTGTAGATAACTTAGAAATCTGTTAAGAAATAAGTGGAAATGATCAGCTATATTTTGAGATATAGCCACGTCCATATTGATTGTGAGCTTCCAAGCTTGTCTCAACTACACTGTCTCCCCACCACCAAATCTGATGCATTGATTCAGAGAATGTAAACAGTTTACCAATAAAGCCCCAAAGCTGCCCCTAATTCCTCTACTTATATCTTGAACATTCCAGCAAAGACAACCCCTAAATTGTTAAAGAAACACAAGTCAAGCAAATTATCCAAGAGGGCCAATTAATTGTAGTCTCCAGAATGGTTATCCTGGATGACTCACCTCTTGCCAGACTAGGTAAGTTTTTATCATGTTCTTCAGTTTTGGCATTCTTCCTTCCTACCATTTTTTTCTTACTAGCATTTTTTTGTGTGTGTGACATTGAGCAGCTAATTGTCATTAGCCTGCTCTGATTTGGTGAACCTACCCAGGGACCTTTGGGATTTGAAGTATGTCATTGAAAAAACATCATCTAGTGGTCACTGAAAAAAATCACACATTCTACAGATAGGAAACAATGACTACCACAGAATCAAGATGCCATGGCCAAAGCCTTGTTGTGGAGGGGAAATAAAAGATCAGAGACGGGGCCGGAGAGATAGCATGGAGGTAAGGCGTTTGCCTTTCATGCAGGAGGTCATCGGTTCGAATCCCGGCGTCCCATATGGTCCCCCGTGCCTGCCAGGAGCAATTTCTGAGCCTGGAGCCAGGAATAACCCCTGAGCACTGCCAGGTGTGACCCAAAAACCACAAAAAAAAAAAAAAAAAAGATCAGAGACATCACAGATCCATAGGACTTGAGAGCCCAGTTCAATCTAGAAGAAAAGGCAGAGATCTGACTAATAAATCAAGGGATATGGGGCCAGAGTGATAGCACAGAGGTAGGGTGTTTGTCTTGCACGCAGCCTTCCCAGGACCAACCTAAGTTCGATCCCCAGTATCCCATATGATCCCCTGAACCTGCCAGGAGCAATTTCTGAGTGCAGAGCCAGGAGTAACCCCTGAACACTACTGGTGCAGCCCAATTAACAAAAAAAAATAAATAACAAATTAAAAAATAAACTTAAGGAATTGAGTGAATTATTTCAAGCTATGTGGTCAAACAACAGCCCAGTTTTGTTGTTGTTGTTGTTGTTGTTGTTGTTGTTTCAGAAACTGAGCTTTGAAAATTAGAAGCTTTCATTCCTATGAATAGGAAGTGAAGAGTGAGTATAAAATGCATATGTCCTGCTTCTGTGCATGAACGTTTACATGTGGAGATTGTGTCTTTTTTAGAAATGAGTATCTCTATGCAGTCTTCAAATTCCTGAGTTGGGTTAATTCAACCCATACTGGGTTGTGCGAGGCTTTTCTTACCTACTGTTTGTTTACTTGGAGCCTTTGACACCCAATCTGCTGATCATCAAAGTCTTCACTTCACATCCACTGTTTAAGTGTTTAACAGACTTAGCAGTTGCTGCCATTTCCACCTGCTCTTCATTTATGACTGTTCGAAAATCAAAAGTTTATATTCTTCTATTAATAAATCATGAATCAAATAATTGATTATCATCATCAACACCTATTAACAACAAGATATTAAAAACATATTTATTCTCTCGTGAAAGGAAGAAAAGAACCTTTAGGGACTTTGACATTGTTTTCCTGTTTTCAGGGCAGGGAAAAGCAAGCATAGCTTAGTTGGGGAATTTGAGACAATAAACACTCATGCCTTTGATTTGGGGCTGAGTAATATGGTTTTCAGCACCAAGAACTTTGAAGAGAAAGATGAACCTAGTGGCCATGTGTATAAGAACTTGGTATCTCAAAATCACTTTAATACAGTTATTGATTGGCTTGAGAAGAAGAAGCCTTTAAAACCATCATGTTTAATATCATTGATCTTTAAAAAGTCCAATCATGTTGCACCCCAGCACCTACCAGTGAGCTGAAAGACAACACCCTGAAGAAAAAAGACTTTGTAGAAAGAGAAAAGGCATTCAGGTCTTGGCAAGCTCTCGAAATTTTCTAGCCCTTCCAGCGACTGCTCTTTGATTCATCACTATTGGGAGACTGGAGATTGAGGCTGCAATTCATTTCTTGCAGAGAAGAAAGGGGCTTTGATATGAATTTGTTGCATGTTTATTTGTATCGATATCTGCTTTATCTCTCGAAGAGAATCTAGGGAAAGCTTAGTAGTGGATATGAAAACACTTTGGAAATATATATGACCTGTGTGACTAACCTGTCTAGTGAATGGAGAAGCTTTAGGGGTTGGGATAAGCAGATATAGTAACATGGAAGAACAGCGTGTTATGATCTGCATTTTAGTCCAAGAGGTTTGACATTTGTACCTTTTTTGGTGTTATTTGGGGTCACATCCAGTAGTGCTCAGGGGTTACTTCTGGCTCTGTTCTTAGTAACCACTCCTGGTAACACGTAGGGAACAATATGCGGTGCTAGGGATCAAACCTGGGTTGATTTCATGTAAAGCAAACATCCTACTTGCTAAACTATTGCTTCAGTACATGAATTGTGTACCTCTTAATTATAATCTATGTATTTATTATTTTAAAGGGAAAGGTAAAAACCTGCATAAAAGATGTGCTAAAATACATTCTGACATACACACACAAAAGTAGAACAGTGTTTAATGCAAGAGTCGGATGTTTTTCTTATATTTAGACAGATAAAGTAAGATTTACTCTAAAATGCAATATAAAAGGGAGTTTCTACTTCAAATATTAGTCAACTTTCAGCTCTTAAGTGAATGTGGGAAGAAAGGAACTCTCACTCACTGCTAGTGGGAATATCATCTCCTCCAGCCTTTTTGGAAAACAATATGGATATTATTTAAAAAACTGGACATTGAGCTCCCATATAATTCAGCAATACCACTCCTTTGGGTATGCCTTAGGACCATAAAAAACACAACACAAAAATTCCTTCTGCACTCCTAGGTCCATAGCAACACTATTTACAATAGTCAGAATTTGTAAACACCCAGATGTCCAACAGCAGATGAGTGACTAAAGAAAATGCATTCCATTTCTACAATGGAATGCTATGCAACTGTTAGAAAAAATGAAGTCGCAAATTTGCTTATACATGGATGGGTTTGGAGACTATTATGTTGAGTGAAATAAGTCAGAGGGAGAGAGTAAGCACAGAATGGTTCATTCATATGTGGCACTTAAGAAAAAAATAAAAGCCAGTATAATAATAACACCAGAGACAATAGATATGAGAACTGGAAGGAGCAGCCTATGAAAAGAATCTTATCACAAAAAGTGTTAAGTGAAATTAGAGAAATAATGACACTAATAGCTACGATGACAATGATATATAGAGAGAAATACAATGACTGTCTCAAAGACGGACAAGGGATGGGAGGAGGAGAGAGATGGGGGACATGGTGGCGGGAAAGTTGCACGGGAGACGGGAGGTGTGCATTTTATGGCTGAAACTCATTTACAAGCATGTTTGTAACCATTTGTAGTACCATAGCTTTAAATTTCTGGAAAACTTCATTTTTTTGATGCTGTCATTCTTAAAGGAACACCCCAATTTAACAGACTGAACATATAGCAACAAGAACGTATAAAATCTTCTACCATTGTATTCATGACTTCATTTGTGATACATTTTCACACATGAGCTTGCTACTCTACGTTTTCAACTCCTTTTATCTTTTTATTTTCTTCTCTTCCATTTTATTTTTTCTTTTCATTTTTCCCAATAACTTTGATTTCACTTATCTGGAAACAAATGTATTATGTCAACTATGTGATGCATTTTCTTTAAATAAATAAAGTTTAAAAAGAAAAAAAATCAATCAACTAAAAGGCATTAGTATGCATTTTACAGTTATTTACATTGTACCCCGTGACACTCAGGAGGTACTACTGCTGGTTCTACACTCAGAAATGACTCTTGGAAGGCTCAATGGATCATATAGGATGGGGGATCAAACCCAGATCAGCAACCTGCAAGGCAAATGTGCTATAGATTGTGCTATTGCTCTGGCCTCAAACGATTTTATATTGGTGTGACTTTGAGAAATCATCCACCCACTAGGATTTGACAACCAAGGCAGCATATGAAAGAACAAAACTCATTTAATTCAGTTTCTAATGGACTTGAACTTGGGAACTCGCATCTCAACACTGAAATGAGTCTCAAAACATACCTAAATACTAGTGATGAAGGCACAGTTGGCCAAGTCTATAGTCCAGCTATATCCTCCTACTTCTTGTTGCAACTTTTCTTGCTTCTTTCCACTTACTCTTCACTGGAAGAGGACCTGCCTCTTGTATTTGCTTGGCTGGTTCTTGTCAGCTCAGATCTTTATACCCTCCTTCAGTCTGGGAAAAGCATGTCTTCTTAATAGCAGGAACAGGTTTATAAACATCTTTCTCCCTGACCCATTGTTTATTGCTTTATAGTGTGTTTATTTCCGAGAGTATTAATTCCTTATTGCCAGACATTTATTTATTTTCCCTTCTACTTCCTGAACCTTGCAAGTATTTAGCATCTAGTTAGTGTTTAAGAAGTACTGACTAATAATTTGTATAAGATTGGAGGGCAAGAACGTAAATTAGGCTTGACTTTAAAGCCTACATTTTTCTAGGCTACAATAATACACTCTCAATGCTTCCACCCGTTATATTAGTCATAGAGGCAAAAATGCACATGTACATACATGAAAAAGCATACATTCGTAAAGGAAAACATTATAAACTTTAAATAAAACCTTACATTTGAAGATATGTGACTTTTAAAAATCTTTAAAAATTAGCATAGAACAAATTTTGAATTTGTAGGTATATAATATGATGAGTTTTTGTTTGGTCGTTTTTGGGGGGCCACACCCAATGATGCTCGGGAGTTACTCCTGGCTATACATTCAGAAATGGCTCCTTGCTTAAGGGATCATACGGGATGCTGGAGAATGGAACTGCGGTCTGTCCTAGGCTAGCACGGGCAAGGCAGATGCCTTACCTCTTGTGCCAACGCTCCAGCCACAACATGATGAGTTTTTAATTACTACTGTTATACAGTGTTTTTATTCTCACACATATAAGTACAATTAAGTCATATAACAGTTTTGTAACCAATAGGAAAATACCCCTCATGCTGTTTTTTTTTTCAAATTTCCCCCCAATATAGCCCCTGGTGAAAACTAATAGTTTCTGCCTTTCAGAATGGTCTAATGCCATGCAAACATATATATATATATATTTTATATACATATTATATATATATTTTATATATATATTTTATATATATATAAAATCCTTTGATATGGGCTTTTAATAACTTTGTATAACTCCCTTGAGGTACATCTGACTTGTGTTGATTCGTAAGTATTTATAACAAGCCATATTCCATTTTAAGAATAAATGAACTTTAGGGTCATTATCAGTGTTTAACTTATATGTATCATGCATTTATAAACATTTGCATATAATTTCTAAATGAACATGAATTTTCATTTCTATGGAGTGAATAGTAAGTAGGTGACTAGGAATTTAATTAATACTTTAATTTAATCACCCTAAGATATGCAGTTACAAAGTTATTTGTGATTGAGTTTAAGTCATGCAATTAATAACAGATGATCTTTAAAAGAAAAAGGAAATGAAAATTACATATTTAGTTTCTTGATGAATTGTATCAGTCAGTATTTTCACCAGCAGTGTAGGACATTCACAGTGGTCCTCCATTCTTGAAAATCTTTGGCATTATGTCTAATGAATTCATGGCTGTCTGTTGAATTGTACTATGTTCATAGTGGCACATCACTTGTTCTTTATTTTATTTCCATTTATTTATAAAATAATGATGTTGAGAGTCTTTTTATACATGTATTTTCATTTGGATATCTTCTTTGCTGAAATATCTGTTGAGAGAACAATTAGTCTTTTAGTCATTTGATCAGTAGTTTGCAGTCTTTAGCATATAATTTTGCTGTTCTTTATCAGGTATTATGTAAATTTGAGTTAGGCCCATTGGTTGATAATATTCAAGTCTACATTTCTGTTAATATTTTATTTGTGTTAGAGAGATAAATGAGAAAAGCTGTGTGATTGTGGATTGCCTCTTTCCATTGCAGTTTTACTAACTTTTGTGTCTTAATATATACAACTTTAGGATTGTTATATATATTTGGTGAAGTGACACTTTTATCATTATCTAATTTCCTTCATTTACCTTTGATCATTTTCTTTGTCCTAAAGCAAATATACTGAATAAATAAAATTACTCCAGTTTCTTTTTGTTAATTAGTGTGTTACAGATTTGAAATGACCAATGTCATAACATTTAAAATAACATGTTTTGCATAGCATTGGGTTATCTTTATTTTCCTCTTATTTTGTTCAAATTTGATCATTTTTTTCTTCCTTAGTCACTGTGTGGATAAATTATTTAGTGGGTTCTTTGTTGTTGTTGTTGTTGTTTTGGTTTTTTGTTTTTTGGCCCACACCTGGTGATGCTCAGTGGTTACTCCTGGCTATGCACTTGGAAATCACACCTGGCTTGGGGGATCATATGGGACACCAGGGGATCGAACCACTGTTTGTCCTAGGTTAGCACATGCAAGGCAAATGCTCTACTACCTGAGCCACCACTCCAGCCCCAACTATTTAGCTTTTATTTAATATTATTATCTTGCTTGGACTTAAGTCTTGAATATAGATTTTACATTCTTGTTCCCCTGGGCACCACCTTCATGACCCTCTGGAGAGAAACCCAGAATGTAACTTGGCACCTCTATCATAAACTTCCAGTAACTACATGGTCTTCTGGGACCTAGTGGCAAAATAAATTTAGTGCTCCCAAGAGAGCACAATTCCTCTGGCCAAAGTGAGAAGTTCCCTATCAGAGTTTTAATCAATGTCCTTAGATAGGATTTTCTGGACCAACAGGGAAAATCATACATCAATCACAGCGAAACAAAATATACACTTGCTCCATGCTCACCACTTATAAATGGGCCTTGTTCCCAGTCCTTTAATAATAAAACAAGGTCTTCTTATGGAGAGTTATTTGTTTGTACCCAGTGTGTTATCCTGTGTACTTGAGACTGTTTTAACAAGGATAAACCAGGGCCAAAAGAAAAGCAAAGAGAAAAAGTAAAAAAATAAAGTCCCTCATTGAGTCAATTGTATGTCAAGTATAAATTTCCTTCCCCATTCTGCCTGCTATTACTATTTTTTTTAGAATCCTCAAAAATGTATTCCATATATTATTGCAAAATGTAGTGTTCTGATTTTATGGTTATAGTAGAATTATAACCAACAAGTTGTATGAAGTTAAAATTAACTGTGACAACAGTAAGAAAAAATATATAAATATGGGGCCGGACGGTGGCGCTAGAGGTAAGGTGCCTGCCTTGCCTGCGCTAGCCTAGGACAGACTGAGGTTCGATCCCCTGGCGTCCCATATGTTCCCCCAAGCCAGGAGCAACTTCTGAGCGCATAGACAGGAGTAACCCCTGAGCGTTACCGGGTGAGGCCCCAAAACCAAAATAAATAAATAAATAAATAAATAAATACACACACATGAATATTTTGTTTGTTTGTTTGTTTTGTTTTTTTGGGGGGCCCAAAACCCCAGTGATGCTCAGGGGTTACTCCTGGCTATGTACTCAGAAATAACTCCTGGCTTAGGGGACCATGGGAGGCTGAAGATCGAACCTCAATCTTTTCTAAGTCGGCTGCGTGCCAGGCAAACACCCTACAGCTTGTGCCCCCTCTCTGGCCCCTGATAATATTTTGGTTCTAATTCTCAGCCAAATAAGGCAATTAATCAATCAACTTTGTTATATAATTCTAGATTCCAATTTTTCCTATGTATATAATATTATTTTTTCTATTTTTTCTATTTATTTAATCTCATTCTGAACAATGAAAAGATTCTATACTCATGTTAAGTAAGAAGCATTTCTACTAACTGATGACTCAATGGACAATTTTGTCTGCCCTGGCACCTAGCAACTGTTTTTTTTTTTTAATAGGATGACAGAAAACTTATACATACAACACATACAAACACACATTTCTTCTGTGTGCTTTATAAAATACTTAGATGTCACTGTTAGAAGTGACAGTTATAGATGACTTGTATTACATTATGTATAGACACCATGAGTTTTTTTCCCCACTCATCTATTCTGGGTTGTTTCCAGATCATGGCTGTTTTGGTTATCGCTGCAGTGAGCTTAGAAGTCCAAATACTTTTTCAAATAATGCTATGGCGTGGATTCCAATGAGGAGAATTGATAGCTTAAAAGCACTCTTTATTATTATTTTGTTTTGTTTTGTTTGAGAGGTCACACCTGGTATGCTCAAGGTGTACTTCTGCATCTGAGATCAATGCTCACTCCTAGAGGGACCTGAGGGATTGTATACATTACTAGGGATTGAAGCCAGGGCAGCTGTATGCAAGAAAAGCACCCTGTCATGCTAATCCAGTTGAGTATATTTTAATTTTAGTCATTATTTCTCGGGGCTGTAATTTCTAGTCTGATATAGTCTCATTTATTTGCACTTTTGTTTATTTGGTTAATTGCATTGAATCATTAAAGAGCTCTCTGATGTCCATATCATGAAGAGTTTGGTCTATATTTCCTCAATATTTTATGGATTATGGTTGATTATTGATGCATTTAATCCATTTTGAGTTAACTTTTGTGTATGGTGTGAGATAGGGGCTCAGATTCATTCAAATGTTGGGGTTTGTATGAGGGGAGTGCATGTGATTAGCCAGTTTTCTCAGAATCATGTACTTAACAAGGCTTTGCTTCATTGTTCCATTCATGAACCTAAATCTCTTTTGATGATTAATTGTTCATATATATATATATATATATAAATTTATCTCTGGCCCTCAGCTCTTTTACTTTGGTATAATCTGCCTTTATACCAGTACCATGCAACTTTGACTACTATAGTTTTACAGTAAAATTTAAAGACAGGAGAGAAAATCTTTCCATATCATTCTTCTCCAAGACTGCTTTTGCTATTTTGAAGTTATAATACTCAAAATAAAAAATTTCTTTTAGTGTTTGGGCCACACCCAGTGACGCTCAGGGGTCAATCCTGGCTCTGCACTCAGAAAATGCTCCTGGTTTGGCACCAAATGGGGTGCGGGGGGAGGGGGGGATTGAACCGTTGTTCATCCTAGGTTAGTGTGTGCAAGGCAAATGCTCTACCACTTGTGTTACCGCTCTTGCCCCTCAAAACAAACTTTAATTGTATTTTTTCTATGTTCCTAAGTAAAATGTCATGGGTATTTTTGTGGGGTCTACATTGAATCTATATAGATTTTTGGATAATTATTTTAATCATGTAATTATTCCAATCCATGAACACAGAATATTTCTATTTCCTTTTGTCTTCTATTTTTTACACAATAATTTGAAGTGTTTTGTATATTAGTCTTTTATCCTCTTGAAGTTGATTCCCAAGTACCTGGTTTTATGAGACAGATGAATGAATGAATAAATGGCATGTTTTAATTTATCTCTTGTCAACTTTATTGTATGTATATGAAAATTCAATGTTTGTCTGCATATTGATTTTGTAACTATCACTTTATTGTATAGATTTATAGTTTCTTTTATTTACAGACCACGTTCAGCAGTGCTTAGGGCTCACTCCTGACTCCTCACTCAGAAATCATTCCTGGCAGGCTGGGAGACCATATGGAGTGTCAGGATCAAACCTGGGTGGCCACGTGCAAGGCACTATTGCTCTAACTCAATATTTATGGTTTGTAAGGCTATTTTTGTGAAATTTTTAGGGTTTTCTATGTATAATGTCATAGTTTGACTTATAATTAATGTTATTTATTCTCTTTCTTATATATAAAAATCAGACTGTGTACACTGAGCAAGAGCAGGGAAGACTTATTTACCTTTATCACACACCACTGACTACTACCTTTTCTTTTGTTTGCTCTTCTCCTTTGTCTGCTTTTATTTTATAGTTTGCCCCATCTCTGCATATCTTAAATCTCTGACATTCTACTTGTGATTACTATTTTAGGTTAATACTGAATGCCTGTTAGGATTTGTTAAGAGTTTGTCTATTTTTCATCAACATAATGGTTTCAGGAGGCAGAATAATAGGGCTATTATTTCCTGGTTCTTGAGTCTTTATATGATTTTACATATAATTATCCACTCGCATAATATATATATGAATTTTACTGTACAATATATACATATATACGCATTTCTCCTTATAGACATATTTACAGTTGTGTATATTTGCACACATTTTGCCCTATGGCTCTAGTGAACAATGATTTGTCATTTCAGTACAAGTTCAAGCAAATGAAACATTCACCAACCATCTTTTGTGATTAGGAGTCCTTTTGTCTAGCAGTCTTTGTTTAAAGCACTTGCCCACTGTTTCACAGCAAGATTTAAACTAATGTTCAGTGGTCGATTTACTCACATGAGCCGCACAATGGAAATTCCATTTGGATTCTGAGTTTCTAACACAAAATGTAGCTAAAATGATTTTCAAGGAGCCCACAGTCCAAAACTGTTCTGGCATTCTGGAAGGAATCAAATTTTGAATTGACCACATGTATTCCCTTCCAGTATTCCATGGAACCTTTCCTCATCACCATAATTTTCAACTTTTGTGTAGTTGCTCCATGAAATTTCTGATCTGCATAGCCCCCTTGGCTCCATAGGCCTCTTCTGAGGGCTCTGAAATATGCCCCTTTTGGCAACAGACATTCATTGACAGGCCAATATGCTGCTTTGTTCCATGTGAGTGCAGATTACCCATTGAGAGGAAAAATTTCATAACCCGTGTTTTGGCCTAAACAGGGAGACCTCTGGTTCACATTCACATTTCCAGAAAGAAAGATGACTGTTTTCCTTGTGCATCACATAATTCAGGTGCACGCAGGGTAGCATTTTCTCTGTGAACTGGCACAGCTTTGTTTATCTCAGAGAATTTTTCTGGGTGGCTTCCTGACAGTTCGACTTGAAATTTTTGAGTCTCCATTATGGCGCCTCCTGCCATGAGAGTCCTGTGGTGATATATGTTTATTAATCTTAGTTAAAAAATGCCTGTCCAGATGGTTTATCTATGGAAAACATGAGCAGTCATCCATTACCTTGTCTGCAAGTTGTTCTACCCTCGCAGCACAGCTTTTTGAGTTGACCAAGAGTCAAAGCTTCTCTTGGGCCCCACATAGCCCATCGATGTGTGGAAAGTTGGATGGATAGAAGCAAATGGAATAAATTGTTTAACGCTGAGAAATGAGTGGGTTCCTAGCTCGTCAACATAACCTCACTGCCTGAACTTGTCATTAAAAAGATTCGTTTCACATTCTTCTTTACTCTACAGCCAGAAAATTCATAATAATGAGGTGTCCCTGTAATAGCCCCTCATGTCAACATGGAGGGGCTTGAGACGTGTAGCTGAGTCCAATAGGGTTCAAAGCATCACTTCTGAGTGGATGGGTTGATGGGAGGAGTAATGGGTATGGAATTGCCACTGATATTTGATTGGAGAGATTTTCTTCTTGGTCCCAGCCTCCATTATCATGGCTTCTCTGGAAACACAGAGCTGTGTTGTTTGCCACAAAGGCTAGACTTCTATAAACAGACACATTATTTTGAGGTAAAAGTCGTCAAGGTAGTAAATTGATCAACGTGATGGGGGCAGACCTGGTGGTCAGGAAACAGATTGGCAGCCATTTTTTGGTGCAATATGCTGTACCACAGACTTCAGAGAAAGAGAGTGGGTGACTTGGGAGGCTGCCAATGGTCACATGATTCATCTTCACATCCCATTATGTTGTAAGTGAATTGACTGGATATTTTACCTACCTGTATACAGTCCAAAAAATTGCAGGGACTATTTCGATCCTTTAAACAGCCATCACTAAGCCATGCACATTCAACATCTAATTAAATCTCTTCTGCTGCTGGATCCCAACCACACTGTCATTTGGGGATCGTCACACAGCAAAGATGTATAAATCTGCAGTGAATTCTCAGAAGGCCGGAGTGCTAGGAATTCATTTCCACTGCAACGCTTTGGCACTTCTCGGCTGGCTTTAAGTAATCCTTCCAGAAGGAATGAGGGTATTATTATGGCTGTGAGAATTACCTCCCTCATAAAATATTGTTTAGAGATAATCATGCATTTCATTTCCACGTTGCTGTCATCGCTGAAATAGGTTCTTGATTGAAGACGATGACATGCTAAGAACGAATGGGGTCCTTGCAGAAGATTTAGGCAAGTATTTACCTGCTGACTTCTGTTTTTCCAGATTCACATTTATGACACCTTTCATGGTCTCAGACAGATATCAACAGGCCACTGATTTTCTGAAGAGACCAGACAGTCAGTGTCATCCTTCATGTGCCAATTGCTTTAACTTAATCCCTGATGAGAGATTTAATGTGAAGTGTTACACACTTATCTGTGTGAAATTATCCAGCCCTGCAGTGATCATTAGGGAAAAGAACATTTGAATGTAAAAAAAATACCTGATAAATATTTCTCTGGGCAGGTGAATGTACTAGGAAACTGTATCATAAAAGACTGGTTCTGATAAGGAATATAGAGTCTTTTTTTTAAAGATATATTTTAGCAAAAATAAATCAATTCCAATATTAAGACTTCCTAGATATTTGTGTTTAGGTTTCCCCAAAAATATGTTTTAATATAGCTCTGCATAATTTTACTGCTTTGAAAACAAAATTAGTCTTCTGTTTGAAAATTTCTTTTGCTCCTGTATGTAAAATATTAACTCAATGTGCATTGTTTTTCCTCCTCCTTAATTTTAGGCTGATACAATATGTACTGAGAGTGTTAAATTCTGGCATTGATTTCTGATAAGAATTAGAAAGATGTAGAAAAAAAGGAAGAAGGTCATGTTGTGGCAGATTTTGGTCACTGGACCGTCTTCTGGGAAGGGGAAAAAAAGAAAAATACACTGGGATGTGTTGTTTGTGTCCACATTTCTTGATTTGATGAAGAAGGTCATCAGATGAAACATGAAGCAGAGATGGGCTTTCTAACCAGCTGTGTATTTTGGTTCCAGTTGACTGACAGTACAAAGAAAATGTGTCAGTCATGAATATTAAGTTTCTTTCTAGCATTTTTCTTCCAGATGGAAGCAACATGCACATTGTAACATTGCTTCTTCCAGCTGACGAGTTTTCTTATTTATATTTTTGGGCAAAGCCTATTGATTTTCATCTGTAATTTTCACCTTTCTACCCTCCTGTGTCATTTTTTAAAAAAATACATGAATTCTTCATTTTTTTTTTACAAAACACTCCATCCTCCACAAAATAAAACGACTTATATCAAAGTCATTTCTAGTACATGTTCTTCTATCATGTCTCACACAGTTGACTTTTTTCAAGTTTTTTACTAACTTTGAAAATTAATAGTGTCATCTGAATGAGCTGATAACATAGCAAGGCTTACTCATCACAATACTAACATACATTTGAATGATTAAAATCTATTATTTTTACACAATTTATTAAATCTGTTATGAGATTCTTTTATATTTTAGCACTGGCTTGCCATAGTATAGATATCAAGAGTATAACTTAAAAGTGTCTTAGGTTTTAAAATTATAGCTCCGTAAGTACTTAGAAAAGCTGCACAGATTTAAGTTAAGTTACACATAACAACACAGAGTTCCAGTCTTCCCATTACCAAAAAATATTTTTATTTATTACTTACATCCTCTCTAACCCTTTGTCTCAGGTAATGCCATAGTTCTTAAAACTTCTACTTTTGTGGTGTTTTACTATGTTTTTTGTTTTTATTATTTGTATCTCACCTAGGAGTAAAATCACCTGGTAATTAACACTCAGGTCCATACTTATTTCACTTTTATCTTTATTTTTGCAAAAAAAAAAAAGCATGTTATTATTTATTTATATGTTTAAGCTCTTGCCTTAGATTTTTACAAGTCAGTAAACACTGACAATTATTTCTCCCACAGAACTACAACTTTACATTCCCAGACAGTATAAATATATGGTTGAACTAACTTTAATGCACATCGCATTTTATCCATGACAAAATAAAACAAATTATCATGTATCCAAACGTTAAGTTGCAGAGCTCCAAAGGCATATGGAACTTAAGATATTAATAAAAATTATTAGCAGAAACCCAATCTTTTTTTGGGGGGAATCACACTTCAAAAAAAGATTTGGTAAATAACCTCATATAATTTAGGGATTTTTATGATTAAGGATTATTTTAGTTGGCCATAGAGATAGTACTGCAGGTAAGATGCTTGCTTTGCATGAAGCCAATCGAAATTCAATCCCCAGCATTCCATATGGTCTCAAAAGCATTGAGTGCAGTCTTGGAGATCTATCCAAAAAAAGAGGACTATTGCATTAAGAGCATAAAATCCTCTCAATTAGAGAGAGATATTTTGTGTAATATGGATGCATCTGGGGAAATAAATCATGAACCACTGGGTTATAAATTTAATTGAAGCACTAACAATACCCAGGAAAGGCCAACTAGATATACCAAGTCACTCACTATGTTACACAGTACTGTTATGTGGAAGAGCAGATAGAGCAACGTGGCAAGTTTCACTTCTTGTGTAGAGTTATAATTGGTGTGCAACATTTTGGACAGGAAAAAGCCAACAATCCCACATTTTCCAGAGAATGATACATTGATATAAAACTATGGAATATTTGAAATAGAAGAGGTGTGAATGATGAAAAATATTATAAAGGAAGTCCTTCTTAAAAATATCCCAAGTTCTTTCTGCCAGATCGTATGAGAAAAGTTCTCTGGAAAAATGATCCAAAGCCCTTTGAATGTTGTAATTGAAGGGTAATAATAAGTCAAATTCTTTTTTAGAACCAGGTATCATGATGATATGGGGGTTATACTCCAGCAAAGCTCATGCTCTCAGTCTGCCCTTAATTATTAAAACAACAATCAATTCCAATATGGTACAATGGTGTGAGGTTGTTTACTATACAAATAAATCCATTCTAACAGAACTGATAATTAACAACTGCAGCTGTTGGAGCTGTGGTATAGCAAAAAGTAATAACTGTACTTTTTCTACATGAGTAAACTGAGTAAAATATGGTTTCTGGAAGCAGTTCATAAAGAAGTCCAATTTCCTTTGAGCTTCTGGAGTTAGTTCCTGTTCAGACATCAATACGTGCAGTCTCGAATTCCAGATTGGCACGAGAAATCATCAAAGTCACAGGAAAAGTTTCATTTTGGCCAGGGGATATTGACCAGCTTTTTGAATCTTTTTGATTCATCTAAGATTATTGCTCTCTACTGCTTTCCCTGCCACTTTTATTAGCCAGAATTTAATGTAAGTCACCGGCTGGTCAGAATTGATGTAATTAAGGGTACTTATGCTAATTAATTTTAAAAAAGTGAAAGGAAAAAAATAAAGTGGTTTTAAAGGTGTATTACAACAGTGCAGAACAGGAGTATCCCTTCATCATCACCAACTGTAGCCAAAAGCAAAACCAAACAAACAAAGGAAAAAGCATCACTAATTAAAGAAAATAAATTAAACATTGTATTCTACATGTTCTGCATAAGACAAAGGAAACATTTTACTAATAATATTTAATAGCTTCCCCACTCCTATTCTTTTTTGTCAAGGCCCTGTTAAGTTGAACCCCCAAGTGCAAACAATAAAATTATAAGGTGGTTTTTGTTGGTCTGCAGACACTAAAGACATGTACTTCTCTACAATGCATATTTTAAACTGGAGGTTTACCATAAAAACACAAAATGAGATTTATAGAGGAACATTATATAATGTAAGGATTGGCTTAAAAGTAGTTGCACAAATCTGATATATACTGGTATGAATGCAGAAGATGTAAACATCAAGTGAGTAATAACCATCTCCTCTACATTTTATGTTTGAAATGACTAAAGAAATATACCACATAAGGTCTAAAATCTTTATAGTTTCTGGAATTTTAGCTCTGTATGACACTGAAAATATACAAGTATTGTGTTGAGTATTTTGGCACCTCGTCTTTCTAAATTTGTTTTTCTTCTAACTCTCATATATTTTTGTTTGTTTGTTTGTTTGTTTTGGGCCACACTCGGTGATGCTCAGAGGTTACTCCTGGCTATGCACTCAGAAATTGGTTCTGGCTTGGGGAACCATATGGGACGCCAGGGATCAAATCCAGGTCTGACTGGGTCAGCCAGGTGAAAGGCAAATGCCCTACCACTGCACTACTGCTCCGGCCCTCTTTCTTAAATATTGAAAAGATTCTGGCCTAGGGATAGACTTATTTAGAGACATTAATCAATACTAAGTGACTTCAAGAAAGAATTAGTACACACTATAGCACATCTTAAATGCTGAATAGCAAGAATCTTTTGGCGAAGTGTCCCAATAGGTTGTTTATAAGCCAGATCCAGAGGACGCAATTCTATCAAGCTTGTAGATTAGTAAAAACTGATTTCCAATACTGGCATGAAAACTTCATTGCACTTAAACACCAAGCCAACATTAGGTCTGATCAAGCAGGCCCTGTCTCAAGTTCCATTTCCAAGCTAATGGCATCAGGCACCCCAGTTTTACTGAATGCAACTATTGTTTCTAGGACTGTTGGTGTCAGTGAAGTACAGCATCATTTTAGGACAATATTTCTCTAAATACAAAGGTTTCTTTTTATTAAAAGCTCATGCCACTTTTGCCTTATGAACTGCACTGTATCTTCATATTTCATTTCATTTTCAATTAAAGCTGGAGCAATAAATGCTGGTGCTCTCTCAAGGGCTGTACCACAATAAGCAGTAATACAACAGCCAGATTCTTCAACAAATTTAATTTTTCCAAGACTTGACCAGTCATTAGTAATCTGGTTGGATGGTGGTGCATCATTAGTAAGAAGCCAATCTAGAACATGAATGCCTTCTTTCTTCACAAGTGTTGTGTTGTAAATTGCCTCACATACTCTTACTACCGTGATAAATCCATAGTTCTTAAGTTCCTCCATGAACTTGTTGAAGGTCACAGTGGTTAGAATGTGTGTAATAAGAAATTTCATATTCTTGTTTATGACTTCCATAAGAACTGGGTGGCTCATTTGAGCCATGTTAATATAATTAAAACACTCTGAGTTATAAAAGAATTTTTAATTGAATATAGAAATGTTGTTTAATCTACTTCAATATACACCTCTTGAAATTCCCATTTGTTTTTTAATATATAATTACTTTATTTAAGCATAGTGCTTACAAAATTGTTCATGATTCTGTTTCAGTCATAGATTGTACACCACCCTTCACCAGTGCACATTTCTCAACACCAATGTCGTCACCTCCTCTACCTCTCCCACCTTCTCCAGCCCCCTCCCCCTCTAGCTGCCCGGGGGCAGACATTTCACTTACTACCCCCTCTCTTTCTTTTCTTATTTGACACTATGGTTTGAACTACTGATAATGATAGAATGTATATCACTTTATCCCCTTTCAGCACCCAATCATTGCCACAATGGATTGACTGCCATTCACTTCACTACCCTAACTGAATTCACCACTCTTCATGGCAGCTTCCTTCCAAGGACTGGTCCTCTTGATTCTCATCTCTATTGTCTTTGGGTATTATTACCATGCTATCTTTTATTTTTCTTATATAACAGATCTGAATAAGATTAGACCTCTCCCTATGACTAATTTCACTCAGCATAATAATCTCTATATTCAACCATTTATAAGCAAATTTCATAACTTCATTTTTCCTAACAAGTGTGTAGTATCCCATGGTGTAAATGTACAACAGTTTCTTTAGCCACTCATCTATTCTTGAGCACCTGGATAGTTTTCAAGTTCTGGCTATTGTAAATAGTGCTGCATTGAAAATAGGAGTGCATAGGGCATTTTTGTGTTGTGTTCTTGTTTTCCTAGGGAATATCCCTAGAAGTGGTGTTTCACTGTTTTTTGTTTTGCCTTTATTATTTTTCTTTAGGAAGTTTTACCACAACTTCTTTATTCAGTTGTCTGTCAATGACAAGTTTGGTTAGTGCTACATTCTGGTTGTCCTAAATAACTCTGCTAAGTACATAGTGATGCAAGTATCCTTTCAAATTAGAGGTTTTGCACACTTTGGTTAATAACTAGGACTGGTTTTGCTGACTTATATGGCATTTTTATTTTCAATTTTTAAAGGAATCTCCACATATCATTTTTTAGAAAAGCTACACCAATTTATATTAGTACCAACATAGCCGTTTCTTTTCCTCAACACTCTGGCCAACACTCATTTCTTTTTTTTTTTAATAATATTTTATTTAAACACCTTGGTTACAAACGTGATTGTGATTGAGTTTCAGTCATATAAAAGGACACCCCCCCCATCACCAGTGCAACATTCCCACCACCAATGTCCCAAATCTCCCTCCTCCCCACCCAACCCCCACCTGTACCCTAGACAGGCTTTCTATTTCCCTCATACATTCTCATTGTTAGGATAGTTCGCAATGTAGTTATTTCTCTAACTAAACTCATCATTCTTTGTGGTGAGGTTCATGAAGTGGGCTGTAACTTCCAGCCCTCCTCTCTTTTGTCTCTGAAAAAAAAAAAAGAAATGAGTGTTAATCTTTCAACACTCATTTCTTTTTCAGATCCAGGCCGTTCTTCCTAATGGGTGGTGTTGTATCGCACTAAGCTCTTGATTTACATTCCCCTAATAAATGAACAAAAAAAATGTTTTCAATGTGCATATGGGCTATCTGAATGGTTTTTTTTTCCTAGAGAAATAACAAATCCATTTTTCAACACTTGTCACATATATGATGCACAGATATATTCTGTGAATTGATAGAGTGTCTTTAAACTTTTGTATTAGATTCCTTATCTTTATACAAGATATTGAGGGACCAGAGCCATAGTACAGATTGGATACTTAGATACAGGCAGCTGACTCGAATTCAATCCTCAGCTTCTCAAATGGTCCTCTGAGCCTTCCATGAGCGGTCTCTGAAAGAAGAACCAGGAAGTAGCCCTAAGCATTACTATGTAGTCTCCTCCCAAAAAGAATAAAAGTGTTTGATTAACTTTGATTAAAAAAAGATAATTTCATCTGTCCATTTCTTATTTTGTTCTCTTTGTCATTGGAGTTGAGTCTCAAAATATTTTAGGTTGTAGTCCAGAAAACATATTACCACTGAATGCTTTATTCCATATATTTATGGTTTAGAGTCTAACATTGAAGTATTGAAGTTCATTTATGACAGAAGCGCATGTAAATTGTTAACTAGTCATCTAGTGGTGGGTTTTGTTTATTTTTATTTTGCATGTGAATTTCCATTAATCTCAGAAGAAGCTCTCCATTCTCCCTTCCATTCTTGCATTTTTTCTTCCATTCTTCCTTGCTCTCCATTCTCTCTCCATTACATTGTTGTAGATTATTACCCATCTGTGTTGGTTTATTTCTGGGTTCTATTTTACTCTGTTGGTCTGCTTCACTTGCAGTTTTATAGAGTTTTTATTAAAATTACATAATAGTACATTTTGATACAAAGTATGCAACACTCCATTTTTCTTATTTGGCTAATCTAAGGCTACTTGAGGTCATATTATTCTCTTCTAATTTAAGAATTTTTATATTTCTTTAAAAATTTTATTAATATTTTGATAGAGATTGCATCTATCAATTCTATCAATAGAATCTTGGCAACTTGGTTATTTTAATACTTTGTTATTTTCATCCATAAATATGAATTATTTTTCATCCTTTGTATCTTCTTATTCTTTAAACATCATCTTAGACTTTTCAATATAAAGGTGTTTCGTGATTTTTTTTAGAAATTTACTCCCATATATTAAATATTTAATCTTTTTATGTATTTCTAATGGGATTAGTTTATCAATTTATCTTTTGAAAATTACTCATTTCAAATAAAATGTAACCAATTTATGTTAATTGACTTTGTTTCCTGACACTTTCCCATGCTCATTAATTATATCTAGTAGTTTTTTGGTATACTATACAGAATTTCTAAGTATACTATTATACTATTTACAAGTAGTGTTAGTTTTACTTTCTTAAAAATTTATGTTATTTTTAAATCTTATTTTCCCTACATATTCTAACCTGTACTTTGAAAGATATGTTGAACAGTCATGGTATGAATAACATCCTTATCAAATTCCAAGTGTTAGGGGGAAACTTTTAATTTTGCATAATTAACTATGATATTGCTGTGATTTTATCATATGTGGTCTTTATTATATTGATGCTCCTTCTAATCCCAATTTTTAAAGAATTTAACATAAATGAATATTAAAATTTGCCAAATATTCTTAACCTCCACTAACGTGGTTATATAATTATCTTTCTTTTGTTGATGTGAGATGTTGCATTAATTTATTTGTACAGTTGGAACAGTTTTACATTCCAGATTCCCATTTGGTCATAATAAATCTCTTGATGTGTTGTTGAACTCAGTTTTTTCATACTTTATCCAGTATTTTGCAATAATAATTTCTGTTTGTGGTTTTCTTTTTTGTTTCTCAGGACCAGGGATCAGAGGAACAGTAGAGTAATACATTGTATTTAGAAGGAAGTATTCAGAATTTTGTTTTGCTTTAAGTTTGCAGTACTGTAGCTCAGATCCTAAGCCACATATATGTAAGATGTCCAACCTCTATCTACACAGCTTCTCAGAAAGATTGAGCAGGACAGAAACTAGATAGTTGTTCAAACTGCTTTAGAATTCACTGGTGACAATAGCCAATCGTGGGCATTTATTCTTAGTGAGAATTTTGACTATTATAATTGTCATTACTCTGGTAAACTTATTTATATCTTCCTGATTCAGGCTTAGAAATTTCTATCATTCTAAAAATTCATCCATTTCTTTAGGTTGTTTAATATCTTTGCATTTAGAAGTTCATAGTAATTTCTTCAGATTTTGGCACTTCTACATCTTTTATAATTTAGCCTCTTTTTGTTCTTTTAACCAGGCTTTATTTTTTCTTGATGTGTCTATTTTTTATCATTTTTGCTGATAGTTTTAATTTACATTGATAACCTCTTTTCTGCATATGTTACATTTATTCTACTCTTATTTTTATTATTTTTGGTTTTATGTGTTCCTTTTCTAATACCTGTAGATATAATTTTAGATTGAAAGTCTTCAAAAAGATTGAAACTCTTTCTCGATGTGCATCTCTGGTACTATAAACCTATCTCTTAGTACTGCATTTGCTGCACCACATAGAGTATAATATTTTGTCTAGCAGACAAATTTTTGGGGGTCACATCCAGTGGAACTCAGGGGTTACTCCTGGCTCTCCACAGGCTCAGAGGACAATATGAGATGCCGAGAATCGAACTGCGTCCATCCTGGGTCAGCTGCATGCAAGGCAAATGCCCTGCCACTGTGCTATCACTCCAGCCCCTAGAAGACAAATTTTTATATATCCTTTTATTTTATTGTAATGCAATGTTTATTCAGACACATGTTTTTAGTCTCTATAGGTTTTATGGTTTTCAATTTTCCTTTCATTGTTGATCTCTTCTGACATTAGTATCAGAAACTATGCTTGAATTCATTCAGTATTCACAAACTTATTGAGTCTTATGTTGTATTTATTCATATGATCTATCTTGGACAATGTTCCACAGACATTTAAAAAGAATGTGAATTCATTTCTCTGGAGACTAAATTTTCTGTTCAAAATTATTAAAGGGCCAGAGCAATAGCATTGCAGGTAGGGCATTTGCCTTGCATGCAACCAACCTGGGTTTGATGCCCAGCATCTCATATGGTTCCTGAAATCTGCCAGGAATGATTTCTAAGTGCAGAGCCAAAGGTAACACTGAGTGCCAGGTGTGGCCCCAAAACAAAATAAAACATAGAAATTACTGTCTCATCAATTACTTTATTTAAGGTAATTATTTATCTGTTAAATTTTTACCTGGCTGATTTGGTAATTGCTTCAAATGATAGTTGATATATCCTATTACTTTGTTGTTCTAAAAGCAATTCAAAGTCATTCTTTATAAACATTAATAATTCTAAGTATTTGTGATCCCCTCTCATGGGTCTATATCAATTAATTGCTATTATATATTGTTGATCAAATAAATGTTTTGTGTTGTCCTTGTGCCAATTTCTTAAAATATGCTTAATAATCATCATGGCTCTTAATTTTTAATCACCTGTATGTTATGTATTACTGATTCTATCATACAGTTGAGAAAATTAAAAGCATCAGATGTTAATAAACATTCCCATGTTCACACTACTGCTAGATTGCAGAAGCAGAATTCAGTATTGACCTCCTTGAATTTCAGTATCCTTATTTGAATTGTCAAGTTACAAACAATTATAAATATGATTATTGTTCATTCATATATACTCTATTTTTCATATAAAATTCAACATGTTTGAAACCATTAATAATATGTATAAAGGTTATCCTCTATCTCATTCAACTTGAACTTTGGCAAGTTTTTTCTAATCATAACATAAATCATATCTAAAGATAATCATATCTAAAGAGAATGGTTTTGAATTGGAGACCAATTTTCATGAACAGCTCTCCCTTGATTTGTATCCCCACCAATCTAAATACTTTTTTGAAATATAAATAATTTTTTGGAATCTTTACCAAAAACCAAAGTTCCTGAGAAACTACTTACTAATTGATGGAGACAAGGCTTAGGGGTCCAGCACAATGGTGCTCACTCCCAAGTCCAATTGTGCTTTTGTCTTCTGATAACATTTACTGATAGTTTTGAGATGTGGGAATGAAAAAGCAATTTAAACATATAAACCCAAGTTATGATGATCACCATACTTAGGGAAAGCATTAGTATTGCTAGAACATCTGCTTCCAATATGCCTGTTACCTTTAGGGGCATTAAAATTCACATGTTCTAAGCAGCAGTCACTACATCTAATTTATCTGACATTTATTCAGTCTTTAGTTTGTCTAAGTCAGTCACTGAAAGTGAAACCTTGCCTTTTGATTTGTTGCTGGCCCTTATTTGAATGGCAAAAGGGAATCTTCACATTTGAATGTTTCAGGCCTCGTCATATTTTCCTTTTCCACTTGACAGCAATAAACAGATCTTGGCAAAATCTCAGATGCAAAAGAAATTTTAAAAATAAACCTTACTGTCATTTCTTTTGAATAATATGGCAATAAACCAATAATTCAAAGGATCACTGAACATCTAGACTTCTAAATCAAGAGCGCAGTTCCTAGAAGAGAGTAGCATTCAACTTAATTCAGTGTCAAAGAATAACTTTTTAAAGAAAACTTGTACTTGGGGAATATCAGAGGTGATTACCTGAAACTCAGAATAACTTAATAAGATAAAAAATTCATCAACCTTAGAGATGGATAAGTCATCCTGATACTATATAATTATGAGAACTTGAAAGCAATCAAGCTTTGGTTTCCTTAATAGTCTGAGTGAAGGATAAATGGTGAAGTTACCTTGGGCTCAAGGCATATAAGGGTCAAGGTGTGTCAGAAGAATATAAAAATAACTCTAGTCATATAAATAGTTGCTCAAGGAACTTTTTCTTTAATCTCTTTCCTGAAGATTTATGTATTATTATAAGCCCCTGGGGTAAAGAGAATGGATATTTAGCCATTTACATGGTAGAGGAATATTGGACAAGGAACAATACAATATTCATTATCTGTTAAATTTCTGCCTATATAGGTATGTTCTTCAGAGTCCGAGTATTCTGATTATAACTTGTCAGATATTAAACTATGCAAATAAATAGGACTGGGATAGCAGCAACCTTTCCAAGCCCTCATATTTATGAGATGGAAAGGGTTGGCCCTCAAAGTGAAGACACGCAGAATGAGATCCAGTTGGATGAGCTCTTTAATTATATTTATTGACCCTTCAACTGGAAGTCACCCAGCACCCTGGAACAGGTGCACAATGGAGATGTGAAACTCCTTTTAATGGAACTGATATTCTGCAGCATAAATCAAAAAACACAGATGTTGGCAAAGCCTGAAGGTCCCCACTTGCACCAACATGGATCACCATCTGATCCCAACTCAGTTGCAGCAACCAAGATCCTACTGGAGATCTGGCAAAGCTGTCACCCTTTGGAATGATGGAAGCTGAGATGAGAATAAAGGGCCAAAGAATAAACAATCTTGTTAATTGAGTTTGAATGATATAATTGCATGAAGGGACCAATAAAAGGCACAATAAGAAAGATGGCAGTATAGGAGCTCTGGAAATAACTGCCAAAAAAAATGCAATGAACATCACAGCATATAAACTTGGGATCTTGAGGTGTTGTTTGGGGAAAACAAATGACATTTTAGCATTTTATTTTAATTTCTTTTGTTTTTGCAATTACCTTCAAGGTCAAGATAGATGTGGGAAGAAACTCAAAGGTCTAGAAAATGCTCCATATGTCTCTGACCCTGGGGACAGTTCCTAATATAGGATTAATAAATAAATAAATAAATAAATAAATAAATAAATAATGAAGGAAGGAAGGATTTTATCATTATTATGCATATTGTAAGAATTTGCTCATTACTAGGACCTTAAGAAAACCATGGAAAGTAAGCCGTGGGGTTTCCTATTGTAATTTGAAGATAACTATTGCCTACTGAGTTACAGCAAAGCTAAGAGAGTATATAGGAATAATGCATATAAAATACATGCATGCATGTGTCTTTCTACACACTCACATATATGTGTGTGTGTTTTTTCTAAGTGCTTCACCACTTACTATGACTTAAGCTACAGAAATTTATTTTCTCCCAGTTGTGCAGGCTCAAGTCTAAAATCCAGATGTTGTCATGTTTGGTGCCCTCTGGCGACTCCTTGCCTTGCACATGACTTACCATCTTCTCCCTCTGTCCTCACATGATCATTCTCTCTGTATACACACCCTTGGTGTTTCTTTCTATACAATATTTTCTCTTCTTATATAGAAACCAGTCTGATTGTCACATCTTATTATCCTTAATGTAGCTTTGTCACTTCTATAAAATTACTATTTCCAAATACAAACTCTTTCTGAGAGATGAACCATAAAATAGTTCTTCAGTATATAAATTTGGAGGAAGATATGTCTACTCATAACATTTATAATGAGAGAGTAAGCCTTATAATTCTTACCACAAGGTAGGCAGCCAAAAACTATAATAATATTTTTATAAAGAGGATCATTATATTATTGATATGGATTTTATTTTCTAATCAAATATACTAGAATCAAATAATTGTAACTATCTGTGGGACAACTGATGTGCCGAGAAGGTAAATGCTGATTCAATATTTCTTGATGTATATCTATAATGAAGTTATCTTGAAGTATATAAATATAAGTATATAAGGAAAGTATAAAAGTGTCCCTTCTGCTCCCATTATTTTCTTCTGATTATGCTCTATTGCCACCATGTAGTGGATAATCATAGTTAGAGAACTTATGCGCCTGTTTCATTTCATGACTATTCTGCTCCACCATTATACTAACTCTGTTCCAAGGAAACAATTCACTTAAGCAATTCAGTGTTGATATAATTTTAATGTTATCAAATGAGAGTCAAATTTTACTCTTTTATCCTCAAAATTCTATGTTTTTAACCCAAGGTCAAATATTTAACAGCTAGAACAAGATATAGTAACTAGCAGAGAAAATTCTATTCATCCTTCCATCACCAAATCTGGTATAGTAACTTACATATCTGCACAGCCCAGTTTTATATAAATGAATCGCGTTTCTCGGTTAATATCCAAGTCCCAATGTCTTATAATTATATTTCAAGATTCGTGAAATCAGGTCCTTTTAACCAGCTATTTCATTTTCATTTTCTCCCTCATTAGTCTATTATTTCCGTCAGCGCATAAACATGTTATTGCTTTGCATCTCCTATTTGGAAGGACAGAAATATGTTTCTTGTTACTACATTCTAGTTACTTTTTCCTTTTCATCCTGACCTGGTGAAATAAGAAAAGGCTGTGAACCATTGTTTCTCGTTTCTCAGGCCTATTATATTTTCATCATCTGCCCCCACAGAAATCCATATTCTCATTTCTTTGTCCATGAGATACTTCTATCTTAGTAGCATTTAACAGACTCTATCCCTTATGAACATATATTTTCTTTGCTTCAGGCTTAGGATATCCAATTTGTTCTTGTCCTTCCTGCATCACTGACCAATGTATCTCATTTTTATTCCTTCTCTGATGGTCTCAAAGATCTGAACTATTGAGTTCCTCTCAGATATTAGAATTCTTATGGGATCTTTACCTTCAATTCTAGACTTCTAAGATCTTAAATTAGTAATTTTATGCTAGTCAGTGTTAGATGTAAACAATAGAAATTAAGTCCTATGCTAATATATATATTATTTATATACTCAGATATACCATACGTCTTTCTATTCTATTTACCTACAGCTTAATAGTGTTTATTTTCTCATTTTATTTATTTTCTATTTGCAAACAGCTGTCAGAAGGTATGCCTATATTCCAATTTTATTCTTTAGTACAATTGCACGCATTTTTTCTCATAAACTTTACAAATGATGGAAAAAATAACAGTTATTTTACCCTTCTTTTTTTTGAGGATTCCACAATTAGTGAACCTCTATACATCCCCAACTTATAAACTGTTAGTTCTCTATACATACCCCAACTTATAACCTGTAATTTCTCTATATATCCCCCAAATTATAACTTGTAAGTTGGACATCATGAAGAACAAACAGCTATTGCCTATACAACCGAGAGTCAACTTTATATTTCAAGAAATATATTGCACCCAATTTGTGAGTGTATGTTTGTATCTGTGTATATTCCATTAAAGCTATTATGTATTTATTTATTAGTAACAGTTTTTATTGAGGCCAATGTAAATTACAAGTCTGTCACAGTTATGTTTAAGGTCCATAGTGCCAATGAATTGGGGAAATTCTTACTATTCATGTTGACCACTTGCCAGCTCTGTTCCTAACATGCATCCCATATCTCCACCCTTAAGCCCCTGGACTGCTGGTGTCACAGGTCCTTTTTGTGTATAAAAGCTAATTTTTATTTTAACAAAACTACATTTTAGTAATAAAACTTTTCAGCTGTTCTTCATATACACATTTTTTCCTCAAAAAATTTAATTAGTTACTTTGTTGGCAACATCCTTCAATAAAACATGCTTTCTGTGGAACCAGGATTGCATAATGATCCATCACTTGGTCTGTGACTGTTCTGTGTAGGACTTCCAATTTTTCAAATGCACTGGCATGCTAGGAGATTGATCACATTTCCAAATCAAACAGAAAACTCATGCAAATTTAAATTTTCTTCTTAAAAAAAAAATGGTCTCCATGATATACTCTCTGATTAGAACTAATAATTTGAACTACCTCCATTGACCTCCCCTAGGTAATAGTATATGTAATTCAGATGCCTGTACTAGTATCACCTCATTAGAAGGTCTTTACATTTTCAAATACTTTCCCCTTATTTTTTTCACGATGAAACCATAATTACAAGGGACTTTAGGAAGTCTCACTAGAAAAGACCTCACCATACTGCAGAGTTAGTTGTTCTGCCAAGCATCACCTATGCTGGCTCACATTGAAGCACTATAATCTTTCTCTATCATGGAGAATGCCAATTAATTCATGACTCTGATGTCTCATTTTACTATTAGACAAACATTCATGTTTAAATCTTTTCACAACTGCTCTGATTATCAGAGATTTGGGTAGATGAGGGGAGGGCATGTTACTGACTGGTATCATCACCTCACCCCCCTACTAGAGAACAGACAAGAAGATTTGGTTGAAACAGCCAACCAAGCACATAACCATCATTGATAATGATGGTGTTATGCAAGTAGATCCTGTTAGTATTAATTTCCTACCGTTCATCCTCCAGAATTTACTAACATGAAAAGCAACAATACTTCTCATCTTTTTAATGTTGACAATGAACTAATGAACCCATTAACTCATTGAGCCAGATTGGTCTCAGCAAGTTAAGGGCTTTGGGAGGTCTATTAATCCTTTAAGGCCACTGGAGCAACATTTGCAGCTAATGGGCCTGTGTCCCTAACTTACAATCAGGGGGACTGGGATATTGTTAGAAAATAGAAGTCATTAATCCTCAGTGTACCCACAGGGGCAGGTGAGAATGACTTTGCGCAACTTGATGAGAAAATGTGTTTTGTTTCCTTTTTTTTTTTTTAAGACCAGAGAGAAACTCAGAGTTAAAACTAAGACTGGAACTCAAAATTTTCATTAAGTAGTCTATTTTGAAACTTGAAATCTTGCCTAAATTTGTTTGGAGTTTTAGTGTAGCTGAGTGTAGATAGGTAAGAAGCTTTGTTCTGGGGCTAAGAGAATTCTAGAACTTGGATGCTACTCCTTTTTGACATTAGGAAAATAAAATTGTGATTTGGTTTCTGGCTTATTCTCTGTGTATGTACTTCTGACATTATGTAGAATTTCCTCTGGAAGTTATTGGTTTGGGTTGGGAGAGAATGTGAAAAGGACCTTTCCAACAGGATTATTGCTCTGCAGAACTGGACAAAGTGTACTAGGAATGAAAGAGTCCTACCATCCAAAAACTGCAACTGACTTAAAGGAAAAGGATTAAAATCCACTTCTCCCTAGACTGAACAACAACATTAGCATATCCTCGGAATCTGAATAGGACTCACAACGCATCTACAACCTGATCTCTTGAGCTTGAAGGCTGAGCAATGAACAATGGTCTGTAGAGTTCCTTCTATAGATTTCCAATTTGGCAAATGATTAGTGGTTGAATTGCTGAGTTCAAATGGGGGGAAATTTGGGTATAAATCCCATGGTAGAGCTGAGGTTGGAATGATATGTGATTAAAGTGATTAAGTGTAGCAGGACAGCCCCTGAAGAGGTTGACTGATGGAGGGATGGAGAATGAGGCCCTTTTCTTCCAGCTCGGAGCACGTGTCTGCCACCCTGTCTAGCCCACGGTTCTGAGGTGAAACGGCGGGTAAACAGCTCGCAGACAATCAGGCTCGTGGAAATATTTGCTTTATTTGGATGGACAAAACTGAAGTCCAAAGACTCCGATTCAGTTCCAGCCAGCAAAAGCCTCTCGCCTTCCACAGACCCTTGCTCTTATAGTCCAGAGTCAGGTCCCACCCAATGGTGGGATCAGATACCAACCAATGGTGGAAGCAGAATCAGGTCCTACCCTAGGGTGGGGGCAGAATGCCAGGTCACACCCTAGGGTAGGGCACAATCACCTAATCAGATTAGGGTGAGCAACATAGTAATCCCCCAAAATATTTACATACGCAACAATTAAGAAAGAGAAAATCCATTATCTGTAAAGATTGTATAGCAGGGGCATGCCCCATTGTTCCACCTAAAACCATGTGGTATAAGTGGGAGGAGATGCCTGAGTGTTGAAGTATGAATCTGTGGCTTACAATTGTATTTGTAAACTTCTATTTATTATGCATAAAAAACCATAAATTCTCAAAGATTTAATGTCTGGTGGCTTCCTCTGTATTTATCCCATAGATGCAACACACATAGCTTTGAGAATAAAGAGAAATCATCATTTTCTTCCTTTCTAAATTAATCCAAGTTGTCCAGAGCTATGGCTCAGTGAAGAGCACCACAACCAAGAGTATAACCCTGACCTTCTCAAGCACAGCAAAGAATAAACAATAAGAACAATTGTAAATAATAACAATGATTAGGTTTTTTTTAAATCTGGTCTTTTATCAGAAAGTGTTATCTATCAGAATATATTATTTTGGTCACCTCCAGGAATTCTCTGTCACTTAGCTCTTTTTCTCAGTCATACCTTTCGTTGGTGCCATTTATGTGCCAAATAAGAAGGAAAGCTTTTATTTTAGCAGTAAGTAGCATCCAGTACAGTAAAATCACATCAAACTTGTTGACAAAACCACGGAGAATTCAGTCAAAGAGAGTCATGATTGCCTTTTGGACAAAAAAATAGCCTAGAGCTAAGATTTAAAACACAGGGGTTTTGCCTGTTTGAATAGCAGTATTTCACCTCTTTTCAAGCCACCTCTGTGTATCTGAACCTATGGATATATTAATAATTCACTTTGCTTCAGAAAGGCTGCAAGCCTGTGTTAACACTATGAGCCACAATGCATTTAGAAATATGCAGATAAATGCCAAACAGTTCTATATGGCTTAGTATAGTTTCTTTGTACCAACCTGAGTTCTATCCTTAGCACCCCATCTGATCTTAAGAGCCCCATTAAGAGAGAGCCCTGAACCAGAGTGTGGGCCCAAAACCATTAGAGAAAAAAATACCTATTCAAATGAAAACTTTGATTCAATAAAAAGTTAGACTAGAAAAGACAAAGATGAAATTAAATCAACATTGTTCAGATCATAATTTTGCTTGGTGGAAATGGTTGGAATCATTTATTGAAGTTTTTCAAATTAAAATGTCAGGAGGGATGATAATAACAATGATGATAGTGATAATGTCATAGTCAGTTCTTGTTCATTGTGTGCCATGTACCCATCATGATGACTAAGAGAGTATTTAGCTGCGTTATTTCTTATTTTGTCCCAAACGAGTTCAGGTAGAGAAGTTGCTCCTCTGTCACAATTTTAGCCAAGTGAAGTTCCTCCAAGAAACCCTATTTGAAGCCTATTGATTTTGTTCCAGATATGCAGGACTCTGAGGTAATGTCCTAACCTTAAGATATATTTTAGGGTGTTGACTGGCATGAGTCATTCTCTCCTCAAAGCAATGTTCCACAAATTCTTTTTTAGATATTTTTTATTAAGTATTTATGTTCACTGTAAACTAGCTGGAATTGTTGAGGTCTACACTACTTGCTAAATTCAGCTTAAAGCTCAAGGTGGAATTGATTCCATCTTATAAATGTGATGAGAATTATCAAGGACATATCAGCAAACAGGTCATCCACTCAGAGAAAATGTAGGGGAATTACAAAGACATTTTTTCATAAACTAATTTTGAAATGTTTTTGAGCTCTGGAAGAATAAATAATTGATATCGCATTAATTTATGCATCCATACCATCCTAAAGCTTTTCTTTAGATGTACCAGGTACGAGAAGCATGATAGAAAAATAAAAACACTTCTAGAAACTCTCCATAGATGAGGGTAATATTTACACATATATACTAATGAGTAATAAGTTAGTATGTTCTCAGCAGCTTAAGAATAAAGTGAAGTAAAATATAATTAAGTCACAAGCAGATGTGCAGTAGGTAGGATCATGGATCTATGTTGTGGGAACAGATGAAAGAATATCTCTTGAGGAAATGGCATCTAAGTTTTAATTGGAAAGAATAATAATATTTAGGAAGTCTGTGCCACAATAATTCTAGTCCTATTCCTCAAATACACTTCAGTAAATATTACAAACTATTAACCAAGATCATTAAAAGCAATCAGTACCAGTAAGACACTTTCTGAAGCCTCAGACCTCCTGGACATAAAGTGGCCAAGGGTACTTTATTTAACTGAAAAGATGGCAAAGAATTATGAATGTTTTGTGTTTGCTGCCATATTACAGGTGAGCTTCACATTTTTTGTCTTTGAACTGATTCTAGACTATCTAAGTTTCTTCTCTGGTGATATTTACTTAAATATGTATCTTCACCTGCTTGAGGTTCTGCTTAGATTTAAGCCTGTGACTATCCCTGGGTCTTCCCTGCAAGAAGTATGGGGTGAAGGTCAAGAAGCAGGTTCTGGAGCAGAAATACCTGGTTTAACGTTTACCTCCAAGCCTAATTAGTTGTGTGATTGTGTCCAAGTGATTGAAACTCTCTATAGAATGAGAGCTTATTGCTACACCTCTGAAAGTAGAAGTGCTCATTAATCATCTACTAAGAATAAGGGAGTCCAAGCAGGCAAAGCAGTAAATACAGTTCCTTGCACACACCAAGTTTTGAGAAGAGCATCTAGGATAGAGTGCCTGTCTTGCATGCCTGAGACGCTGAGTGTGATTCCTGGCACCACTTCTATCATTTCCATTTTTGCAGGTGTGGTTCTCAGCCCACAGCCGAAGTGTGACCCCTTGCTGAGTGCAGCAATCACAAGAGAAAGAAAAGAACTGGGGTAGGGGGTGAGGTGATAATTGTTTTTACAAATACACGACGGAGTTGACTGTCTTTCCTCATTTTTCCCTAAATGCCTTAGTTGATCCATGATGTTTCTATTAGGAGTCAAATTGTGTCCCCTAAAAGTTTATATCTTCAAATCTTTACTCTTGGGTACCTGAATTCAGCCTGGAAATGATTCATCACAGATGCATGTAGATCAAATAAGGTTCATTCCGAGTCCTAGATTCAACACAACTGATGCCATTATGAAATAGGAATGGCCCTTGTAGCTGAGGGCAGAAGTGCATATACAAGCAAGTGCACAGAGGGTGGGAAAATAATAGTAGCTGGGAGAAAGAAGAGCTGGGAAAGACCCTTCTCAAGCAATTTATGGTTAGAAATGTGACACCTAGATTTCTGTTATTTCAGCCTCTCAGTTTGTACTGTCATGTACTGGGAACCCAGGACACTCCTTAAACTATTCCCCTTCCTCCTTCACCATGTCCAGCTATTCCTAAAAGCTCTCACCTTATATTTGGCTTTTATCTTCCTTTTCTTTTCCAGAGCACTTGTCTAGATTTGGGGGTAAGTCATCAGTCGATCAGAAGGCCAAATTACTGTCTTCAAAGAAATTTATGGTTGTGATAGATTGGCTAAGAAGAATATTTTTAATCAAAGAAAAATTCTCATCATCTTTAATAAGGATAAAAGAGTGGAGACTGGCAAGAGATTTTATTAGATTAATTTATTTCTTTGCATTTCTTACACCGTGTTCAGGAGGCCCTGGAACCTCTTCCCCACACATGGACCCATCCATACAACAGTGCCAAACAGGCCCTTCAGTTCAGAGAATTATTTCAGCCACACCAACATTGCCGTTGGTCCTCTAGGAGTGTACTTGGCAATGTTCAGATAACTATGTAGTGCAAGGGATTGAAATGGGTTGGACCATTTCATATCTAAGACAAACCTTTGGACTATTTGTCCAGACCTTGCAAGATATTGAACATGGATCCAGTAGGGCCTAGTGATAATAGATAGAAGCCTATAGCAGTTTCTTGACAACTCATGGCTTCTTGGTTCAGTAAGTTCCCAACATTGGGTGTGGAGGGAGTCTAAGACACTGTCTGTTTGCAGGGCTGCTCTGGGAATAAAGGAGAGAGGAGAGTGTAGGTAGGTGAGAGAAAGTCCCCTCCACCTCTTCATATCCCATTTTGCAGCAAAAATGCCATTTAAGGCAAAACTAGAATACATACCTAAATGATAAAAAAAAAATATCAACACAATCTTAAGTCAAGTCAATGTTCTTTTCATGTATTTGATAGAATCAATTTTATTTGGGATACTAAAATTATATGACATAATTTGCCAAGTTTCCCTAAGCCTGAGTTTATCTGCACACCAGTGGTATTTTCAGGGTCATTTTGAACGTAAGATGAATTATTCAACATATGTTTTGGCATTGCTTATTATTTGTCAAGTATTCACTGTATTGTATGTTTAGGACACAGGTAAAGCATTTTAAAATATAGAACAAGTGTTTGATCAAATTGAAGATGCTTTATTCAACATATAAAAGTTTGAGGAAACAACTAAGGAAGTGAATTTAAGGTTATTATCATAAGAATTAGACTTGAAGAACAAGGAATTCAAAGCTCTAATGTATAGAGGTGAAAAACGAAAGTGTAGTGTGATAGATGACACCTTTTAAATGTAATTTAGAGGAGTAATCAATGCCTACATCTGCTATTTAACATCCATTATGTGCTCTTAACTGTGAGTAGATCAGGTGAGTGATTTCCAAAATGACATAGCTCCTGGTCTCAGGGGAGATGAAACATATGTACATGAAATAATCAGTGAAAATATGTTTCGATTAGACAGTGCCAAATACCTGGGAAAAAATGAAAAGTTCTAGGAGTAAATGAAAAAGATACTATCATCATGCAACTTGGATTCATAGAAGAACCAAGAGGATCTGTGGAGTTTGAAATGACTTTTTCTGAGTCATGGACACTGGTAACTAGTGCAATTTTCCTTTCTGGGCCACTGACGAGATTGTGTCTTCTGACTCCATTGTGGTTGCTAGGTCGTGTCATTGGTTCTGATGATGAATCAAAAGCAAGCGTGACTTGAGTCATTTCCTCGTCAAGTCATTATTTGGCAATCTGAGTTTCTCTGTCATTGTCCTTATCCTCAGGCATGGCAGTGAGAAATGCTCTAAATGGCCACTTTATCCTTTGAATCTGTATGGTGTAAGATTAGCTCCATACTGATGCTCCAAAGACACAGTGACTTGCACATCAAATGAACCAGTGATAGGAATGGAGGATTGTGCAATGGTTAGTGTATATGCCCAGTGTGTGCCTGCACTAAGTTCAATTTATGGCACCACATAGTCCCACCCAAGAATCATTAATTGCAGCCCTGGAGGCCCCAAGCATTGTGGTGGCCCTGGTTATCCCCAGCACTGTAGGGCTGGCTGAAGCAGTATCACATCCTTGTGGTGCTTTGGACCATTGGCCAAGTTGCCTAAGAATCATTGATTGGTATCACCCCCAGGCTTTCAGGGTTCCACTTGGAAAGTCTTCCCTCAGATATAAATGTCAAATAATGTCAAAGAAATTATAGTAAAAATAAAATAAGCCTGTGCTGTTTTAAAGCACTGAAAGAGTTAGAGATTGTTTTGTTACCATGCATAACCAACTGATTCTTACTGATTCATCATTCATTTGAGAAAACATTAAACAAGAAGCATAGAGATATGATAATGTAGAAACTTAAGTAGGACAACTTCCTTCAGAGAATAAAAACCTTAATGTAAAAAAAAAAATAAAAGGAGATTCTAGGGACAAAAAAAGATGAGAAAGACCAGCTTGCAGGGAATTTTACATGCCCCAGTAAAAACTGGGAACTTCTCTCCGAAGCCTAATGCTTGTGTAGATACAGGCTAGATGTGAAAAGTTAATTTAATGAGGCAATGGCCCATGAGAATTAGAAAGGATGAAAATGAAGCCAACCAATAAGAGCAGATGGGCTTGAGGAAAAATGTTTCCTCTAAACTGGTGGTGTCACTTTGCATTCAACACAGAGTTGAAGGAGAGAAAAAGAGAGAGAGAAAGAGAAAGGAAGAGAAACAGAGAGAGGGGAAGATGAAAAGAAGAAAGCATGCACAAAACAAAATGCATGCTAATCTGCTAATCAAGGCAGAATTTATAGATTCACCTCTAGCCATTTGAGCTATTGGCTTAATATGTTAGACTCTAGGGGAAAACTCTTGGACCTCTGATTTTGCCTTCATCATATTTGAGTAATGGTTCTTGTTAGCCCTATACTAATGTCCTCTTTTTTCAAAAGTGAAGCCTGGTAATAAAATTTTTATTGTAATCCAATGCTAACATGATTCTTCCAAACTAAGAGTTATGTTTAGTGGAGTGAAGCCACCCAAGAAAATATTCAGGCGACAAACTAAGAAAGATAAGTTTAGTGAAAAGAATGCCCTGCAGGATGAATGTTTAAAGGGGGCTTTCTAATAAATGACCATTTTTATTCTCTCTTGTCTTTTACTTTTAAATTTCAAAGTATTAGCTTTCAACTTTTAATTACTTGAAGAAGCACCTGAGTACACATTGAAAACTTGCAGACCCTTCATATCTCCTTCTGAGGATTGCTGATCTAGCAAGATGAAAGAAGAGAGATTCTAGACTAGATATGTTTGTCATTTCTTCTTCTGTCCCAGATTCATATGTAGAATACTGACTTTCTGTGTGAGGAGGTAGAACTTTTAGTGGGTTTGAGATCCTAAAGATGGGACCATCCTGAATAGAATTAGTGGCCTGCTTATCAGATTCCATAGAACTCTCTCACCCTTACCACATTTGAGGACACAACAAGTGCATGGACCCATCAACCATCAACTAGGTCAAGGTCTTCACCAGTTATGAAATCTGCCAGCATCTTAATCCTGTTCTTTGCAGCCCTCATAGTGAGGAAATAACAACTCGTCTTAGCTACTGAGCTTCTTGTATCTTTGTTCTAGCAAAAGATTGGGTCAAGGGAAATGAGAAGTCACTCCAGTCATGTGTATAGGGAATCTACAGCCCTCAGTTGTAGGGACACTGATCCATAGACTCCAGACTCTACCATGAGCTTTATGAAAACAGTGAGGGCTATTGTCATCATGTTGGCTTTCCTGACACTTATCAAATTCCTTGTTCATATGAGATAAAACGGGATAAAATGAAGTGACACTGGTTGAACAGAGCAGAGTCACATGCTAGTCCTAAGTCTTATTAGAGAAAGGCAGGGGCTGCAACACCAGTAGACTAGGCTTGGTCCTCTGAACATTGGAGATAATAACCCTTGTGTCGCTGGGGATTAGGGAGCTTATAGGAGGTTGTGTTTCCTTGGAGCGTGGCAGAGTGTGTGAGGCCAAAAATTTGCAATAGAGCTTGGTTCTGTTATGATGATACTATGACCAGCACACAAGAAGGTTACAACTGGCATTTCTGACCTAGAAAGAAGAACAAATAGACTCAAAGTTCCTCTTGATTGATTAAGGGTTGAGGCTCAACCCCAGCACCCCTCTACCGCCTTGCTCCAGATCTCCAGGGCTTCCCTGGGCCACATGCTTGGGCAAGCCAGCGAGTTGGGTCCCTTGGCGGAGCTTGAAGGTACCCTAGGCTTTCCCCCATTCCCCATTTGGCTCCTTAGGGAGGGTCTGGGTGGGGCTCTGAACTTCGAGCCTCCCAGCTTCTTGAAGGATCTCTTTCCTTCCTGGGAGACTGGAGTCTAGCAGCATGGGGTTCGGCAGGCTTCCACCATGCCAGAGGCCTTCTTAACCAGGCCTAGGGGGGTGCGGGACTTGGGTAACCCCAGCACCCCTCTACCGCCTTGCCCCAGATCTCCAGGGCTTCCCCGGGCCAAATGCCTGGGCAAGCCAGCGAGTTGGGTCCCTCAGCGGAGCTTGAAGGTAACCCTAGGCTTTCCCCCATTCCCCACTCGGCTCCTTAGGGAGGACTCCTTCTTGAAACAGTCACTGGTAATCTCTTACCAGTCTATATTTTCAAAACCGCACAAGATACATTAATAGTACTCATTATCATTGAATTATGTTTTATGTATGCAGAATGTCCATTTTGTACTCTGCCCTTTCGCACACCCCTACAAAAGATCATTTTTCTCTTTAATATCTCTTAACCCCTATCATCATTACTCCTCATTTACCCTTTTTAACTTAAGTACTGTAGAGTCCTAAGTCACAGACCAAAGTGATGCCCTGGAGTTAACACCCACCCAACTATTCCAAAAGGCATAAAAAGGACATGTATGTCTTTTTAACATTTTGTGTGTGTTTTGTTTGACGGCTATAACTTTTGCTGAATATTTTCTTATACAGTGACGATCCCCCCCCTTTTTCTTATCTTCTCTTTGTGAACTGTTCAATATGGAATTTGGTGTGAAAAAATCCCTCAGTTTAATGCTTATGTTTGAACCAAGTCATGGGTATTGTTGGACGTGTTCTTACACTCCCATATACTCTGATAACACCACGTGGCTTTATTTCTTGTTTGTATAGGCACACTAAAACGGGAAAATACTATACATACAAATAAGTTCTTATCTAATTGAGATGGGAACACACAAATCTTTTAGTGCAATGGAACCTTACACCCTGAACATTGACATAAAGACCTGGCACAGGCCTCAGAAGAATGGGCATTCTCCATTTACCCCTGATCTAGAGAAGACATCTACAAAACATCCAAGGTTGACTATAATATCACCTGGAGGCAATCCTCTACCTGGGAAGACCCTACCGCTGCTCTGAGATCGACCTACTCAAAAGAGACTTCCCTTACACTGAGAAGACTTAACAACAACAATGACCTGCTTACTGGACAGGGCTTTCTGTATTGCCCTTTAATTGTGAGGTGAAACTAGAGGATACTCCACACCAGCCTGACTTCAATGTAGGATGTGCAGATTCCAGGATCTTTAATACAGAAACTTGATGCCAACAATAGGACTGCGTGAAAAATAAAACTGTATTGGCACTACAGACATTGACTTGGATTGAATAAACTAGTTTGCCTGGAGCCTAGAGTTGGTCTTATGCCAGGAAACTTCAGGGGTAGGGGTCTCCTTGTATTTAGACCAAGGCTTTTTCTTTCCATGTCCCCAATATTTTGGTGGGCCTATGCAAACAATATTTGCCACTCTAACACCGTTTTTACTGTGCCCTTTTGACTAATCCTTAAAAAAAAAACCTCTTAAACTTTTGATGTTAACTTAAACTAATATATGTGCATGAAAATATAAAAAAATACTATGCCTTCAATGTTTAAGGAGTCACATAAATCTCATGGCTTTAGGTTGTTTTGTGTACTTCTAAGAAATTTTATAATGTACTACAATCTAGGAACTTGTGGACAAAGTAATTGTACAAGGGTTCTGTCTTATTTTTCTTAATGTTCTTTGACTGTAAGTTCATTATTTTGGCATCAGCAAGGGGATTTCTTCTGAGAACTCTGTTTATGGTTGATTATCCTTTCACTGTAACTTTACCTTGTCCTTTTTGCATCATTGTTCTCATAATTAAAAATTAAAAACAAGGATTGAGGCTCTAACTTCAACATCTTTTGCTGGTTATGATCAGATATATCAAATGATAAATTATTTGGAGAATTTGGTATAGATCTGGTGTCCACAGTCAGACATTCTGGCTTTTCAGCACCAGAGAAACAAGTATAGGATAGTCTTATTGTGATGCTGTACTTGGAAGTTTTTTTAATCAGGAAAAAATATGATTCTATGGCAATATTCCAGAGCAATAGTAGAGTGAAGTACAGTTCTAGCCATGCACAGCTGACCTGGTACTTAATCCCTGGTACCAGAGATGGCCCTTGAGTCTTGCCAGGAGTGGTCCTGAGAGCAGAATCAAGAGTAGGCTCTGAGCACTGCCAAAATGAAAACACAAAAAATCTAAACAATGTGGTTTTACTTGTGTTCTAAATATTAACCAAAATTAATAGAAATTCCATCTAAAACCTAGGGAGGGGAAACACAAAGACATGGATGAAAGGAATAGGAGTAGTTCCTTCTTCACTCGGCTAAAATGGAAAAGTTTCATAGAAAGTATGTGAGTCATAATTTATCCCTATTGCTATTATTATCAATACTATTACCATATAACTTTGTATCTGATTAGTCTCATAAGCCTTTATTAGGTTTTACCATGTGATGGACCCACTGCTAAGGTTTTTTGTTTTTTTTCCTATAATGGCTCATTAAATCCTGACAGAAATCCCTGTGAGATTGGTACTGTTTTTATCATCATTTCAACACAATTTAAATGTTTGTTCAAGGAAGTGGTGCCAAATCTAGGATTATGTCTAATGAACCAACCTTAGGACAATGTTAAAATAGGCTGGTAGTTCCATCGTAAAAAAAAGAGCAAAATATGAAAATGTGAGCCTCTCTAGGTGAGAGCATTTGCTTTTGACACAACACATAGATAGGGGTACACTGCCTTTAACTTGATAAAAAAGTGTCCATAAAATGCAAAATAAAATAACCATTTAAAACAGAGATGAAGAGCATAGGTGTATTTTCCTATTATGTTTTAGCCCCAAAATGAGAAATTACAGTTCAAGTTCTCCTGCAGCTTAATTATAGGCCTCTGTACTTTCAACAATACATGAAGTACTAATAATAGGGGCCATCAGAAAACAATTTCCCTGGAGACCACCCAACTCCACCGGGTCTGTTTAGGACAAGTGATAAGGAAACAATGTTCTATATGAAGGAACAGCGGGCCCCTAGACAGTACCAACCTTTTTTCTTGTTAATGAAGTAAAATGAACATTTTTACTGGGAAAAAAAAATCAACAACAGAAATGAAAAGCCATTCTTGTTACTAACCTCAGGGCTGCAAAGGAAATTCCATTCAGCCTGTTAGCTGGGAAGTGATAAGGCACCATCAAGAGACCTTGCCCTGTGCTGCTTTGGCAGAAAGCATGAAGAAGAAATGGTCCTATTTTTAAAGGCTTTTCTACTTCTGCTATGATTTGGACCCTGCTCTAAATCATCTTTGAATCAAAAGAGCAATTCTTTTTCAAGCACTTGGCTGGGATGTTGAAGATTCCTTGGAAAATGTTCAACAAATGTCATAAGCTCCATGTAAATAGAAAAAATGCAGTTATGCAAAAGGAATGTCAAAGGAAAGCTTAGTATTATTCACCATTTGTTCTCTAGGAGGGAGGAAATACATTTATTATAATGTGTAAGAACCTCACAAAATCAGACGTTGAGTAGTGCAGTGTGGTATGTGGATAATAGCACATAAGTATCTCTAGAATGAATTGATGAATGAAAAACTTATATGTAGAAAAGCTCACTAAAAGTAGATAAGAATTTTAAATATACATAATAAATGATCGCATCTACCATTTTAAAGGTAATCTTTTAGCACTGGTTTTAAAATGTGATGAATATTAACCTTTGTTGTTAGATATGGAAAATGAAAGAACCATTCAAACCCAGATTACAACAAATGTAGCAAATTCAAATTCTGTTATCTCAGAAAGGATATATGAAGAGAATGCTTGTGCAGTGTGGGGGAAAGACTAGGGTCTACTAGGTGGGCTGAAGTAGTAGAGAAGGGATGAGGACTGAAAGATTAGGCAGAAGAGTGCAAATCTTTCCCCAAGCTATCTATAAGTTATAAGATCTTTGTTCATTCTCAAGGTCATCTTGGGATCTGATACTCTGAATTCTAAGACCTCCAAGTTGGCCCCAACTGAAGAACTTAATTGCTCCAATCTACCACCCTCACATTATAAATGCTTTTATGTTTGATTGTATTTGCTATTAGCATGGAGTGTCATACAAAACAGAATCACACAGGAATCAATTGTAAAGCTAATATTATTCATTTTTAGTCTTCAAGTTATCATCAATCTGCCTCCATATACTAGCCATCTTGGTAGCCAGCATCTCCCCTCTACATGATTAAATCTCTTCTCCTTTTCTATTTCTTGAAACCTCTTTTCTTCTTTCTCCACATTTAAGTTAACTTGTTCTAGGAATCGTTTCAGTCTTTGCTTTATGTCAAGCCTGGAGCTTTTTCTGTATATAAAAACCACATGATAGAGATATGCCATCAAGCAAAAACAATTCTCTTGAACAGAATTCTAAAGCAGACTCAAAATAAACTTTACATCCCAACCCTCACTAGCACATCAGGACAATGAAAATCTGTACTGAAAGGCAGGTTGACTGCTTGCCATTGTTACCTTGCTAACCATTACCTTTTATTTTTCAAAGTTTGAGCTATGGGTTTTCTAGCAATGAGATGAATCTCAGCTCATCACAAAGCTGCCAACCAATCAATCATGATACTATCCTAATTAGAATGAGAAGTGAGAGGAAGTGCCACACTATCAAGCTGCTGATAGTGGGTAAGTAGAGTACCATTGAGCATCAGAAAAGATCCACTATAAGGATGATGATACCATCTTCCTAATCTCCTGCTTTGTAGCTAAATAGACAGAGCTCACCCCTTAATTTTCCCTAACCTGATTGGCTGAAGCACATTATAAGTATCCTAGTCTCACCTAAAATAAATAAATAAATAAATAACAGATAGCTATCTCCGAGAAGTTACTCCTAGAGGAGCAATCCTTATGCGCTCATCCTCAGTTGTCCCATACCATGGTAAGCCACTTGGTCACAAGTTCACCTGAAATCTGACATCACTAGCTTCATCTATACTGCTTGACTAATGAAGCACCCCACCAGTAAGTGCTCAGGGAGGTCAGGACCCATTAGGGTTTCATAGGGTGTAGACACTTATGTCTACCAGTCCAACAAAGCACCCCCTCAACTTTAATCTTCCTGGAATGAGACTGATCCCCATGTCCCAGATTTGGAGGGAGCTTAAATTTCAGACTGAGATGGTATTATGTTCTTCATGGGAAAAGAATCAATCATGGCCACTCCTCGAATTTCCCAGGTTTGATTGAAGCTTCTTCTCCCAGAAGAGAATTTTATGAGAAGACAGTAGAGTTACATGGTTTTATTTTAAAAGAGTGAGGCAGAAGAAACAAAGAGAGACGAGAGGCTTTGCTAAGAGAGGAAATAATGAGGAGAGGGGCCATTGAAGAAACTATTCACCTCAATTTGGGATGTGGGCTTATCTTCAATGAAAAGAGCCATCAAGTTAAAGGTGGAAAGTTGCACAACTGAAGTAGAAAGGTGTGAACAATACCAGAATGAAGTGTCCTCCACTTGCTTTTGCAAGAACGATTGTATAGGCCTTTTCCAAGCTGCCCTATTTATTTTTTCTGTGCAGAGAAGAGCTCTGTTATTAGGGCATTATGGAACAGAAAGATCTTTAAGTTCCAGGTCCTCCTTTCAGTCTTTTTTTATTTTTCTCCTTTCAGTCTTAATACCTACTCACTTTACGGGGTCCAGCCTTCTCTCTGAGGTCTGGTATCACTCAGAGTCTTGTCAAGTCATACCATTTTGTATAAGGAAATCATCTACAAAAGGGGTTTGGGCTGGAAATCCCAGCCTTTGAGCACGGTTGGGGTGGGTAGCAGGAACTCCTTTTCAGAGCCTTTCATGTTCCATTAATATTCTGGAACCAATAATAGAACTCAGAGAAACTTTTGTTTTGTTTTGTTTTGTTTTTTAGCCACATCCAGTGATGCTCATGGGTTACTCCTGGCTATGAGTTCAGAAATCGCTCCTGGCTTGGGGGACCATATGGAATGCCAGGGGATCGAACCGCAGACCATCCTTGGCTAGCACGCACAAGGCAGATGCCTTACAGCTTGCGTCACCGCTCTGACCCCTCAGAGAAACATTTTATGTCCCATTTTACTAGTCTGGTATAAAATCATATTTACTCAAAACAGCTCGATGAAGAAATGCATAAAGCAAGGGTTAAAGAATTACACACTTCAAAGCCTTCTCTGGCTGTGTCGCACTTTCTAAATCTCCTTCAACTCAGAAACTCTCTGGATTCAGACTATTTGGTTTGGTTTTATGGGGGGGGGGTCTCATTACTCACACATGATAGATTGAATCACTGGTCATTGTGGTGTTTGATTCAGCCTCCAGGTCCTCATAGAAGACAGGAAAGTGGACAGAAAATTAGAATCCATAACTCACATGGCTTGCATCTGGTTGATGCTCATAGCAATCAGCTCAGTTCCTTGGGTATTTTACAAAAGGCCCCTCTTTTTTTTTTTTTTTTTTTTTTTTGGTTTTTCGGGCCACACCCGTTAGATGCTCAGGGGTTACTCCTGGCTACGCGCTCAGAAATTGCCCCTGGCTTGGGGGGACCATATGGGACGCCGGGGGATCGAACCGTGGTCTTTTCCTTGGCTAGCGCTTGCAAGGCAGACACCTTACCTCTAGCGCCACCTCGCCGGCCCCAAAAGGCCCCTCTTTAACATAACAAAAGAACAAATTTAGGATCTCATCATTTAGGTCATTCTTAAAGGTCTTAAATTCCAGAAATAAGGCTAAAGGCCATGTGAAGGAATTTTCTTTGTTTTAAGAATGAACACATGTACAGAATTACACCTGCACACATAATATACATACATACATGCATGCATACAGACATACATAAAAAGATACATACATACTTACTCCTGAACCCTTTCAACAAGATATATCTTTGATGACTGACTTAATGTTTGCTGGAAGGTTCCATATTTTCAGCGATAATAGCAGATTTGAACCTAAAGGAATTTGGTACAGGATTATCAGCTTCCTCCTGTTCCTCTCCTCTGATCACAGTACCTATGAGACCACTTTGACTGCTCTCTAATCTTATTTCTGGTCTGGCAAAGGCACTATATAGAAAGCCCTTACTTCTAAGGCTACTTGGGTATCAAGATAAATTTTGCAATTTACTTCCAGAAAGATAGTAGCTTAAGTGCAGGGTTGCCTGCCCCAAAGCTCTCCCAGGATCTGACAAAAAGGGAATGAAAGCCCAAATAAGAAATGGAAGGTTCAGAGCAGAGAAGACAGCCTCGGTTTGAATTCAACATGCAACTGGAGAAGACTCGTCCTTTGTAATGAAATTTGGACTGAATGAACTTGGTCAAAGGCATTATATGCAACTCTCCTTAAGTCTCTGCTCTGTCAGTGCTCACTGCTGCCAATGAAGTCAGTAAGATTAAAACCACAGCGGCTTCCACTCATGTATCTTTTGCAGGAGTTCAAGCACTTGTTACCTGTCCAGTGAAAATCACAATTCTTTATCACTCAGAGTTATTTGCCTCTCCATTTTGGAAGACAAGGAAATAGTTGCAAATTCAGTTACCACCCTTGCCCCTTAAATGCCCTCTACTCTTGGCATATGTTGGCATTATTTTTTGAAGACTTTTGTTTAACATCTCTGGAGCATTACTCTAAAAATGGAAGAATAAAACATATCTTAGAGAAACAACTTGTGTCATGTGACAATGTAAATGCTTCCCCGGACTGGAAAAGTATCCTAAGTTCTCCACAGGAAGTCTGGCAGGCACCATTTTCTTGCACTCCACTTGAGCCTTAAAATAGCGCCATTGGTCTGTGGTCTGTCTCAAGACCCCAAAAACAAAAGGCAGAAAAGACATCTGTACTTCTATATTCATGGCAGCACTATTCACAATAGCCCAGATCTGGAAACAAGCACATGTGGCCAAGAATAGATGAAGTGATAGAGAAACTATGGTATAACTACACCAAGGAATACTGTGTAGCCATTAGAAAAGATGAAGTCATACAATTTGCTATTATGTGGATGAATCTAGAAAGTATCATGCTAAGTGAAAGAAGAAAGGAGAGGGACAGACTTAGAATGTCTAACTCATCTGTGGGAGTTAAAGACACATAATAGGGGAGATGATAGAAATGAAGGTAATACCCAAAGATCATAGAAAGATAATAGAAGTTCTTAGTAGGAAGTTTACTACTATGTAGTGAGAAGAGGGATAGGAGAGGGAAGGTATCACTAAAACAATAATAGAGGGACAAGAATTAGGTACTGAAAGAAAGTAAAGTGGTTTGCAAGAAGCCCTATCAATAACAGTATTATAAACCACAGTGCCTAAAGGGGGATGTGTCAAAGAGGCAGACTGGGGCATAGGAGGAAAACTTCTGACAATGGTGGAGGGAAGTGGGCACTGGTAAAGGGATGGGTGATTGAATCTTATTGTAACTGTGATTCAACAAATGAAGTAATGCCAGTTTTTCATGGGCTTCCTATCTGGTATGACTTTCATTTTATTTCTTTGGAATTGGTCATTTTTTATTTTTTAAAAATAGACTCTGAAAGTTTGCCTCTTACATCTTTATTAGCTGAAAACCTGCATCTGTGAACGTTGGTAATCTCATCTCCCTTCAAGATCTCTGCAGACTGCTAATTCCAGTCCTCCTTCCCACCTGGTTTTCTTTTTTAACTTACTTTGGGATGTTTCCCCAAATACAATTGTCTTTTTTCAGTGAGTTTAGAGGAAGCAAATAGCCTCTGCATGCCAATAAGTTTCATTTCACCCTTATACTTGATTGATCATTTGACTAGGTAGACAAGTCCATTACTTAAAATAATTCTCCCTCAGAAGTTTGAAGTCGTTTGATTTCAGAGCTCCAATAAGGAAATTGTTGACTATTGAATTTTTTTTATTCCATGGTAGCTAAACTTCTTTAGGCCCTTTCTCCTAAAGTGATTGGAAACTTCTCTTTAATCTTTGAGGCTCTAAAATTATATTCACAACCCCATGGGTTCCACAGAATTATTTTTTTGAACATGTTTCAGGGGGAAAATTTGAGATTTATTGTTTTTATTCAAACTTAAAGAATATTTGTTTTTTTCCTCTTATAGTTCTTCCACTGTGGTTTTATGTTTTCCACTACTATTTTAAATTTTTCCTAAAATAGAATTAGATTTTTCAGCATCCTTCTTTTTGTCTTATAATCTAAATTTTTATCTTTTTCACGTTCTTCCCTTCCCTATCACATCTGGCAGCTTTTCTGATTATTTTTTAAGTCTTAATTAATTTTTTCAAATCCTACTGATTTTAAATCTTATATTTTCATGTACATGTATATCTGAATATAAATTAATGTCTTAAAACTTCTTTATATTTTTTCCTTATCATTATTTTTTCTAGTAAGTGTGGTAACTTCCCAGTTATTCCTAATATATATATTTAAAATATCTTAGTTCTTAGAATAGTATTACTTCCAGCCAGTTTTTCATTTTTCTCCTATTTTTTCAAATGGTCCCTAATTGTTCAGCCATCATTATAAATAAAATCCAAGTCAAAAGTCAAGTGTAGGTTTCCTCTGCTTTCTCTATGTCTTCAATAGGTATCTCCTTTTCCCCATTTCTCTTGGCTATAGCTAAAGCACAAATACTGTTTCCCTCAGACTTCTGGAAACAAGAGATCAAAAACAACAGTGTCCTCAGGATTGCTTCCCTCTGAGAATTAGAGGGAAGAACCATCCAGACATTTCTCCTACCTCTGACCACCTCAGGCATCCAGATTCAGAAAGGGAGATTTCTCCCCACAATATTTCCCTTTCCCACTGTCTCTGGGTCTAATCTTCCCTTCTATTTAAGAGTATTAGTTTGATTAGTTTGAATTAAGGCCCACAACAGTGCACCCATATTTCTCATTGATATTGAGGTTATGGTTTCCAACAATAAAAATTCTTAAGTTATACAAGTACAATGTCAAAACCTATATCTATCAAATTTCAAGTTTTCCTCCATTACTGTCTCTAAGGCCCTTATTGTTTTTCTCTCTGCCCACAGGCATTGTAAACTCAATTCTATCACCAGAGTCTGATTTTGGTTTTGGTTTTCTTTCCCATTGGACATTTTCTATTTCCTTTCTTTGTTTCTTAATATACTACCTACATTTAAGAGTATCTAGTACCAGTTTTTCTCCTTGGATTTAGTTTGCTTCTCACAAGACTCTCTAGTTCCATCCATGTTGTAGCAAAATGCAAGACTTCACTATTTTCATAACTAAAGTCATATTTCAATTTGTCTATATACCACAATTTATTTAATCATCTATCTTTTGTTGGTATCTTGGGTTGATTACAGATCTTGGCTATCATAAACAGAACTGCAGTGAACATAAGTATGCATGTAGTTTTTCTTTTTTTCAGATTTGTGCTTTTGTCCTCTTAGGATAGATGCCAAGGAGCATAATTAATGGAAAATATTATAGTACTATTTTGAATATTTTTTAAAGTCTCCATACTGTTTTGGAAAAGCTAAAAGAGTTTGAATTCACACAGCATGAAAGAGGAATGTTCCTTTGTCTCCATTTCCCACTAGCACTGGTTGTTTCTTGCCTTTATTTTTGTAAAGTCTGCTTCAACTGGCATGAAATCTCTCACTGTTAGTAATCTCATCTTAACTTAAGTTTCTACAAAAACTCAAGTTTTAAATGAGGTCAGAAAAATGGAATATAGGTCTTTGACATTTTTTGTGGTGACATAGTTCAGCCTATAATACCTTTCAGTGGGAGTTCAATGATGGGTTCTGCATATATTATTATTTTTGGCAGTAGGGCCAGAAATTCTAGAGTAAGATTGTCTTTCAGGGCTGGAGAGTTAGTACAGCAGATAGGATGGGGGCTTGCCTTGCACATGGCCAACCTGGATTCAAATCCCCAAGATCCCAGTTAGCCCCACAAGCACTGCCAGGACTAATTCTCGAGTGAAGAATTAGAAGTTACTCTTGAGCATTTCTGGTGTGGCCCAAAAACTAACAATAACAAAAACAGCAAGATTGTCTTCCAGAGACTCATTTCAACCACCACGCCATCCTGGTGCGTAGGCTCAGTTCACATCTTTAAGGAACAGGTCTTAACATGATCAAATACCACTGTAAGAGGAGAAGGATGGCAGACAAAGGAGTCACATTTTTCTTGTAGAACACCAGCTCTGACTACCTACCAAGGTAGGCAACTGCAGACTGGTCAGCTTAGACACAAAAATAAATTCTCACAGTTCTGGAATTTGGGAGATTCTAGATGCTGATGCTGGTAGCTTCAGTGTCTACTGAGGAGCTCTTTCTGGTGTGTGGGTTAGCTGTATCATCCCATGGCTTAGATAGAGCCCTTACTTTTACCTTTTTCTTACCAGGATAATTATCCCATTATGAGTGCTTTACTCTCCTAATCTCATCAAATCCTAAGTACTCTTTTTGGGTCACTTTTTGCATTGATCAGAAACTATTCCTGGCTCTATGCTCAGGAGTGACCTCTGATGGTGTCCAAGGAATATATATGAGGTTCTGGGTATAGAACCAGAGTTTGCTAAATGAAGTGGCCACGTGCAAAACAAATATCTTAATTCCTGCACTAACTCTCCAGCCCCCTGGTCTTAATTACTTTCATCCTGACAATCCTACATCCAAATACCATGATATTTGGAATTAAGATTTGAACATATGAAAAAAAAATTGAACATATGAGTTCAGGATTGGGGACAGAAGACATCAACATACAGTCTATAACCATTTCTTTTATTTAGAAAGTTTATTTCCTTATGGCCTAGAGTTACTTTAAGAGTTAGTTTAAGAATTACTTTAGGATCAGGGGCCAGAGTAGTGGTGCAAGCAGTAGGGCATTTGCCTTGCACACACTAACCTGGTGGTTCTCAAATAGTGAGGCGCGCCCCCCAGAGGGGACGAGAGACTCCATAAAGGGGCACGCATTTGACCTTGGCAAACACTGTCATAACATTGTCATAACAAGCTAAGCCCCATGTTTATGTCTCTGTATATCTCTGGAGTTGAGAGTTGCTGTGTCCTGCTTCAAACCCTGCTTTGAAAAGTTATGCATTGCAAAACATGCTCATTGTAGCCATTAATCCAGACATCACCTCTGATTAAAAATCAGCTAAAATTATGTTTTATATATATTTTTTGCAGATTAAAGTTCTCTTTAATAAAGAATAATTCCTAGAGGGGCTTAGGGGACCAGATAGAGTGTTTGATCAAACCTGAGTCAGTCACGTGTAAGACAAGCAGCCTACACATGGCATTATCTCTTTAGTCTCAAATTATCAATATTATTGATCTTTTCAATGAACACATTTTTAGTTTGGTGATTTTCCCCTATCAATTAATTGTCTTCATTGATTTCTGAACACACATTCATCTTTCTGTTTATCTTCAGTTTAATTTTAATATTATCTGCCTTTTTATTTCAGAGGGGGCACACCTGGCTGTGCTCAGGCCTAATACCTTGTTCTAAGTATGTGGTGCCAGAGATAGAACCTAGGTCAGCTGTTTGTAAGGCAAGCACCCTACTCACCATACTATCTCTCTAGTTCATACCTTGTTGTTGTGTTGTTGTTGTTATTGTTGTTGTTAAGAAAGAAAAATGTTTCCCTACTAGTACAGTATTCCAGATTTTCAGGGGTCTTGCTGAATACCTCTAAATGTATATAGCCTCACTGGATTTACTATCAAAGACCTAGTACTATCTGGCAACCAAACACCCTTCAAAGAAAGGAGATTCTTGATCCTCATTCATAAGAGGGTCTGTATAGAGGCCCTTTGTTCTTCTGCAATGACAGGACTGGACTTAAGAACTGAGACAGGTGTAGGGGGGTGGAGAGGAGGGAGATCTGGGAAATTGGTGGTGGGAATGTTGCACCGGTGAAGGGGGGTGCTCTTTACATGACTGCAATCATACAACTATAATCATGTTTGTAATCACGGTGTTTAAATAAAGATAAAGAAAAAAAAAGAACTGAGATCTACAGACAAGTCTAATACTGAACTTCTAGGTCATGTTCTAGGTCATGGCTTAACCATGTTCTTAACCAGTTCTTGGTCAGGCATTCCAAGTTGCATGAATTAGTACATCTTGGGATGTGGGAACACACAAACAAAGCAAAATGGTAAAAGAGTGGGCATTTACTACAATTCTGAATTGGACATTTAAAATATTGCTTCCTAAGAAGCACACTTTGAAATTCTAAAATGAGGAGGTAAATGAAGAAGGACGACTAGGAAGAATTATATTTGGGAAATAGCCAACTCTAAAAAGCGTGGGCTGAAAGTCTTCACAGTCCTCACCTAGTTTACATTTGGTCCCCTGTGTTGGCATTTGCCCAGCAGTGCAAGATAGCATGAGGTATGCCTTGACTTTTCCATAATTTATTTTTTAGATGCTTAAGTCAAACGCAGAATCCTCCCCAGACTATGGATACATTCAATGATTATTCTTAATTTTAGAAAAGAATAAAGGTGGAAGGATAATACACAGAAATCTTGATCAGGAGTGATAGTTGTGCAAACCAGGTGGAGGACCCCCTTCATAGGGGTCCATTATTGGGAGAGTAATTTGACAGGAAGGAAGCAGCCTACCCCTATTCCAGGCACCAAGGAAGTACTCCTACCCCATTAAAGCAGAGCTGTTCTGCTTACTTCTCTCCCATCGAGACTATTGTATCACCAGAGAGAAGACATCCAACAGAAACCCATTTCCTAGCAATGCTCAGAGGGGCTTTGTGAGTTTGTACACAAGTGATGTTGATAGTTTAATAAATTTGATAGACTTCTGGGAGCACTTCTGTTCCCCTGTTTTCCTGGTAAGGTTGTTAGGGAGCTTTTTCTTGGCTGGAGCTTCAAATAAAACTGCATTTCTGATAGGTTCAAATCTCTGATTCTGCCCAGGCATCTGCCCTTATCTGATCTTCTGGCATAAATGGAAATTTTAAATACCCTCTCTCTTCCCAATGTCTGTTGAGGGGCAGGCAGTAAACACCATCAGCATCATCAAGCTCTCAGCATGAGTTGAACAGCTCTAGAACTAATGGCCCCAGCAACTTTTCTATACTTCCAGAAAGGGTCAGTGAGTGCCTTGGAACTGTTATGTGCCAGCCTTTTGGGGGGACTGCTTGGCTGTGATTGAGGGAGGCAAAACTCTTTTAATATCCCCTGGGGTCAATATATTCCATTCTATACACAGTGCTTCCAATTTGGTTTTAACCTTTCATGAAATCTGCAGTGTGGGGATTTTTTATGCTAGAGCAGACAGGAAGTCACAGGTACAAGTCATTTTGGTGTCAACTTACAACCACTTCAGGCTCCTAGCATTTTTGGAGGAAAGTCTCTCCTTAGCTTTAGTGTAAAGTGTCACTAGTCTGTAGTTTGTCTCGGTAATGTACATTAATAGGTAATATTGATTTGTGGCAATTAGATGTTAGAAAAACAGCTCTCAGCCCCCTTACCTGATGTCTTGGAAAGATACGAGAGCCCCCTGGCGGTTTCCACATACCTAAACTGAAAATGGATTTGTGGTTGGTGGTGCTATTTTATTGTTGATTTTGTTTTGTTTTGTTTTGTTTTTTCTCTCTCCTTTCTGTTCTGTTTCCTGATTTTGAATAGATTTGCATCAACTTGTTCACTCCTTTACTAGGCAAAAAAGAAAAAATACTGGTGTCAACTTTCAAATGACAGGTAGCTTCTTTCCTGATTTCTAAACTCAGATCCTTATTGTCAAGGGAAATACGAAATGCAGAGGGGACATACTTAGTGAAGTTCATAGAGCAAAGGAATGACAGTTGCATTATTTTGCTTCTTCAGGGACTTGTCCCCTTATTTTTTTTTTAAATCTATGTATTGATTACACAAAGATAAAAGCCACCTCCGGCTGTCCAAAGCTATCTGTTTGGAACATCTTAAAGATTCTTTCTTCAGATTTACATAAAGCAGAGGAAAGTGGGAAAAGAAGTGTCCTCACGTGAGTATTTTAAAATATCTTAAGAAATGAATGTTCAAAGCTATTACCTCTCTGATACTCTAATTATGCCTGAAGAAAAATATTCGCAACTTTAGGTCACTGTGTCCCAAGTTTGAATTAATGAAGGAAGCCCCAAAGGCAAATTTTAGACAGAATGACTATATTCTTTGTTTTTTGAGGTGATGTTAACACCAGTGCCAGGATCTGTTCGAAATTCCTATCCTTGCTTTATTAATTAGGCAGAATTCTAGCAAGTCTTTGGAACTCACCTCACCTTTAAAGTCCCTTTGAGTGGCCCTCTGGGAAGTAAGGCTTATTCTGGAAAAAACTTGAGCTGCTAGAATCAATAAATTGATTTTTGAAGAGAACCTGATGAGGGCTGTGAATTACTCCCAGCATAATTGGGTTCCCCTAAATTAGATTATGAGCATTGAAGCCACTAGCCTTGTCTATTATTCTTACCATGGAGGAAAAGCTCATATATATGAGTTAAAGAAGAAAAGGGGGTGCTGGAGAGATAGTAAAAAATGTAAGTGCTTTTCCAGTCAGATCACTGGAATCATATGGCACCCAATATGGTCCTCCATACACCTCCAAGAGTGATACCAGAGCATAGAACTAGGAGTAAACCCTAAGCACCAACACAGCTGCGACCCATCCTCTTACCCCCACAAAAAGGACAGAAAAGAAAAAAAACTATAAAACATATGTTTTTTTAAATATTACTTTATTTAAACATCACAGTTACAAGATTGTTTATAATATGCATATTTTCACAGTTACAAAGTTGTTCATGATTTTTAGTCATACAATGTGCAACACCTTTCACCAGTGCACATTTCCTGCCATCACTGCCCCCTCCCTTTCTTTTTTTCTCTTTTAGATATTGTGGTTTGTAATATTGTAAGTGAAGGGTAAAAAATGCTTAGCAATTTATCTTCTTTCAGCACCCAGTTCTTGTCCCAAGTGATCATTTCCAACCCACACTGTCATACTGGTCCTAACTCTGTCCTAACTGCAGTCCCCTGGTATATGTAGCAAACTTCCTCCCATGGACTCGGTCTTCCTAGTTCTCATTTCTATTATATGAAGCATATTTTAATATGTGGTCCCAGTAGAAGACCACATTGGCCAGTTTCCCAATCAATGTATATGTGTAACTAGCACCAACTCTACTTGCTCTGCCTGGAGAAATGAGAGAGAGGATCTTCGGACTTTGGTCAGGCTCATACTCAGAAGCAAGCACTATGCTCATTATGAATTTCACAAAATGTCAAGCTCTAATGCTATCATCTTCTCATGGTCTTTAAAAATATAGAACTTCTTCAGTGAAGTCAATTCATTTAAGAATTCGCATGAAAAGCAAAAATGGAGGGATAAAAATAGTGCATTAAAGGTTGTGTCAAAAGGACTCAGTTGCATCTGAAATAGGTTTCTATTGGCCATATGATCTATACTGGTCATTTGAGCATCAGTGAGAATAGTAATCACAATGAATTAATAAAACTCATTATATTGGTTTAGATTCATGGACACAAATTGATATAAGAATGGGTAAACATCATAAAGGTCTTTTAGAAAGTTCTCTGTAAGTGAACCATTGTTTTGAAAAGCCTTAAATAAAATAGTTGTATGTCTGTCTTTCCAATGATAGGGAAGTACTTGCCTATATTTCTTTTAACTGGTTATATCAAAGAGTTGCTATGGGAAATTTCTCTTTACAGAGGCATTTATAGGTAAATTAATGAAAAATAAGAATATCATTTATACAGAGGCATTTATAGGTAAATTAATGAAAAATAAGAACATCATCAGTCTTCTGTTCTCTAATGATTTACTCATGACTCTTGGCATCACATAAAACAAGTGACCACAAGATATTATAAGCCTCTAGACTGAGTTCCACAGCACTACTTAGAAATAAGAGTTTCTCTGGGGTCAGAGTGATAGTACAGAAAGTATGGTATTTGCTTTGTACTCAATCAACCTAAATTTAATTCCCAGCACTCTATATGATCCCCAAGCCCAATTGCTGCAGGACCAGGAGGAATCCTAAAAGACCACAGGAGTGCCCCAAGGAAAAAAAAGAAGAAAGGAGGAAGGAAGGAAGGAAGGAAGGAAGGAAGGAAGGAAGGAAGGAAGGAAGGAAGGAAGGAAGGAAGGAAGGAAGGAAGGAAGGAAGGGAGGGAGGGAGGGAGGGAGGGAGGAAGGAAGGAAGGGAGGGAGGGAGGAAGGAAGGAAGGAAGGAAGGAAGGAAGGAAGGAAGGAAGGAAGGGAGGGAGGGAGGAAGGAAGGAAGGAAGGAAGGAAGAATAAGAAAGAAAGGAAGAAAGAAAAATAGAAAAAAAGAAAGAAAGAAAGAGAGAGATAAAGAAAGAAAGAAGAAGATAGAAAGAAAGAAAGAAAGAAAGAAAGAAAGAAAGAAAGAAAAAAGAAAGAAAGAAAGAAAGAAAGAAAAGAGAGAGAAGAGAGAGAGAAAGAGGGAGAGAAAGAGGTAGAGAGAAAGAGGGAGAAAAGAGAGAAAAGAGGGAGAGAAAGGGAGAGAAAGAAAGAAGAGAAGAAAGAGAAAGAAAGAAAGAAAGAAAGAAAAGAAAGCAGAAAAGAAAAGAGAAAGAAAGAAAGAAAGAAAGAAAGAAAGAAAGAAAGAAAGAAAGAAAGAAAGAAAGAAAGAAAGAAAATAGAAGAAAAAGAAAGAAAGAAGAAAGAAAGAAAAATAGAAAGAAAAGAGAGAGATGAAAGAAAGAAAAAAGAAAGAAAGAAAGAAAGAAAGAAAGAAAAGAAAGAAAGAAAAAAGAAAGAAAGAGAAAGAAAGAAAGAAAGAAAGAAAGAAAGCAAAGAAAGAAAGAGAAAGAAAGAAAGAAAGAAAGAAAGAATTCAAAATGAGTGTTCCAACAAGTTTATATCTTACCTGGAACTATTGTACTAAATTAACCTTTTTAGCCGATTCATTTTTTTTTATTTTTTGTTTTTGTTTATTTCACCATGAGTGCCTGTACTCTGGGATTTCTTCTGACTTTGAGGTTAGGAGTTACTCCTGGTGGGACTCAAAGATCCATCTGGGTGCCTAGGTAAATAAGTGTAGTAGCCTAAATAAAAAGCCCAAGTTCTACTGTAACTGTTTAAATCCAGTGACAACCTTCTGTCTTCCTGACCTGGGTCTTCTCATTTGTAAAGTTCTATCTCTGCTAGAATCAGAGAAAGTGTAATAATGAATGAGGAAAAAAATTTTCTTTGAAAACAGTAAACATCTTTTTACAAATTGTGATGCCCTGCCAGTAGATCGTTTTTATTATGAACAGGGCATGTTTTATTTTTATTTTTTGCTTTTTGGGCCATACCTGGTTACTATTAGCTATGTGCTAAGAAATAGCTCCTGACTTGGGGGACCATATGGGACGCAGTGCATCAAACCAAGGTCCATCCTGGATTGGCTGTGTGCAAGGCAAACGCCCTACTGCTGCGTTATCATTCTAACCTCGATAGGGCATGTTTTATATTAAAAATGCCATTCTCTGTGCATTGTTTCAGAAGATTTGATAACCACAGTGAAAAAGAGACCCTTGAAGTAGAAAGTATGTGCAAATGTTGGGAATCTGCAATTGCCTTTATAGCTATTCCTTCAATGACTCCCACAAGCCTGTAAAGGAAGCATCTGCTCTGGTCAAATGAAGAAACAAAGACGCTAAGTGGGTTCCACAGAAGGGAAAATAGCCCCCAAATTAAAATCTAAATCTTCCTTCCCTTCATCCTATATTTTCCCCTACTGCACCCAAAATGAATATTTCATGCCTAGACTATTGCAGGGATGCTCCATTCAAATAAGGAGAGTTTGACCTGTAAGTATATGTTTTGAAACTTCTTTTCTTAATAAATGCTTTGAAGCTGCCAACTTCAAGATCCAGGAGCCTCCTTTGAACATATTTCTGAATCTTTGTTGCATTGTGTTTAAAAAAAAAAGTCTATTTTAAAGACGGAGAGAATTGTAGTAGTACATGAGCTTTGGCTCTATCTGAATTCTCTCGCATAGCTATTTTTGAAGCATTCTTTATTGTCCTGACATTACTACTGCTTTTGGCTTCTAGATTTCTTAGAAGTATTCAAAACCAAAGTGACTACAGTAATTCTGTCTTGTCACGAATGCCCTTTCATCACATCGAAATTTTTCTGTGCAGTTTTGTGCTATGCTCAGGAAAAGGTTTCCAAAACACCTTCTCTTAGTATCTAGAGCTCTCTCTGGCCCAGGTAGAGCCACATGCCTCTGTTGCACTGCTATTCTGCCCATGTCTGACCCTGCCAGTATCTGCTGCCCCCTTTCTATTGCTCCCACAGATTCCACCACTCACCCCTCCAAGTGCAGAGCCTTGGGTTCAACAAAATAAACCCATAAATGGTATCTCTTAGGATATCCAATCACTGACAAGATGATAGCAGATGTAACTAACTCAGTAGCTAACTGCACTTGTCTTGCAGGTGTGAGGTCCTAAATTTGGTTCTGAGAGAGGGTGGGGGGATAATGGTGATGTCATTAGAGACTGTTGGAACTCGTCGCTGTGAAATTACAAATCAACTAAAAGTCTGTGGTGAAACTCAAAAGTTTACTTCCTGAGTAAATAGATTAATACACTAACTTCGAATTATGCGAAATCTAATGTGTACTCAAGAAATGTTCACCTTTTTTACTTTATTTTAGACCTTGTATTGTTAACAACAGGGTTTTGTGCATAAAATATTCCATTACCACACTCTCCACCAGATTGTCAGCTCCCCTCAACCATTGTCCCAGAATCTACCACTGCCCTTCACCATATTCCCTTCCCCTGGACCCCCTACAGTGATGTGCTTCCTACTAAAAACCAGTTCTCAGTTTCTGTTGCCTTTGGATATATGTTGCTTCCCCCTCTATGCCTTTATATTTCACATAAAAGGGAGATCATTCTGTGTCTCAGCCTCTCCTGACTCACATCACTCAGCAAGTTACTATCCTGTTTCATCCATGTATAACAGATAACATAATTTCATCTTTCCTCATCATCCAGCAATATTCTTTTATATATATAGGTACCCTCATTTCTTTATCTGATAACTGTTCTTAGAGATAGGTGGGTTGGTTTCAGATTTGGGATATTGTGAATAGAACATAGGAGAGCAAATTTCCTTTCTGTCTAGAATTTTTGGATCCTTGGGACAATTTCCAAGATGTGGAGTTGCTGGTTCTTATGGAAGACCAATTCCTAGTTTTTGGAGAAGTGTTCAGATTCTCTTCCAAACTTAATAGTATTATTGGCAACTTTAATTTCACATTGATTTTGTCTCACTCTGTCATCATTGCTTAAGGAGATAATCCTTTGTATTTTCTTTGAGACGTGGCAAGAGATAAAATCAAGAGGGGGCAGCTCTAGGGCCTTGTATCACATGGACCGCAATGACTGACCAGTCCGGTTAGCAAATTCAAGCAAGATCCTAATGCAGAATCTTTTAGGTAGATCTTCACAAATTATGGACAGATATTTTTTTTTCTTTTTCTGAATTCTTGAGATATTTTTAGGAAAACGTGCATTGGAACTGTCAAGTGTAGACCTCAATATTGGAACAATGCCTTGCTCTTAAAAATTCTAATTCTAAATTGCTTTGGGCAAAGTGATTGCAATGGAACCGCCCCCTAGTTCCACGTTGTCTGAATCTCTCATTCCTTAAAAGCGGTGCCTGAGAAATGAGTTAAGGAGAGAGCATGGCTGAGCCTGAATGGCCCGATAAGGCAATCTCAGTGTACTATCTGGTGTTCAGCTTTGCCTGGCTGGGATTAGAGCTGCGAGGGCGACAGAATTGGGCCTTATCTCACTTCGGGGCGGCTCCAGGCTCCAGGTGGATAGCCACATGCATAAACCACAGATTTGTGGAGCAGAGCTCCGAGGTGTCCTCTTGCCCAAATCCCAGCGAAACTGTGCAAAACAGGGCGCCTCTGAACCAAATAATCACAGAAGCCCCTGAATAATGCATGAGCACAGGACCTTCCCTGGCACATTTGCAAGTGTAGCCGGGAAGATAGCATAAAAAAAAAAAAAAAAAATCAAGCCTCTGGAACAGGCACTGCCTGAAATTTATTCTTGTAGCAGTCACTTGGGGGTGGGGGGAAAGGCAATGCAAGTAAATATAGCAGCCACCCCCAAATCATGGCATTTGAGTGAGTCAGAGGCTCATAATTTTCATGTCAATATCAAACAGGACAAGATGTAAAATATTGGCTACTCAAGTGGGGAGTGAATTGGTGGTCACTAAGAAGCCTTAAAGCACCCCAGTTCATGCCTTTGTTGAGTCAGGTTCACCTTCTATATGGCTTCCAGAATGTAAGTTGCCTGACACTTTAGATGTTTGCAGCAAGCTCTGTCTCAGAGGACAGGTAGGGAATATAATTGGGTGAGGGACTTTCTTCTTCCTCCTGCAATTGCCACCTCAAACCTAGTGGCCTTACTGAGCACTGTGATTCTTGTCTCCAAATGCTTAATGTCTAATGGAATTCTCCAGGTGCTCACTAAGAACTAAAAAAGCCGAGAGTTTTGGAGAAGAGTGCCCTGGCTTGTCTTTCCAAGGGACCTTATTCCCTGAAGTCTGATGATGCCAACTCACATGGAATAAGCTTGCAAGCTGTGCTAGTCTCTGGCCATATTTGACCCCCAAAAAATAAAAGGGGCATTTCTCCTCACTCAGAAATTCTACTTCTAGCAATGTAGCTTCTGCACAAATATTTATAGCTTAGAATGTTCGTCATATTGTTATTTATAACAGCCTTCCTGCCCGTAGAAATACTCTAAAGCACTCTATGGTGAAATAAGCCATATGAATTATGATATATCCTAATTGGAATGATATCCTTATTTTAAAAAAATTTAGAGCTATCAGAGCTGAAGCAATAGCACAACAGTAGGACGTTTACCTTGCATGCACCTATCTTGGATGAGCCCAGGTTCAATCTCCGGCATCCCGTATGGTTCCTTGAGCCTGCCAGGCGTGATTTTTGTGCACAGAGCCAGAGTAACCCCTGAGCGCCACTGGATGTGACCCCCCCCCAAAAAAAAGAGTTAAAGTCTAATCAAAAAAGATTGGAGCCATAGCTTATGGTACTCAGGGCTCATTCCTTATCCCCCTGATCACCCCAAGATGTAGCTCTGGAGAACCCCAGCATTACTGAGATTACCCAGATCACCCCTAGGACCACAGAATCTTACCAGTACTGCATCTTCTGGCCCTTAGGTGGAATTACAAATCTGGGAGTCACTGGGAGGGACCCCAGACTGTCTGTGTGTGCAATGCTTGGGAGACCTACCACCAAATGAAATGTTTGTTGTGATCTCAAATACATGTCAAAGAAACCAGAGATTGATGACAGATCAATGGAGCTGAGAAAAGTGATTCTACTTAATGTTTCTCTTGACTGGTTTTTTTTTGTTTTGTTTTGTTTTGTTTTGTTTTGCTATTGTTGCAAAGTCCTAGAAAGAGAACAGATGGGGCCAGGGATGAAACTTGTCAAGGCCTGTATGTGTAAGGATAGAAGGTGTGTGTTCTCTTATCTGTGCTTTTAACTGTTATGTCTTGCTCCTTCTTTCTGTAAAGATAGTGGATTGCATTTATAATAGAGAAATAGAGATCATTGATTACAAATAAAAATAGACAACTTCAAAGTGTTCTCCCTTTGCAGATAGCAGCTTTGCAGGTAAAAAAAAAAAAGAGTGAGAAAGGAAGATATGCTGACTCTCTCCCTTAGAGAGGGGTTACAGTGGACATTTCTCTTCCTTCTAGTTTATCCTTAGACAAGAATCAAATTCTGGGCAGACCATAAACTCAAGATGTCTTAGCCAAAAAGATCTGACTCACTACAAGTGTCCTGGAGGAAGGAGATCATGCAGATGGTGGGGAAGAAACCTTCTGTATAAAGTAAGATAACATCAACATGCTCCTCCTTCATTTTCTCAGAACCCTCTGAACTGTCCTTGAGCCCCACTGCTCTAACCCACACTATTGTCAGAATCCTTAGTTCCTTTATTAATTCCCAAGTTCCCAAGGTGCCCTCTTGCTTAGGACATCATTCTTCAGTACTTTCATTGGTTTGCAAGGCTGGAATAGAAAGTCTTCCCATCACTGTGTCAAAGGGCAGCATGATTGCTCAGCTCTTTCAGCTGCCCTCCCCATCAGATACAGTGCAGTACAGTACAGATAATACACTCTGGAAAAGCCAAAGAATGGGCAGTGCATAATGACTGAGCATCTGTAAGGAGAATAAGAAACTAATTCCACTTTGAGAGTTTGGAAAATGACTCCAGGCTGCAAGACAGTCACTTTGTCAAAGCATACACATTGACTGATGTTAGTCAGATCAGTTTGTGCATCTTTCATGTTGAAGATCAAAAGACCCCTTTAAGTGCCCCCTAAATCAATCTTACCATTGTCCATGACACTATACTCTCCAGAATTATAAAGGAAAAAGTTATTTTTAAGTCTGTAAGAAATTAGAGACTCTAATAAATTAGAGGCAAGAGAAAGGAGGGGAAATTGAATAGTTCCTCAATATTTCATAAGGTTCAGACTAAAGAAAACCAGTTCCCAGGACCCCAATCTGTCAGTAAAGTCATCCACAAATTCACCTTTCTTCCTGGGGAAAAGAGTCATGAGAATCATTGAAATCCTGACAGGTAAAATTTACCTATTTTCTCATTCTACATATTTTGAACAGCTTCCCATCCTTGGTGTACAAGTTCCTGTTTCAGAAGCTCTGAACAATGGAAAATGAGTAAAGCATAAAACCTGTTCAGGATAACACACTCACTGGTCACTGGAGTGACAATAAAGCCAAAATGGCAAGAATTTGGGGATCAGAGTTAAAGAGGCAGAAATCCCTTCCCAGCTCACTCTCACTGGGGCCTTCTGAGCACACTGGCTCAAGGAGTTCCTACTGAGCTAGTGGCTACAAATGCACAGAACTATGGAGTGTAGAGATGTTAATTTTCCTGCTTGATTTTATGGGGGTTAAGCTGGCAGAGGAAGAAATAGATGGATTAAACCTCTCAGCACAAGTGGCATTTTGTAGGCCCTTACAGATAGGTGCTGGTTGACTAAGCAAGGCAAAAGCCTCAGAAAAAAAGGGATACTTAGTAATGTCCACAGGAAAAATGACTCTGGCCACTTAACTTGGCTTATCCCACCACTTGGGTGACCAGCTTGGGCTCTGCTTGTTTCCATAGCAGATTTGAAAGGGGTGATTGTCAAAAGGCAGAGGGATGTTGGAGGAGGAAGAAATGATGCAGTGGAAACAAAGAGAAAAGGGAGGACACAATGGTGAGAGGTCTGTGATATTTCTTAGATCCATCCTTAATTTTTTATTTCCTATATCTGTGGTTCTGGGTTCTTCCAAGCTGAACTCTCTGCAACTCAAGGCCGCATTCAGAACTTTTGACCAAGGAGTTACCTTAGATTATATTATCCCCTTCTTGCATTATTTTACTTGTTAAACAAATGCAAGGCACCACAACATGAACTTTCTAGTCTTTTCTTTTCTGAGTGTGTGAGTATTTGTGTTATGGGAATAGAATCGGGAACCTCACACATACAAGGCATATGCTCTACCACTGAGCTATATTCCTAAGAAGCTAATAGAGAATATTGTTTTCTTTTACATTTTAATTTTCTTTAATTCTCGGGTCTGATTAGACTAGTTTGCTCACTGTAAATTCTTCCATATTTTCTTAAATACTCTTTCTCTACTCATTAACTCAGTAACTTGCTAGCCAATACTTTTTCTAATCTATTGCCCTTACATTCATAATACTTTAGGGAATGTTGTTATCTTTTTTCTGGGTTCTCCATATTTTCTAAAAACTCCTTACACATAACATACCTCCCAATAAATGACTTCTAATTAAATAAATTGTCAATGATTTCACAAAGCTCTTGGTGAGGACTGAACACTTCAAAGGATATTTTTGAAATAGAAGGGAACAAAAGCAGTAAGTTTAACATTTTTCTTTTTTCAAAAACTCATAGCTACTACTACAATAAAATATTCTGTATTTTCTCAAATCTGTATTTGTAATCTTTCTCTGAATACTGGCAACTGAAAGCAGAGGACAAATATTTTAAAGGATTTATCTTTTTTTTAACTCCTTTGAATGTTAACCATTCCAAAATAATACTGGGTTCATTTATAGGGGAGAAGAGAGAAATCTCTTTTTCTTTTTTTTTTTTTTTTTTTTTGGGTCTCACCCGGCAGTGCTCAGGAGTTACTCCTGGCTCCATGCTCAGAAGTCGCTCCTGGCGAGCACGGGGGACCATATGGGACGCCGGGATTCGAACCGATGACCTTTTGCATGAGAGGCAAACGCCTTACCTCCATGCTATCTCTCCGGCCCCAGAAATCTCTTTTTCAAAGACTATATTAACCTTAGTCAAATGAATGCATTAATATATAATATTCATAATATACTAATTAATTTGTGTAGCTCATATACACAAATATCTATTATAGTCATTATAATATAATTAAATATAATATATAATAATTCATAATATTCGAATGAATTTGTGTGTCTCATAAAATGATATATTTTTCTTTTTTTTTTACTTTGTATTTAGTTCTATTGGCAATGCCATGGATTAAACACAGATTTCACACATCCAAGGCCAGGGCATGCATTTTGCCACTGAGTCACACAGCCTCAGTCCCCTGTTGATCATTTCTTTTCCCAAGTTATTTACTGTCTATCTGATGGTATTGGCTGAAGTAGCGAGAGAAACAGAAGGCCCAAAGGACCTTAAAGGGTAAAATTTGGTCAAACGTTGAAGGTGCACATTAAAAGTACAATAGCAAGGAAGTGGATGCTGGAGGCTGGAAAAGTCAGGGATGATGGATCTGAAGCTTGAACAGGGCCAGAAAGATGGGCAGGGGCAGGATGTAAAGAAGCCAAGAAAAAGGGCAAAGACAGAACAGGCAGCAATGCCTTAGAGCTGCACTGAGAATTCTTTACTAGGATCTCGGTATCACAGAAGCAAAAGAAGAAGGTGCCTGGAAAGCAGCCGTGGGAACATGTGCACTTTGTTTTTGAACTTCAATAAGCGTGGTGGCCCAGATATAATTATCAGTTAAAGTGATCATTGACCTACCCAAGGCATTCTGTTCGCTAATCTCCCTGAGTCCACAGGTATTTACTCTCATTACCCCAGGGCCACAAGAATGACATTTCTAAAAAGCTCCAATTGCTTTCCCGACATATTAAATGAATTCACCCAAGCTCTCAAAGTGCCAACTGCAAGACCTGCAGACAGCAAGCTGTCAGGCAGACAAACAAAGTTATCTGTCTTCTGGCCAGGGAGATTGACAGAACATTTCCTTACTGGGTACTTAGAAATTCTTTCACTTAACCAAAATTGTGGGGTGCCTGAAACTCTCTGTCCATCTGAGTCTTCAGTGTGTCCACCCTCCTTGGCCCCACACACTTGGCCCCTTTTCTCTAGCTCAGCAGTGATATGTCTAAGATGACTTCCCCCAAAAGGCAAAGACAGGCAAAAGTAGAAAATAATTTTTGGAGAAGACAGTAAAGTTAAATAATGCTCTTCAGGGAATAGGAAAGAAAAGGAAGAAAGAAAAGAAAAGATAAAGGAAAGGGAAGGTTAGGAAAGGTTAAAAAAGAGAGAACGGGTTAGAAAAGGAAGTTAAAATAACAGAAGAGAAATAGGAAGGAGAAAAGAAAAGAAAAAATTGTCATTTTCCTAAATTGAGATGCAGATGGTTCCTCAATGAAATAGCCCTTAAAAACAGAGCAGTGGGATGTAGGCTTTTCTTTTCCACAGGTTTAATAAGCCTATCCTAAACTGCCCTGACTTTGTGTTACTGGACATTGCCAGAGAAAAAACTACCGAGTTTTAGGTTTTCATTCTCTTTTCTCAGGTCTTTTTATCCTTTAAAGTATCTCCTCATTTCTTCCCTCTTCTCTCTTTGGCTGGCAACAAAATAAACCCTTTTCAGATCATATCTTGGTTTTATAACTTTTGAAATGTATTGTCCAAAGGCCCCCTACCTGCCTACGTCAACAGTTACTGTGAACTCAATTTTTGGAGAGGCAACCAATGAATAGATGGGATGAGGTGATAATCGTTTATGTATTTTTATTTCCAACTTCTGGTGAGAATTTAGGTTAGCTACATGGACAAATAAAAGAACAGGTGATGCTCTGTTCATTCTTAGGAGATCGAGTATACAAAGGAACAGAAGGAGTCCACGGCAACCTCTGTGCTGCTGGCAGAAGAGTCTTCTGGGGAATTGCGTCTCCTGTCTCTTTTCATTATTTCACCCTCCAGACTGCTGTTGAACAAGAAAGACCCACAATAGAAAAGCACAGATTTCAGTAACATTGACCCTTTTAAGAGTTATCCATAGAAAGAAAATTGGAAATTATACAAAGAAAAGGAAGGCAGTTTTCATCAGCTTTAAGTGTTCATAAAGTTGAAACAAAGGTAGTCCAAAATTATGGTTAGGGTATGTAACATGGAAAGAGACATTCTTTACTTAGGGATTTTAAATTTTTTCCTTCTCAATGTAGAGAATCAAATGAAACTCAAGGAAAAATATTGAATGGATCACATTAAAGGCATTCTTCTTCAATAGTTGACCATAATTTTATTTCTTTATTTTTATAATGATTTTATTTTACTGCAGTGTTGAATAAAGCATACATGACAATGTTTCTGAATAAAGCAATATCAAACTGTTAGGAACCACTCTATTTATGAACCATAAGGTGTGAGGGACAGCCTTCGATCTCATTAGCTGAAATGCCACTAGTATCTTTTTATATCAGAGACTCCAAGTTACTCTTTATATATATACATATATATATTTTATTTAAACACCTTGATTACATACATGATTGTGTTTGAGTTTCAGTCATGTAAAGAACACCACCCATCACCAGTGCAACATTCCCATCACCAATGTCCCAAATCTCCCTCCTCTCCAAACCCCCACCTGTACTCTAGATAGGCTTTCTATTTTCCTCATACATTCTCATTATTAGGATAGTTCAAAATGTAGTTACTTCTCTAAGTAAACTCATCCCTGTTTGTGGTGAGCTTCGTGAGGTGAGCTGTAACTTCCAGCCCTTCTCTCTTTTGTGTCTGAAAATTATTATTGCAAGTCAGAGAGAGAGAGAGAGAGAGAGAGAGAGAGAGAGAGAGAGAGACGCAGAATGGCTTAAGTTATTCTTATTTAAAAACGAAATTCTACCTGCTTGGCAGATAGTGGCAGATAAAACACTCATATAAATATCCTACAACTTGCTTAGTCATTTTAAAAAATAATGTTAAATTAAAAAAGGTAACAATTAAACCAGAATCATTTTAAGCTTAAATTTAGAGTTCAAAAGCTAAGTTATTGGCTCTAAGTCTTTTGAGATTTCCAATGGTACATAGAACAATGGCCAATTTCTCCTGAAAGTTGAAAGTCTCTCATATTTCACTAACCCTTAATTTTGCAGACCAAAGGTGGTTGGTTTCCAGTCCTAAAATCCTTTCCTCCTTATGACTGCCTTAAAAATCTGGATTAGAGGCCGGAGTGGTGGCACAGTGGTAGGGCATTTGCCTTGCATGCCACTAACCTAGGACAGACCGCAGTTTGACCCCAGGCGTCCCATATGGTCCTCCAAGCCAGGAGCAATTTCTGAGCATGTAGCCAGGAATAACCCAAGTATCACTGGGTGTGCCCCCCGCAAAAAAAAGAAAATTATGTCTAAGCTGAGGTGCAACAATGGAATAGAGGTTTAATATTGATCGTCATCATATTTATTTCTTCTTTTAAAATCACTTGGACTGTTTTTTGGTTTCATCCAATTGACAGGGAAATTACAACTTTTCCATTGTGGTCTTATTCCACAAATAAGATCTCTCGGATTTAAATTCTCCAGCATCTATATCCCACATGAATTACTTCATAATCATTGCCATTATGTTCTTATAGTTATGCAATTATTTTAGAAATTGAAAAACAGTCTCTGGGGCCAGGAAGGTAGCTAAGCAGTAGAGCACTTCTCTTGCATGTTTGAGGCACTTGGTTGGAACACTGGCACCACAAGAAAACAAAACCAAAAACTTGGAGAACTGAAATTCAAAAAATGTGCCAATACAGACAGAATAAAAAGGGTAAATATGCCATATATGTTTCAGCTCTCAAAATATCATAGGAATTATTTATTGCCAAAATTTCCTTGTGGATCCCAACATTATTTCCATCTTTTATAAATTTCCCTCCTAACTTTTTGGAAAAATTTCTCCCACTGATGAAATTATCTTTCTCCCACAGCAAAGGACAACAGAATCATGATTGGTGAAAGCCAGGTTTCAGGCTGGCTGGTCTGTGGCAGTTTCAGTAAATTTCTCCTCCTGATTTAAAGAGAATCAATTGTGACTTAAGAGTTAGAAGTTTCTTTAACCCATCTCAGAACTGTCTAGACAGTCAGAACAACTAAATCCAGTGAATGTGCCGTTTTCAACATTCTATTCAATTCCTTTTAAATTCCAGCATTAAAAAATGCTGCCCTATTTCTTTCTTCTTTTTCTTTCTTTTTTTTTCTTTTCTTTCCTTCTTTCTTTTTCTTTCTTTCTTTCTTTCATTCCTTTATTTTTCTTTCTTCTTTCTTTCCTCCTTCCTTCCTTTCTTTCTTCTTTCCTTCCTTTCTTTCTCTTCCTTCCTTTCTTTCCTCTCCCTTTCTCTTTCTTTCTTTCTTTCTTTCCTTTATTTTCTTTCTTCTTTCTTTCCTCCTTCCTTCCTTTTCTTTCTTCCTTCCTTCCTTTCTTTCTCTTCCTTCCTTTCTTTCCTCTCCCTTTCTTTCTTTCTTATCTTTCTTTCTTTCTTCTCTTTCTTTCTTTCTTTCTTTCTCTTCTTTCTTTCTTTCTTCTTCCTTCCTTCCTTCCTTCCTTCCTTCCTTCCTTCCTTCCTTCCTTCCTTCCTTCACTTCCTTCCTTCCTTCCTTCCTTCCTTCCTTCCTTCCTTCCTTCCTTCCTTTCTTCTCCTTCCTTTCTTTCCTTTCTTTCTTCTTTCTTTCTTTCCTTTCTTTTCTTTCTTTCTTTCTTTCTTTCTTTCTTTCTTTCTTTCTTTTCTTTCTTTCTTTCTTTCCTTTCTCCTCCAGAAGATGAATTATGCTTTTTTGGATTTTCAAGCCACAATCAGTGACACTCAGGGATTACTCCTGGCTATGCACTCAGAAATCACTCCTGGTTGAGGGACCATATGGGATGCTGGGCAATAGAACTGCAGTTCATCCTGTGTCAGCCCCATGCAAGGCAAATGTCCTACTGCTGCACCATCACTCTGGCTCCCAGAGATGAATTGTTTTAAAGCCAATTTAGCTTGGTCAAGTAGGCATGGTGGAGTTTATCTCAGAAAATCATGAGGTTTCTCCTTTCCTAATGTCATAAGTAAATAAATTTTCTTTCTCTTCAAAGTCCAAATTCACTTTCTATTGACTGCATGGGGTGTAGAGAGCTCCCAGGTGGTGTCTCTGACAACCCAGGGCCTCACAATGGCAGTTCCTACCTAGTGTATGAACCTGCAGATACAGAATTGTTTGGGTTCTGTGACTCATGATTTATCAAGCACCACTGTGGTAATGGGGCTCTCTCAATGGAGCTTCCAGGGATGCATACTGTGATTTTCAGTGGACTGTGTGGTGCCTGGAATTGAACCCAAATCTGTCACATTTACACTAATTCTGTCTTCTCCGTTATTTAATTGAATATATTAAAAAGTGTTGCTTAAAAGGGACTAACTAATGCCCCACAACAAAAAGAAACTGAGAAAGTACCTTTCAGTAGGGAAACTTATCATGAAGATTGGGAGGATAGCTAAGAATGGGACTTTGGTGAAGGAGGATATATACCTGGGTGGGTCTCTATGTTTATGTATGAAATCTTACTAATAATTTATGTATGAAATCCTACTAAGAGCAATTTTTATTTATTTATATCATTTTTATTTTATTTTTGGTTTGGGGGCTACACCCTGTGGCAATCAAGAGTTACTCCTGAATCTGCTTAGAAATTGCTCCTGGCAGGCTCAAGGGACCATATGGGATTCCAGAAATCAAACCCATGTTGGTTCTGGTGGCCGCATGCAAGGCAAATGCCCTACCCATTGTGTTATTACTCTGGCCCTTACAGCAGTTTTTAAACCATTATGCCCCCAAATTTTCTTAATTCTAAATAATATAAATTGAAGTAAGTGAAACATGAGTTTCATCTAAGTGCTGTGAGAATATACTTGATAATAAAATTTTCTCTCTCAAAATACTAATTTTTTTTTCACCACTTAGTGAAAGTAATAGTAATACCATCATACATTCACCTGATAATGTTGAAACATATGATATAGTCTTAGTAATGTTCTAGTGTGTTGACGAATCATGGATTGGTCCTTAGAAAAACACATAGTATGTATGTATTTGAATGAGTTTGCCTCAACAAAAATTAGTCATTAGAATTTTTTTTTTAGACCATTGTGAATTACAAGTCTTTCACAGTTGTATTTCAGACATATAGTGACAGTGAATTAGGGTCAATTCCACCACAAGTGTTGATCTCCTTCCACCTTAGTTCCCCTCATGCATCCCATACCTTCACCATTAGCCCCTAGATTAATATTATAACATGTCCATTTTGTGTTTAGCTTGTTATAGTTTGGGCCTTTTGATTCTATTGTCTTTGACTTTGGCTTGGGGTGTTTAGATCTGACCATTTTTTCTCACAATGCTCCTAAGTCCAATTGGCCCTAGATCCCACCCACTTTTTTTTTCTTAATTTGTGGGAATATATAGAAGTATGAGGCAGAACAAAATAATTCAAGTTTAAAGGTTTTATGAAAAAGGAGAAGCCTCTATCTAGAAGATATAATAGAATTAAAAGAAAAGAGAAGGGGGGCATATGTGGCAGGTTTTGTTTTTGTTTTTTTTTTGCATAGGCACAGTAAAAGTTTGGGAAATTAGAAAGAAAATTCCCTTGGTTTAAGAGATACAGCGTGTCTCTACCCATGAAGCATACTGTCAAAAGACTGACTATAGGCTCTGGGCATGTTGGTTGTCCAACCCCAAAGTCTTTCTTTGTGGTCTCAGATAAATTTCAGTTGCAGTTATCAAAGCCTTCTATAATTAGAGATCTTGGTTTTTGCACAGATCATAGGACAAATCCTAGTAGAAGTCTTACTTTATGGTCCCTGGAAAAGTTCTATTCAGTGGCAGTTGTCGTAGTCAGTTTTCTTAATTAGAAATCTTGGACTTTGCACAAATCCTAGGACAGATCATCTTCTAATTTTATCTTGCCATTAGGTGTGTGGTAGAGCAACCTGCCCTTAGATCAAGTTATTGCTCTTTCCTCATCATCAGGGTGTTCAATGAACCAACATGGAGAAGGTTGGAGCCAGAGCAACATTCAAGCTTTCCCCATGGGGAGTTTAATTTCTGGTGCTGTATGTTGAAAACAGTGCTTGTCCCAATGTTGGAATCCAAGGTTCAGTATTATATGGTTGATCCCTTATCAGTTGATTCCTAAGTCAATTCCTCCTTGTCATTAGAACTTAAAACGAGGTCAGAAAACATTTACTCTCAAATTAGAAACCATAACTTGTATTTACCCTAAATAATATAGGAAGCATTTCATGGAACTTAAAGAAGTGTCTCTGTGATAGTGATAAATGCTAAAACTTTATCTTTTTGTTTCCTCTTCATCTAATTTTCTGTATGTTTTTGGTTTGGAGGTTACATCCAGTTGTGCCAGGATTTACACCTTGCCCTATAACTCAAGTATCAGTCCTGTACAAGGCTCAGGAAACCCATATGGGGTGGTAGGTATCTAATCCAGGTTAAATCACATGCAAAACAAGTTCCCTGTCCACTGTACTGTCCTTGCTGGCCTTTGTATATTTGTCTGGATTAAACTACTATAAGAGGCAAGTGTTCTTTCCTTGAGAATTAGACTGTAATTCCTGAATGTAAAGAAAGAAGGAAGCCCTGAGCTTGTGGGTCTGACCCCACACCAACAAAAGCCTACAACCAAAGAAGATCTTTTGTATGGTGTGGGGTGGGGTGTTGACCTGACTTGTCCTTTATAAGTGCATTTGAGTATAGACTCAGGACTCTAGAAGGAAGTACACCTGAGCTAGTTTTAAGTACTGAGACAGCTGTGCTAGTAGGGGGTGAAGAGGGCGGAGGGTTGGGAAACAGACCATTCACCCTGCAGTCATTGCTCACAGCTAAATGACTGCTGGCAATAACACCTTTCATTAAACTGTGCATCATTTTGGAAAAGTCATTACCACTTGGATATTTTATGTCATTCTTGATCAGAGCCTTTAATAGACATGAGACTAGTTGAAAGGGAAGCAGGCAAAGAAGTGGAGCCATTTACCCAAGGTCAGGGAATTAGAAAGAGAAATTAGAAAGAAAGAGAAATTAGAAAGCTGAAAGTCCAGGCCCCTAAGCATTCTCCCCGCCCCCTCCTTTGGATCAGAAGTAGGTGGGTCAGGAAAGGACATGTGGTATTTCTCAGAATTTCCAATAAACTAGAAACTGTGCTGGGTGTTGACTGGATATGAGTAGAGATAATCCTCCCATCACCTTTCTAAAATGGGTTTGTAACATTCCTTTTTTTTAAGGGGCTGAGTACTCAGGAAATATAGAAAAAGAATTAATATAGCCAAGAATCTTCAAGCAAGTTAGTCGTTGATCTTTACCTGAACTCGAATAGAGTCAAGGCCTTGTTTGACTTTAAAACCCCTGTGGTTTCCTGGGCACACTGATATTTTAAAAAACAAAAATTTAATTAATATGTATTGAGTGCCTATTAATTGTTAGTTGCTTTGGTTATTTTAATCACAGGCCTTAGCTCATCTAATGACAGCTTATGGAACATTGAGAAGAAATATAGTCTATAAATAGCATTGGAATGAATAGGTAAAGATCAGGGTATCTAGGGCTTAGAAGGGCAGGAGTAGTGTTAAAAAGGCAAAAGAAATAGGAAAACAACAGATAAAAATACAGGAGTAGACATGAGAGGAAAGAAAATGAAGATTCAAGTAAGGAAAGTTCATAATAGAAGCAACTTGAAGTATAACTGGCTGCCTGTCTGATTTTTTTTCATGTATCAAGATATTTATTAAATTTTTATTTTTTAATAATTTTTATTGTAACCAATGTAAATTACAAGTCTTTTACAGTTATATTTTAGGTACATAGTGACAGTATATTAGGACCATTCTCATCACCTGTTGTCCTCCCTACATCCCTGTTTCCAGCATGCATCACATACCACCACCACCCCTTGCCTCCTGGACTGCTAGTATTACAGGTTTTTTTGTGTATAGTTTGCTGTAGATTGTGATCTTTCTTTTTGGTTTGTTGTTGTTGTTGTTGTTTTTGTTTTTTGGGCCACACCCAGTGACACTCAGGAGTTACTCCTGGCTATGTGCTAAGAAATCACTTCTAGTTTGGGGGACCATATGGGACACTGGGGGATCAAACCTTGGTCCATCCTAGGCTAGCATGGGCAAGGCAGATGTCTACCACTTGTGCCACCACTCTGGCCCCAGATTGTTATATCTTGATTCTTTTGTCATTGACTGAGTTTGGTGTTTAGTTATGATCATTTTTTATTTTCACTCATTGTTCATGCGACTGTTTGCTCCTGGTACCATCTTTTTTTTTTTTTTTTGCCCCTTAATTTATGGGCAGAAAAGATGATTCAAGTTCTGTAGTTCTGTTGAAAAAAAATATAAAAGCTGGGAGAAGCCTGTCTAGAAGTTATAAATATAGATTTAAAAAAGAAAGAAAAAACAAAAACAATGACAAGAAACACAAAAACAACTAAAAATACAACAAAACAACAACACCAAGAAAGAAAAATAACATATCCAAAATTTCTTTATTTCCACTGAACTCCTAGAACATATTTGTTTCTATAATTGGAGGAATAGAGTCAATTGGCTAGTATATTGCTTATACTAGTCACATCATTTACTCAAATAAAGCACATTATTTACTCAAAAAATAAGCAGAACTAATAATTATCAAAGAGTAATATTAGATGTTATTCTAAAATTCTAAAAATCACAAGAGAGCTTATTCAAAACTCTCAAATTTTAGCTCAGAAATTAAGAGGTCCAAAGTCCAACACTTTGCATCATTAGAAGGACAGCTTATGAGGCCAGAGCAGTGGTGCAGCAGTATGGCATTTTCCTTGCATGTAGCTGACCTAGGAGGAGCATAGTTTGATCCCCTGGCATCCCATATGGTCTCCCAAGCCAATAGTGATTTCTGAGCACAGAGCCAGGAGTAACCCCGAGCATCACAATGTGTGGCCCAAAATCTAAAAAAAGAGAAAGAAAGAAAGAAAGAAAGAAAGAAAGAAAGAAAGAAAGAAAGAAAGAAAGAAAGAAAAAGAAAGAAAAGAAAGAAAGAATAAGAAAGAAAGAAAGAAAGAAAGAAAGAAAGAAAGAAAGAAAGAAAGAAAGAAAGAAAGAAAGAAAGAAAGAAAGAAAGAAAGAAAGAAAGAAAAGAAAGAAAGAAAAGAAAGAAGAAAGAAAGAAAGAACCCAAAGAAAAGAGCAGCTTATGAGCAGGACTTCCTACCATTCATAGATTATTTATTATGCTATATTTTCTCAGCAAGCACACACAGACATGAGTTTTGGTGTCCTACAGGTAATATATATATATATACTATATATATAGTATATTTATATAATATATATATATATATATATATACATCTATTTTCTCATAATATGGGATCATATGCCTATGGCTTTCATATTTAATATCATATGATAATAAAGCCTATAATTCTATTTTTTCACACCTGAGTGCTGCCAGGCATGCCCCCCCCCAAAAAAAGCATATAATTCTATTTGTAATCGGGTTCTTTTACAGTGGACAAAAACCTTTGGAAATAAATGGACCTAGGGATATACACAAAAATGCAATTCAAAAATCCCTTTCTCACACCTATATTTATTGCAGCACTATTTATAATAGCCAGATTCTGGAAACAACCAAGATATGCCCTTAGACAGCCTTCGAATGGCTAAAGAAACTGTGGTTTGTATATATATATATACAATGAAATATTATGAAGCCATCAGGAGAAATGAAGTTATGAAATTTTCCTATCCATGGAGGACAAGAAAACTATTATGCTTAGTGAAATAAGTCAGAGGGAGAGAGAGACACAGAATAGCCTCACTCATCTATGGGTTTTAAGAAAAATTAAAGACATTATTGTATTAATACCCAGAGACAATAGAGATGAGGTCCAGAAGGACCGACTTATAATATGAAGCTCACCACAAAGAGTGGTGAGGGCAATTATGGAAATAAATACACTAACAACTATTATGACACTCCTAATGAGTGAGAGAAGTAAAATGCCTGTCTAAAACACAGGCAGGGTTAGGAAGGAGGTGAGGGGGGCATTTGTGGTGGGAATGTTGCACTGTTGAAGGGGGGTGTTCTGTTTATGACTGAAACCCAATTACAATCATGCTTTTTATCATGGTGCTTAAATAAAAATTTTAACAAAATAAAAAATAAAGGAAGGTAGTAATACAGTAGTATTGGGGAAATTAGAAAGGGAATTTCCTTGACCTAAGAGATATAGGGTTTCTCCACCCTTGAAGCAAACTGTCATGGAAACAACTACAGGCTCAGAAAATGCTCATTGTCTAACCTCAAGGTCATTTTATGGTGCCAGGAAATGTTCTGCTCAGTGTGGCTGTCAAAAATCAGTTCTCGGTAATTAGAGATCCTGGTATTTGCACAGGTCATAGAACGAAGTCTAGGAGTCTTTCTTTATGGATCCAGAAGTTCTGCTCCAAAACGGTTGTTGTAGTCATTCTTCTGTAATTAGTGATCTTGGTTTTTGCACAGATCCCAGGACAGAGCCTAGGATAGAGTCTTTTCTTTTGGTTCCATAAGTTCTACTTAGTTGCAGTAGTCAAAGTCAGACCTCTGGAATTAGAGATCTGGGGATTGCCTAATACCACTCTGGCATCAATTTGTGCCAATTTGATATGACACCCTGATGACCAAAAAATAGCAAAAACTTGATCTAAGAGCAGGTTGCCTTCCCTCATCACTTAAAGGTAAGATGAAATCAGAAGACACTTCATCCTTGGCTCTGTACAAAAACCAAGATCACTAATTACAGAAGACCAACTTTGACAAACGCAACTGAGCAGAATTTTTCTGGGACCTAAAAGAAAGACCCTAGCCTAGGCTTTGGCCTAGGATTTGTGCCTGCCCCATCTTTATGGGCATGTCAGAAGTTTCCAACAGAACCTGATGCCCCTCTGTCACTGATGCTTAGAAAGGACCCCACTGCAGAACAAGTTAGAGATGAGGTCCCTGAGGTTCCTTATCTCTAAGAACTCACCTTTTCTAGAGAAGCCAGTGTGATGCCACGGTTTAGTTCTAAGTTAGTTCTTGTCTATTGAGGGGTCTATTCTTGTCTATTCAGTCCTAGGTTAGTGTTTGTCTATTTTCTTGTCAAGAAATACGGGCTTGTTTCATTGAATTCAGAGTTTCTTTTGGAAAGAATATGGGCCTTCCCCAGATACCTCAAGAAGGACTGAGGACTTGATTATGATCTAACTGGGCCTAGAGGGAGGGACTAATAAACTGACCTATGCAGAGATGGGTCAAGCCCAGATTAATTCAGTTTGATATCTGCTTTTCTGAGACACTTACCACTAAAGTAACTGCATGCATGGAGGGATAAAGGAATATAAATATTAAAGGGAGGGAGGGATAGATGGATGGATAAATGGATGAGTGGGTGGATGGATAGATGAGTGGTTGGGTGAGTGTATAGATGTATATGTATGTGTGAATGGATGGATGGGTGTATGTGTCTGGGTGGGTGGATCGGTGGATGGATGACTATATGGATAGATGGTTGGGTGGATGGATGGGTGGTTGGGTAGATGGATGGGTTGATAGATGGATGAATGGGTTGACGGATAGGATGGATGGGTGGATAAATGGGAAGATACTGAAGAGTACATTTTTGGTGGTTATTGCTTCATGCCATATCTCATGTCATAGTTTGACAGCACGTAGGTTTGTAAAGGGATGCCTCTATGTCTTTGCACATAAAAATGCATGGTAATGTTTCTCTTTATATATAAATCAAAAAGGACCTTAACTCTTAATAAGCTAAAAAATACTAGGGCTGGAATGATAGCACAGTGGTAGAGTGTTTGCCTTACACATGGTCGACCTAAGATGGACCCAGGTTTGATTCCAGTATTCCATATATTACCTCAAGCCTGCCAGGAGTAATCCCTAAGTGCTGCCAGATGTGGCTCCCCCAAAACAAAAATAAATAAATAAATTTAAAACTTGGATGAGCTGGTAAATTTCTCAGTCCCCCTGTTTGATTAAATCAGAGGCAGATACACCAGGATAGATTCCTAACTGAAGACACTGGTTTGTCGCACACATCTGCAATGGTGCAAGAAAGCTTTGATGAGAACAAATGATCCATGTCGGGTTTTTTTGTTTGTTTTTTGGGGGGGTGCATTTTTGGACTGCACCTGGTGACCGCTCAGTGGTCACTCCTAGTTTTTGCACTCAGAAATCGCTCCTGGCTTGCTTGGGGAACCAAATTGGACACTGAGGGATCGAACTGTAGTCCACCCTAGGTTAGCACATGCAAGGGCAAAATGCCCCACCACTTACACCACACTCAGGCCCCCAAATTATCAAAGTTTTAAAAACAATGGCAAAAAGAAATGAGGAGAGTATTTGAGAAATAGGAGATAGTGAGGACCTCTACGAATAAATAAAACCATTGCAACAGAACACAGACTTAGGGAGACCACATAGGGAACAAGGGATCCAACCCAGATCAGCTGAGATCCAAGGCAAACACACTACTCATTGTACTATTGGCTCCTGCCTTTCTTGGCTTGCAGCTGACACCAACCATGCTGAGTTTTGGGATCCTGTTGTCTCCCCATGTCCTTGGGATGCACAATGACTGACGCTCTCTCTTCTTGTTTCTTCCAGGAATTTCTACTACATCACCATGTTGAGGGACCCAGGGTGTCCCGTTACCTGAGTGAGTGGAAGCACGTGCAGAGAGGAGCCACATGGAAAACCTCCCTGCACATGTGCGATGGCCGCTAGCCCTACACCAGATGAGCTCCCCAACCTGCTACCCGGGGATGAACTGGTCTGGGTGAGCCCTGCGGGAGTTTATGGACTGCACGTCCAACCTGGCCAACAACCGGCAGGTGCGTATGCTGGCCGACCTGAGCCTGGTAGGCTGCTACAACTTGACGTTCATGAACGAGTCAGAGCGCAACTCCATCCTGCTGCAGAGTGCCAAGAACAACTTGAAGAACATGGCCTTCTTCGGCCTCACCGAATTCCAGCGCAAGACCCAGTTTCTCTTCGAGAGGACATTCAACCTCAAATTCATCTCCCCCTTCACACAGTTCAACATCACACGGGCATCCAACGTGGACATCAATGATGGTGCCAGGCAACGCATCGAGGAGCTGAACTTTCTGGACATGCAACTGTATGACTATGCCAAGGACCTATTCCAACAGCGCTACCACCATACCAAGCAGAGGGAACACCAGCGGGAGAGGCAGAGGCGTCTAGAGGTGAGAAGGCTGCATCGAGAGCAGCGGGGCCATCGGTGGCCCAAAGGGAACTCTGAGGGTGCTGTCACCGAGGACTACAACAGCCAAGTAGTAAGATGGTGACCCTCCCCCTATACACACACGCACATACGGTACACTTACACTCACACATGTTCCCTTCTCAGCTGGGGGTCAGAGGCACCTGGACCTTCCCTGACCATTTCTTTCTCGAGAATGCTGGATGTTTCTGGAACATCTGGATAATTGAGGCTGGACATGTTTTCCTGCTTCTTCCTTGTCTTCATCTTTCTCCAACCACAAGTGATGCATCTGGTCCTTTCATCCTTGACATTTTTTGTGCCTCCCTCCCTCTTCTCCACCAGGGTGGCATTAAAGAGGGGAGGCATAAACGAATCACTTGAGAATCTTCTAGAAGGTAACGAAGAGCAAGGAAAGAGAGCCGTCTCCTCAGCAGGGGCATGGACAAGCTGATGGCACTGAAAGCAGGCACGCATGAAAAGCCAGATGATGTTGGCTTGGAGGTTCTGCGGAAAGTGGTCTGGGTTGTCCTGTCTCTGTGCTGGGAAAGCTGCTCTTGTTAGAGAGAGACAGAGAGAGCAAATGAATGTCCATACTAGGCCTGTAGGAGCAAGCTGCAAGCTTTCTCCATAACATGGTTGTGACTTGGAACTCAGTTGGAGTGTGGTTTCTATTCCCTAAGTGGGTGAATGTGGTTTGTGTTGAGACTGTGTTTTATGCTAAATCACCCCACTGTGAAGCCTCACCAAGGATTCATGCTGTGCATAGCCCCCCTGCCTCTTAGCCTGAGCTCAACTTCTTGCCCACGTTTTGGGAACAGAATGTGTTACAGTGCTGGGCTCCATATGAGCCACACAGCAGGGCATTTGGGAAATCCTTTCTGGTTGGCTCAAGTCTCAGGAGTGCGCACATTCCCAGATTTGTGTTTTCAATGCAAGGAATGGGCGGACGCTCCAAGAAGAGAGTCCAAAGAAGAAAGAAAGCTGTGTTTCTGACCCATCTAAACTGGCTCCTGAACCTTCCTTTTCCTCGAGATATCTAGCCCTTTTTTACGTTTTGAGGAGCTGTCATCTGCTTTGATAGCGGTACCATCCGCTTTACATTTCTGCTCTCGTGGAGAAAAAAAGACTTCAAAAGAATGTGGCTAGCAGAACAGGACCCAAAAAATCTGTTCAAGGTCACTGAATCAGTAATTACTCCGATTCAGGTCAGGAGACAGGGAACTCGATGAGACAGTTAATCAGAGGAGTTTAGATCAACTCTGCCCTCAAAAACAGCTCCAATCTCTCTAGACTGACCACTTGTACTCCTGCCCACCAAGTTTTTACCTGTTGTGAGACTGCGTTTGTCTGCAGCCAGCCGAAATAATCAACTGAGTGTAACAAACTGCATGGAAAATGTCCTTGTAGGGACCAATGCTGTGTCTTTTCCCCTTTTCCCAACTCAGCTGCAAAGGCCAATGTGTTTGCCTCGTAATGGAGTGAAGACTGGGAGGAAGGGATGATGTAAAGCCCTGCCTGGAATTTTTGTGGTGAATTAGAGTGAGCAGAGAGTTTCACAACAGATTGAGCCAATGAAACCCTCCAAGGAGCTGAAGGCAAACCGAGCTCACCTCCCCAATCAGATGGAAAATCCGATTTCATTGATATCTGGCATGTTTGATGTGTAAGCCGACTGTACATAAGCCACCTCTCAGTCTCTGGAACGTTCTCTGAGTCCTTTGAGGGATCAGGTCCTGTGAGGGATAATCAGAGTGGGCGAGAGGGAGGGGGTCTCCCCTGGGCCAGAAACTGTGCTTGTCAGCTCTTCATGGTAAATGCCTGATTGTCTATTAAAAAGGTTAAGCGCTAATATGTGCCGGAAACAGCCCCCGGCTGACTGCAGAATGCAGACTCTGAGAACCCTCAGGATGTTAAGTCGGTCCTCTCTCACTGCATCACCAAGCCATTCTACACGAGGGAGCAATGATTTTTGAGGCAATTCTCCTTTTAGCAGACTAGGAAATATTGCTGGTTAGGATGGTTAGAAATCAGGCTTAACATTCTCAACCTTTTCTTGGGAACAGGCTTTATTCTTGAGGGAGAGAAGCAAGAAAAGGGGCAATCCTGATTAAGAAGCAATTCTCTCTAGCTGCATATTTTGGTCTTAGATTCTAATGTTCTATCTGGAATGACAGGGCTGCAAACCCTCCTGCCACTGAAATGTGTATTCTCTCATTCTCTCTCTCTCTTTTTGTGTCTCTGTCTTTCTGTCTCTCTCTCTCTGTTTTTGTGTCTCTGTCTCTCTTTTGCTTTTTCTCCCCGCTTTCTCCATCTCCCCCCCCCCTCTCTCCCTAGTGTTTTGTCATGTGAAAAATCAAAACAAGTTTGAAAGCACTCGGATTGTTGCTTTGAAACTCACTTCCTATTGCTGGCAGGGCATGCGTGCCTCGCAGAGACTTGGAAGCAGCCTGTGCAAACTTCCTACTGTTCCTCGGGCCCCTCTGGATTTTTATCAAAGGGCTTTCTGCAGTCTTGCTGCTGAAGGCATGATGTATGGGGCTCCACTTGAGACCCGGGAGCAGGATGTTCAGAGGAGAAACCATCTCTTTGTGTTGGCCTGAGGCCAGTGCTGAGCAAATTAAAAAGACCGACAGGCCTTCCTCTCTCATATCATCTCGTTCTAAAGCAGCATGCCTGTCACCTCCCTGGGGGCCCGTGTTGATGGAAATGGAAAGGGAGGGACACAGTTTGTGCTCCAAAAAAAATTGACTGTACCTCCACACGGAGAGAAGCTTGGGGAAGGGATGCCAGCAGAAGGCAGCTGGGCATTGGACTCTGTGGGATGCCAACACCCTTAAAACCCAAATCAAGTCAGCTCCAGCCACTTTCCTGCTAATAGTCCAAAAGGAAGCTAAAAATTAAGAGAAAAATAAATAAAAGTCCCTGGGAATTTTCACACCCTTCTGCTCCTCAAACACCCGGATAAATATTTCTTTTATTTTCTTGATAATGACAACCCCAATAACAAGACTGAGGTAAAAATTTACTTAAGTAGAAACGTGTATATAACAATAAGTTTCAAATATCATGCAATACTGAAATACAGACAATTTATTCTCTCTCCATATAGTTTAGTAACTGAAAAATAAATCTTCCCTAAAAATTATTTGGAAAACCTTTCTAATAATTGATAATATTCGGAGCCAGTGGTAGGTGACAGTTAAAACTGTTGTGGTGATCATTAAATATTATAATAAGCCTGGTCTCTATAGGAGGCAGCCTTGTCATACTTTGATCAAACGTTGCAAATGGAAGAACATGTTCAAAGGCCTCAGTCCAGAGAGTGTTAATGTGAAAAAGTCTTCTTGAGAACCCTAACAAGAAAGAAACACAGATCTATAGAAAGTACGTTCAAGTCCTTTGAATAGGATAGTCAACTGCTTCAGTGGAGGAACTAACAATTACAATGATTGCATTGATATTGAAGCAATTGCTCTCTTATGCAAATGAAAAGATGATTTGATAACCTGGTGTGTGATGTGATTCTCTCTTATTGCTCTTTTACTCTAATGTGCATCTTCCACCTCCTGGCCCAAGTTGGTTGCTGCCATCTTATTCATTCCATTGCAGTTAGCAGTGAGGAAGTAAAGGGAAATCACATGTACCATTTACTTGCCATTGCCTTTCAGATTTACAATCTGGTAAGCCAAGCTTCATAGAAGGCCGGAATTTTTTTTATACTTGGTAGTCCTGAGCTGTGATAAATAGGAGGGTTCAATTATTAAAGAAACAATACAATGATTAATAATGATGAAAACAATCTGTCTCTGACAGGAAAGGAGCTGAAAAATATCTCACCTGCTATTCAATGTCATCTCGTTCATCATGCATTTTACAGAGGCTAGAATTGAATGCCTAGTGTTGTATAGTACTTTATGCTTTCCATACATTTGCACATTTAGTATCACAGTAGATCTTACCTGCATTTTTTGTGTGTGAAATAGTACATCTACTCACCATCCTATTTGCTTGATGCAAAGATTCTGAGAAGTTGAATAATTTCCCAAAGAGTCTGTTTTACTCACCAGAAGTTGTTCAGGGCCCCTATTTCCTAACTATTTCTGCTACTTTATGCTCCTCAGCATAGCATTAGTGTTGGGATTGGGAATTGTAGGCATATGAAGTCTAAATCTTTATTGATTCCACCTGCCCTCACCTCCCTATGAAATAACAGTGATTGTGAAAACACCAGGGAGAATGAGAGAATCAACTCCCAAATGCCTGGCTTCTTGTGAGGGCATTTCAGTAAGAATGAACTCTACAGAGATGAGCAAAGTTGTAGGGAAAATCAAGGGACCCAAACCCTCACTTTAGCCAGATGTTTACTCCTGCCAATCCCCAAACTATTTCAGATGAAGGTGGAAGGGCTGTGCTCCCTTCCCTTAAGGAAGCTCAGTCTTAGAAAAAGTTAGAATCAATAGTGAACTGAAGAGTGAGGCTTAAGGAGTGATCAATAGAAGCCCTGCTCAAAACTATCCTTCCCCTCCTCTCTGTTTCTTCCCCAGGTTCCTGAATTTTAGCAGCAACTTATTGCTTTGGTTCTTAAAGGTTTTATTTTGGCTTTAAATGAGTCCCTTTGCACATTCGCCAGAGAGAGGAAATGCTTTTAGCTGTCATGAACCAACATCTTCACACTGAGCTTATCTGATTCCTGTCTAACTATGACCTGTAACTGAGAAGAAGGTCTGGTTCAAGGGGAGTCCTGCAGAGATAGGGGAGGGGGTTAGAGAGAGGACAGGTGACACTAGAGGAAAAGGTGGAAGGGTTTCTAAAGGGGAAGTAGATCTTTCAAAAATAGAAGGACAGAGTCATCAGTATGTGCTAGAAAGTGGATGAAAAGTAGAAAACTGACTAGGAACAGACTACACAGAGAAACTGTGATTCTCTCGCTCACTTACAGGAATAGGAGAGAATTAAAACCTTCGAGCACAGACGAGTTTGAAGGACTGGAATAGATTACAAAAGACTGATGGAGATGAAAAACTGGGTCACAAGGAGGCTAAAAATCCTAATGTGATGACAGTTAGTTTCTTAACATTTTCCTTTGCCATAGCTTTTGTGCCTCCATCAGCACTAGAACTTGACTAGAAGTCTCCAGGCTGGCTGTCAGGACTGGCTGGGTGTGGTTACGCTATTCTACTGGTCTCAGATTTAGAGAGCAGGCAAAGATCCTTTCTCCTGGGAACTTTTGGCATTTTGTCTCCTCTTTTATTCCATCTCTACTGGACATCGTAAATCTGCTGTCATTCCCTCACCAGATGATTCAACCCTGAAATGCTTAAAGAGCCTTTCTGGACCATAGGGCAATTGTGAAGCCATTGTGTTTGACAGCCCCTCGACTTCTCCTGACCACACTGGACAGAGCCATCCTGCCTCACCGAGGTGCTGAGAGTCCCAGAGGGCTGGCCTTGCTCTCACATAATACAACACCAACCAGACAAAAAAAAAAGTCCCTAAACTTGAAAGCAAGACTTGGAGGAGACTCTCAGAGCCACAGTGGAAGCACAATTTCTTGAGCCTGTGTTCGAAGTTGTCCACAGAATCGACTGCAACTGTTGTCCTTTGGCAGCTTAAGTGGAACCTGTGTAACTTCCATGCTCTGCCACATCACAGGCCTGATGTCATTGCTGGCCTGGAAAGTAGCATTTGAAGGCAAAAGAGTTGGTGTGATTTAGCTGTTGTTATGTTGCTCTTCCTCCTCCCACCTATCATTTTCTTGTTATGTTGTTTTCTTCTTTTCTTTTTTTTCCTCTTCCTCTCTCAGCATCAGAAGGAGGGTGGCTTTCTGGGGTCTACTCACTTGATTTATTTATTTATTTTTCCTTGAATGTATCAAAGATGTAAAACATTGGAAAGGGAAAAAATTATCTGAACTTTTCTTTGGTGCCCATTTTAGGTGTAAAGATAGTTACTCAATAGATAGTAAATTATTTCTCTCAAGAGATATTTGCTTTCGTTTCTGTGCAATAATATGTCTGAACTTGGGTACTAGGAGGTTGTATTGTGACGCTATCAATCTTTATTGCTATTTACAAAATGATAGTTTGTAGATCTGAGGATTTCCTTTGATGTGAAGCACAATTTAATGAAGAAGTTACCCTATTAAACTGTTGTGATGTCAAGAGCAATTGTTTTCCTGGGTGCTTTTGTGGGACACTTTTACAAAATGAGAAGAGTTGGCTAAACACTTTGAAAGGGTTTATGGAAATTGAATCCATGGATCAACTTTGTCAAATTCTAAAAATCCATGCCTCAGATACAAATGGAGTTATTGGATATGAAAGTCTAAAAGCATGAAAGGCAGAGAAAAACTGTAGATTGAAATCATTTAAAATCTCTAAGGCCCGGAAAGACTTTACAGGCTCTCAAATACATAAGCTCCTATACCCAGGGGTCTGGATCACTGTCGCCACTTCCTGGCTCACTGGTCACATTAAAATTCACTGGGAAATGTGCAAAGCCAATTGGGAGGGAAGGAAGGAAGAATAGAGCCGAAAACAAATATTGAAAGAGGATTGAGCAAAGGAACCTGGATCTTAATTTCTTAAGTGAAAAGAAAACGTTGGAGAGAGAGAGAGGGGGGTGGGAGGGAGAGAGGGGGGGTGGGAGGGAGAGAGAGAGAGAGAGAGATAGAGAGAGAGAGAGAGAATAAGGGGAGAGGAGAAAGCCCAAAAAAGAGGTCAATGACCAATCTGAGGAAAACAAAGGTGGTTCCTACCCAATGTCAATGAGCAAGTTTATCCTATTATTCTTAAATGAATGGTTGCCATCTCATATAGAAACAAAGATGGAGGAAATAAAGATCAAAAAAGAGGAGGGACATACTTTAATTTTTATTAAAAAATCTCTTGAATGATGACATTTATCATTTGAGTTCTGTAGAATTGGGCACTGAGATATCTTGAGATATGGGATTTCAGAAGAATGTTGTTTGGCTCAATCCTTCTGCCTCATGGAAACTGTATATGGAAAGTGAGGAACTAAAGCAAACCTGTGCAATTCAAAACAGACACAAATGTGCAGGCTCACACACAAAAGACAATACACATAGAGGGGTTGTGATAGTTTTTATTTTTTCATTTACTTGGTATTACTTGACTCATTCATTTATTATTTTCTCTTTCCTTCCATTCTCGGCTATTAATATAATGACTGTGTTGCGGTGATGCTGGGATCCCACTGGCATAAGGTAGGTACTGAGTATCAGACACACAGCCTCACATCTGCAAGACAGGTGCTTTACCACTCAGCAGTCCTTGGAAGCCTATTTCGTTCACTGAGTGGGGAGTGGGTAATACTCCTCAAGGAAAAAATTCAAGTAAGAGAAAGACCAAGAAACACATAGCATTTACTTTCCCCCATTCATCTCAAAAATAGTCTTGAAAAAAGTCAAAATATTGAAAGTAGGAACTCGATATAGTTCTGATTTCACTCTCACAGAATCAAGGTTTATACAAAATACACATTTGAAAATTAGTGAAGTAGAATTTAGCATAATTATTTCCTTATAAATATTGCTGAGTGTTTCTGATGTTGTAAAGAAATACTGGATCTTAGATCATTTGGAAAACACAAGATACTAAAACATTCATTGGTTATAAAGCTCTGATATCTTCACCTGTTTCTCTTGATATTTTATTCACTGGCAATTAGATTAAAATTTTAAATAATAGATATAACTTCAGGGGTCATAAAATCTATGTAATGTCATATATTAAGATCTTAGCACCCATTCTTAGAAAAGATAATTATAATAGCTGCACATAATTTTATTGTTTTTGTATTTAGGAGGCATTCTGGTCATTCTCAATATTTGTACTCATGATATAACACTAAAAGCATGTACCGCAGTAATCTGTGGGACTTGATGACCATGTTAGAGAAACAACAGTGACTCTTCTGATGGTGTTTTCCCAACGACAACAACAACACATACAAAAGCCATTTGAAGAATTGTAAGATCATCTAGGTGTAGCTAGATGAATCACTTTTCAAACCTGAAAATGAGTGAGCCATATAATCAGTGAAAATTATAGGTATCTTGTCAGAACATGAACATGTCCCTGCATGAATATTTTTGCTCCCTCAAGATAAGATGCTGATAATTCCAGCTATTGACTGACTCTCTTTTCGGACCCTGCTCTTGCCAAATTCATGAATCTTTGGGTAGGGAATTTCATATACAATGACATGGCTCTCAAAGTCAATGCCAATCTGTTATTCCAGAGGTATTCAGACCACCAAGAAGGGCCAGAGATCAAGTCCAGATTTCCTACAAGCAAAGTATTGCTTCAACCCTTCTGACTATCTTACCCCCCCCAAACACACACACACACACACACACACACACACACACACACACACAACACAAAGTTAAGGCTTTGGAGATTGGGCAGCTCCCAAAGTTTCCTGTAGGAACAGCTCAGACTTGACTGCAGAAACTTGCCAGTTCCTTTCTGCATCTGTGCTTTCCTATGACTTCAACCCCATCTTTGCTTACTCTAGAACCCCAAGTTCTGTGGCCGGAGAAATAGCACAGCAGTAAAGTATTTGCCTTGCATGTGGCCAACACAGGATGGACCCCGGTTCGAATCCCAGTATCCCATATTGTCTCCAGAGCCTGCCAGGAGCGACTTCTGAGTGCAGAGCCAGAAGCAATTTCTGAGCACTGCCGGATGTTACCCCTCCAAAAATGAAACAAAGAAAGAACCCCAAGTTTTGTCCTCCACAACCTTCTAAGTTTTTCTTTTGTTCTAGCATTTCCCTGCATGTCTTTGAAAGACAATCATGTTTTGAAAAGTGATGTTAGCATATTTTGTCCTTGTTTATTACTGGAAGTAGAACATGTGTGAGCTTGGTCTATCAAGTTCCTAGAAATAATTCTGGTCTCAACTTGCTAAGTTTATGTGTTCCCATTGCAGCTTCATTATTTGGCTTCTATGCATTCTTACTTTCTGACTCCAGAGTTTTGGGGTTAATTTTGTGCTTTGGGAGACTTACCTCTAGGTTTTCATCTCTTTGAGAAACCTCCTTTTATATTAATTCCCATTAGTATTTTGCATATTCAATGCAACATTTCTACCATGATATTGGTTCATCATATGGTATAGGTTTTATGTGTGAAGCATTTTAATTGGTGTATCTATATCAACTGCATTCTTCTTTTCTGTTTGGATGTGATTTGTGGGACACACACAGCAGTACTCTGAAGCTACTTCTAGCTTGGGATAAAGTATTGTCTCTTGGTAGGATTCAGAGGGCAAGTGGTGCCTGAGATTGAATGTGGGTCTCCAACAAGCATTCAACCCATCCAACCCAGAGCAACATGATCCTTGCCACAGAAACACAGTGGTGGGTGATTTCAGGCACTTTAGTGGTGGAGGTGTGCAGTAACTTGATGTGTCAACACCATCAATTTTAACACTATGTAACTATATAATACCTACACTATAATAAAAAATGTAGCAAGCAATCTAATTTTCATCCTTCAACATCCAAATGACCCTTCTAATTCTTACTCCTACTTTCTCCTTATCTGGTGAAAACGGCAGTTTGCTCCCATAGTCCAATCAAAATGTTTCTTTTACTTTTATTCTTTTTTTTTTTTTTGCTACTTTCTGTCTCTAAACTTGCAAGTAAACTTTTCCTAAATTTCTAAATCTCTGTTCCAGCATACTACACAATGATCTCTATTAAGATGATCCCCTTTATTTCTTCTACTCCCACCCCCCCCATCTATTCCTTTCTGCTAAGCATAATCCTGTTATCTAAATCCAAGGTTTTATTTATGTTACCTTTCCCTTGATTTACATTTCTTTATCATGCCTTCCAGCTTACTATTTTAGTTCTCAAATTACAATTTTATACTTATGCTTAGATTTTTCTAATTTAATTTTCTTCATCTATTCTTTTCAATCTTTAGCTCATTGGTATTCCATTTCATCATTTTAATCTCACCCATTTCAATCTCATGTTAACATTACGCAGTTAAATATATAACATTTGGTCAAACATTAATACATAACATTTGACAGTTACATTTATATACCATTTTTAATTGAAGTTGATTTTAAGTTCTCACTATTGACTGTGATACCATCTTCCTTTATTTTGAGGAAACTTGTTTTATTTATTTATTTATATATTTATCTTTTTATTTATGTATACTGTTTTGCATCAAACCTAGAGCTTTACACATGCAACGTTAGTTCCCTAATGCTCAGTTATATCCTCTGATCTTTAATCCATTTTTTTTTTTTGCTGTATTTTGTTTGGGGGTCATACCCAACTTCTGACTCTAGCTCAGGAATCATCTGGATGGGGTCAAGGGACTACATGGGAGCCTGGGATAAACCACAGGTCAGCCAGGGGCAATGCAAGCTACCTTACCTACTATACAATCTCTCTGGTCCCTGTTCATATTATTTTTAATCAACTTAGTGTGCTTTGATCATTATTTCTGCAAAATTCCTATTTTTTGAAGTGAACTAGATTCCTTTGGGCTTTTGTATGTACTCAATTTCTATAAATATTTCATGGATACCTGAAAAGAATATATATTGCATTATTAAACTATATAGCAATTTCTCTCTAGTAAACATATCCCTGTACATACTTATTTAAATTATAGGACATGTGTGAGGGAATTCACAGATACATGCATGCATATTTAATACTTGCTTTATCAGCATCCATGCTAAAATCTCCCATTACCATGCCAGTTTATATAAACTTTATACATTTTCATACTATTTATTACTTAATGTTTATGACTTACATATTTATTATTGAGGCTACTCAAAATGACCCATTTGTATCATTTCATATCTTTTCCTTTAAATCTCACTCAACATTTTCACAACTCTGTCATTTCTAATGAACAGGTAGCTTATTTTCTCTGCACATATTCTGAGTATTTTTCTTTTATACTGAGAATTGTTATTATTTCCAAATTACTATCTTCTGTTGTTTTCTGGTTTTCTGAGTTCTATTATTTATGTTTCTTTGGTGTTTTTATGTGGTTTGAGTGGAACAGGATTTCTTTAGCATCATCATCAGCAATGCAGCCATGTTGGGGATGGAGGCATTATTTGGTTATTAAAACCCTGGCTATGCCTACATGGTCTCCCCAGCAATTCCAGCAATGCCATGACCCCTAAATATTAAGCCAAGAATAGCCCCTGAGCCCCCCCAGATATAGACCCCCCTTAAAATTGAACACTGAAAAATGCAACTATATTTTCATGATTTATTATTGAAGAGTTTTCCACTTCTGTATAGACAATATATTGAATTGAATTATATGTAAATAATTTGATATAAAATTATCTGCTAAATGTGGATGTATAATCCTATTTCCAATGGCTTGTTTTAATGGCCTGATATTGCAATTTTGGATTGCAAATAATCTAGGAGTTTAGATTCCTAATGGCTTTCAGGGGTACTATACTGTAATTACAGTTCACAGTTATGTTGGAAGGAGAGGGGGGCATAAACATTAGTAAAACTGTAATTCCTATTCTACTCTGGAAACTCTGAATTCTTTTCAAAGTCAAGGTCCTCGTGCTTCCCAGAGATGCCGCCTGTATCTGATAATTTCAATATTCAAACATTGTTGTATGGGAGAGGGGAAGATAAGAAGATAAAGAAAAATACAAATTCTTTCAGGTTGATGTTTTAAAGTCACAGGAATAGCGCTAGCTATCAGGAAATGTCACCGTTGTCTGAGAATTACATGTTTGGACACTTTACTTTGTAAAAAAAAATAAATGTTTTAAAGTAGTCAAAATTGCATGAGGACTCTCTCTAGAAGTGCAATTTTGTTTTCAGATTTCATTTAGGGTTAACTCTATAATCTACACAAAAGAAGACAGGAAATAAAATGGCCCTGGATAGCTGAGAACAAGGTTTTTCTTTCTGTATGAGGATAGAATCAGTCAGAGCACACTTGGCCATTTCAAGGCAATCTCTAGGTAATAGTTATTGACTAAATATAACATGCCGAGTTTCTTTCTGGGCAGGAAAACTACTGCCTTCCCATTGCCCTGATGCTGACTTTATCTAGGGCACAGCCAGGTGCCCCAACCCTCCCTCCTTGTCTCAAAATGTACAGGTGCTAATGACAAGAAGTCATTAAGTCCTTGCAAATCAGCACCACTCCCCGGAGCCCTGCCAGGAAGTCTGCCAGTTAAGTTTTAAACTGAAGCGTATATATTACAGCTCTTCTAAGCAGTCAGGGCTGATGGTTCCCTTTCCTATGTGCAGCTGCAACTCACAGCCACTATCTCCCACCCTGCCTGTCACCCTCTACTGCTTCCCCAGGTGAAGGCAGGAAAAGATCCAGATGAGTTGACTCTGTCAATGCACAAGCACTAGGATCATTTTTTTTTTCAACAATCCTGCACATTGGATTACCAAATTGTTAATCTACCAGGCTAATTTCTTTGCCTCCCTTCACCATCACTTGAGATTTCTCCATAGCATCCCCAATTTCTAAATCTAGATTCAGAGGGATGACTATTGAACTCTTCTTAACAGCTCCTGGGCTGGACAAATAGTCCAGCAGGTGAGGCACATTGGCGCTTGGGTCCCCAAGTCGACTTGGGTTTGGTTTCCTGAAGACCACCAGGATTGATCCTTGGCACAGAGCCAGGAGTATTCCCTGATCCTTGCTAGATATAGGCCAAAACACACACACACACACACACACACACACACACACACACACACACACACACACCGCACTATGTCCCCCACTATCTCTATCTTTCCTTTCTTTTCTTTTTTATCTTATGAAATACCTTCTTTTTTTTTCTTTACTCTCAAGCCCTATCTGTATGTTCATTTTTATTCTATTACTATTTATTTAGGTGACTATATAATGGTAGTTTAAATTGTAGTCAGGGAGCAGGAGAGACGAATTTCTGTTCTTTACTTTTTCACAAGGAGTGTTTGGCAACTTGGAGTCATATTCAAATTTTATGACTTTTTTTCTACATATGAAGAATAGCATTAGTATTTTAATAAGGATTGCATTGAGGTTTTCATTGTTTTTATTAATGTGTCTATTTTAGTAACATTAATTCTTCTGGTATAGTACATCATTTATTAATTCATTTCTTGTATTTTTCCTTTTTTAAGTTCTTCTTTATTAGTAATATCTTTATTTAAATACCTTGATTACAAATATGATTGTAGTTGGGTTTCAGTCGTGTAACTTGGTGGTGGGAATGTGGCACCGGTGAGGGGGGGTGTTCTTTACATGAATGAAAAACCTTCTTAAGCATTTCTTAAGAGTTTGGCATGAAGCTGGATATCACATTTAAATATATGCACCTTCTGATCTAAGCACTTTGATGGTTTCAAGAATCTCTTTAGTACCCACAGTTTTCGTGAAAAAAAGCAAGGCTTGAGTCAGAGGGAGAGGGACAGACATAGCATGATCGCACTCATTTGAAAGATATTTAAAATAATAGATTAATAATAACCAGAGATGATAGAAATGAGGACTAGGAGGACTAGTCCATGGCAGGAAGCTTGCCACAAGAGCAGGGAAGTGCAGTTAGGGTAGAGAAGATATGACAATGTGAGTTGGAAATGATCACTCTGGACAAGAAGTAGGTACTGAAAGGGAATAAAGTGATAGGCATGATACTCCTTCAGCAACAGTATTGCAAACCACAGAGTCTAGAAGAGAGAGGGAGGGAGACAGGCAGAGAGAGAGAGAAAGAGAGAGAGAGAGAAAGAGAGAGAGAGAGAGAAAGAGAGAGAGAGAGAGAGAAGAAAAGTGTCTTCTTCTTTCCCAGAGGCAGTCAAGAAAGAAAGCAGGGGGAAGGATGGGAGAGAAACTGGGGACATTGGTGGTGGGAAGTATGTACTGGTGAAGTGCGTTAGATGTTGTGTAACTGAAACTCAATCAGTTTGCAACTGTGTATATCACAGTAATTCAATTAATAAATTTATTTTGCTTTTTTAAAGACTTGCCTTGAACCCAATTCCAGTTACATTTCTGGGAACATCATCACCCTCAATTATCTGACTCTGCCTCCCTATTTTTGTCCTAAATTATGCATGATTTATTCTGGATTAGAGCTTTGCTGTATTCCTGAGACACCCAACCCCAACAGTCTTTCCTCTTCCCTGTGCTATAAATTCAACCTTGCTCTATCTGCATGGCATGTCCAGCTAAGCATTCTAACATGCAGATACCAGGCACTCCTGGGCTCCAGTAAATACAGGGACGAAGGCATCTCTGTTCCTCTTTGATACTATACACTAAAATTCTATATTTTGGTTACTGAAAGTTGGCGTTTCTACCTCTTCACCATTGTGTAGTAGCATTGAAATTGACATAGTATATGTCAATATCAAAACATAGTATATGTTTGATGAATGAATGAATAAGTGAAATAATTAATAAGAAACTTAATAAGAAAAATTAATAAGAAAAAGTCAACTTTGTTTTCCTAAGGAGATTAAACAAATCTTATGGTTATTATCATATCTTATGTTGGGAAAGTTTTAACAGAAAGCACTTTCAGGATATCCTTATTTAGGGGTAAACAGTGACCACCTTGATGTAAAGTCTAACATGGAAGTCTTTATTTTTTATTTTTTGGTTTTAGGGCCACACCTGGCAGCACTCAGGGGTTACTCCTGGCTTTGTGCTCCTGGCAGGCAAGGGCGACCATACAGGATGCCCAGGATTGAATCCAGATCTGTCCTGGGTCAGTAGCATCCAAGGCAAACACCCTACTGCTTAGCTATCACTTCAGCCCTAAAGTGGAAGACTTTAATCCAAATGTAAACTCTTTATATATTATCTCTCTTTCTCTCTCTGTCTCTGTCTTTCTATCTGTCTCTCTCTTTCTCTCTCCCTTTGTTTTTTGTTTGGTTTTGGTTTGGTTTTGGTTTTTGGGCCACATGCAACAACTCTCAGGGGTTACTCCTGGCTCTGCAATCAAAAATTACTCCTGGCATGCTCAGAGAACCATATAGGATGCTGGGGATCGAATCTGGGTTAGTCATGTGCAAGGAAAATCCCTTCCTTGCTGTGCTATTGCTCTGGCCCCTTAAAGCTCCATTTCTATTTGAAAAAAATGTGTTTTTTTATTTCTGCTGTCTTAATATCCTCTCAGTCATATCATGTCTTTAATGACTATTTCCTATGCTCTAAGCATCTGGTCTGCACTACCTTTTATATCTTCCCTTCTGTCTCATGTATTTTGTAGCATTCTCTACCTATTTAAACCTCCACAGTAATGCTAAGAGGCATGATAACTCTTTTCTAATGAAGAAAATTAAGTATCAGAGAAAGTCAGTAATAACCTACTCCTGGATGCAATTGATAAAGATTAAATCCCAAATTTAAATCATTTTGACTTCTACCCAATTTTTGTTCCTTCCGCATCTAAAACTTTTCCTTTAGCTGGATGTTTTCCCTTTCAAAGACCTTGTTGTATTTTTCTATTAAGCCTATCATTGGGTAGAGGACCTTAAATAACAACTATTTAACTAAGTAAACTCAACACAGAAGGACAGAGGAAGAGATGGAATTTCTCTGTAGAGAGTGATATTTGGTGAGCTCCAAACTATAGAATGACAGTGGTTGAGAGGACTCCTATCTGATGGTGGGGTTCAGTCACAAAACAATGGATCCATGAATTAGACACAATTATCTGTACCTGGAAGGAAAAGTTCTTGTATGTCTGTCATTGGCTAGACCAAAGAGACACTTGGGACATTTACTACTTCTATGTCTTAGCCAATCCTTAGAAGAGAGAACCCAGGAGAGAAGACAAGTACATAGACTACTCAAAAAATAAATAAATAAATAAATAAATAAATAAATAAATAAATAAATAAATAAATAAATGAATAAATAAGAGAAAACTACCAGGATTACTGAGGTCTGTGACAAAGCAAGGTTATATTTACATTCAGTATGACTTGACCAAGAGAGAGAAAGAGAGACAGACAGACAGACAGACAGAGACAGAGAGAGACAGAGAGACAGAGACATAGTGAAAGAGAACATAAGAGAGCAAGGGAGCCAATAATGTTTTTATGCAGCCAACTCCAGTTTGAATTTCTGATATCACATATAGTCTCCTGAATACCACTTTCTCACCCCCCAGGGTTGATTATGAGAACATAAACAAGAATAGCTCTTGAATACCAACCAATGTGAGCCTGAAAATCCAGAAAACAAAAATATTTCGTATACCTCTAATTTTCCTTATTTAACTCCCTAAAAAACAGATCATCAGCCTCCAATATTTGTATCTCACAAGATACTGCTATTTTGGGATTTGTTCCCTGAACAACTGGAAGTTTTTCAGGAAGCAATGCCTCTTACATGGCCTTTTTAGATCGTTTTTCTCTACTTTGGGACATGCTATCTTATTAACATTGTGGATCCTGAATTATCTGTGGATTTCTCTGATGAAAGCTTCGAGGTAAATTGTCTTGCTTTGCCTCCTGAGATGGTAATTTAGATAAAGAGTAGAATCAGATTCTTGGACAAATTCGTTGGCATTCCATTATCAAATCTTTCCTAAACAAACAGAAGTGGATATTAGTGATGGTTAACCACTTGCTGGCCAAGGGAAACCTATTCCAGAGCTAGGGATGGCCCATTTCAAATGTTAATTTGCCATCCCCTCCTCAGATCACCCAGTCATGAGACAACACTACAGTTTCAGGAACAGAGGAAGTATAGAAGCCTTGAGCTTCTGACCATCTCAATGGTCATGCCTTGTTCTACCTCAACTGTGAGGAAAATTATCTCAAGTCTAGGGCTACTTCAGTGTCAAGCATTGAATTTGTGATCAACTCTCTTCTCCAACACTTATGTCTAGGACATTCTCTCACCAGACCAGCCTAAGTCATGGGAAGATTTCTGTAGAGTTCCATATGCTATGAGTTTTTTGAGTAGGGAATTCTGGGTTGCTGGAGTAGGGGATAAGAGGAGAAAGAGAATATTTCATTGCATGACATCCTTTCCAACCCTACTAAATCCTTCCCACAAAGAAGGCCATATTGGAGAAGAACCAGAAAGGACTCTTTGACTTAGGAATCCTGATTGCCTGGATCAAATGTGCTCATACAAATACCTTCTGTCCTCTTCATCTCTGAACTTTTAGACTCTGAATATGCACTCAAGAAATAAATGGTAGTTAGAAGGTAATGGAGGAAATGTCCCTGGATCATAAGGCATCTCCTCAGGTCTTAAGAAATGCCTTAATATGACACGGACTGCCACATTTGCTCCCCATGAGAATTGCTTAGGAGGAAGAGGAAGCCAGAGTGAAAGGAACTTTGTGCAATATTACAGGCAGATCTGTTGCTATAAAGTCTGCTATAAGCCTTTCCCAGAGGCAATCCAAATTTTTCAAAACCTCCAGACAAACCAGTCTTTCCCAGCAGAGCAGGACAGAGCAGTCTCTGGAAAACACTGTTTCACCTACATCATTACCTGGACTTGGACATAATTGGTCCTCTCAAAGAAGCCAGTGTCACCTTTGGTTCTTACCTCTCCTTGGGTCTCTTAAGACAAATTCACATCAAACACATAGATCTTTGCTTTGAGGAATAGAGAAACATCTGCGTTCTCTGTTCCCCCAGAATTTCACTGGCTCCAAGCTAGCTGTTCTACTGCGTATTAATTTTCAGGCAGAACTTGCTTCTTGTGCAAGCAAGTAAAATAGGGAGTAGAACTAGGTCATTAAATATGGGATGACTATCTGTAGAAACAGCCTGCATGAATGGGAAGGAAAATAAACCTCTGAGTTTGCTTTTATTTTTGTACACAAACCAGTTTCCCAGAATCTAGGAATAGCAAGTTTTCCCCAAATACAGATGGAGAAATCATGTGTTTCCTTTCCAAGAGATCTAGTCTTGGATATCTCCATCACAGGGCCTTGATCAGGACTTGCCCTGCTGTGTGTATCAAGTATTCTAGAAATACCTTCTCTACTGCTTGTAAAAGAAGTCTTTTTAATTAGCACTTTATTTCAATAGTTTTTCTCTTTAGCAAACAAAAAGGAAAAAAGAAAGTGGGATAGTTGAGGGCCTTTATATTGAAGACCCTACACATCTGCATATGATTTTGACCCAACTGACCAATAATTATATAAGAGACCAGAAGCAAGAACACAGCCCACAGCTTCTCTGTTGACAAATGCTAATCTGGTACGTTTGCTGCTGTATGCAAACATGCCGATAGTGGCCATGTGCAAGCAGCACCTTCTAAATAGTTTTGTTTGGACTTTTGGGACATAGCTAATGATGCTCAGAGGTAATTCCTGGCTTTATGCTCAGAAATCACTCCTGGGTGTGCTCAGGAGACCATATGTGATGCTGGAAATGTAACCTGGGTCAACTGCCTGCAAAGCAAGTGCCCTATCCACTGTACTTTCTCTCCAGCTCCACCTTTTAAGTAGTTTCCTGCAAGAAAAGCACTACTATGAACAGCTTTTGTTCATCTTTGATTCCAAAAAAAGGGTAGAACAAGGATCTTTAAAATTCCAAGGTACTTCTATCACCACTACCCAGAATGACATTAACCAGACTGCACTCCTTGGTAATGCTGAGTTAAGACAAAGAATAATGGACTTTATGGTAAACTAAAATCAGTCTTATGCCTGGTCTCTCCCCAGGAGGGTCACACTTCCTGCTTGGCTGGATTCAGGCATGATTAATAAAATGTGAGTGGAAGGAAAGAAGTGTGTTGCTTCCGGTCTACTTCTTTAAGAGCCAGTGTGTACTTCCTAAGCCTAACTTTCCCTCTGCCCTGGCATCCAAGGAGTTGTTGGTCCCTTCAGCCTCTGTCTCTGAGTGAAGATGAATACAGGGGGGTGACTTAGCATGCGAACCCCAGCTGACCTGTGGGAGACTTCTAACTGAGAAAGAAATAAACCTCCATTGATTGAAGCCACTGAGATTTTCATTACCTGTCCTGGGTGACACCAAATCCCAAAGAATAGAAAAATCTATCCCAGCCTTTTCTGGGAATACCTGCTTTTCAGTTCTGTCCCTTTTCCCCCCAATGTGAAAGTCAGACCTGAGCCAAGTCAACTAAATAAATGATGGAAGTCTCTGCGTGGCCCATTAACCTCTCAGTCTCCCAAGGGAAAAAAACAAAATGAGTTCGTGTATAACATCTGTGTTACTGCTAGGAGTTAACTATGATAAGAGACTTCTTGAACCTGAAAGTACAAGATTCTTTGGGTCCAGAAGTCCCTCTCAGGAATCTCTGCTGTCAGGAACTGTTGAGACGAAGGCAAAGTCTTACTCCTATGTGACAGCTTGGTTCAGGTTGACAGGGAAGAGAGTGAAGAAATGGATCCTAGTTTTTAAAGATTGGCCACTAAAATAAATAAATAACAGAGTGCCCACCAAAAGTTTTTAGTTGGGGCTGTTGGAAATGGACCCAAGGTTGCAAAGGGGAGTGCAGAGAGGTTAAGAGAGGCATGTGAAGGTAAATGAAAAGTACCAGTTTTGTGTGTGACCTCTATGCTCTGGGTACCCCACTTGCCCCCAAATACACACACATAAAAGCATATATGCTACACACTTATAGACACATATACATATGTATATGTGTGATCATACATACACATATCTCACACACACATACACAGTACTTCCTAAGGTGATTGGCGTCATCTTCTGTTTTTTTAGAGAGGGAATCAAAGCTCAGATCTGGATGGCATGAGAAGCCCGAACTCCTCCAGTACTGGCTGGTTTGACTTCAAAGCCGATGTCTTTCCTTCCGGCCCCACTTGAACTGATTCAAGTGGCCTTTCCCAGCTGCGGTGGGCTGGGAAGTGCCGGTGGCATATTCCATTAGAGTCGATGCCCCCTCTCATCTCCTCTCGAATGAGGTGGTTAAATGTTCTCTTCACTGGGCTTTTTTGGCAGCTTCCCCTGCCTGCAGGGGCCTAATCGAGCAGTTGTCTCTTGGGGACTCTGCTTCGCTATTTTCTGATGAGCCAGGGGAGAAGGGAGCAGAGCGGGTGACCATTCTCATTAAGAAGACACCCCCGTTTGTCATTCCTCTTATCGGCATCATCCCTATTTTAATTAACCATCTTTGCCATTGGGCCTGCACGTAATTGTTCTCTGCATCGTTCAAACCACCAGGCTGGCTACGCCTTTCAAGGTACAGGCTCGCTCTCCCTTCCGTCAACCTTGGCTAATTAGAGCAGGGGAAGTTTGAACTCGCTCTGCAGCAGGCCTGCAAGTCAGGTAGGAGCCGACCCTCATTAGCACCAGGAAGACTCCAAGCTCAGCTGTGATTATCTAGGTCCCAGTCCCCCCACTGAAAGTCGCTGCCTGCTTAAAGAGGAAGTGTTGATCTGCTGTACATGTTACCCAACAGAGCAAAATTACAAGATCATTTTTTATTCTAACAACAGGAGGAGCCGGTATTTAACATCCTGCATGGAGGATAATTTTCTAGTTAAGCAGCAGATAAAAAGGTAAAAACAACAACAACAACAATAACAACCCCACAGCCTTCTCCAAAGACTGGCTGTGAAAAAAATAATTAGGGATTGCATTAAAAGGGGATTCAGTCAAGAAAACGGGACTGTGATATAATACAGTCTTTCTCGTAGAAATGGCTTTGTAATTTGGCTTTAAGTATCTAGGAAATGTCAGGAAATTTTGCTCTGGCCAAGATAGCACACAAGTGATCTAAAGTAGACCAATGACTGGTAGATGGATATGGACCAATTTTTTTTCAGTTTCTTCAGTGAGTTTTTAGCCATGTGGAGAAAAACAGGGTTCTCCTGATTCTCTTTGGTCCTCATATTTTGCCCAGTATGGGAATCTCTAACAGTTGGTCCAGGCAGGCTATTTCTTCCAAAACTGAGTCTGTCTACAAGACTGAGCAGACACAGGAACAATGGCCTAATCATACATGATATTTGACCAATCATTATCTATGCTGATAATGATAATGAAAGTCTGCCATTAGCCAGACTTAGAAAAATCAGGTCTCTATCTCTAGCAATGCTCTGAAGTCAGATAATAGTCCCTTAAAAACTGGCACAAAGTAACCAGGCCTTGTACATGACTAAAATTTGACCTAGAATGTGTCTCTATTTCCAATTAGAGACCAACCAGTGAAGATATAAGAGCCACCTTAACCAAACCATCCAACGTCCCCAGGCCAACAGCCTTCAATTGAAGCACAAGGCAGCTTTCCTTTTCCCACTACTCCCCTGCAAGCTGCCACGGAAAAAAGACACAGGGAATGCTACATAGCAAGGAGGGCTTTCTTGGCAAGAAAATTCCACATAAGTTGGAAGGCTACAGCACAAGCTTTGGCACACACATGAGAAGGGGAGAAAAAGGTGGTGGTGGGTGGGTATATCCAATAAAGACTCATAATCATAAATCATGCATCCAGAATAATCATAAATTATGCATCCAGAAAATGATGGAAAATGGTCATGGGGTTGTGATTTTGTGTAATAAAAAGAAAATAGGTCAAGAAAGGGTTTACTATGCAGCTTCCAGGAGCCACGTTTTGCCTACCCAGGGATTCGAGATTTTTATGAGCACAAAAATATGTATAAAATTCTGCCTTGATTCAATCAAGTGAAATAATGTAACATGGGGTCTTCAGTGACATTCTCCAAATATAACTCTCAAGGGATCAAGGATATTATCTCTCAGTGGTAGAGCAAATGCCTTGTATATGTGAGACCCTAGGTTTGTTCCCTGATACCCATAAACAGATAAAACCAAGCATTAGTTTGATGTGTCTTGTTTTTGAGTGTGTGTTTGGAGAGGCCATACTTAATAGTACTTTACTTCTGGATCTGTGCTCAGGGATCATTCCTTGCTGTGCTTAGGTGATCCTTTGTAGAGCTGAAAGAGAGCCATTGGATGAGTCCTATAATCCAAGTTAGTACCTCTTTGACCCAGTATACTTTGTTCTTGTAAGTCAAATGCTAAATTTTGATAAGAAGGAAAGGGGGACAATGATGTACCAAGAATTTTGTCTTAAATTTTTTTATTATAATACCATGATTTACCCAGTTAATACGGTCATTTACCAATTTAATAAGGTCATTTAAGCATTAAATGTTCTACCACTAATTCCACTACCAATGTGACCTTCATCAGTGTCCCAGTTTCCTACCCATGGTCCTAGCTTGTCCCTTGCAGCCACAAACAAATTTTACCTTATATAGTTTGTTATAACACAAAGATAAGAAGAATTATCAAAACAAGGGATCAACAAGAGTTAATTTGAAATCATTGTTCTATCTCTTCATTGTGTTACAAAAGTCAGTGTCTAAGGATTTGCTGAGCTGTGATTGGTGCTAGTTGGGCCTTCTGTGTCCCAATTTAGACTCACTAAGCTTGGGAGATCTTTATATAACTTTCTCATCAGATTTCCGGTGAAACTACTGAACTGCAACTACTATGAAGAGTTCAGGTATCCAGACTTATAGATCTGAAACACATTTGGTGCCTTGACAGTCTAATATTGTTGAGATCTGGAGCTGGGTCATTTCTGTCAGAGGGTGTAGAGTGAGGCACTGGGTTTCTATAGTTCATACAGGAAGGAGAACCTGCCCCCTACTCTTCTGAGAAGGTCTCAGAGGGATTAGTCCAGGCCAGATTACCTGGGAAGAATCTGCAGCCCATTTTTTCTTCTGGAGTTTAGTAGAAGAGCTTGGCCATTTTCTATCAGAAAGATGGCAGGTGTGGTCAGAAACCAGATGTACCGAGTTTTGATTATTTGATTTTTCTCAAAGTCTTTGCATTTGCTAAAAGCAAGTCAAGGTATTTGACTCTTGATATAGCAAGCTCTGCATAAATAGTCATTGCCCATTCTCATCTGCATGATTTTTATTAATTCTAAAATTCCCTTTCTTTTGACTTTAGGACTATATGGAGCTTTTGTCCTCTTTATTCCTATGTCAGAATCACATTTAATAATTAGTTGAGTTCGTTATGTAAGACCTTTTATTTTTATTCTCTAAAACCATGCCCAGATTAATCAGTGCTCTACTTACTTTTCTGTAAGAAATACCATTTAGCAGCTTTTTATAACACTCACTTATTATCAGATATGCTCGATGGGTCAGGCACCTTTGTTTAACTAAACTGAGAATGTCTGCTCCCAATCTTTCACAAGTCATGTGTGGACCTATAGTGTTTTACAGGTTGGACAGGAGTTACCTCTAAGCTTACACAATAGTTGTAACAGGATTTGGTTTTTTGTGGAGGTGTTGAACTCTTTAACTCCTGAATTATTGGTCAGAGACCCCTGCTTCTCGCAGCATGAGCTATTCCAGAGAAGGATTCACAAAATGGCAATTGGGTTGATCAAGTATAAATATGTAAGTTGAAGTAAGTACATAAGCTCAGAGTCAGTTTTTTGGCTATAATAGGGCATCTCTTTCTGGCAGAGAATTTTAAGAAATTTCAAAAGACATAAAAACCAGAAGGTAGGAACCAATGGGAGCCTTCTGAAGATGTCATCTATTAGAAAAAGATGGACCTGCTCTCTCTTTGAATCTGTTTTTCCCTCTTCACATATAACTTTTTCTTATTCTTGAGCTGGTTCGCCCCTCCCTCACTTCCCACATAGTATCTACAGAATCGTTTTTTTTTTTTCCCTTTGAGAAAACATCAAAAGACTCCATTCTTTTTCAAATGATTTTTAGAACTGCTTTTTCACACTGACCCCTAGACAGGCTCCAGGGAAATTCTTTTGGTTCCTTTTTCCTTCTTTCTAGTCCTCAAATCATCTGAACACATTACAAGTCTGTCAATGCTGCTTTAGACTATTGTGGAAGAGGAGAGCAGGAAAGGGAAATCAAATGGATCAAGAGATGTGAAAGCTTCCCCCCAAAGTGGCAATTATGGCTTTAGGGATGCCAACATTAAGGATAACTCCTCTTTCTAGGCTGATTCATTTCATTATACTGGCATGGAAATTTACATTTTAGATATGAATCACAATGATCCACTTCCTGTTAAAAGGAAATGTCTTGAATATTCTGAAATGATTCGAACTCCAGGGCTTGGTTGCAGATGTGGGTAGGCACAAAGGGATTTTGCTTCTGGCCAGCAATGACACCTTTGTGAGTGACTGTGGGGAATCCATCCCACAAGCTGAGGAGATGTCCTGAGCTTTTTTAATAACCTTTCCTGGGGCAAAGCTTGTTGCCCACAATGAATTCTATTAATAATCTCCCCTGTGGTTTAATCCTATAAAGCTCATGGAAATTTTCCATTAGATCTTTCTTCTAATCCATTTGGGAAACAAGGATGCGTCTCTGTACACAAATTAAGGAGACAAACATCCCATGCCAAAGAACTTCAAAGAAAGAATTTGTATATATTATTCATTTGTCTTCAGATACCCATAGGCAAAGGGATAGGGACATTGACTTTGGCCTACCTTGATCAAGAAAACATTTATAATATTAATAGTCTCTGATCTCATAAGCACAATGTGGAAAAAAATAATGCCATATGGCTCATTTAGGATTTCAAGGCCCATTTGGGGATTTTTTTTCTGAGGATCCTCATTACATGCTTTTAAAATGCAAAGACAATTAATAAATGTGTTTATTCCATGTTGGCAGAGAGAAAACTCACAGGTAATGAAATCAGCCAGGCGTTTTTAAGAGACTAGGGAATTTCTCAAAGCCCACAACATCTCCTCCACCGATCTTCAATATTTATTCTCATTCCTGCTGGACTATTTTCTCTCCTTGCATCTACTAAACTCCCTTGCTTAAATGTAAAGCCATGATCAGTATATAGTGCAGAAATAATGCTCCTTGGTAAGATTGAGAAGTTTAAAATGAGCATGAGGTGGGGATAAAAATAAAATGAGAATGCACTATTCCAAAGCAGTAGCTGCGATTGCCACAATTTTCTAGCCATACCTTCCTTTTTAAGTGGCAGAACTAAATCGCCTGTAGTCTGTTCATGACTGCTCATTCAAAGGCAGGAGACATCTGGAGATCAGCAGGTCAGATTCAAATCCAAACTCATCCTCTCTTCTGCCATGAGTCTGACTTTCACCGTCCTATTCATGCACCAATTATACCAAGTACATTTTATCTATCCATAGCTTGTTTCTCCAGAAATTTTATGATATTTTTTTGTTCAGAAATTTGACTCTATTTTGGACAACATTTCTAATCTCTTGCCTCAGTTGTTATAATAGCCAACCACATGCCTGCCATACAAAAACCATGGGTTGGGTAATAGGATGGCATTGTTTCTATAATAAAGCTCAACAGACAAAACTTCCTACTATCTCTAATTTTTTTAGAAATTCAAAAGACTTCAAGACTTCTATCATTTTGGATTACCACCTGTGCTCCCATCAACATTAGTTCACCACTGTTTACTTATTGGATCATCAAAATTGTCTCTTTGGTTCAACTCAATCATTTTGTCCTAAGACCTTACACTTTCTTCTCACAAATCTTAATGACACATTTTAGGACAAAACTCAGATTATGTCACTCCCGTAGATTTCCTGCTTCCAGAGAATATAAATTCAAACTCCTACAATAATTTACAAAGGCCTTCTCAATCAGCTTTCTCTTCACTCTGCCTGTCACTCCCTTACTGATAACACCCTCATTTTCTCCCATTTCTTCAACTCCCTTTTCTTCAACTGCCTCCCCTCTGCATCTCAGAGACATTTTCCATGCTCCAGGACTTTCATTTTACTTTTTCCTTTCTCTGAAAAATTCTTCTCCCACTTGGCACCCTCACTCACTTCCTTTAGAACAAAGATCAAATGTTACTTTCCTAGAAAGGCTCTTCCCAGGCACAACCAGCCATATTCCTCTCTACCTATGCTTCTATTTTTGTTTTGGTTTGGTTTGGGTTTTTGTGCCACATCCCATGGTGCTCAGTTATTCTTGGCTCTGTACTCAAGAGTAATTTTTGTCAGTGCTCAAGGAACCATTTGCGATGCTGGGGCTCGAATACAGGTCAGCCACATGCCAAAAATTGCCCTCCCAATTGTGCTCTCGCATCAGTGCTATGTTTCTGTTCTTTTCTTGGTATTTTTTTATATTGTCTGACACTTTGTATAGTTTTTCAGTCTGTTGATTTTCTCTCAACACTAGGTTGTTTACTCACAAATAACTGCAATTTACACAATATACATATTTAATATAATTTGTGACTACAAATATCCCCAAAAAACAAATAAAAGAGAAAAGAATCTTGCAAAATTTTCCATTGTTCAGTATGATCTTATTTTAAACATGACTCCTGAGGTTAAGCTGTAATGAAGTTCGTCTTCCAAAAAATAAATAAATAAATAAATGCAACTTAAAGACATTCATTTATAACTGCCCAGCACTCAAGATATAGATGGCAATACCTAGATGGTAAATGCATGAGCAAGACAATGGGCAGAAAAGAAAAGGCTTTAGTTTTAGTTTTAATTTACCATTTTAGTTTACCATACCCTTAGCATACCACATCACCTACCTTCTTCCATAGGGGAGTGGTTAAAATATACATAAATATATATATATATATTTACATGCACATATATATTTTTAGCTCATATCATTCTGTTACTCAAAAAAAAGTCTCCCTCTCAAAGCCCACTCATAGATCATCTCCTTGCTTCCTTTCTCCCAGATTTACTTGCTCTCTGCACTTTCTCATCAGCATGCTTTGCACTAACTTCTAGACCATCATTCTGTCTTGTTCCAAAGAGCTATTGTTTAGCTATCTGTCTCTGCTGATATCTTCAACTATGTGACTTCTCTAGCACCAGCTTTCAAGAGAGGAGGCATGCAGTAAACATTTGTGGCAGTCTTTGTGTTGTTGAGTGAGGGGCCAAAGGGACATTTGAGATTGTGTCTTCTGCTCTATATGCATCTGACAGTATCCAAAGGATGTAAAACTAAACCCAAGTATCAGAAATCTGTACAGAATAAAATCCAAGCGATTCTCAAATTAGCTATTTAAAATTAACTGGAAAAATAAGCAACAATACAGATTCCTAGGATCTACCAAATTAGAATTCCCCCCTCCCGGAGGGGGGATGCAATAACAGCTCTGTATCATTAATATATACAAGAGAATCTCATGACCAAGCAAATTTGCAGAAACTCTGGCTAAATCCACCATAACTAACACAGGGATTCAAAGCACAGATGAACTGACTTACTCTATTGTCTCACACATTTTCTGGAAGTATTTTTGACATTTAAATATAGAGCAGCACTTAATCTTGATTCCTTCCTTTAAAATTCTAGGCCACTGCTCCAAGCTGGTTGGAACTGAAGATCTACCGGGTTTCCTCATTCCTTTCCTCCCAGATTCCTGACTTAACTATCAGAGCTCTGTTTCCCATTGGCCTCAGTTCACCCATCTGTAAAATGAATATGATGCCGCCTCTTCACCATGGGATTGGAAGGTTTAATTATATTTTAAAATTCTTTGCATCTGTCAAAGAGTAATGACATGCAAGATCTAATTACCAAGCGATGAGTTAGTATTCCTGGGTTATCCTGACGTTAATGTCAGATCTGCATTTAAATTCAGAGACAAGAGAGAAACTTGGGTTCCATTACAAAGAGTTCCTTTTGCCTCTGGACTCTCAATGGTGTGGGACGGGGGCTGCCACCAATGGCCTATTATATCACAGGTGCACTGACAGTCAAACAAGTTCTTTCAGCTTCTCTTGCCTCTTCTGCAGAATGAAAAACTACTTACTCCAAAAATTTGTGTATGAGAAAGGATGCCAGAGGAGAGGCAGCTAAGAATGATTTTTAAAGAGAAAAGGAGTGTCAAGAGATCATTGTGAAGTCTAGAGCAGAAGGGACTCCATTTTGTTGACCCAGTGTTAAGTTTCTATTTAAGGCTAACAAGGCTAAGTTTCCACTTAAAGGCTAAGTTTCTTTCCCAACAATAATAAGGCAGACCCCAAGGTCCTATAAACCACAATATACTGCCCTAGATATCTAGCCATAGAAGCAAATGATAAAATACCCTACAACAGTCAATCTACTTAAAGATCAAGACTTCCTGCTTCTAGCCCTACATAACCTGGCTTGTGACTCCTGGGATAGGGGGCACCTCTCTGGGAGGTGACCATGGCTGATCAGCTTGTAGCTTGCTGGTAGATAAAATAAAGCATTGCTTTGCTTTATTTTAACTGTGTGGTCTCGTCCTTAGATTCCAGACCCTAACAGTATGAACATGAAAATCTGTACTGTGAAGTAAAGAACTTGATGCAGTCCGGTGTTTAGGTTTCTGGAAATAAAATTAGGAAAAGGGGTGAGGCTGTGGGACTGGGTAGGGGAACTAGGAAATCTACTAAAGCCCAAGCACCTTATAGTATCTCTTCCAGTGGGGTGAGGATAACTGAATTCCTTGCTTATGGAAGAAATAGATGGCTATGAATGATTAGGAATGTGAGGCGGCCTCTTTGTATTTTGGTGTCTAGCTCATGATCCCATCTGCCTATCTGAAGTACTTGAGATGGTGTTTGTCTCCCAGGAATGGAATAGATAAGTATCACAGCGCTGAATACTCCTAAGAATACTAAACAGTAGGGGCTGAAGTAGTAGCACACCAGCGAGCTTTTGTGACATCCTATGTGGTCCTCTAGCCTGCCAGGAGTGATTTCTGAGAGCAGAGTAACTCCAGAGTACTGCTGGATGTGGCCCCCGCAAACAAAAATAAGACAAAGCAAAATACTAAGCATGCATTGTCTTTCTTGGATATTTTTTCCACCTTCTTCCAGTCCTTCCAATTTCTATTCTATGACCTGTACAGTATGACTGTATCTTCCTCTGCTTTGAGGGCTTATAAGCATCAGAATAAACTTCTATGTTTAGTTGTCAAGTATTTTTTTCATAGTCTAGGTAGTACCTAGTTTACCCATGTGAGAAATTTTCCAAATAATGGCACAATGGCCAAGATTGTACTTCTTTAGATAATGTCTTTCAGCGCCTTTATTTGGGGGTGGGGAATACACCCAGTAGCACTCAGGGCTTACTCCTGGCTCTCACTTAGAAATTACTCCTGGTAAGCTTGAGGAACCATATGGGATATGGGGATTAACTCTGGTCTGCTGAATGCAAGGCAAATGCTCTACCCATTGGGCCAGTGTAAAAGATTCTTGGAATCTTTTGAAAAGTAACTTGATTAACTGGTAGACTGAAAAATAAAGAGGGGTGTGGGATGGATGGGAAATGACCATCTTTTTGGTCATCTTTCATAAACATTTTCTAGAGCCATCTATACTTTCCCTCTGCTATGACCAGGGTGCTTATACTAGAATTTTTAGAGGCACAAAACCATTAAGAGATTATCCATATAAATATTTATATATTTTTTTCTTACATATATGTGTGTTTGGGAGAATTGGAAAGTATGGAATTTATTAAACAGACTTACAGACTACTATTCATTTAAGATAAATCTATATTTATGATTAATGAAAATGTTTTACCCAAAAGTCACAGAAAATCCATATTTCTTCCTTACCAATACCCAGATTGTGATTATCAGAAGACACACTGAGCAGAGTGAGAAAAGTTTCTGATCCTTTGGGAAGCATCACTTCCACTTCAGGAAAACATACCCATCAGAATTGCATGTGCCTATGTAAATACTAACAAAGTAACTTCATAGTGGACATGTAGGTTGTTCTTGGACCAAACAACATAGTCTAGTCATCATAGTCTAGTCAAGTTGACAGGATTTACCCATTCCAATGCACAATTTTATTCTTGGCTCCATCCTACAGGGGTAAAAGCCTAATCTTTCTCTTTTTTCCTCTTAGATTTCCAGTCTCTACTTCTGGTAAGGTGGAGTCTGAGAGAAAGAGCAGGCATATAGCTAGATAAAGGAGAACATGAGGGGGCTTACTTATGCAAAATCCTTAGAATTTCCAGAGATTCTAAGTCACCTTGAAATGTTATTTTTAAAAAATTATCAAATATGCTAATTCATTGTCTCTTCCCACCCCCACTTGCAATTCTTTTTTCTTAGAACAAATTATCTGTGAAGAGCTGGAAAAGCTACCGCCACTTTCTTTAGGGAAGATCAAAAATAAATTTTAAATGCTGCACAAGATAAAAGTCAGAACTCAGATGAAATGTGGACAGACTCTGGCACACAAAATACCACATGCTAAGCAAGCATCTTGCCCAGCTCCTTGTTAGGTAATGGCATCACCCAGCCTGGAGAAGAACAATTCTCTTATCTTTTCAGGCCAGCTGGATGATGGTATTCCCCAGGCAATAGATCAGAGAGAATTTTTCTTAGCTCTCAGCTTCCAACCAAAAATCCAAGGAAAGGCTTTCTTGTCTCCTGGCTGCCTTGCTAATTTTGCCAATTCCACAGAAACAGCCAAGGGAGGCTGTGCTATTGTGATTGCTGGTAGGAATGGCTCTGAGTGTTCAGCCCCATTTTGCAGAAGCACAAAACAATTTTTTATTATTATCTACTTATCTATTTTTTGTTGATTTCATTGTTGTGGTTTGGCTATTGAAGTGGATGTCTCCATTTATATTTATTTATTTATTTTCTTATTTTCTTTTCTTATGTGCTCTGCCACATTTTTTTTTATCTCAATACCATGGCTTTTATATGGTGCTTACCCTTTTGTTTTGTTTTGTTTTGTTTTGTTTTGGAATGCTCACTGGATATTTTATTTGACAGTAGTGGTGTTTCACCTTCTTTTTCCCCTTCCTCTCTCAAACCAAGGATGAAAGCCTCTAGAAGGACTCTGCCCATGTTCGGAGTATTTGATTTTATTCCCCCAGTTTATTACTTCTCTCTTCTTCAAACAAAACTGCATAACTTGAACTATCTAGTCCCGCCTCCCAATTTGGGGGGGATAAGGGAGATACCAAGACCAATTAGGTGTAAGACCACTAAGTAGTAAGCTAGGCACAGAGGGAACCACTCATTCTAGCAGCCCCGGGGGGTAAGGGAAGAGGATATGGGAAGAAGGATGGGAACGGAGGTGGAGGGAGGACAATTTGGTGATGGGAATTCCCCTGATTTTATGTTAATATGTACCTAAAATATTATTGTCAAGCATATGTAAGGCACTATGATTAAAATAAAAATTATATTTAATAAAAAAAGAAATACAGGATAAGATTATTAAATTCAATTCAATTAAAATTAGACATCAGATCAACTTTGGCATCAAACTTGACAAAAATTCAGGTCAGAGTGAGCCTTGACTGAACATAGCTGAAGCACTCATCAATATACAACTCAGTTTCAATGGAATTTGCCATGCCAAAAGAGAAAAAAAAAAAGAGAGAGATAAATGGATTTCTTGATTGGATATTGAAAGTGATCATATTTGGAAACTTAAAAAAAATACATAATAAACCAGGTGAAATGACAACTAGAAGTTATCCCAGGTACTGTTATGCTGGCACGCCATGAAGCTGACTGCTATCTTGTGCCTTTTATCACAGAAAGACTTTTTAAAAATCTTCCTTTATTGTATGACTTTTACCTTTAAAATCACCTATTCTACTTCTTTTGAGAATACGCCTAGGAAAATAGATTTCTTTGGACCAAATAAATTGCTTTAGAAGTCATTTTACCAGGATGCATGTGGCCTGATAAGTGATAGAAACTGAGATATCTTGGTGGGCTTGGAAATTAATTTCCTTTATGTTTCATGGCCCTGCACACTGGTTCTCACTGTTGATTGTTACTCATATATCACTCTCTCCAATTATAAACCCTGCTTGAGAAAAACTGGCTGGAGGAAAAATAAAAGTAGATCAATCATAATATTTATACCTCCTGGAAAGGAACCCCATTCCATTTTCCTGGCCCACAAGTACAGTATTAAATTAACTTTCCTCTAATTTATCAGATGCAAGTCATTTATTTATTCAAATATTTATTGAGTGCCTACAACAGTTTAGTCACTGTTACAATGGTTGGCAACAGAACAGAAGATCATAGAATCAAAAATTCCTGTCTTCAGGAAACTTATATTCTAGCCACACAAAGACATATTCACACAGGGGCACACTGCACACATACAGAAATGTACGGATATACACATACAAGCACGCATATAAACATGTTCAGTTTAATTTAAATAAAAATAATAGATCATGGGCCCGGAGAGATAGCACAGCGGTGTTTGCCTTGCAAGCAGCTGATCCAGGACCAAAGGTGGTTGGTTCTAATCCCGGTGTCCCATAGGGTCCCCCGTGCCTGCCAGGAGCTATTTCTGAGCAGGCAGCCAGGAGTAACCCCTGAGCACTGCCGGGTGTGGCCCAAAAACCAAAATAATAGTAATAATAATAATAATAATAATTAATAATCGATCATAACCAAATATTAACATCTGAAGGGTTAAATTTGCAATTTCCTATTTTATTTGTTAAAATCTATTGCTTGATCATTTTTAACTTTTTTTTTTTGGTCTGTGTAAAGCAAAAGAATTATAAGCATACAACTCAATAAATTTTCATAACACCACAGTCTTGAAACCATCACTCAAATGAATAAATGAAAGATAAACAGACCCTCTCAAACTCTATTTCCACCCAACTTCTTTCTGTAATATAACCACTCTCCTAACTTCTAACCTCTATAATTCTTGGACAATATACAACTATTTTTGTTTTGTCAGTCTGACTAATTTTATTCCTTTCCCTGCCCCCAGTGGCTGGAGTGATAGCACAGCAACAAGGGTATTTGTTTTGCATGCTTTGCAGTCTACCTGGGTTTGATCTGTAGCATCTCATGTGGTCCCCTGAGCAATGCCAGAAATTACTCCTGAGTGCAGAGGCAGGAGTAACTTGAGCACCACTGAGTGTGACCCAAAAAGCAAAAAATATATTTATAAAAAGCATGTTTCCTATTACTAGGTATTTTATTCTTCTTTATCACAGTGTAGTATTTCATTGCAGGATTATGTTTAAATGGGGCACATGCATTCATTCAGAACACTACTATTGGAACTTGAGTTATTTCTTCTGAAAACTTCTTGATTAATTAAACATAGCTGAGTTGTTTATGAAGTTGGTTGTTCCATGTCTACTTCATCATTAGTGTGTAAGAGTTTCAGTTCTTTCGCATCCTCATCAACACTTAGTGCTTTACATTTTCTAATTTTTTTGTTTCTGTGGTGGGTGTATAAGAAAGGGAGCTCAAAGTTTTAGGTTAAGACTGGGATCCACCATCCAAAGACTACCACGGAGACATCACAGCAATGCAAAAGCAAGGAGGTTTGTTCCAGCATAACAAGGTCCAACATTTCCTGAGAAAGGGAGACCCTGAGGATGGCTCACGGGCCGATTTTACAGGGTACTTAGGGCTTCAGTCTAGGCTTCCAGCCTCTGGGCAGTAGATCTTTAAATTTTTTGGTGCCTTGGATGCAAAAATAAATAAATAAAATTATTAGTCCCTAGTACAAAGTTACATTAAACAAATGGCTAGGATTGGTTGTAGGATAAATGTTGTATCAGACTAGGTAGGCTGTACGCTCTGTGAAGGGAAATCATGCACCTCTAAACCCAGGATGTGGTTGGTGGTCAGGTCCAGGGTGTTGGTGTCATTTGGCCATCTGTTTGTGGTATTTCCTGGTGTGTATACTCCTATGATCTAGTTCAAGGAACTGGCTGTTTTTCTGGGCCTATAATTTGCACCTTAAAACTTAAGCCTGTCTGGACCGGGCAGTGGCGCTAGAGATAAGGTGCTGCCTTGCCTGTGCTAGCCTTGGGACCTTGGTTCAATACCCCCGCGTCCCATATGGTACCCCAAGCCAGGAGAGACTTCTGAGCGCATAGCCAGGAGTAACCCCTGAGTGTCACCGGGTGTGGGCCCCCCCAAAAAAACCAAACAAACAAACAATTTTACAGAAACAAAACAGTAGTTAAGTTCATACTTAAATTCTAATATTCCAAAGCAATGTTCAAAAGGCACACCAAATTCTTAGGTTTACAGCAAATTCTAAATCAAACTTTAGATTCTAACAAACATATTACTAATATTTAATTCCAAATCACAAACACAGTATATACACTGGAGAAGCTCAGGACAGACACTGATCTGCATATTTTACAAGTGTCACTCATATACTAGATTTACATGAAATTATTGTGGTTCCCATTTTACAGACTAGTAAACTGAGACACAGTAAAGTCAAACAATTGACCTGAAGTCAGACACACAGCTAATAAGTTGCAAAGCCAGTCTTTGTAATCAGGCATTTTGGCTGTAGAATCAGCAACCATAAACTGTAAGGCAATTTGCCTTAAAAAAAAAAAAAAAAAAAACCCTAAGATTTCTTGAGAAACAAAACTTACATGGGCCAAGAAGACAAGTCCTAGGGCTGGGTAACATGTTTCTATGAGTGAGGCCTGGATTTTTTTCTCATTACAGAAAGATCCTTCAACCACTGCTGGAACTTGGCCCCAGCACATTGCTGGGAGTGATGCAAACATTCCCATAATACCACCACCAGCAACAACACAAAACATATAAAAACTCCCAAATTTAAATATCAAAGTCAGGACTAGGGCTTCACTGGACTTAGAAAAGCCTTCCAGGACAAACACCAAAGGATGATTTATATGGAAATAAGGAGGATGGACCAGATAACAAAAGAAAAGATTCTTTCTGCAAAGTCACCTCCTCTGGCGGGTGTTGAGAAGTGTTTCTTCCAGTGCAGATTAACTCAAGAGTCCTGATCAGAGAATTCTAAAGAAATTAGTTTAAGATTAAACTTTGGGAGGTTGAAACTGCAATTTTATTTGTTATTCAGGCTCCATAGGACAGGGGATACAGGTATAAGTAACTGCCTTTGTGTTTCTCTATTTTTAACACAATGTTTGCAGTCAATTACCTAAGTGGGGTTATCAAGTCTAAATTTGGACATCCTCTTTACACCAAGTATGACTTCCGAGCCATCCAATAATCAGAGAAACAAGGCCTGGAAACTGTTGGGGTTTTTTTTCCACCATCCTTGCCTTTCTTGTTCCAGGCAAACAGAACTACTCTGGGGGGGCAATTATTCTTTTATTTTAAAGGGAATGCCACTGCCTTGATTATAGTTGTGGGATCAACCTCACCCAAGGGCCTTTTCTCACTATGGTCAGAGTAGGCCTCTCTAAGAAGGATCACCTTGGTGGGGAGAATAAAGGTCAGTGGGGGTCCCTATGCCCTTGGGAGAAACTGTTGCCTGTACACAAAAAGGCAGATTTTCTGGAGAGCAGGAAGGACCGCACAGAGCTAAGCTCTTGTTCATGACTCAGTCCAGTACCCTCTTCCAAGAGGAAAAAGCAATCACTGCTCCCCCTTTTATGACCTAGAAAGATGTGATTGGGGAGTGGCCATCATCCAGATAGATGAAGGTTGATGACTGAGCTGTGATTCTCTTTTTACTCAGAAAGAAGCCAAGACCTCCCCTTTTTGTCTCCTCCTCTCTACTTGACATCAGGAGTCCCGTAACACAGAACAAAGAGCTCAGAACCAGAAACTCCTGTTTTGCTTCAGATTTTACTGTTTTGCCAATTCTCCATGTGTGTTATAAGATTGATTTTTTCCCTTTGCTGACCTATCTAATGCTGTTTTGATGACTAGTCCAGTCCAAGAAAAACAGAGGGGATGAGGATTTTTCCCCTGCACTCCTAGACATGTGAACTTGCTATAAAACGAAGCATTTCTTTAGCATCCTCATTATCTCCATCTTCCTTAGTTCTGGCTGTATTTAAACCCAAAACTTCAAGCCCTCTTTTCAACTTCACTTTACTTTTGTCTGTGGCCAGAAACCAAACCTTTACAATTCATTTCCCTTGCCCTTGATGCCAGTGGTTGTTGCATTTCTAGGATTTCTTTTCCTTATTCTCTTATTTAAGTTCCTGGCATCTACCCAAGATGCGAGGAGAAATGGGCCTGTACTTTTGAATGCTCGCTACCAGCTACAACCATGTAGGTTAATCTAGTCCCATTTGTAGACTGGGAACACCACAAAGGTTTACTCTAGCAAGACACCACCGCACCCAGAGCTGTTGGCATAGATTTGGTGATCTTGGAAAGCTGTCTCTTTTTAACCTACTCCTGTTTCAGCGAAATAAGTGGAACATCCTATAGGAAATGGACTGTAGGTTTGGGACTTTAGGAGGAAATATGTCCAGAAAGGAATCTGTTCCTTCACAAGGACTTGCCTACATCCTAAGAAATCCCAGGCCTACATGTAGCTGGGCAGGCTGACATCATGTACAATTCTAATTAGGTTCCAAATCTAGTGGTGGGGTGATTCAGTTGTTCATAAATAGAAACTTCAGATTTGGAGAACAGAAGCACAAGCTTAAATCATGACTGAGGGGGTGAAAGTCATTTGAGGTGGTGTTAAGAGAGTCATCTCCATTCAGGCAATGGGGGAGATGCCTATTCATCCTCCTAACTTTGGGTCCTTAACTTCACAATAGTACTGTCTGGAAAGAAAAGTCTAGACTAAGTAGGAGGCTGGGGATAGGGGCATTACTGTAAAGCTCTAGAAACTGTCTCTAAATATAGGATAAATAAAGAGAGAATACAAACCTCACAACAAAATGAGCAGAAATTTTTTATCTCCTGCAGTTAGTGGGGTTGGGGTGTCAAAGTTTGGGAGTTGTGGCCATTGTCCTGTCATTTCTGTGGTTCAAAAGTCTGATGGCTCCTTTAGGAGGGAAGAACTTTTAAAGTGTTCAATGGTTCTACTTTGACTCAAACTCTCAACCTTCCTGACACTGAGGAATCTGTGAGCAATCAACCCTTTCTTGCCTTTTAAGGCACCAAAGACAGGAAGGAGCAAGTCAGGTTCTAAGCAAGCCATCGTTTCTCTATTACTCATATTTTGTCTTATGGAATGGTAATTTAAGTACAGCCATAATGAACCTTGGCTTTTGATGTTAATAGTTTATGGTTCGGCATTTAAGAATATTTTAAAATAAACATGGAAGAAGCTGAACTTAATTCAGGCTTTGACCAGGTAGGGAGAAGTATTTTAATACTAACATTGTTTAGAATTGCAATTCCATGAAAGGACTTCACTTGTTAGCTAGACTGTCATCTTTAAATTGTGTAGTGGCTGACAATGAACCATCACAAATTTTGATAAAAGTTGTTTTCTAGAATGGCATTCTGAAGAAAAAGATGAGAAAAAGGATTCCCCACAAAGAAATGAGAACCAAGATTAGTGAGAATCAACACATGGAAGCAATGAAAACTAGGTTGACATATTACACACACACACACACACACATACACACACACATACACACACACACACACACATACACACACTTATGGCACTTCTTTCCCTAAGAGTTTGCCAAAAAGATCAACTCCAAGGCCATTGTTACTTTTTAATTTATTATTTTTTGTTTTTTGGGGGGACCACACACAGCGGAGCTCAGGGGTTACTATGGATCAAACCCGACTTCATTCTGGGTCAGATGAGTGCATAGCAAATGCCCTACCGCTGTGCTACCACTCCGACCCACTTCATTAGTTCTTGAAGCTCAAGGGAACTTGAGCAGCAGCAGCAATAGTAATGTTAGGATAGATGGAAACGTATCAAACTTCAAGTTTTATTTATATAAATTGTTATTTTGGTTGCTTAAAAACATGCTTAAGTGTATGACCTAGATTAGCTCAAATCCCAAATCCCTCTTTAATGGCCTGTACCCTGTTCATCACAACTAACAATATTCTCAACTCACTTTCAGATCATTGGGCACACTTCTAAGTGAGTTTATACAATGAGAATGTGAAGTAATACAGTTGGCTCAAATTCAGTTCAGGTTTGAAGAAGATACTTTTGTCCTCATGACTCTATTTATTTCTTGTATTTCCCTTCTCCCCTCCTCCTGTCTTCCTCTTCAAAGGATGCTGACAGAGACTGATGCTTTCCCCACCTCCTTCCTATGTGGGGTGACAGGTGCACCTATAATTGAGGGGTATCCTGTTCTCCTTCTATCTCTGTGTTAACAATCAGAGACTGTTTATCACTCCATGTAAGCTTACCTCAAATAAAGCAGTCCCCACCTTATTTTGAAAGCAGGATAAAGATAATTGGCTTTGGAATGAGAAACCTATTCTGAAAAGAGCAAAAATTTTCTGGCAGCAAAACTGGAGACATTTACAGGGCTCATCTAGTGCGATGATTTGACCCATGTTCATTAAAGGATTTCTACAAGCAAATCTAATTTGCACACAGAGACAGAGAAACTTACACAGATGGACATAATGCTGAAGAATAAGCACATTTTTATAGAATTGGCTATTTTTTGTGGTGGATTTATGGCATTGATAAGTTTATATATCAGACACTTTGCTAGGCTCTGGGCTTAGTCAGATGGCTTAGAGCAGAGAGACCTATCACAGGAACAAGTTAGTCTAGCACAAAGGAACAATTTTGCACCATGATGCCAGGGCAGCTTCTCAGAGCTGTTACCAGCTAAACTGAGTTGTCAAAACTGAGTCTGATTAATCATCTCAAAGAAGTGCCTCCAAACTACAGGAATGAATGGATTGACTTTACTTGACAAACTATCTCTTGTCATTTTTGCGAGTTTCAAATTAAAGGAATGCAAGACAGGTCAAATTTATGAGGGGCATGAAATGGACAGTTAGATGGCAGTCTTGTGCTTTCTGAGAATGGGGAGATAAAAAAAAAGAGCATGGAAATAATAAAGATGCCTTAACACTTGTCCCCCAAAACTCTGGGCTCAAGAGAAAGTCTCAAAATCAACTTCACATCCACCCTTCAGTCAAGTTTTTTTGGAAGCATGATTCTTGACAAGACTTGAAAATATCTTTTTTTTTTTTTTTTTTTTTTTTTTTTGTGGTTTTTGGGTCACACCCGGCAGTGCTCAGGGGTTATTCCTGGCTCCAGGCTCAGAAATTGCTCCTGGCAGGCACGGGGGACCATATGGGATGCCGGGATTCGAACCGATGACCTCCTGCATGAAAGGCAAACGCTTTACCCCCATGCTATCTCTCCGGCCCCAAGACTTGAAAATATCTTAAAGAGCAAATTGGATATCTTGGTGTTCTCTATGAAATGACTTCATTTGCTCTTTAAGACTTGAAAATATCTTAAAGAGCAAATGAAGTCATTTCATAGAGAACACCAAGATATCCAATTCTATGAATTCAGGGCCTAATAAAAAAAATTTTAAGTAAATGCCATGGAAAAACTTTAAAAATACAATTTAGGTGAGCAATTCAATGGCATTTACATTACTGATAATGAGAGGTAACAACCACCTTTATCTAGTCCCAAACCAATTTCTGCACCCAAAGGAAATCTTGCATTCAATAAGAAGTTATTCCAAATATTCCCTTGGCCAGGGATACTACTATATTTTCTATTTCTAGATGTACCTCTTCAATACATTTTCTATAAGTCGAATCATTTTACATACAACCTTTTGGCCTGATTGCTTACATTTAACTTAATGTGTTGAAAGATGCAGAATGCATTAATATTTTGCTTTTTTCTATTCTATGGTAGGGCTATGCCACAATTATTTATTTATGCATTGATGGAAATTTTAGTTGCTTTTACCTTTGGGCTATGATGAATAAGGTTACTATGAGCAAGCATATGTATGTATATGTATATATATATATATATATATTATATCTTTTGAGACTCTTATTGGGGTATATGTACAGAGACACCAAATGGCTGGATAATAAAATGATTCTATTTTTAACTTTTTTGAGAAGCTATCCAACTTCTTTCTAAACTATCATCCTTTTTTGTCCTTTTCACTGCAATGCCTAAAAGGTTCAATATCTCCACATTCTAACCAGTTTTTGTTAGCTTAATTTCAGTTCATTTTTATTATAATCATCATGCAGAATATATAGTAGAATCTTCTTAGTATTCACTTGCATTTTCCAATAGTTAATAATGTTGAATATCTTTTCATGTGGCCATTGGTCATTTAAATAACTTCTTCAAAAAATGTTTATTGAAATTGTTTTCCCATTTTAAAAATTAAGTATTTTGTTTGCTTGTAGATATTTATTCATAAATTGACAGTCATATAGTTAATAGTCAGATATTTAATAGATATTCTTAAATATTTGGTTTAAAACTATCTTCTACAGATGCTTAATTTTTTCCATTTTTGATCATTTTTTAATTATTAAAAAGTCTAAATTTTGGCAAAACTTTAAATGTATCTATTTTTTCTTTTATTCCTAATACTCTTGGTGTTAAACCTAAGAATTCCTTGCCAAATCTGAAATCATGAAGATTAACTTATAGGTTTTCTTCCAAGAATTCTATCCTTTTAGCTTTTTATTTAAGTTATTTATCATTTTCATTGGCTTTTGTAATAACAAGAATCAAAGATCCAACTTCATTTTTTTCATATAGACACCATTATTCTGGTGCTATTTGTTGAAGAGACGTGTTTTTCTCTATCAAATGATCTTACCATTCTTTTAGAAAACCCACTGTCCATAGATGTGTGCATTTATTTCTGCTCTCTCCATTCTCATCCCCCTCTATTTTAGTGGAACTTTCATCATGAAACTTCCTGGCCACCAGAAGTTAGTTCCATTTTGCTCATTTCTCTTAGTTATTCAACTTTTAAGGGATATGTAGGTCACATACTCATGCCTTTATTTTCTCTCTCTCATTCACAAAAGCATTTTTCTGTTCTCTTTTCTACTCCACAGCCCAATAACTCCTGTGTCTGAAAAAATTTGAGTAGTTTTGAAATTATGAATTTGGCCATTGTGATGATAAAAGACTGACAGGACAAAGTCGGGATAAATGGAGGCCTCACCCATTCTTTCATTTCTTCTCCTGAAAACAGCCATTTATTGAAACTTATTCTACTTCAAAACAGCTCCACTGACAAGGCTTTCTTTTTTTAAAATGTCACTTCTGCCACTTTAGAATTTACTCTACCTGTGACTTCCTGTGTCTGGCTCCACATTTGTACTTTTTGGCCTCAGTTCTCTGATTATTTACCTGTTGAAATATTTACATTGACTCTTGGAGGCCACAGCTGCTTCTGGAAGAATTACTTCTTAGCCCCGATGGACCAGTCTCTGAACTTTCGTAATAGGAAAGGTCAGGCAGTTATAAGAACTGACAATTTTTAATTTTGTAACCTCTGTGCAGAGCTGAAGGGGGCAGACTGGAACAAATAAATTAGTGGGAACTAGCCACAGAACTCACCGGAAGCTGGCTGCCCTGGGACGAAAGAAGAGATCATTTATCTCTCAGAAACCAAGAGTGGTAGGAGGTTGTTTCTCTGACAGCATCAAGCTGCATCATCAGGTTGAGTGGAGGGAGTTTGAGTTATTAATTCCTTAAATCTCCTGCCTGCCTTGTCCAGCCCATAGCTCCCAATTGAAGTTCTCTCAATTCTTCTGACCCAAAGAAGATTACTTACTGATTTATGATGCCTTCAAGATACAGATATTGGAGTAGACAAGGGACCCCACTTTTGTAGCATGCAGAGGAGCTTTGTCGTCAGAAAGCTTCTTAGTTCCATGATCAAATAAGTTGGCAAGGTTGGTCCTTGAGTTTCACCTTTATCTAAAGCCACTTCATTGCACAGCTATGAAAGAGAAAAATAAGCAGAGATTCAGTGCAAAGTTGCTGGGACAACATGTAGGCAATGTAGTTCTTTTGTTTGTTGCTTTTTAGTTTCTTTCATTTAGGGTGCATCACTTTAAATATTCTTTTTTTTTTCTACTCAATGTTCACATGACTATTTGGTTCTGGTACCATCCATTTCCCCCCTCGATGTTTTTTATCTGTCTTTTAAATTTTTTTATTTAAACAAATTTATTACATACATGATTGTATTTGGGTTTCAGTCATGTAAAGAACACCACCCATCACTGGTGCAACATTCCCATCACCAGTGTCCCAAATCTCCTTCCTCCCCACCCAACCCCAGCCTGTACTCTAGACAGGCTTTCTATTTCCCTCGTACATTCTCATTATTAGGATAGTTCGAAACTTAGTTATTTCTCTAACTAAACTCATCCCTATTTGTAGTGAGCTTCATGAGGTGAGCTGTAACTTCCAGCTCTTTTCTCTTTTGTGTCTGAAAGCTATTATTGCAAGAATGTCTTTCATTTTTCTTAAAACCCATAGATGAGTGAGACCATTTTGCATCTTTTTCTCTCTCTCTGACTTATTTCACTAAGCATAATAGATTCCATGTACATCCATGTATAGGAAAATTTCATTACTTCATCTCTCCTGACAGCTGCATAATATTCCATTGTGTATATGTACCACAGTTTCTTTAGCCATTCATCTGTTACGGTGACTGTTTCAAGCATACAGTGTTGCTGCATACACTCAATACTTGAGTATCAGCATCCATTCCTTTATATCATTGTTTCTAGGTCTTTTCTCAATCTCCTCTTCATCCCCCTCCCCAAATTTAGCAAACTTAGTTCAAAAGACAGACTCTCAAGACTTGTTAGCCTTAGCCATTGTTGTATCCATTCGCTATATATTATTTTCTTTTTCATGCCACATATAAGACAGATGGTTTTGTATTTGACTTTCTCCATTTGATGCTGTAAACTTACTGTAACTCCAGTTTCATTCAAGCAGCAGTGAACTGGAAGGCCTCAGGTCAAGTGACATGAGTCATAGGGTACAAGACAAATATCATATAATTTCACTCATCTATAGTATAGAGAGGGACAAAGCAAGAGAATAGATTGTAGAAAATGCTGAAAACCCTTCCTCTTGGGTTAAAAACTCAGATGACTTAGCAGAGGATTTGGTACAAGGGTAGAGGTTGAAGTCAAAGATATAATAAAGACATTGGTGGAAGGCATTGGTTACTTTGGTGATGGTGGGATGCATAAACTCTATATCTACATCATGAAACATCAACTGTTGTAAAGCATGTTGTAGTTGCCCCACATGATCTACCTCAAGAAAGCAGGTCTTGTTAAAAGCTAAAAGGGAATGAAAGTTTAGAAATAACTGTTATTTGCCTCTGTAAACCCTGGCTTTGCTTTAGACATAAGACTGCCATGACAGGCCCAATATATGTGGCAGAAGTGACTAGGCAAAAACAGTCAAACCAGGAACTTCAAGGGCATGTACCAAACAGATAGATAGACTAGCAACACTTAGGGGCCTGTGGGTGGATAAGGTCATGGGCACCCCACGGGCACCCAAGCATCTCCTCTACTACTTTACCTGATGCAAACCTCTCGGCTCCATAAACCACAATATACCATTCTAGATATCTAGACACCCTTGACAACAGCCAATCCACTTAAAGGTTAATAGGGATGGTTTGTTGCCTCTGTAACCCAATAAAAGGAGCCTGAGAGCTCAGTAAGGGGTCATTGCCTAATGAGGAGTGACTTCAGCATGCTGGTAAAGATGCTCCCATATCTTATTGCAGTCCTGTTTGTCTTCTTGATGGTCTTTGTTGAATGGATCTAGAATATGTAGCTTAAATCTGGAACAGGAAATAATCCAAACCAGGCTGAGAGGTTGAATCGTGTGTGGTCAAGTAGATTTCTGCCTCATAGAGCAAGAGAGAGAGCCACTTATCTGAACTGCAGTTTTTATTGCGTACAGAGACCACATCGAACAGGGGAATAAGTACAAGATGAGATCTATCCTGAGCCAGTCCCACCCAGGTATGCTTGAGACGTGAAAAACAAGATGGAATTAGAAAAAGCTCTGTTTGGGGGTAAAACTAAGTTGTAAACAAACAGAAACAAAGACACCGGGATAGTCTTCATTTTGAGTGAAACCAAAATTTAAATTGTGAACCAATACATGTTATCTTAACTACTACAATAATAATAAGAATAAGAAAAAAATGCAGAATTGGAGAAAGTATCACATTACTTCCTTATATCCCTTCTATTTTACTACCTTTCTAAAAACAGATTTCCCATTGCACCTTCCTGTCCTGTACAGTCCTGTAGAGACTTTTCTTGAATCAACTTGAGCCTTGAACTTCTTCTAGCATTTCACCTGACCTTTCCTTCTCAAACACTTGCTTGTTTCAACACATGAATATCCTATCTTATTTTTATTTTCATTTTCAGTTTTTCACTGATTTCTTGATTTTTGACCCAGAAGTTTCCAAGCTTACTTTTCTAAAAACCTTTACTCACACCACATCCATTTTCTAAATGACTCTCTCTCTTTCTCTTTCTCTTTCTCTCTCTGTCTCCCTCCATGACTTTATTATACAAATTTTGACATCTTTCAATTGTAACCACACCCTATGTATAATTTCATCCATCCTATGAATGCATCCATAGGAATACATTTTTAAATATTATAACTTAGAATATATCTACAACATACTTTTCTGAAGTTTACAGAAAACTTTTTATTATCTTTTTATTGTAAGTTGCGATGGTAAAATTAGACAATTGTATTATCACCTTCTTTCTTTTATACCCAAGTTTTATGTCCTATTAATGTGCTTCAATAGTTGCTTCTATTTGGCTCTTTTTTTATTTCCATAATAATGGTTTCATTGAAGGCCACAGCAATCCTACAGAATTCTAACCCAGAAGTGTCAGTCTTCATGCTCGTGAGGACAGCAATATTTTACCCATTTTGTGTGCTATCTAGCTTCAATATTTCTCATAAGACCTAGTAGCTATGTGCAATTTTTACATTTTGGGGAATACATATAAAAGACTTTATTCTTAAATCCTCTTCCCTTAAAATTACTCTGCATAACCATTAGAATGAACCAAACAAAAGACACAAGCATATTGTCACTTTTCCTGATCTTCCATTGGCAACAAAATGAAGGTTACCTTATTGAAATGAATACTCAAGACCTTTCAGACTGTCTCTGGCTTACTGTGTGTGTGTGTGTGTGTGTGTGTGTGTGTGTGTGTGTGTGTGTGTGTGAAAGAAAATATCTTTTCTTTAAAATATTTACTTAGAAAAGTATAAGGGAGAGAGAGCATAGCTACTCTTTCATTAAAATTAATGAAAACATACTTTCTGACAAGTTGAGGTGATTATGTTAAGTAAAATAAATGAGGGAGTAGAAGACACTCCACAGATGATTTCATTCATATGACAAAAAAACTTCTAGACTCAGTAAAAAATGGTGACTACCATGATACAAAGGGGGTTAAAATAAATGGGGAGAGGAGTGATTTTGGTCATGGGAAGTCCTGCTGAAACTCTAGTGGTGAGTGAGACAAATTTTACTACATATAGAAATAGATAACGATAGCCCTAAAGTCTCTATTATTATAAACAAATGCTAAATCATTAAAGGGAAGGAGATAAACAATATGCTGGAATAGGAAAACCGGCTAAGCTTTGCAAAAGCCGGCTCCCTGTGTGTGACACCAGGCGGCGAAAATCCGCAAAAGTACACCGGCCCAGTGGGGCCCAACTGTGAAAAACTGTGAGTGTGACCTGTCTGTGTCTGTCTACTGTCCTCTTGCGTGAAACTCTTGTGAGTGGGGCAAAAAGAGGCTCCAGAAACCTCGCTCGCCCAGACGCCATTTTCAGGGAGGGACTACAGAGCATGAAAACCGGCTAAGCTTTGCAAAAGCCGGCTCCCTGTGTGTGACACCAGGCAGGGAAAATCCGCGAAAGTACACTGGCCCAGTGGGGCACAACTGTGAAAAACTGTGAGTGTGACCTGTCTATGTCTGTCTACTATCCTCTTGCGTGAAACTCTTGCGAGTGGGGCAAAAAGAGGCTCCAGCGGAGCATGGCCGCTCCGCTTCGCTAAGCGGCCATGCACTCTTTCTAAGGAAAGAACTCCATTGCAACAAGAAGGAAAAATCACACTAAGAACGGCTCTATATCACAGAAGCAAACATTTCTCTCCAGACTGTCTTCTCTGTTGCATGCTCGGGCCTAAGATTTGACCCAGTGTGAGGCTTCATCCACGGAGGACTCCCCTCCCTTAGAGGCAAGTCAGCCCATCCAGAAAGGGAGGAGCCAGAGGAGTGTGGTGCCTGCATCATATAGACAATGAATACCACCACAACACGTAGAAAAACCCACAATACAAGTGTGACAATGGGGAAACAACACAGGCCAGCATCAGACATAGAGAATGAAGATGACAATTCTGAGGACCAGATAATGACCAACCAACTAATCAACCTCGCAGATAAGGACTTTAGACTAGCAATATGGAAGATGCTCAACGGACTCCAAGAAACCATGGATCGAGTTGAACAGAACACTAATAACCAAGAAAATATGAAGACAGAAATCACAAAACTCCAAACTGAAATAACATGTCAACTAACAGGACTGAAAAAGTCAGTAAACGAAGTGAATGACAAAATGGATAAGCTCTGGAACAGGGTATCAGAAGCTGAGAATAGACTTGGTGCTGTGGAAGATGAGATACATAACAATTCCATACAGCAGGAGAGATTGGACAAAAAACTTAAAGCAAATGAGCAGACAATGGAAAAATTAGTCAAAGAATGGGAACAGATGAAAATAGAAGTCTATGACAAGATCAACAGAAACAACTTAAGAATCATTGGAGTCCCAGAGACCCAGGAAGAAAAATTCCAGGAAGAATCAACGGTCAAGAACATCATTAAAGAGAAACTTCCAGAGCTAAAGAATATAGGTGATCAAATCCTGCATGCCCGAAGAGTACCAACCAAAAGAGACCCCAGAAAAACCATCCCAAGACACATCCTAGTCACAATGACAAATCCCACAGATAGAGACAGAATTCTGAAAACAGCAAGATCAAAAGGGGAAATCACGTTCAAGCAAGCTTCCCTGAGATTTACAGCAGACCTGTCACCAGAAACTCTCAATGCCAGAAAGCAGTGGTGGGATATTGTGACAAGACTGAATGAAATGAATGCTTCACCCAGAATAATATATCCAGCAAAACTCACTTTCTGGTTTGACGGAAGAATACATGGCTTCACAGACAAAAAACAGCTCAGAAACTTCACAGACACAGAACCAGTCTTAAGAGAAAAACTGAAAGACCTAATCTAAGACAAGACTACCCAAAAGACACACCAAATTTCGAAATAAAGATGGCGTTAAATCCCAGGACAATTCTTTCTCTCAACGTCAATGGACTAAATGCACCAGTTAAGAGACACAGAGTGGCTAAATGGATCAAAAAACTCAATACAACCTTCTGCTGCCTACAAGAAACGCACCTGAATAGTCAGAACAAACATAGACTCAAAATAAAAGGCTGGAGAAAAATTATCCAAGCAAACAACACCCATAAAAAAGCTGGAGTGGCCATACTAATATCAGATAATGCAAACTATATACTCAGGAAGGTTGTAAGGGACAAAGATGGACATTTTATATTAATCAAGGAGTACGTAAAGCAGGAAGAATTCACTCTCTTAAACATATATGCACCGAATGAGGGGCCAGCAAAATATTTAATACAACTGTTGACAAATCTGAAAAATAATATCAACAACAACACAATAATTGTGGGGGACCTCAACACAGCTTTGTCAACACTGGATAGGTCAACCAAACTGAAACCCAACAAGAATATACTAGACCTGAGGAGAGAAATGGAAGAAAGAGGCCTAGTGGATATATATAGGACACTCCATCCCCAGAAACCTGGATACACATTCTTTTCCAATGTACATGGGACATTCTCCAGGATAGACTAAATGCTGGCACATAAAACATACCTCCATAAGATCAAGATGATAGAAATTTTGCAGACTACCTTCGCTGACCACAAGGCTCTGAAATTATTTGTGAACTCCAAAGGAACTCAGAAGAAACACTTTAACACCTGGAAGTTAAACAGCCTCATGCTCAATAACCAGTGGGTCCGAGATGAAATCAAGGAGGAAATAAAAAAGGTTCCTGGAAACAAATGACAATAAAGACACAAACTATCAGAACATATGGGACACAGCAAAAGCAGTACTGAGAGGAAAATTTATAGCTTTTCAAGCACACATCAGGAAGGAAGAAGGAGCTTACCTGAGTAGCTTAATGACAAAGCTAATAGAACTAGAAAATGCTCAACAAAAGGACCCAAGAATAGGAAGACAGAAGGAAATAACAAAGCTGAGAGCTGAAATCAACGAAGTGGAAACTCAAAAAAAAATCCGAAAGATCAACGAAAGCAGAAGTTGGTTCTTTGAAAAAATAAACAAGATTGATAGACCGCTGGCAAACCTAACAAAGAAAGAGAGAGAGAGAGAAACTTGATAACTCGTATCAGGAATGAAAAAGGAGAGATCACTACTGATATGACAGAGATTCAAAGGGTAATCAGAAACTACTTTGAAAAACTCTACGCCACTAAAAATGAGAACCTGGAAGAAATGGATAAATTCTTGGACTCTTATAATCTTCCACGGTTGAAGGAAGAGGATGTAGCATATCTAAACACCCCCATCACCATTGATGAAATTAAAACAGTAATCAAATGTCTGCCGAAAAACAAAAGCCCAGGTCCAGATGGATTCACTAATGAATTCTATCAAACTTTCCAAGAGGAACTACTGCCAATCTTGGCAAGACTCTTTCATGAAATTGAACAAACAGAAACACTTCCAAATAGCTTTTATGAAGCCAAGATCACCTTGATACCTAAACCAGACAGAGACGCTACCAAAAAAGAAAATTACAGACCAATATCACTGATGAATGCAGATGCAAAGATCCTCAACAAAATCCTGGCAAATAGGATTCAATGCCTCGTTAAAAAGATCATCCACTACGATCAAGTAGGTTTCATCCCAGGAATGCAAGGCTGGTTTAACATCCATAAATCTATCAACATAATACACAACATCAATAACAAGAAAAATAAAAACCACATGATCATATCAATAGATGCAGAGAAAGCATTTGATAAGGTCCAACACCCATTCTTGATCAAAACTCTCAGCAAGAAGGGAATGGAGGGAACCTTTCTCAATATAGTGAAGGCCATCTACCACAAGCCAGTGGCAAATATTATCCTCAATGGAGAAAAACTGAAAGCCTTCTCTCTAAATTCTGGCACAAGACAAGGCTGTCCTCTCTCACCACTCCTATTCAACATAGCACTGGAAGTACTTGCTATAGCAATTAGGCAAGAAAAGGATAACAAGGGAATCCAGATAGGAAAGGAAGAAGTCAAGCTCTCACTGTTTGCAGATGACATGATACTCTACTTAGAAAACCCTAAAGACTCTATCAAAAAGCTTCTAGAAACAATAGACTCATATAGCAAGGTGGCAGGCTACAAAATTAACACACAAAAATCAATGGCCTTTCTATACACCAAAGTAATAAGGATGAAATGGACATTAAGAAAACAACTCCATTCACAATAGTGCCACAGAAACTCAAATATCTTGGAATCAACTTGACTAAATATGTGAAGGACCTATACAAAGAAAACTATAAAACTCAGCTCCAAGAAATAAGAGAGGACACACGGAAATGGAAACGCATACCCTGCTCATGGATTGGCAGGATTAACATCATCAAAATGTCAATACTCCCCAAGGCATTATACAGATTTAATGCCATCCCTCTAAAGATACCCATGACATTCTTCAAAGAAGTGGATCAGACACTTTTGAAATTCATTTGGAACAATAAACACCCTCAAATAGCTAAAGCAATCATTGGGAAAAAGAATATGGGAGGAATTACTTTCCCCAACTTTAAACTCTACTACAAAGCAACAGTTATCAAAACAGCATGGTATTGGAATAAGGATAGGTCCTCAGATCAGTGGAATAGGCTTGAATACTCAGAAAATGTTCCCCAGACATACAACCACCTAATTTTTGATAAAGGAGCAGGAAATCCTAAATGGAGCAGGGAAAGCCTCTTCAACAAGTGGTGTTGGCACAATTGGATAGCCACTTGCAAAAAATTGAACTTAGACCCCCAACTAACATCATGTACGAAGGTAAAATCCAAATGTATTAAAGACCTCGATATCAGCCCCAAAACCATAAGATATATAGAACAGCAAATAGGCAAAACACTCCAGGACATTACAGGCATCTTCAAGGAGGAAACTGCACTCTCCAAACAAGTGAAAGCAGAGATTAACAGATGGGAATATATTAAGCTGAGAAGCTTCTGCACCTCAAAGGAAATAGTGCCCAGGATACAAGAGCCACCCACTGAGTGGGAGAAACTATTCACCCAATACCCATCAGATAAGGGGCTAATCTCCAAAATATACAAGGCACTGACAGAACTTTACAAGAAAAAAACATCTAACCCCATCAAAAAATGGGGAGAAGAAATGAACAGACACTTTGACAAAGAAGAAATACACATGGCCAAAAGACACATGAAAAAATGTTCCACATCACTAATCATCAGGGAGATGCAAATCAAAACAACGATGAGATACCACCTCACACCCCAGAGAATGGCACACATCACAAAGAATGAGAATAAACAGTGTTGGCGGGGATGTGGAGAGAAAGGAATTCTTATCCACTGCTGGTGGGAATGCTGTCTAGTTCAACCTTTATGGAAAGCAATATGGAGATTCCTCCATAAACTGGAAATCAAGCTCCCATACGATCCAGCTATACCACTCCTAGGAATATACCCTAGGAACACAAAAATACAATACAAAAACCCCTTCCTTACACCTATATTCATTGTAGCACTATTTACCATAGCAAGACTATGGAAACAACCAAGATGCCCTTCAACAGACGAATGGCTAAAGAAACTGTGGTACATATACACAATGGAATATTATGCAGCTGTCAGGAGAGATGAAGTCATGAAATTTTCCTATACATGGATGTACACGGAATCTATTATGCTGAGTGAAATAAGTCAGAGAGAGAGAGAAAAACGCAGAATGGTCTCACTCATCTATGGGTTTTAAGAAAAATGAAAGACTCCCTTGTAATTATAATTTTCAGACACAAAAGAGAAAAGAGCTGGAAGTTCCAGCTCACCTCAGGAAGCTCACCACAAAGAGTGATGATTTTAGTTAGGGAAATAACTACATTTTGAACTGTCCTAATAATGAGAATGTATGAGGAAAATGGAGACCTGTCTAGAGTACAGGCGGGGGTCGGGTGGGGCGAAGGGAGACTTGGGACATTGGTGATGGGAATGTTGCACTGGTGATGGGTGGTGTTCTTTACATGACTGAAACCCAAACACAATCATGTATGTAATTAAGGTGTTTAAATAAATTTAAAAAAAAAAAGAAAAAAGAAAAAATTGTCAGAGTCTATGGGACACAGCAAAAGTGGTCCTGATAGGAAAATTTATAAATCTACAAGCACACATCAGGAAGTAAGAAGGGGCATACCTGAATAACTTAATGACACAGCTCATAAAATTAAAAAATGAACAACAAAAGGAACCAAAAATAGGGAGACAGAAGGAAATAACAAAGCTGAAAGCAGAAATCAATGAAGTGGAAAACCAAAAAAACAATCCAAAAGATCAATGAAAGCAGAATTTGGTTCTTTGAAAAAAATAAACAAGATTGATAGACCACTGTCAAAACTTAAAAAGAAAGAGAGAGGGCCCAGAGAGATAGCACAGTGGCGTTTGCCTTGCAAGCAGCCGATCCAGGACCAAAGGTGGTTGGTTCGAATTCTGGTGTCCCACATAGTCCCCCGTGCCTGCCAGGAGCTATTTCTGAGCAGGCAGCCAGGAGTAACCCCTGAGCACCACCAGGTGTGGCCCAAAAACCAAAAAAAGAAAAAAGAAAGAAAGAGAGAGAGAAACCTGATAACCCGTATTAAAAATGAAAATGGGGATTTCACGACAGATATTGCAGAGATCTAAAGGGTAATCAAAGACTACTTTGAGAAACTTTATGCTACTAGATATGAGAACCTAGAAGAAATGGAAAAATTCTTGGACACTTATAAACTTCCACAGTTAAGTAAGAAGAATGTAGCATATCTAAAAACCCTCATCACTACTGAGAAAATTGAAACTGTAATCAAACATCTCTCCAAAAAGAAAAGCCCAGGCCCAGATGGATTTCTTTATGAATTCTTTCAAATCTTTCAAGAGGAGCTATTACCAATCCTAGATAAGGTCTTCCATGAAAATAAAAAAAGGGAACACTCCCAAACAGCTTTTATGAAGCCAACATCACCTTGACAAAAAAAACCAGACAGAAATGCTGCCAAAAAAGAAAATTACAGACCAATATCCCTGATTAATGCAGATGCAAATATCTTCAACAAAATGCTGGCAAATAGGATCCAATGCATCATCAAGAAGATCATACACAATGACCAAGTAGGTTTCATCCCAGGAATCAAAGATGGTTTAACATCTGTAAATCTATCAACATTATACACAACATCAACAACAAGAAAAATAAAAATCACATAATCATATCAATAGATGCAGAGAAAGCATTTGATAAGGTCCAACACCCATTCTTGATAAAACTCTCAGCAAGATGGGAATGAAAGGAACCTTTATCAATCTAGTTGAATCCATCTACCACAAGCCAATGGCAAATATTATCCTCCATGGAGAAAACTAAAAGCCTTTCCTCTAAATTCTGGTACAAGACAAGGCTGTACGCTCTCACCACTCCTCCCATACGATCCAGCTATACCACTCCTAGGAATATACCCTAGGAACACAAAAATACAATACAAAAACCCCTTCCTTACACCTATATTCATTGCAGCACTATTCACCATAGCAAGACTCTGGAAACAACCAAGATGCCCTTCAACAGACGAATGGCTAAAGAAACTGTGGTACATATACACAATGGAATATTATGCAGCTGTCAGGAGAGATGAAGTCATAAAATTTTCCTATACATGGATGTACATGGAATCTATTATGCTGAGTGAAATAAGTCAGAGAGAGAGAGAGAAAAACGCAGAATGGTCTCACTCATCTATGGGTTTTAAGAAAAATGAAAGACACCCTTGTAATAATAATTTTCAGACACAAAAGAGAAAAGAGCTGGAAGTTCCAGCTCACCTCAGGAAGCTCACCACAAAGAGTGATGAGTTTAGTTAGGGAAATAACTACATTTTGAACTGTCCTAATAATGAGAATGTATGAGGAAAATGGAGAGCTTGTCTAGAGTACAGGTGGGGGTCGGGTGGGGCGAAGGGAGACTTGGGACATTGGTGATGGGAATGTTGCACTGGTGATGGGTGGTGTTCTTTACATGACTGAAACCCAAACACAATCATGTATGGAATTAAGGTGTTTAAATAAATTTAAAAAAAAAGAATATGCTGGAATAACAAATAAATGACCCTTCTGGCTTCTCTTCAGATACTAGGTCATCTACCCACCTCTATCTACCCAACAGCAGAAATAGCAGGAAGATGGAATCCAGTAGTTCACCCCTTTCTTCTGAGGCTAAAGAGAAACTTGGAAGAAGGGCCCATCACGGCATGGCAAGGATCAGAACTCCAAAAAAATCAGGATTAGTGGGGTAGAGAGAGGGTGTCTTGGAGTGTGGAGTCAGGGGAAGTCCTTCTTCTTGTATAGCACTGGATGGTAGAGCAGAAGACTGGGGAAGGCATTAACAAACCTGGGTGTGCTCAAGTCTCTCTTATCTGGCTGCTACCTTACTCTCTGTAGAAAACTCAACAACTCTGAGAGAGAAAGAGAAATAGAGAGAAAGAAAGACAGAGACAGAAAGAGAGCACATGACTCCCAGGCCGGGTCTGGGGACCGGCCTAGGGTTGGGCTTAAATCCTTGTCCTTCGGGCTTGGGAGGGTCTCTCTCCCTTCCTGAATCAGGATTTTTAGCAGCACGGGCGGGCAGCTGGCAGACCTCCGCATGTGCCAGCGGCCTTTTGGCCTGACCTAGGGTAGGGGGGCCCGGACCTGGGTCACCCGACCCCCCTCTCCCCCTTTCCTCCGGATCTCCAGGTGGGTTTCTGGGAGGAGCTGATGGGGCACCCTGGGTTTTCCCCACTCCCAGGCCGGCTCCAGAGGTTGGCTTAGGGGGTGACGTTTGATCTGGGGGGTGGCAGATTTCTGCTCAGCTATACTCAGGCTGTCACTGGCAATTTCATACCAGTCTACATTTTGAAACCGCGTGGGGGCTAGCGCCCCTGCGCAAACATATGTTCCTCCCAACCATCAGTACCCCAGATTTACCCTTCTTAACTTCAGTAACACACAGTTTTAATCTCTGACCAAAGACATACAGTAGATCTTACAAATCCCAGAACTATTAAGAAGGACACAAATCGAACACATATTGAACACATATATCTTTTGAATATTTTATGATTATTTTCTTTAACTGCTGTAACTCTCTATATATTCTTCTACCATGATGTTTCTATCCACTTTTCATCTTGTCTTTTCTTTGTAAGCTGTTCAGTAAGGATTGTTGGTGGAACTGTCCCTCAGTTTGATGCCTATGATTGAACTATGTCATGGAAATTGCTGGTCTTGTTCCTATTGCCTCCAGATGCACCAATAACGCTTCATGGCATTGATCCTTGTTTGCATAGACACATTAAAATGGGAAAACACTATACATACAAATTAGTTATTATCTAATAAATCTCATTACAATGTACCTTACACCCTGAACATTGATATAATGACCTGGCACAGGCCTCAGATGAATGGGCATTCTCCATTCACGCTGGAACCAGGCAAGCTATCTACGAAACATCCAAGATCTTTTATAGCAATAGTTGGAAGCAGTCCTCTACCAGGAAAGACACTACCAAGGGTCTGGCATCGACCTCCTAAAAAGACACTTCCGTTTGCACTGAGAAGACGTGACAACAACAATGACCTTCGAGAAGACGTGACAACAACAATGACCTGCTCTACAGGACATGGTTCTCTCTATTGCCCCTTAAGTGTGAGGTGAAACGAGAGGATGCTCTGCACCATCCTGACTGCAATATGAGATGTGCAGACTCCAGGATCTTTAATACAGAAGCATGATACCAACAACAGAGACTATGTGAGGAATGGAGATGTATTGCCACTACAGACGATGACTTGGATTGGACAAACTAGTTTGCCTGGAGCCTAGAGTCAGTCCTGTGCCAGGAAACTTCAGGGGTAGGGTCTCCATGTATTTAGACCATAATTTGTCTTTCCATGTCCCTTATGTTTTGGTGGGCCTATGCAAACAAATGCCACTTTAATATCGTTTTTTACTATGTTCCCTTGACTCCAATCCTTAAGAAAAACAACCCACTAGAACTTTTGAGGTTAACTTGAACTAGTAAGCATGTGCATGGAACTAGATAAATGTACTTTGCCCTCAATGTTTAAAGAGTTACATAAGTCTAATATCTTTGGATTATATGGTGTGCTGCTAAGAAATGATATGTACTGCAACTGGGGATTTGAGGGACAAAGTAATTGTATTGTGCATGGGTTCAGTTTTGTTTTTCTTGATGTTCTTTGGCTGAAAGTTCAAGGCTGGGATATCATCGATGGGACTACTGAGAATCCTGTTTATGGGTGATTGGGCTTCCACTGTAACTTTGCCCTGTCCTCTTTCTTTGCATCTTTGTTGTCATAATTAAAATAATAATAAAAAAAAGAAAGAGAGCACATGCATACATGTATTCATGTGTGTGCCTTGTAGGTACCCTAAAAAAAAAAAACAAAGTTGTCTCTTCCACCCTCTATAAAATCACCCACCTGCTCTGCCCTCGTGCTCATCTCACACCAACAATGAGAACTGGAGAGAGAACAAAACAGGGCCTTCACCCAACCAGCTAACCAGAAAAACTGATTTCACTGGCTGCCTCTGGAAGGCCTCACCCTGTACCCTCAGAAACAAAGGCTAGTGACTCAGTTTCACACCCATCAATTTCCTCCTCACACTTCACCGAGCCTTGCCTTCCCCTGACAGAATTGATGATTCTGGCCTCTGGCTCCTGCCATCTTTCCCTGGGTCTCTCTGTTCTGCTCAACTAGCTCCTGCTTCTCAACAAGGGCTGAGTTCGCAGAGGCCAGAGCTGTTCTCAGCCCCTTGAAGCCTGCAGAGCCTCACTTGGGTCCTGTGTCTTGTGGCCACTCGATAAATATCATCCACTTGGCTGTTCTAGAAGCTGTCACTGAGGCCCATGGCAGTTAAATGGTTTCCAGTTCCCCTTGACTTGTCAGTGGTTGAGGCGGGCCAGGATGGCAGCTTTCTTCCCAGTGGAAAGCTCACTGATTGCGGGCTGAAGAGTTCTTGTTCTTCTTTTTTCAGTTTGATGTCCGTCCATTTGTTTATTTTTTGCTCTTCTTTCTCTTGCTACTGCAGTCCTGTCCCCAGACACATCTTGAAGGCTAATGTCAAAGAGCCTGTTACCTGCTTTCCTATGAGCATTTAATGGTATTAAGTCCTATATTTAAAATAATACATACATTCTTATTTCCAGATTCCCACCTAAAACTGATAGCTGTTAGAATGTGGTATTACTTCAGTTACAAACGTAAAAAGAAATGGATTGTCATATTTGCATATATCTTCTTTAAAATGTCACCCCACCTCTTGAGCTCATTTTATTCCAGTGCCTGGAATTTGACCCGATGGAAGTCTAATAGCTATTCCTCAGTGGATCCTTTTTTTTTGAGGGGGTGGGGATTGAGCAGATGGAGTGTTTTGAGCCACACTTAATGGTGTTTAGGGGATAGTCAAAGCTCTATGCTTATCTCTTAGGAAAGATTATATCGGGCACCTACAGTGTCTATTTTTTATTCTTATGAGCATGGAATTCAACACAGGAAGCCACAACATATTCTAAGATAAAGTTGTGGAAATTGACCTCAAACATCACAAAACTTAAAAAGGGAAAAAAAGTTATATTAAATCATTGATACTTCCAACACAGTAAGACTTGGTATATTATAAAATAAATTTGTAAAAATTTACCTCAAATATCACAAAATTCAAAAAAGGAAAAAAAAAGATATGTTAAATCATTGATACTTCTTTATAAATTTCCCTACATATTTTGCTTACAGAGTTCAAGAAATTATTTTGGAAAAATATATTGGGTATAAAATTTACTATGTCAATCACTTAAATGTAGATTAATTTAATAACAAGAGTTTAGAGGGAGGGACTTCAGAGCATAAAAACCGGCTATCCTTTGCAAAAGCTGGCTCCCTGTGTGTGACACCAGGCGGGGAAAATCCGCGAAAGTACACCGGCCCAGTGGGGCTCAGCTGTGAAAGACTGTGAGTGTGACCTGTCTATGTCTGTCTACTGTCCTCTTGCGTGAAACTCTTGCGAGTGGGGCAAAAAGAGCCTCCAGAAACCTCGCTCGCCCAGACGCCATTTTCAGGGAGGGACTTCAGAGCATAAAAACCGGCTATCCTTTGCAAAAGCTGGCTCCCTGTGTGTGACACCAGGCGGGGAAAATCCGCGAAAGTACACCGGCCCAGTGGGGCTCAGCTGTGAAAGACTGTGAGTGTGACCTGTCTATGTCTGTCTACTGTCCTCTTGCGTGAAACTCTTGCGAGTGGGGCAAAAAGAGCCTCCAGAAACCTCGCTCGCCCAGACGCCATTTTCAGGGAGGGACTTCAGAGCATAAAAACCGGCTATCCTTTGCAAAAGCTGGCTCCCTGTGTGTGACACCAGGCGGGGAAAATCCGCGAAAGTACACCGGCCCAGTGGGGCTCAGCTGTGAAAGACTGTGAGTGTGACCTGTCTATGTCTGTCTACTGTCCTCTTGCGTGAAACTCTTGCGAGTGGGGCAAAAAGAGGCTCAGAGGAGCACGGCCGCTCCGCTTCGCTACGCGGCCGTGCACTCTTTCTAAGGAAAGAACTCCATTGCAACAAGAAGGAAAAATCACACTAAGAACGGCGCTATATCACAGAAGCAAACATTTCTCTCTGGACTGTCTTCTCTGTTACATGCTCGGGCCTAAGATTTGACCCAGTGTGAGGCTTCATCCACGGAGGACTCCCCTCCCTTAGAGGCAAGTCAGCCCATCCAGAAAGGGAGGAGCCAGAGGAGTGTGCTGCCTACATCATATAGACAATGAATACCACTACAACACGTAGAAAAACCCACAATACAAATGTGACAATGGGGAAACAGCGCAGGCCAGCATCAGACATAGAGAATGAAGATGACAATTCTGAGGACCAGATAATGACTGAACAACTAATCAACCTCTCAGATAAGGACTTTAGACTAGCAATATGGAAGGTGCTCAACAGACTCCAAGAAACCATGGATCGAGTTGAACAGAACACTAATAAGAACCAAGAAAATATGAAGGCAGAAATGACAAAACTCCAAACTGAAATAACATGTCAACTAACAGGCCTGAAAAACTCAGTAAACGAAGTGAATGACAAAATGGATAAGCTCTGGGACAGGGTATCAGAAGCTGAGAATAGACTTGGTGCTGTGGAAGATGAGATACATAACAATTCCATACAGCAGGAGAGATTGGACAAAAAACTTAAAGCAAATGAGCAGACAATGGAAAAATTAGTCAAAGAATGGGAACAGACGAAAATAGAAGTCTATGATAAGATCAACAGAAACAACTTAAGAATCATTGGAGTCCCAGAGACCCAGGAAGAAAATTTCCAGGAAGAATCAATGGTCAAGAACATCATTAAAGAGAAACTTCCAGAGCTAAAGAATATATGTGATCAAATCCTGCATGCCCGAAGAGTACCAACCAAAAGAGACCCCAGAAAAACCACCCCAAGACACATCCTAGTCACAATGACAAATCCCACAGATAGAGACAGAATTCTGAAAACAGCAAGATCAAAAGGGGAAATCATGTTCAAGCAAGCTTCCCTGAGATTTACAGCAGACCTGTCACCAGAAACGCTCAATGCCAGAAAGCAGTGGTGGGATATTGTGACAAGACTGAATGAAATGAATGCTTCACCCAGAATACTATACCCAGCAAAACTCACTTTCCGGTTTGATGGAAGAATACATGGTTTCACAGACAAAAAACAGCTCAGAAACTTCACAGACACAAAACCAGTCTTAAGAGAAAAACTGAAAGACCTAATCTAAGACAAGACTACCCAAAAGACACACCAAATTTTGAAATAAAGATGGCGTTAAATCCCAGGACAATTCTTTCTCTCAACGTCAATGGACTAAATGCACCAGTTAAGAGACACAGAGTGGCTAAATGGATCAAAAAACTCAATCCAACCTTCTGCTGCCTACAAGAAACGCACCTGAATAGTCAGAACAAACATAGACTCAAAATAAAAGGCTGGAGAAAAGTTATCCAAGCAAACAACACCCATAAAAAAGCTGGAGTGGCCATACTAATATCAGATAATGCAAACTTTATACTCAGGAAGGTTGTAAGGGACAAAGACGGACATTTTATATTAATCAAGGGGTACGTAGAGCAGGAAGAATTCACTCTCCTAAACATATATGCACCGAATGAGGGGCCAGCAAAATATTTAATACAACTGCTGACAAATCTGAAAAATAATATCAACAACAACACAATAATTGTGGGGGACCTAAACACGGCTTTGTCAACACTGGACAGGTCAACCAGACTGAAACCCAACAAGAATATACTAGACCTGAGGAGAGAAATGGAAGAAAGAGGCCTAGTGGATATATATAGGACACTCCATCCCCAGAAACCTGGATACACATTCTTCTCCAATGTACATGGGACATTCTCCAGGATAGACTACATGCTGGCACATAAAACATACCTCCATAAGATCAAGAGGATAGAAATTTTGCAGACTACCTTCGCTGACCACAAGGCTCTGAAATTATTTGTGAACTCCAAAGGGACTCAGAAGAAACACTTTAACACCTGGAAGTTAAACAGCCTCATGCTCAATAACCAGTGGGTCCGAGATGAAATCAAGGAGGAAATAAAAAGGTTCCTGGAAACAAATGACAATAAAGACACAAACTCTCAGAACTTATGGGACACAGCAAAAGCAGTACTGAGAGGAAAATTTATAGCTTTGCAAGCACACATCAGGAAGGAAGAAGGAGCTTACCTGAGTAGCTTAATGACACAGCTAATAGAACTAGAAAAAGCTCAACAAAAGGACCCAAGAATAGGAAGACAGAAGGAAATAACAAAGCTGAGAGCAGAAATCAACGAAGTGGAAACTCAAAAAACAATCCGAAAGATCAACGAAAGCAGAAGTTGGTTCTTTGAAAAAATAAACAAGATTGATAGACCACTGGCAAACCTAACAAAGAAAGAGAGAGAGAGAAACTTGATAACTCGTATCAGGAATGAAAAAGGAGAGATCACTACTGATATGACAGAGATTCAAAGGGTAATCAGAAACTACTTTGAGAAACTCTATGCCACTAAAAATGAGAACCTGGAAGAAATGGATAAATTCTTGGATTCTTATAATCTTCCACGGTTGAAGGAAGAGGATGTAGCATATCTAAACACCCCCATCACCATTGATGAAATTAAAACAGTAATCAAATGTCTGCCGAAAAACAAAAGCCCAGGTCCAGATGGATTCACTAATGAATTCTATCAAACTTTCCAAGAGGAACTACTGCCAATCTTGGCAAGACTCTTTCATGAAATTGAACAAACAGAAACACTTCCAAATAGCTTTTATGAAGCCAACATCACCTTGATACCTAAACCAGACAGAGACGCTACCAAAAAAGAAAATTACAGACCAATATCACTGATGAATGCAGATGCAAAGATCCTCAACAAAATCCTGGCAAATAGGATTCAATGCCTCGTTAAGAAGATCATCCACTACGATCAAGTAGGTTTCATCCCAGGAATGCAAGGCTGGTTTAACATCCGTAAATCTATCAACATAATACACAACATCAATAACAAGAAAAATAAAAACCACATGATCATATCAATAGATGCAGAGAAAGCATTTGATAAGGTCCAACACCCATTCTTGATCAAAACTCTCAGCAAGATGGGAATGGAGGGAACCTTTCTCAATATAGTGAAGGCCATCTACCACAAGCCAGTGGCAAATATTATCCTCAATGGAGAAAAACTGAAAGCCTTCCCTCTAAATTCTGGCACAAGACAAGGATGTCCTCTCTCACCACTCCTATTCAACATAGCACTGGAAGTACTTGCTATAGCGATTAGGCAAGAAAAGGATATCAAGGGAATCCAGATAGGAAAGGAAGAAGTCAAGCTCTCACTGTTTGCAGATGACATGATACCCTACTTAGAAAACCCTAAAGACTCTATCAAAAAGCTTCTAGAAACAATAGACTCATATAGCAAGGTGGCAGGCTACAAAATTAACACACAAAAATCAATGGCCTTTCTATACACCAACAGTAATAAAGAAGAAATGGACATTAAGAAAACAACCCCATTCACAATAGTACCACACAAACTCAAATATCTTGGAATCAACTTGACTAAATATGTGAAGGACCTATACAAAGAAAACTATAAAACTCTGCTCCAAGAAATAAGAGAGGACACACGGAAATGGAAACACATACCCTGCTCATGGATTGGCAGGATTAACATCATCAAAATGTCAATACTCCCCAAGGCATTATACAGATTTAATGCCATCCCTCTAAAGATACCCATGACATTCTTCAAAGAAGTGGATCAGACACTTTTGAAATTCATTTGGAACAATAAACACCCTCGAATAGCTAAAGCAATCATTGGGAAAAAGAATATGGGAGGAATTACTTTTCCCAACTTTAAACTGTACTACAAAGCAACAGTTATCAAAACAGCATGGTATTGGAATAAGGATAGGTCCTCAGATCAGTGGAATAGGCTTGAATACTCAGAAAATGTTCCCCAGAGATACAACCATCTAATTTTTGATAAAGGAGCAGGAAATCCTAAATGGAGCAGGGAAAGCCTCTTCAACAAGTGGTGTTGGCACAATTGGATAGCCACTTGCAAAAAATTAAACTTAGACCCCCAGCTAACATCATGTACAAAGGTAAAATCCAAATGGATTAAAGACCTCGATATCAGCCCCAAAACCATAAGATATATAGAACAGCACATAGGCAAAACACTACAGGACATTACAGGCATCTTCAAGGAGGAAACTGCACTCTCCAAGCAAGTGAAAGCAGAGATTAACAGATGGGAATATATTAAGCTGAGAAGCTTCTGCACCTCAAAGGAAATAGTGCCCAGGATACAAGAGCCACCCACTGAGTGGGAGAAACTATTCACCCAATACCCATCAGATAAGGGGCTAATCTCCAAAATATACAAGGCACTGACAGAACTTTACAAGAAAAAAACATCTAACCCCATCAAAAAATGGGGAGAAGAAATGAACAGACACTTTGACAAAGAAGAAATACGCATGGCCAAAAGACACATGAAAAAATGTTCCACATCACTAATCATCAGGGAGATGCAAATCAAAACAACGATGAGATACCACCTCACACCCCAGAGAATGGCACACATCACAAAGAATGAGAATAAACAGTGTTGGCGGGGATGTGGAGAGAAAGGAACTCTTATCCACTGCTGGTGGGAATGCTGTCTAGTTCAACCTTTATGGAAAGCGATATGGAGATTCCTCCAAAAACTGGAAATCGAGCTCCCATACGATCCAGCTATACCACTCCTAGGAATATACCCTAGGAACACAAAAATACAATACAAAAACCCCTTCCTTACACCTATATTCATTGCAGCTCTATTTACCATAGCAAGACTCTGGAAACAACCAAGATGCCCTTCAACAGATGAATGGCTAAAGAAACTGTGGTACATATACACAATGGAATATTATGCAGCTGTCAGGAGAGATGAAGTCATGAAATTTTCCTATACATGGATGTACATGGAATCTATTATGCTGAGTGAAATAAGTCAGAGAGAGAGAGAAAAACGCAGAATGGTCTCACTCATCTATGGGTTTTAAGAAAAATGAAAGACACCCTTGTAATAATAATTTTCAGACACAAAAGAGAAAAGAGCTGGAAGTTCCAGCTCACCTCAGGAAGCTCACCACAAAGAGTGATGAGTTTAGTTAGAGAAATAACTACATTTTGAACTGTCCTAATATTGAGAATGTATGAGGGAAATGTAGAGCCTGTTTAGGGTACAGGCTGGGGGTTGGGTGGGGAGGAGGGTGATTTGGGACTTGGGTGATGGGAATGTTGCACTGGTGATGGGTGGTGTTCCTTTTATGACTGAAACCCAAACACAATCATGTATGTAATCAAGGTGTTTAAATAAAAAAAAAATTAAAAAAAAATAACAAGAGTTTATCAAATATATGATTCATATTAAGACATAATTATCAACATTGCAATATAACACTTCTAACATCTAGCTTCCACATATTACCATAAATTTGATCTCTTTGATAGAATCAAATATCTAGACATATCTACATATAACCATAATAATATATATAAATTTGTCTCTGTCTACTCACTCTTATATAGTTGATAGAGATATAGATAATAGTATTATGGGATATAATTATCAGAATATAGGATATACTTATCAGAATGCTACTGATAAGTATAATGAAATGGTAGGAAGCCATGTAGAAAAAGGACAAGAAAATCCTGCCATTTGTGATACATAAATGGGTTAGCTGTTGTCATGTTCAGTGAAATCAAACAGGGAAAGTTATACACAGATAATCTCACATGTATTTAGCATCTAAATTTTTTAAACACAAATAAAAATGTCAATTTTGTGGTTATCATAGATATGGGCCTAGAGAAAGGAAACTGGAGGAAAATGGTCAAAGACACACATTTTCATTATAGTTACACTATAAATAAATATTAGGGATTTGAGATTATACAGCTACACAGAGTTCAAGAAATTATTTTGGAAAAATATGTTGGGCATAAAATTCACCACTTCAATCACTTAAATGTAGATTAATTGTGTAGCTTACTCTGTTTGATGCTAGATGCAAGTTTTTAACAATAAATTTATTTTACTCTTACTCTTGAGTCTGCCCTCAGGGATTATTCTTGATAGGTTTAAAGGACCATATGGTATATTGGGAAGCAAACCCAGGTAAGCCACATGCAAGGAAAGCAACTTACCTGCTCAATTATTTCTCTAGCCTCTTGTTAAGAGTAAATCTTGAGAATTCTCACAAGAAATTTCCTTTCTGTGCTTTTGTTTACTTTTTATTATGTCTGTATGATTTCATGAATATTAACAAAAATTATTGCTGTAATAATTTCACAATATACATAAGTCAAGCCATTATGCTGGCACCTTAAGATTATATAGTGATGTATTTCAATTATATCTCAAAATTGGGAGGAGAGGGTAATATGTAAAGCGAGAAAAAGAAAAAGAATGCCTTCATTAAAATATGCATGGCCTGGGGCTGAAGCAGTGGTCCTAGAGGTAAGGCCTCTGTCTGCCTTGCAAACCCTAGCCTAGGACAGGCCGCTGTTCGATCCCCCAGTGTCCCAAAAATATGCAAGTTATTGTTTAAAAAATAAGGTGCATATATAAAAATCAATAGGAAAGTGCTTTTGTCAGAAAGGAAAAATAAAATAGCTATTATGTTTTTATATCAATATTATGATATAAAAGGGCTTGTTTAGATTGATTGCTAATCATGAAGACTTCTACAACCAGAGCACATGATACATTTCACTCACTGTTACTGAGAATTAAAGAAAAAGTTAATGCTCAAATTATATACCATATAGTCCAATTATGAAGTAAATGCACAGAAAATCACTAGGAGGAAAGAAAAACAGTAAAATGTTAACAATGATACTTTTTATTATTTTCCCTCACTGTAAATTTGTGGCAAGTTGATCAACTTAGTTGAGTTTGTGTGCACATCTTTATATGCATAGATATTTGCATATATCATCAGTGTCTATATATATTGGCAGATATATAATCTGCATGAGTCCATTGTTGGGAGCTGAAGATGATGATTGAGAATACCAGTGTGATGCCTGATGTCTCGAGATGGTGCCACAAGCTGAAATTTTAATTGGATCAAAGGTTACAGGGAAGAAAGCCCAGTGCTTAGATATAAATGTGAGCGGAGCAAACATACCCTGAAGGGGGATGGATTTTAGGCCAAGAAGGACAAGAGCTACAGTGGGTAAGCAAGTCTTTCTCTAGAATAGACAGATCTCACTCGGTAAGATTTGATCACAGGGTGGAAATATGTTTTTCATATTTCTGAAGAAATCCTAATTTTTGTCCACAGTCATCCCCATGTTTAGGTAAGGTGACCTGGAAACTGTCTAGTAGATCATTGGTGTTATCATTAAATTTTGTAGATAGTTGATATCATAAAAGATGATCATTTCAGTGAATAGGGAGTGGGCCCAAAACTTCAAACCATGGGTCAGTCTAAGTGATGATCATGAGGCTATGACCCCTGGATTTTCTAACAAAGTCTACAGTGAATCTCAAAGTGGACAATATTGCCCTCCTAGGGGTGAGCATGGGGGAATACTGGAAAGATCAACATGGTAGTCATAGTTTCTGGTGCAATTGAAGGATACCTTTCCTTTGCCTAAGGAAGGGAGGTTTCAGGAGGGGTGCTAACTAATGTTTCTGGAAAAAAAAGAGAGAGAAATTAAACAATTAAATTTGGAAACTCTAGTAGAAGCAATGGGAGAAAGAGAGCAATAATTGTTCAGGGATTTCAGATCCTGCGAAGGAGGAGAAAGAGCTAGTGAATGCTGAGTTTTACTACTAAGATTGAATGAGCTGAAAATGTATAAGCTGGAGAGGAGATATATGTGCAAATAGAATTTTATCTATCTTCTGAGCATTCTAGATGTAAGAAAATGTATTTATCCACTGTAACATTCTTGGGAATTTTATTTAATTCTCAATCTTTATTATTTTGTTTATTTATTTATTTATTTTGGTTTTTGGGTCACACTCGGCAGTGCTCAGGGGTTATTCCTGGCTCCATGCTCAGAAATTGCTCCTAGCAAGCATAGGAGACCATATGGGACTCGGACCGATGACCTTCTGCGTAAAAGGCAAACACCTTACCTCCATGCTATCTCTCCGGCCCCAAATTCTCAATCTTATTTACTGTGCTATAATGGGTGTAGAGTTCAAATATCCTAAAAATGTTATTTTGAAGTCCTTGGAGGTAGATGCCAAGAAGTAGACATCCTGGGTCTTTTGAAAGCTCAATTATTATTTTTAGTTCTAACATTCAAAGAATATACTCATCATCACCAAAAGTTCTTCTAGGCACCCTATATATTAAACTTGTTTATTTTCTTCCTCTGGATTCTCTTCCATATCCCAGGCATAAACAAAACTCCATAGCAGCAGGTCTTTTTATTTCTTACTCACTGCTGTAGTTCCAGTAGTGATGTTGGGTCTTTTTTCATTTTTCAAAATATAGAAGTAGTAAGCAGCAGCAACAGTAGTAATAGTATTAGTAAAAATAGTAGCAGCAGTAGTGGTTGTAATGGTGGTAATGGTGATGGTGGTAGTAGTAATAGTAGTAACAGCAGCAGTTGTAGTAACAGCAGCAGCAGCAGTACTACTAGTAGTAGTAATGGTAGTAGTAGAGGCAGCAGCAGTACCCACAGAAATTTTTGCAGTTGCTTCTTTGAGTTTTATAATTAATATATAATAAAGTAATAATTAATATAATATAATTTAGCTTTTAATCTCTTCTTAGATATATGCATTAACATATATTACTCATTTTGTAAATGTCTCTTCACTTTTACTAAACAGGAGTTTCACTTTTACTAAAGAGGAGTTTTCAATATGGTATAGCCTCATTTGTTAGTTGTGCATTTTTGCATGTAGTTTAGGTACTACATTAAAAAATATGAACCAGCATTTTTACTCATAAATATATCCCCAAAGGCCTAAAAATACAATGAAGAAAAGACATCTGCACAATGATGTTCATTGCAGCACTATGCACAATAGCCAAACTCTGGAAACGACCCAAATTCCCAAGAACAGGTAAGCGGATAAAAAAAACTATATTTCCCCAAGGGAATATTAACTTGGCCATTGGAAAAGATGCAGTAAAGCAATTTGTTGCTACATGAATGGATCTGGAAAGTATTATGCTAACTAAAATCACTCAGAGGAAGAAAAACAGAACACAGAATGATTTCTCTCATATGTGAGATATAAAGTAACAGTAGGGGAATAAAAAATGCTCAAAGGTAATAACAAGAAGCATGAAAATTGATAGTAGGAATACTGCCAATGTGAGGGAGAAGGAAGGAAGGAGAAATAGGCCAAGAAAGGGACCAAATTTGCAATGATAGAAGGAAGTGGTCAATTTGGAGAAGGGCAAGTGTCTGGAAGGAGGTAAATTAATGAATTATTGATACCTATAACAGTATCATAAACCACAGATAAAGAGAAAGGAAGAGAGAAAGAAAAAAAAGAAAAAAGAGAAAGAAGGAAGGAAAGAAAGAAAGGAAGGAAGGAAGGAAGGAAGGAAGGAAGGAAGGAAGGAAGGAAGGAAGGAAGGAAGGAAGGAAGAGAGAGAAAGAAAGAAAGAAGGAAGGAAGGAAGGAAGGAAGGAAGGAAGAAAGAAAGAAAGAAAGAAAGAAGAGAAAGAAAGAAAGAAAGAAGAGAAGAAGGAAGGAAGGGGAAGGAAGGAGGAAGGAAGAAAGAAGAGAAAGAAAGAAGAAAGAAAGAGAAAGAAAGAAGAAAAAAGAAAGAAAGAAAGAAAAGAAAGAAAGAAAGAAAGAAAGAAAGAAAGAAAGAAAGAAAGAAAGAAAGAAAGAAAGAAAAGCAAGAAAGAAAGAAGAAAGAAAGAAAGAAGAAATAAAGAAGAAGAAATGAAGGAAGGGAGGAAGGGAGGAAGGAAGAAAGGAAGAAGAAAGGAAGAAAGAAAAATAAAGAGAGAAAGAAAGAAAAAGAAAGAAGAGAAAGAAAGAGAAGAAACAAAGATAGAAAGAAAGAAAGAAGGAAGAAAGAAAAATAAAGAGAGAAAGAAAAAGAAAGAAAGAAAGAAAGAAAGAAAAAGAAAGAAGAGAAAGAAAGAGAAGAAACAAAGATAGAAAGAAAGAAGGAAGGAAGGAAGGAAGGAAGGAAGGAAGGAAGGAAGAGAGGGAGAAAGAAGGAAAGAAAGAAAAAGAGAAAGAAGGAAGGAAGGAAAGAAAGAAAGAAAGAAAGAAAGAAAGAAAGAAAGAAAGAAAGAAAGAAAGAAAGAAAGAAAGAAAGAAAGAAAGAAAGAAAGAAAGAAAGAGAGAAAGAAGGAAAGTAAGAAAGAAAGAAAGGAAGGAAGGAAGGAAGGAAGGAAGGAAGGAAGGAAGAGAAAGAAAGAAAGAAAGAAAGAAAGAAGAAAGCAAGAAGAAAGAAAAGAAAGAATGAAGGAAGAAATGAAAGATGGAAGATATAAAAAGAAAGATAGGAAGAGAGAAAGAGAAAGGAGAGAAAGAAAGAAGGAGAGAAAGCAAGAAAGAAAGAAAGAGAAAGAAAGAAAGAAAGAGAAGAAAGAAAGAAAGAAAGAAAGAAAGAAAGAAAGAAAGAAAGAAAGAAAGAAAGAAAGAAAGAAAGAAAGAAAGAAAGAAAGAAAGAAAGAAAGAAAGAAAGAAAGAAAGAAAGAAAGAAAGAAAGGAAAAAAGGAAGGAAGGAAGGAAGGAAGGAAGGAAGGAAGGAAGGAAGGAAGGAAGAAAGGAAGGAAGGAAGGAAAGGAAGGAAGGAAGGAAAGAAAGAAGAAAAAAGAAAGAAAGAAAGAAAGAAAGAAAGAAAGAAAGAAAGAAAGAAAGAAAGAAAGAAGAAAGAAGAAAGAAAGAAGAAAGAAAAGAAAGAAAAAAAAGAAAGAAAGAAGAAAGAAAGAAAGAAGAAGAAGAAAGAAAGGAAAGGAAGGAAGGAAGGAAGGAAGGAAGGAAGGAAGGAAGGAAGGAAAGAGAGGGAGAACGAAGAAAGAAAGAAAGAGAAAGAAGAAAGAAAGAAGGAAAGAAAGAAGAAAGAAAGAAAGAAAGAAAAGAAAGAAAGAAAGAAAGAAAGAAAGAAAGAAAGAAAGAAAGAAAGGAGAAAGAAAAAGAAAGAAAGAGAAAGAAAGAAAGAAAGAAAGAAAGAAAGAAAGAAAGAAAGAAAGAAAGAAAAAGAAAGGAGAAAGAAAAAGAAAGAAAGAGAAAGAAAGAAAGAAAGAAAGAAAGAAGAAAGAAAGAAGAAGAAAGAAAGAAAATCTTGCTTGACAGAGACAGTGGAGACACTTCATATTCCTTGAATACTTTCTCATATTCTTCATGACTGTAACTTATAATAGGTTTATAATATTTCATTATAAATTATTTTATTTAACTATTATTTTATTATACCTTTAAGTGGTTTCCAGTTTTCAGACCATGATGTGCTTTTCTTCACACAAACTCTCTCTCCTCCATCTGTGAATACTTCCTTTGGGCTATGTCTTGAGATGATAATGACTGATTCAAATGATACCAACCATTTTAAATTACTTAGTAGATATTGTCAAATTGCTTCCTTAAAAGGTTTGGCCATTTACAGTTCCATTAACTGGTAGTAGGAGTACTTCCCATCCACTTACAAATATTTTCTAAGTATCCCACCAACTCAAGGTTTTATTTTAAGTCATTATTCTTTGCTTTGCATTGTTCATGAATGCCTTTAGGACTATTTAATGTGAATTAGAAATATACATTCTCTTCGCTGTAAATTACCTATTGGTTCTCTTTACCCACTTTGCAAGACTATTTAATGAGATTGTTGATTCACAAGAGCTCTTTATTTAAAAAACATTTATGTTTCATATCTGAGGCACGATTGCCATGAACAAGAAGAATGCTTTTGCATTGTAAGAGGCATAGATGCCAAAACTGAACACTGTTTTCCAGCAAAGGGGGTCACAAAGTATAGAAAATAAATAGCATTGGCCCATAAACATATGATAAGAAGAAGCTTATCCTCTTATTTTTTTTTCCTACCCCTATCTATGTTTCCCTGTTTTTGGCTAGAGAAGCCTCAAAACCTCAGAGGTAAAACTGAAAAAAAATTTACTCAATAAATTTGAGTTTTAGGACAAAGATTATAGGCAGAAGTAATAGTTTCTTAGTATCTATTCTTGATTTGCATTACAGATCATTCCATCTTATGTGGCTTTTAAATCAGTTATATTCTATGATCGATACGTTGTAATTCTTGAGTAATTAATAATACAGTCCCTTGATCTGTCCTCTTGCCAAATCTTGCTGAAAGTCAGTGGATGAATCTCCAGGGAATCACTGAAATCCTATGTATATGTTTTTGTTTACTTTTAAGTTGGTCATGTGTAAGGCCAACAACAGTCATGTAATCCACGATGCTGCTAGGAGGCTGGAAATCCTGCCTGTCTCTATTTCTCTTCAGGTGTCTCTTACCCTTTCTCTTGAAAAGTGAACATCATCATATTTGGTCTATACCAGTTTACTAAATGATTGTCCCACATAAGATTTTTCTAGCAGTGTTTGACTCCTGATTTCTCATCAAGTCTTCAGAAAGCACACAATTTCTGCTCAGTCTGAAGCCCTAATTCTTCAATAAAAAGTGTAGAACTTATACATAAAAGCCTATAGCAACTTTTAAAAGGTGAACATTTGCCTTTGGGCAATCATGAGTAATCTTCATTGTATGTGCAGTTCCCTATTAAAGGGAAGATAATCATGTTCCTTAAATAGTCAAATGGGATACTCACAAAACTCTTTTAGAAGATTTTTATTCATATTCATATGCTCTTTATGCCATTCCTGTCTATATCACTTCTTGTAGTCACAAATCAGTAAATCAGAAATAGGCATTTCTTTAAAATAGTTCAAAATCATGGATATATTGAAAAGGTATGCAATAAAGTGGATAGACATTAGTTTGAGGCATTTAAACAAGTATATTCATTTTTTAACCATCTCTCAAATCAAGCTATAGAATATTTTCTTCTACCCACACAATTCTTTCTTGGTCTTTATAATAATTTCATGGGTCCCTGACACTATTGATTTTTAAAATCATAAATTAGTTTTGATTGTTCTAGAAATTCATATCAATCAAATCATATTTTATGCATTCTTTTGCACCTTACTCTTCCACTCAGTGTAATTAATTTGATAATTAATCTAGGTGGTTGAATCGATTAACATTTGATCATCATTATTTTATAGTATTCATGTGAAAATTGTGCAATTTGTTTATCCAGTAAATTGTTACTAGGCATTTGGATTGTTTCAGTTATTGTCTAGTTATGCCATTTTGCTAATCTATATTTTATCGGGATATATAGAGCATCAAACAGAAATTTAAAAAAAAGCTGAAAAGAAATAGGGCAACTTTAAAACTGAGAGTTGCTTTTGAACTAAACTATATTGAAAGAAGAAAATATAAACTGTAGTATGAGCAGAGATAGCTGATACTACAAAAGACTCATACCAAGAATACACGCAAAAAAATCACTACAATTAATTTTATTTCTCTTGAGTAAATATCAAAGAGTACAATCCCTGTGCCCTAGGTATGTATTGATTTTAGTTTTTACGTAAATACAAACACTGATTCTACATGCAACCATTGAACCACTTTGCAGTGAGCAATATATGAACATTCAAGGTGCTCCACACTGCCCCAACTTTTTTTACTAACAATTATTAAATAATAATTCTACGGTGTATGAATGGTTTATCTTGGTTTTAATTTGTGTTTAAATAGCAACACACCAAGTGTTGATCTTCTCATCATATGTTTATTGGAAAATCCTATTTGTTTTCTATAATCGGGGGTATTGGGTCACACCCCACAGTGCTCATGACCTACTCTTGGCTTCGTGCTCAAGGATCACTCCTAGGTGTGCTTAAGGTATGATGTGCGGTACTGGGGATTGATCATGTTTAAGGCAAGTTGTTTTTCTTCCCTCATTTCCCAGGGTCCTATAGAAATAAATACTAGGATAGACTTGATCTTCTGCACCATGTAGATCAAGTGGGATTCAAATCTAAATCAACCATTGCTTGATGGAGTAAGTGGGAAACAAACATCTTTGTCATTCGTGTGCTGTTAGCAGACTTTGCAGTCCTCACCATCCAGGCAATTCTCTTGTGACGAGATTTGCAGAGAAGACAGCAATAAACTCCCCTCTCCAGGTTACTCCTCTCTTCTGTCCTCTTAACTTAAGTCACCTTCAACAAAACCAACCCTCAGCTTCTGAATCTCTGGCCTCAAACATCATGAGATTGCAGCCATCTTTTTCAAGCCACCCAGTTTGTGGTACTTTGTTCTAGTAGCTCTTGATGATTAATAGAGTACCAGGAATGGGAAGTTTGCATGTTGAAAGGTGAAAAGTCAAAAAAGCTGTGATCTGATTTGAACTCAATGTCCTTTTGGGGGAGTTTGTGGAGGCAGGGATGTAGCATGAGATGCTGGGAGTGGACAAGACTTGAAATAATCACTCTGAAGAATGAAAGACAGAAGTCTAAAGGAAATGTAATGTGGCTGGACTGGGGTGAGGCACCAGCTGAGTGAGAATCTCATTCATTTACAGTGTTTTAATAATAGCTCTTTCCATAGCATTTTACAGCACAGTGTGATTATTTTGGGACTATTTCTTCCACCGCGGAAGTCAAAGCTATTTTTTCTGCCCTGCCTGCCTTTTCCTAGACCCTCAGCTTTAGCAATGGTACAGAAGTATAAAATTATTTTATTCTTATTCGTAGGAAAGGTCATTAAAATTGTTCACCAGCCTGCTTCCTCTTGTAGTTCTCCCAGACTTCCACCCCCAGGAATGAATCCCTGGGAGATTGTCTGATAAAACCCAAGATAAAAATATATTTTTTTGTCTTCATTATCACCTTTCTCTCAGAGTTCGTGGTTCTGGGCTGTACTCTGTAGCTGAAATTTATCCTTAAGATCTTTTACTTCATCCATAAGCTCAAAGTTGTCTTCATGTTTGTTTTTCTTTTATCATAAGTATGAATCAGGATTCAGTTGCGTACAATTAACCATTTTTGTAGAAATGTAGTTATATGCTAATGGAGAAAAAATTTCCACCAAAAATATTGCAAAAAATCTTGTATTTTTCCATACAATGCATCTATGAGTAACATTTCTAATTTTTCTAAAATATAGTAATTTTTGTGAAACACATATGTGATACAGCAGACACGGGTCTTTAAATTTGATGAAATTTGTATTATTTCCACTGCTAAGTAGACAAGTTTTATTTTAGAGTCTACCCTCTGAGTAAGCAGCTAAGTTCAAATGCTGCAAAAAATAAGCAAAAAATACACAAAAAAGGTAACCCTGTAATAGATTTCTCAGAGATAGTACAGAAAACTTTCAAGGCAATATTTGTTTTTAAAAAATGCAGACATTCGGGGCCGGAGAGATAGCATGAAGGTAAAGCATTTGCCTTGCATGCAGAAGGACGGTGGTTCGAATCCCGGCATCCCATATGGTTCCCTGAGCCTGCCAGGAGCAATTCTGAGCATAGAGCCAGGAGTAACCCCTGAGTGCTGCCAGGTGTGACCCCCCAAAATACACACACACACACACACACACACACACACACACACACACACACACAAAATGCAGACATTCAAGATCTGGAATTTCCTTGAGGAGAAGCCTCTAATGTTGGGAATACAGTTAGAAGTAGTTTGAGAAAATCACTTAAGATAACTGCAGTTCTGGCCATTGAGTACAAACATGAAATCCAGAGCTTGGGCACTGGCTGGAGGATCAAGTTATCAATTTCCCAGAGATCATTAGGAAGTTATTGGTTTCTGAGCTACATTGGGAAAATGTAGCTTTTCATTAAAATTTTTTATATAATCTCCCCCAAACTTAGCTATGCATGCATAGCATGTCTTTCCTTTAAGAGGAGTCACTAAGCACATATTTTGTATGTTTATATATCATACGATTACAATAAAGTAAGCTATAAAAAAGAAAATGTTATTTTAAGAAGCATAAAAGAAAGCTTTGTTTTGACTAGGACTCTAAAGTTTCATTGTAGGTATCCAGGAAAAAAATCTATGTATAAGTGCACCCTCAAATCTCAAATCTGCTTTGTTCAAAGGTCGCCCATAAAAGATACTGATTGTAGAACTTGATTCTATATTCTATCCCAGCAAGAAGTAGATTCAAACTTGGGGCAGGATTTACTTCCAACTACATTATTCTTATTTTCTTAAAGGAGAACAGAGCAAATGGTGTTCCAGAGCTCACTTTTTACCAGTAACTCTATGTGTGTCTTACACACATAGTCTCTATGCTTTATACTCAAACTTAAAAAGCAACAACTGCAGAGGGCATGCACATCACAACCTGGGGAGTTAGAGATAGTTTAGTGCAGCCCAGCCAAACCCACTATCTCCAAATAAACCATCACCACCATCACCAATATTTTGTAGAAAAGATATATAAGCTCAGCATTTAAATAATTGATCCTGTAGCATGTTATTGGCCAAACAAGTTTTTTTTTTTTTTTTTGGTCACACCCGGCAGTGCTCAGGGGTTCCGCCTGGCTCCATGCTCAGAAATCGCTCCTGGCAGGCACGGGGGACCATATGGGATGCCGGGATTCGAACCGATGACCTTCTGCATGAAAGGCAAACACCTTACCTCCATGCCATCTCTCCGGCCCCGGCCAAACAAGTTTTAAGCTTTAATATTCTGTTTCTGTGTTTTGAACCTTTTCCATTGCATCACTCCTAAAGACTCAGTATAGAGATGAGTAAGTTGATAAGGAGCCAATGGAGTAGATTCCGTGAAAACTGTTATTATAAAAACAGTTCTGATCTGCTTGCTAAGAAGGATGAGTCATGATTCATAATGGTCTTTTCTAATCTAGTCAATTCTATTAACAAATATTATGAACAAGCATCCTATGAAACAGGTCAATTCTATTAGCATTGTATTACCAATACAATAGGTTTCATTTCATCTATACTTAAAATGTATTTCAAACCCTTTCCTAGACTTAATTTCATGTCATCCTGACAACGAGGCTGTAAAAAAGAGAATTAGAATGTTAGCATTATTTGGAATTCTCACTAACTCCATCTGGAAGATTAGAATATTGTAGGTCAGACAGAAATGAGACCCCCAAGTTCACAGAATCACAATGATTAGAACTGAGATAAGAGTCAGCATTTTACTGACATCCAGCCTAATAGTAAACAGCTCTCAATAATGATGAAATTCCCACTAAACATCACAACCTGGACCAAAACCTGGGGCATCTGAGTCATGCAAAGTAATTTGACTTCAGGGACTTAGGAAAAGGATAGGAAATTAGACAAATAAGTACATTAGACTCAGTGAAAAGAAAATGATTAATGTGTCTACGCCAAGGAAGTCATGTAACCCCTGATCCTTTTTTGTTTTTAGTCTGCAATAATTTATTTGCAGATCTAGGTAGAGTATCTATAATAATATCTCAAAATTTCATCTTAATACATGCAAATTATAAAGAAATGCAGAGAGCATGCACTAATATTTGGAGGTGGTTTGGGCAAAATTGCTCAGAGAAAATAAATTTGTTTCGCTGAACTTAAGAGAAGTAACATCCCACTGACTTATACAATGCCCTCTAAGCTCTTATAAGCTTTGGAGGCAGGGACCACTGCCTGTAGGGTGCCCTCGCATAATAGAATAGATCTTGCAGGGATTTATTCTAATTTTAAATTTGTTCACATGCTGACTGATAAGAATAAATTACTTACTTTTTCTGATTGGGGAGGGCCCCTGAGGGGTAGAAAAGCATAATTATCCCAATAAATAACATGGCATTATAAGTCAATAAGGAGGATGGCATCTTCCTGGCAGCTAGACTGTAATCGTGTGAATTCAGACCTGGAGTTGGCCAAGGTGCTCATTACTGCAGGGCTACCAAGGGCTTCTTCTATTCTCTTGGTCTTGAAAATGGCTGTCTCGGCTGCTGAGTTCATTAGGCAAACAGCTGGGGTAATTGATAGTGTGAATACCATTTCATTTCCTGCTGCTCTAAAGGAATTTGCTCCGAGGTAGAAGAAAATGACCAGTTCTGCCACTGGGTGAGTTCTAGCCAGCTTAATCTCTGAGGAACTACAGGCATTTGGCTGAGTGGCTGTGAATTGCCTTCCTTCCTTTGAAAGCCAAGAGCCTGGGAGGAACCTGTTTGTTCTTCCTCTTGGTCAGGTCAGCTCTCTCCTATCTGACTCCAAGGATCTCCCATATAGGCCACATGGACCACTTGGGTCTACCTGGAGAAATAAAGGAGAACTTTTCATTTCACACCTTTTCTTGCAAACTATCAATCATCTTGCGATTTCTTAAAAAAAGAAAAGGTATGTCTTGGTTCTTTGGACTTACAGAATATTCAATGAGGAGATAAAGCTCTTCAGAAGAAATACAAAGAAGAGAAAGATTTGATAGGAAATAAAGTACTTCTTCCCCAAGTATATTTTAAGCAATTCCAATTTTAAGAAATCTCAAGAGGACTTGGTTAGCTTGACAAAATTATTCTATATTGTATCTGAAAAAAATAATGATAAAAACGTTGTCAAATTTTCTATAATCTGAATAATGATGACTTGCATTGGCAGGATGAGAAATATGTTACAGAGAAATGTTGATTAAATAATGTGTTTCTCAGGCAAGGATAGACACAGGTACCACTAAAAAAGAATAACCTACAGGAAAAAAAAAAAACCCGAATTTATATGGAATCTCACTTAATGTAGAATAACACCTTGTTACGTCTCAACTGGCTAACCAAAGGTTTTATCATCTTGGTTTTTGTTTTATTTTTGGTTTGGAATCTACTCCTGGCTGTGTTTTGGGCTTCCTCTGGCTCTGTGTTCAGGGATCATTCCTAGTGGTGCTCAGGGAACAATATGTGATTACAGGGATTTTACCAAGGTCAGCCATATGCAAGACAAGAGCCCTACACTCATACTGTCTTACAAGCCTACATCTGCTTTCTTGGGAAAGGGAATTGGGAGGGACAGATGCAGCACCAGTATCATTTATGCCATCAGGCAAATTCATCTGTCAATATTCATTTATCAGCACTGAATGTCCGTAATGTCAACACATTCTTCTCTTTTCCTTTGTTAGAGTAAAAGAAACATTTTCACTTTTCGCTTTTTCTTTGTTAGAGTGAAAGATTGGCAAATTATGTAAATGAAAATATTGGCCTACAAAAATACGGAGACAACTGAATTTCCTTTAATTGAACTAATTTACAAGAACATGTTCAACTGGAGAAAATATTTATTATAACTTGCACCATGAAGCATCAATGTCCCTTGCATGTGAAGGGTCTAACAAAATTATCAGAAAAGTATAAATATTCATTTTTAAAATGAACCAAAAATCTGTAGAAACTCTAAAAAAGGAGCAGAAAACACCAATATTTTTTGAACAAGAGGTTTAATTTTGTAAATAAATATAAAGGAACCAACAATGACAATTTTTTAATCAAATGGCAAGCAGAAAATGTGTTTTTACTAATTATTATCAAGGAAGCATAAAAACACACAACCAGTAGAAATGTTGGATGCACATTTTGTGAAGTGGAAAATGTTGAAATTTGAAAAAAATTCATGTCTTTTCCCCCACCAACTTCTCTACATGTCATTTATCTTCTGTAAATTATTATAAGTATTCACAAAGATTACTGTGTAAATATTTTAAACAATGTTCATAATTTAGAAACAATGAATGAGAAGATTGTCAGTGAGGGTATAGTTGAGTAGAAGAAGCACCAACAAAAAATTATATAATTATAAAATATGTAAGTAAATAGTGTTGCAATACTGCCCATGATGGGGTTGACTGATGGAGGGATGAAGGATGAGGTCTTTCCCCTCAAGCTGTGAGCAAGCATCTGCCACCCTGTTCAGCCGGTGGTTCTGAGGTGAATGCAGCGGGTAAAAGGCTAGCAGACAGGTAGGCTTGTGAAAATATCAGCTTTATTCGGAGGACAAGACTGAAGCCAAAAGTCCCTCGCCTTCCACAGACCCTTGCTTTTATCCCCCAGAATCAGGTACCACCCAATGGTGGGAGCAGAATCAGGTACCACCCTAGGATGGGGGTAGAATGCCAGGACACACCCTAGGGTAGGACACAATCACCTATCAGGGTAGGGTCAGTAACATAATAATCCCATTGAAATATTTACATACACAACAAATAGTATGAAAACTTTGTTAATAAATTACTTGGAGAAAAGATTCACAAACCTATATCCTTACAATAATTTTCTCTTGGTGGTGAGATTACAAAATATTTCTCCTTTCTATGATATATTGACTGTTCTGAGAATACAACAGTGAACACTGAATAAATTTAAAATTTAAAAACAATGACATTATCTTGTATTTATTTAAGGGGTATGAAGGTAAAAACCCGAAATGCCACCAATTGGTTTTATTTTGTTGATTGTGACTATCTGTACCTACCTGTCTCAACTGTTCCTTAGTTCACCTTCTACCATATTCCTGCTCTGTTTCCAAGGCTACAAAGCATGCAGGTGGAGAATTTTTTCTAATGGCTGCTGCTATGACAGAAGTCTCAATAGTGCGGGTTTCCTTCCACTGGTCAGGTCACAGACAAGAAAGAGACACAAGTCTGTCCATCAGGATAAACCCAGAATTATCATTGAAGTAACAAGAAAGATGCTATTTCCTATGTTCCATTGCACATAGACCCATGAGATTCCTTTGGAGAAACCACTCTTATTGAGGTTGATATCAGATGTTATGGAGTAGTGGGGTAAAAGAGAGGCAGGGATCCAGGCATCATCTAAGTCCTTGGATCCAATTGCATCCGAACTGTCTTCCGTGCAATTGAGAAAAATATCCACATTAAGTTAAGTGAGAGGAAAATAATACTTTTAAGCAACATGAACAGCTTTGAGTTAGATTCTATCACATGCAAAAAATAATCAACAGCACTTGAAGCACTTACACAGATCTGTACCAAAAAACTCTTGAAGGACACAGATAAGTGAACAGTTTTTCTTTGCCTTCTACCTTTTCTGAGCTGAAAGGCACTTTAGGAAGCTTCTCAGTCTGTCCACATTTACTTAACTAGTTCGGATAATAAAAATAAGAGGTATTCACTAAAACGTAAAGACCACCAAAACTTTCTACCCTGCTGTTAAAAAAGCATATGCTTCATTCATTGCATGCTTCAGTCCCTTAGAGATATGGAGTGAGCGGGCTATTGACAAGGATAACTTGCAATGTTTCTATTTTTTAAATAGTGTATTAAATTGTGGTCTAATCCAGACCACATTATTCATAAGAATTACACCAGGAAAGCAAAATCACATTGAGTGATACAGAGTAATTGGTTGATCACATGAAATTATCTAATTATAACAGGAACTTGTCTGAAGGTAAGGTCTGAGGCGGCGAAGATAGTGCTGAAGACAAGGTGTTTGCCTCAGATGATCCTGCGATTTCCACCAGAAAAGAAATGTGAGCGCAGAGTCAGATATGGACCCCCAGGTCCTGAACACTGCTGATAATGGCTGAAAATTCAAATTAATAACTATTGTAATAACAAGAAGTAAGAACCGGTAAGTGGAATTCGAATAGTGAGCACAGGTTTGTGAGTCATGGTGCCAAAAATATGATGCCAGCAGAGGATCTGGGTCTATTTCTACCTTGTCAATATATCATGTCCACTTCCTTTAGGCCATCTCTAATCAGGATTACCCAAAAAACAAACCCTTCTGGTTTATCCCAATGTATGGTTTATGGGATCACTACAGATGTTTGTGGGGGATCTTTTAAAATGTCATTCTTATTCAGTTGCTTTGGATGAGACCAGAGAGTGGGTATTCTGGCAGGTGGTGTGTATATGAGTTGGGGTTCATAATGGCTGAGGGAGAAATTTGTGCTTCTTTCAGGAAAGTGAAAACATGCCCAGCACAGCCAGAACAAAAGAAGCTGTTCCTAACAACGTGGTTCTTTGAAAAATAGTAGGGAGAGCGTAAGTAGTCCTCAGAGGAAGTGTAAAATTGACCCACTCATGATGAACAAAGGGGAGTTGAAAAAAATGTTTCTTAATCTTCTTGGGCTTAGTATTACTTTAATGGAGACTTCGGCCACCTCGAGGCTGGTTTCTTCTGAGAGTGGATATTTGGGCTTATATTGGCTCGAAAGTTCCTTTACCACCTGGTATTACAAGGAATCGCTAGCAAAGAGTTCTTTTTACACATTTTCCACAAGCAGCTGCTTCTCAGTGAGAAAGTTGTATGTGACCCTGGACGTGAAAAGATATATACTAGGTACACAAATTAGGAGTGGGAGAGACAATACAGCAGGGAGGGAACTGTTCTTGCATCAGGCAGCTGACCCAGGTTCAATCCCCAGCATCATATATGGTCCCCTGAGTCCTGCAAGGAGTCATGCCTAATTGCAGAGCCAGGAGTAAACTCTGAGTACTGCTGGGTGTGGTCCCAAATCAAAATTAATGAATAAATAAACAAAATTAAGAAAATAAAGTTAATACAAATAAAAATTACTGTAGTAAATTATAAAACCAGTTTTTTTTAATTTATGTCTTGTTGCAAGCTCTGTTTTACTTATTCATCCTATAACTGTGGCACTAGAATAGTGATTTTTTTTTTTTTGCTTTTTTGGGCCACACCCAGTGATACTCAGGAGTTACTCCTGGCTATGCACTCAGAAATCGCTCCTAGCTTGGGGGACCATATGGGATGCCAGGATGCCCTGGTCAGTCCTAGGTTAGCATGTGAAGCATGAAGGCAAACGCCATACTGCTTGCTCCAGCCCCTAGTATAGCATTTTTTAAACTGGGTGACACTGCTCGTGTCTGGTAGCTTCAGCCTTGGATACAGTCTGAGGGAGTTTTCTGTTTGTGTAAAAGAGGTAGATTTCCTAGAGTGGCGTGGCTGAATATATATTTTTCTGAAAAGAGTGTGGTAGGCCAAATAAATTTGAGCTCCTCTCTTTGCTAAATTTGAGCATTTCTCTTACTCTAATCAAGACTAACCACGTCCAAGACAACTAGGCCCATTTTCCCGTGACCCATGGAAAGAGGTCCAACTCATGCATTTCAGCAACTTGCTTCTTTGTGAAAGCTGCCCTCAAGTTTGATTTGTGGAGCCCGTGTCCAAGTGACAAATAAGGGCACAGAGATCGTGCCATATAAGAGATGAGTTATGGGCATAATAAGCACGTGTAAATAGCATTTACATATTTAATGATCATTTTATTCTATGGCAATTTTGCATTAACTATTCAGATATAATGTTCTCTTTACTCATGTAAAAGACTTTTGTCAAGTGCATTATTATATTCTGAGAAAAAGAAACTCGATAATGCCTTAAATGACACGTGACAGCATTTAAATTTTCATTTTTATACCAATCACTGGCAAGTCCCCACATTGGACGATCTAATGGGGTCACCTTTTACTCTAAGAGGAAAACAAGATGAAGGGGCTTTCTCTCCCCCTGAGGAAGGAACCTCATAACCTATTTCTCCATCCCCCAATTGGCTTTTTTTTTTTTTTTTTTTTACTATTTTTTTTTTTTTTGGTTTTTGGGCCACACCCAGTAACGCTCAGAGGTTACTCCTGGCTATGTGCTCAGAAGTTGCTCCTGGCTTGGGGGACCATATGGGACACCGGGGGATCGAACCGCGGTCCGTCCAAGGCTAGCGCAGGCAAGGCAGGCACCTTACCTTTAGCGCCACCGCCTGGCCCCATCCCAATTGGCTTTGGCTCAGGAATTTTCAGGCTTTTGCTCCTGCCAGTCTTCTTTTGCTTGTGTTTTATTTTGTCTCCTCTAGAAATTCCCTTGGAAATTTATATTCTGGGATTCTTCACTTCACTTCACTTCAAACCCTGTTTGGCTTTGCTTTGTTTTTCCTTCAAACATCTTTTGAGAAAACTTCTGGTAGGCAAAATGATTTTCCTGATGGATTTGATTGTGGAGGAAGAAAGCTGGGTGAAACTACTGAGAGCAGCAAAGCCAAGAGTTAAAGAAAACTCAACAGTATTATAGCAAACTTTCCAGATGAGAGGGTTAGTCTGGCTTCTTTCTCCCAGCCACAAAGGCACTCATGATCTTCTCAATCTTCTTGTACTCCTCTTCCACAGCCCACCATGCCACCCAAACCTCCATGCCATCCATCACAGCCCAGGACATCTTTACCTTGAGGGGGACCCACCCAAGCCATGAGACTCACTCACCCTAAGTGGTCAAAATCACTTGTCAGACAGTCTGGATACGAACAGCAAATAAATCCTGATTGCCATAGGAAAAAATGTTGCTACCAGCCCTTTTACCAATAGCCTAGTTCTGTTACACTCAGCAACTCTAAGTAGTCCCTGCAAAGGCTTCTTCTACCTCTGAAATGTTGGCCCTTAAGTGCTGGGGATAGCATGGAGAAAGGAAAGATACATGTCTCTTATTTAGAGAACATTATTGAGAGTCCCCTTGAGATTCTAAAGAATAATCTGCACCCACGTAAAAAATAAAAAATGCCTGCTTATGGCAAACATTTGCTAATAATAAATGATAGTCAATGATAATCCCAGCACAAGGCTGACCTGGGATGCCGGGATTCGAACCACCAGTTGGAGTGTTCTGACCTTCTTCCGGTGTGAGTGCACTGACCTTTTTCCGGTCGGACTTCTGGTGGGAGTCTCTGACCTTATTCCGGTCCCATGGGAGTGCACTGACCTTCCAGTGGGAGTGCTCTGACCTCTTACTGTAGGAATGCATTGACCTTCCTTTAGAGTGTACCGACCTGCTTCCAGTCAAGGGTCAAGAGTCAATAGTTAGGGATTAAGGGTCAAGGGTTAACGTTTAGAGTTAGGGTTTGGGTTTAAGGTTTGGCTTTAGGGTTTGGGTTAGGGTTTGGGTTAGGGTTTGGGAACTGAGGGTCATGGAACTGAGGGTCAAGGGTCAATGGTTAGGGTTGGGGTTAAAAGTTGGTAGTCAGGGGTGAAGGGCTAAGGGTTATGGGGGTCAAGGGTTGGTGGTCAGGTGTTAATGGTCAAAGGTTAGGGTCAAGGTTATGGATCAAGGGTTAGGGAAATCTAGAGGCAGAGATTAAGGGTCAAGGATTAGAGGTCAAGGGGCAGATAAGGGTTAAGTGTCAATGGGCAGATAGTAAGAGTTAAGGGTCAAGACTACATGGTCAAAGGTCCTTTGTCCGTGGTCATGGGTCAAGATTTATGGGTTTTGTGTTCAAGCATCAGGGTCAAGGGTAAGTGATCTAGGAAAATGGGTCAAGGGTTAGGGGTTAAGGGTAAGGGTTAAGGGTTAGTGGTTAGGGCCAAGGGTGAGGGGTTAGTTGTCAAGGGTCAGTGGTCAGGAATTTTGGGTTTGGGTTAGGGTTTGGGTTAGGGTTAGGATCAGGGGTCTGAGGGTCAATAGTCAATGGTCAGGGATTGGGGTCGTGAGTCAGTGGTCAGGGGTTAATGTTCAATGGTTAGGGGTGAGGGGTTAAGGAGCTGTTATTAAGGTTTGGGGTCAGGGTTCAAATGTCAAGGTTTTAGGGTTATGGTTGAGGGTCAATTGTCAGGGATCAAGGGTCAGGGGTTAATGTTGAAGGTCCAAGGGCTATGGTTTTGGGTCAGTGGTTAGGTGTCAAAAGTCAGTGGTCAGGTATTAAGGGTCAAGGGTTAGAGTTTAGGGTTTGAGTTAGGGTTAGGGTCAAGGTCAGTGGTCAAGAGTTAATGGTCAAGACTCAAGAGTTATGGGTTTAGGTTTCAAGAGTCAGGGTTTTGTGGGTCAAGGGTCAGTGGTCAGGGACTAAGGGTTAAGGGTTAGGGTTAGGGTTCGGGTTTGGGTTTAGGGTTTAGCTTTAGGTTTGGGTAATTCCTAAAGCCAGAAGCAGAAGTAGCCTCTGAGTATCTCTAAGTACCGCCCCCCCCCAAATTATTCCAGAGCTGGAGAGATAGCACAGAGGTTAAAGTGTCTGCCTTGTATGTGGCCAATCCTAGTTCAATATCTAAAACCAACTCCAATACCCCAAATATAAAGCCATGAGTAGTCCCCAAAAGATAAATGGAAATGGCCTATAAATACCAGAAAAAAAAAACAACAAAAAAAATTTTAAGTAAGTTTCTTTATCATTTATTATTAGCAAATGTTTGCCATAGCATACCTTTTTTTTTGTTTTTTGTTTTTTGTTTTGGGGTCACACCCGGAAGTGCTCAGGGGTTACTTCTGAATCTACGCTCAGATATCACTCCTGGTAGGCTAGGGGAACCATATGGGATGCCAGGTTTCGAACCACCATCCTTCTGCATGTAAGGCAAACACCCTACCTCCAGGCTATCTCTCTGGCCCAGAGATGGTTTACTCAAAAGAATCTTGGTAGGGCTGGAGCACAGTGCTAGGGCATTTGCCTTATACGTGGCTGACCTGGGACAGACCATGAGTTATATATCTAAGTCTCACAATAAAGTGAATTCCTTATCCTCTCCACATACCTCTTTTCTCTTTCTCTCTGGGAGTTTCCAGAAAGGTAGTCATTCAGTATCCACTGAGTGATGGAGTTTGAGCCCATCTCACACATAATATGGCAGACAGAAATTCTTCTTGTCTTCCTGTATTTTGGTTATGTTTTCATTTCTCATGTTTTCCTCATAAGTGCAGCTCTGTCCAGCCAGTTTGGGGAACATGCCTAGTCCCCGGGCTTTGGGAAGTTCTCTCTTCATTCTCTGATGATTTATTCCATCTATTACAGCTCCTAAGATTCCTCCATATGCACAGAGAAAGGCCCTGTAAGTTCTACTATGCCTTTGACTGTTCTAGCGCTGACAGAGTTGAGGCTAGCACAGCCCCTCTCCACTTTGTGTCAGGAAGAGTCTCCTGACCCTAAATTTTTATATAGTGATTCCTACTTCCTGGGCCTGTTTGGACTTTCAGTGCCACTCTTCTATCTTGGGTATTTTATTGTTTGTTTTTTACTCCAGCCAGTTTTGTCTCTCAAAAACTCTCCTATCCTACTCATACTTTCCTGGCAAGAATATCTGAGGAGTTTCTTTAAATCTCTGGTGTCTCTAAGGTTCATTGTATTACAAAAGCTTTCACAGTAAAATAGTCTCGGGAGCCTTGCTTCACTCACCTTTACATCAATGACTCAGTTGAGCTTCCAGGTGCTGGGATGGTTCTGAGATGAAGCACCATCATTGGCTTTTCTCCTCGCTAGTAATGAATAGTTAAGTGTTTGTACCAATATGTGCTCCTTAGAATTCACCCAATCAACCTTCATGGACTACCAGGTGAAAGCTTCATGTATGGAGCCACTGAAAAGGCCTAAACCATTGATTCTGGTAGAAGGCGTCCTGAATTTTCTGTCTCAGGGATAGTCCAATGTCACAGAGGTATCATTACGTCTCCTCTAACTTCTTCCACACCCTCACCCTAATAAGGAGAGCTTTCACATGAAGGATGTATGCATTCTGCCCTGTGGGATTATAGTATTTGTCTGGAAAACTTAGACTTAGCACAGAAAATGACAGATGTTCTTTTAAAATAATCTATTTTATCTCAGAATATGTTATTTATAAAATAACATCCAATGAGAAACCATGTGGGAATTGATTGACATAGAGACAAACAAATCCTGTAATCCCACATTGCCCCAGTTTGGATTCCATTACAGATCATTTGAAAGATTTCTCTCAGAGAAAAAGTTTTGGGTTGGGGGTGTCTTGCTTTGGGGAAACACCCAGTGGTCAGGGCTTTTTCCTGAAGCTGCATACAGGGATCACTTTTGATGGGGATAAGATGACCATATGGGATGGAGATCAAACTTAAGTACACCACATGCCAAGCAAGTGCCCTCCCCTTTGTACTATCTTTGAAAAAGTTCTTTCTTAAGGAACTCTGGTTTACAGATGTTGGCTTATGCTGTAGCATTGGAAGAGTGTTCTGGGTGCTTTCCTTTTTCAAAGTTTAATGAATGATGGGTGTACAGGCAAAGTCAGAAGACCAATTTCAAAAATGTGTTTATTGCTGAACTGGGACTTCATAAAGCAAGCAAGGGACTTGCTTCAGACTCCAAAGTGAAGAAGTCATGAAATACTTCAGCGATCAAGACAAATCTTGTCCTCAATAAATATTATTTAGTGTGATATATGATAATAAAAATTAATGCAAAAATACATAATGCACCTAACGCCAATGGTTTACAATAAAATACAGAATCAGTATTATTGATTTTCACTTTGTCTCAGATTCTACTAGGTTAAATAAATATATAGCTATGATTAATCCTGTAATTTTCAAAGATGCTGATATTTTATTGACCAAAGATTTTGTCTTACTTTCCATTCTTTAAAACATCTTGTTAGTGAATAGTCATCAGGAAAATGCAAAACAAAATAACAAAGAGATACCATCTCATGCCATAGAGACTGGCACACCTCACAAAACAGTAAGTGCTGGTAGGGATGTGGGGAGAAAGAAAATCTCATCCACTGCTAGTGGGAATGCTGTCTAATCCAACCTTTATGGAAAACAATATGGAGATTCCTCAAAAAATTGAAAATTAAGCTTCCATATGACCCAACTATACCACTCCTAAGGCTATACCTATACATATGACCCAACTATACCACTCCTGGGGCTATACCTTAGGAGCGCAAAAACACAATACAAAAATGACACCTATATTCATTGTAGCACTATTTACAAAAGCCAGAACTTGGGGAAAAAAACAAGATGCCCAAAAATAGATGAGTGGCTAAAGAAATGGAATACTATGCTTCTGTCAAGAAAAATGAAATCATGAACTTTTTCTATATATGGAAGGACATGGAAACTATTATGCTTAGTAAAATAATCCAGAGAGAAAGAGATAGAGAGAATAGTCTCATGCATCTGTAGTATTTTAGAAAAATAAAAGACATTATTTTAATAATACCCAGAGAAAATAGAGATGAGGGCTGGAAAGACTAGCCCATGATATGCAGCTTACGACAAAGAGTGGTGAGTGCAATTAGAGAAAGAACTACACTGACAACTCCCATCATGACAATGGGAGTGAGTGAGAGAAATAGAATGCCTGTCTCTGGACATGGTGATTGATTATCTGAGAAATAACTGAAGAAACATCAAGAAAATTCCTCTAGATGGTCAAGTTCTGATCCAAAGAAGAATTAAAAAAAAAGAATGCCTGTCTCTAATACAGGCAAGGGGTGAGGAAGGAAGGAGATGGGGGGCATTGGTGGTGGAAAGGTTGCACTGGTAAAGGAGGAGTTCTTTTTTATAACTGAAAACCAACTACAAACATGTTCGTAATCATGGTGTCTAAATAAAGATATTACAAAAATGATCATGTTAAAATATTTATTCATCTTAATGCTAAGTTTTTGGAGCCCTAAAATCCATACTCCCGTCTTCAGATCTAGACTATGGTCTAACCTCATTTTCATTAACACATATGCACATATACATGTATATATATGATTACTTTATCTTTCCACTAGCAACAGGCCCTAGCAATGTACAAGCTAAATAAAGCTCACTGGCATCTTGACTTAAGGAGCTGCCACTTTCACCCAATCAGAAGGCGCCATGGAAGAAAAGGCTATGATAGTACAGAGGTAAAGGCTCTCATACATGCTGACCTCATTTAAATTCCTGACACTGCTAATGGTCACAGCACTGCCTGAAGAATGCCCTGAGCACTACCCAAATATTGAAAGTACCAATGTCTTACACATACAGACTCAACAAAAGAAACTAACTGTACAGTACACCTGCATCCCTATGGTGTGAAGGCTCCCAGTTTCTTTCTCAAGTATAGAGAGTACTGAAAATCCCTCTTCTCACTAAATAGTACACTTATAACTGACCTAGAATAGCAGTAGCTCTTACAAAAAGGCTAAGAGGGGTGATGACAATAAAAAAGTAAGGATCCTTCTGCCTTTAGGGGTCAGAAAGGTTTTCTCAAGGACCCAAGGCCTGAAGGAGATAGTGAAAGATGAAGATGTATGACTAGTGCCATAATTTAAACATTGAAGAAGTATTTGCTATTTCTACAATAAAAAAGAAACCACATCAGGTTCGGCAATTATCCAGAGCTGGATCAATAGGTCATGAGACATACAGAAAACTTGGACAAGAGGTTTGAGGGGGTACGAGTTAAGGGGGAGAAGGGTAAGCTGTGACTTCTTGCTAATGCTGCATCTTTATTTTTTCTTTTTGTTTATCATATCCTTGATGAGCATCCTGAAGGCACTATAAGAATCTTAAGGAGAACAAATGCAAGTCCAACATTAATTTGGCCCCAGACTTTTCTTTGTAGGGCTTAGTGTTATTTCCCTGGAAAGCTTCATGTTCTAGACCTAAGCATTATTCCATGGGACCCACCTGGGAAGGGCTTTCAGTGAGTGGGGATTACCAGTTGCTTTCCTGTTTCCAAATGAGGTTGCACGGTAACCACACAAGAACACAAAATATGCACAAGCAAGATCACCCTAACTTCCCCCAGCAGAGCAATATATTTGCCTTTGTATTTTAATTTTATTTATTTATTTATTTATTTATTTATTTATTTATTTATTTGATTTAGGGGCCTGACAGGGCTAAACTTCTGACCCTGTACTTGGGGTTTACTCCTGGCCATGCTCCAGGTACTATATGTGGTACCTGAAAAAAATCTGGATTGGCCATGTACAAGGCAAGAGCCTTACCCATGTTATTATCACTCCAGTTAACTTTTGCTCTGTTAATTCTTCTAGGTCTAGTAAATGCATTTTTAAAAGTTATAATCAAATACAAGTTCTAATTTGTGTTTTATTTTTCACTACAATTCAACCAGATATTCTTTTTCTTGTACTTGTAGAGTGTGAAAGCAGGCTGCAGAGTTAGTACAGTAAATAAGGCACTTTTCCTGCATGCTGCTAACTCATGTTTGAGTCCAGATACTCCATATGGTCTAAGAGCATCACTAGGAGTGATCCCTAAGCACTCCTGAGTTAGCCCTGAGAGCAGCCAGATATGGCCCCAAATAAAACAAAACAAAATAATAATAATGTGAATTTTCTATTTCACAAGTGGCATAGTTTACATAACCTCCTTCTTATGGTACAATAAGGTTGGTCCTAATGGTCCTGCACTGATAACATAATTTCAACTCAAAAAAAAATCAAACAGGTAAAATTGTGTATTTTCTTTCCCAGAATTACTTCCTCAGCCTACATTCCCAGCAGTGTGATAACACATTACAGAATTTGAACATTATTATACTGATGGAAATATTTGGTCTTAATAGAATTAATAAGTTTGTATCTCTGAGGCCAAATTAAAAGTAGCAAAGCCACCTTCTGAAAGATTTACCTGTTAAAAACAGATTTCCCAGTGGACAGACTCAAGATGCAAAAACAGTTTGCCTATAAAAAGAAAATGTGACATTTCCAACAACTTTTCTTTTGTGACCATTCTTTGAAAACGGAAAAGGACATATTTGAAACTCCTAAGCTCTGATAACACCTGCCACTTGTGTTTGCTTTCTCCTGGTATCCTGTCTTGGGCTCCTTTCTGAGGCTTTATTCTGGCAAACGGGCCATGGCACACTCCCCAACTTCAAAACATATAAGAAAAGCCAACTTGAAATTTGTTTTTCTTTCGTTTTTTGGGCAGCCACGTTCAGCAGTTATCAGGGGGTTAATATGGTTCTGCACTCAGGAATCACTCCTAGAGGTGCTCAGGGAGACTCTGTGGGACACAGGGAGACTCTGTGGGACACAGGGAATTTAACCTGGTCAGCGCATACCAGGCAAATACTGTTAGTACCTACAGTACTATCACTCTGGCTCCAAGGAATCTATCTTTTAATCAAGAACTGTCATGGCCAAGAAAGTTCAAGTTTGCCAACTCTGTAACTATTGGATTCCAGTCCTAAATACTCCCTAAAGAAAGCACAAAATGGAAAATAATGTCCTTGTAAAAACCCAGCTCAAAGGGAATCAGTACATGATGCAATACTCAATTCTAAGATTGGAATGCCAGTTAAAACAAACAAGCAAACAAAAACCCTGCTGCAAACCGCAGTACCTAAAAGAGCGAGAAGAAAAATATCTGCCATACAGGCAGGCTTGCATAGAGAAACTGGGGAAACTTCTAGCTGAAAAGAAACTCTAGTGAAGGGCATTGGAGCATTATATAACTGAAACCCAACCATGAACAACTTTTTAACTCTGCATCTCAGAGTTATTCAATAAAAAAAAAAAATTAAAAAAAATAAACCCTGTGGTCAGGGGCTAGAAGCATTTGCTTTGCATGCTGCTGACCCAAGTTTGATCCCTGGCATCCCATATGGTACCTTGAGCCCATCAGGAATGGTTTCTGAATACAAAGTGAGGAATAACCTCTGAGTGCTGCTGGGTGTGGCCCTAAAACAAAAAAGCTGAGGCTACACGTCCAAGTGACCTTTCCACCATTTTCTGGTGTTGTTGGAAGGGCCGTAGTTTGCCTTCTAATTCCATCCAGAACTAGGCAGAAGGATCATGACTCCACAGTACCTCCAATCTGATATTCATAGAATGATTGATGTTGTTGAACTGATGTTGTTTGGAAAGGATGTTATTTGATTGATGTGTTGGAAAGGAGCCACTGGTCCAAACTTTCCTTCCCAATTCAGTTACAGTGACAATGTTCTTCTGCCTTCAAAGAATTTGATGACAACATGAAACTAGGTTGCATGAGAATTTTAGAGGCAGATCAAAACCTCGATGTGACCCACTGGAGTCTCATACTGTCTCAACCCACCTGGCCACAAACGGGGACAGATCAGCAAAGCTCCATATTAACCTAATGAATTTTAAGACATTGGAAGTCTTGAGGGCTTTGTCTGCTCGCTTTGACTATTCATCTGGAAACTCAGAAAATGACTCATGACTGAAATGATGCAACAAAAAAGAACAACTATCTAGGCAGAAGTTTACGTATAAACTGTTGGAAGAAAACTTTGGAAGAGAATGATAATGTCGTGTATGTAAACATTTCAATGGGATTATTATGTTACTGACCCTCCCCTGATCGGTGATTGTGCCCTACGCTAGGGTGTGACCTGGCATTCTGCTCCCACCCTAGGGTGGTACCTGATTGTGCTCCCACCATTGGAGGGTACCTGATCCCACCATTGGGTGGTACCTGATTCTGGGGCATAAAAAGAAGGGTCTGTGGAAGTCGATAGGCTTTTTTTCCTGGACCTATTCTTAGGCCTTACAGTTATTGAGGGTCCAGGTTCAGCCTGTCCGGGCGCCATAATGTTGCAAGTCAGCCTCTGAAGAAGTTGACTAATGGAGGGTTGGAGGATGAGGCCTTTCTCCTCCAGCTTGGAGCACACATGTTACCCCTGTTCAGTCAGCGGTTCTGAGGTGATACGGGGGAAAGCCAACAGGCAGTCAGGCTTCCAAAGAAACAGCTCTTTATTCCGTGATGAGGCCGAAGCCAAAAGGCCTAAGAATGGTCCAGGAAAAAAGCTCTCACCTTCCTCAGGCCCTTGTTTTTATGCCCCAGAATCAGGTACCACCCAATGGTTGGAGCAGAATCAGGTACCACCCTAGGGTGGGAGCAGAATGCCAGGTCAAACACACACATTTCATGATCTCATGAAAACATGAGATCAAAGCTGCAATCATCAAATTTTGTAATATTCCTATCAAGGTGGAAAGCAGAAGGTAGGTAAATGTGTGGGGGATAAACACTGAAAACATGAGATCAAAGCTGCAATCATCAAACTTTGTAATATTCCTGTCAAGGTGGAAGGCAGAAGGTGGGTAAATGTGTGGGGCATAAGTGGAGGTTGAATATGAGGACACTGGTCATAGGAGTAGCCACTGGTGGTGAGATTAGTGTTGAAATGTTGTATGCCTACAACTCAATTACCAATAACCATGTTATGGTTCTTAAATTAAATTAAATTAAATTTAAAATTTTTTAAATAAATAAAAAGTACCACCAACAAAACATTGGCAAAATGGAAAGAAAAATAATGTAAATTAAATAATAAGGCTTGGACTTAAAATACCCAACTAAAAATTTATTCTAGAAAAGAGAACAGTGAAAATGGTGACATGTCAAACAACAGGAGAATTTCTAAAATGGAGAAAGTGAGGGTCCTATATAAACAGAGCAAGAGCACTGCTGCCAAAGTATATCTTTACTAAATCTCAAGATATCCCAGTACAATTCAATAAACTGGCATGCTCTAAAGACAAAAACAAACAAAAAAAAGTAAACAAAAAACAGAGGGAGGTGTTTGAGAGATCTGAGGGATGTACAGAGAGGTTTCTACAGCACCCTGATAGACCCTAAAGGCAGTCAAATGGCACTTCTACCATTCCAATGGAAAATAGTTCACAATTCGGAATTCTATACTTACTAAGCACGATTAAGTATCAGACCTAGTAAATTACGATTCAGGAACATTAGAACAAGCTGAGATAAATCTCCTGCTTGCTCTGTCATATCTCCTGAGCTCTAGAAAGTGATGAGAAGAGATTTTTTTAAAGAAATATTTTATTGAAACAATTGTGATTTACAAAGTCTTTTATAGTTGGGTTTCAGACACACAATGAATCAGAGCCAGTCTCACCACCAGTGTTCAACTCTCTCCACCAACGTTCCCAAAGTACATCCTATACCACCACTCCTTACCTCCAGCCTGCAATATAACGGGCCCATTTTAAGTGTAAATTGTTAAGGCTTGGGTCTCTTAATTCTATTGTTTGTTGCCTTTGGCTTGAATTTTAGTTCTGTTCTTTTTCCACTAATATGCACCTGAAACCGCTTGGCCCCTGGCCCCCATCCTTTCATAATTGTGTTTCTCCTCTTTCACTCAGTTCCTTTCTTTCTCCTCACTATCTCTGGGCCAAGGGTGTTTGTGACAACTCCCATTTAGACCATTGCATTTCTTCATGCAGTTATTCTAAATACCACATATAAGTGATATAAGTGATCTCATTCTGTATTTATCCTTCTTCTGACTTACTTCTATAGGAAAATATTTCGCAAAAACATACTGAATGATCAATAAGACTGTGAGACTATTGCTGCCCTTCCTGGATGATATTTTCCAGTGGCCTGGGCTTCCTTCTGAGGCAAAAGCAACCTGTGCTCTCTGAATACGACATGTGCAGTATGTTAGAAATGCCAGCATGTGACCTCAAGCACAGGAGGGTGGACACCATGTCAGCTTCAGATGAGACAGTGAAGTGGCCTCTGAACTAGTCTCAGTCAGAAATTGCTCTGCACCTCTTCTCTCATGTTTTGGTTACAGCCTAACCTGAATTTTCCCTCTGAATCAGCTCATCAACAAAGAGAAAAGAAGCAGCAGGAATAGTGTGAAGATGGGGGGCAGATGACTGGAAGGCTTGGGGGGTTGTAGGACAAAGGAAACTTCTACTTTTATGAAGACTATTCTTGTTCTCAATCCCGAGAAGTTAAGAACTGTGATTCATTAATGACTTGTGCAATGGCTTTAGGCCTGTGAAAAGAGTATTGACCATTTACTGCCACTTTGCTAAACAATCACATATGATTTTGTTTTCTGTCTCAGTATCTACTGTCTGGGGACTTGCAGACTTTCCAGAGCTGCCACTCACACTCATATTACTTTATCAACCTTCCTCTCTAAGATTGGCCCCAAACTTCTCTCTTCCTTTCACATTCTCTCATTTTTAGGAGAAAAATAATTCAACATTCTGTTTCAATAATGGATATATCTTCCCAGAAAAAAAAAACCATTCATTTCACCCCAAGTTGTTAGTATTTGAAATTCCCCACAGTCCCCCAAGAATACTCTGCTGAAAAAACGAGATTGTGGATATAAGATCAGCTCTCCAGGTAGCTAAATTGCAAGCCAGAGAAGTCTGTCTGTTGGGACCAAGGTGTCTTCTTGATGACTTGCCAAAAAAGTAGAGAAATCCACTGGTCTCCACCCTTGAGGGCTCCTATAAATGAAAACCATAGACCTTGAGAGTCAGGGAAACTGCAATATTTTGCTATTTATCTTCTTTTCTTTGCAGCCATGAATAATTAAATCCAAGTGGAAAATCCAAGAACGGAATAGTGTTTGATGGCAGAACCAAGGCAAGAGAAAATCTATTTCTTTGACTCCCTGAAGATTTCTTTTAGTTTGGGGCACAATCTCCAATTCAAGGATGCAGAGCTTTCTACTCCATCTGGTTGTCCCTTGCCTGCTTCCTGTATCCCTAGAGAGTCTCCAAAAAACTTTATATTAAAATACATACATACAATTGTTTCTATAAAATAAAATTTAAATATATATACATCATAGTCTATAAAGACTATATGTAGAGAATATACAGATTATATATGGATATATCTATAGACATATAGTGATATGCCACATCATATAATTATCTTACTAGAAAAATATTTCAGATGACATCTGTATAGAACGAAAAAATAAATGGCCATTTATAACACTTTGTGGTTCTCTTTATTTGATAGAGAAGTTGCTATTAAAAATGCTTAAGAGATAGCACAGTGTTAGGACATTTACCTTGCACGCATTCAACCCGGGAGGGACCTTGGTTCTATTTCTGCATCTCATATGGTCCCCCTAGCCTGGCAGGTGCTATTTCTGAGCACAGAGCCAGGAGTAATCCCTGAGCGCCACTGGGTGTGGCCCCAAAACCAAACCAAACAAAAATCTTGGAGCTGGAGTGATAGCACAGTAGTAAGGTGTTAGCCTTGCACCTGGCCAACACAGAAAGGACTGAGGTTCGAATCCCAGCATCCCATATGGTCCGCCAAGACTGCCAGGAGTGACTTCTGAGCACAGAGCCAGGAGTAACTCCTGAGTACTGCTGGGTGTGACCCCAAAACAAACAAGCAAACAAAATGCTTAAGATGGAGCCAGAGTGATCGCACAGTGGGGAGGGCTTTTGCCTTGCACATGGCCAATGCCCATTTGCTTTTCGGCATCCCATATGGTCCCTGAGTCAGCCAGGAGTAATTTCTGTACACAGAACAAGGTATTTCCCTTACACATCACTGAGTGTGGCCTAATAAACAAACAAAAATGCTTAAAATAAATAAGGTAACAAATAAGATAATACTATTCAATTTGACTTTCAGTAACAGATTAAGAGATCAGGTCATGGGGCCGGGCAGTGGCGCAAGAGGTAAGGTGCCTGCCTTGCCTGCGCTAGCCTTGGATGGACCGCGGTTCGATCCCCCGGCGTCCCATATGGTCCCCCAAGCCAGGAGCGACTTCTGAGGGCATAGCCAGGAGTAACCCCTGAGCGTCACCGGGTGTGGCCCAAAAACCAAAAAAAAAAAAAAGAGATCAGGTCATAATTGAAAAATCTATGTGCAAAACATTTATTAAACATGAAAGGGCAGGAAAAATAATTTGTACAAAATATTTTGTCAGTTCAATCCAGTTCTGACTCTCAGTTCTTTTATAGTGACCTCACTTAGTATGATGTATTCTTTTGAAAACCAAACATAATATTGCAGTGATAGAATTCTGCACTCCAAAGTAAAACTTCCAGAAATCTAATGATTTGAATAAAAATAAAACATTTAGGAACTCTAGGTTGTAGAACATTATACATGGGGTACTGGCTACTGGCTTTGGTAGTTTTCTATGCAAGCTATCAATAAGATCTAGAATGAAGGGTTGAAGGGTGTGTCTAAGATATTAGTATTCAACTGTACATCTTGTTGACATTGAAATTTATGCATTAGATTCCATTTTTAATAACAATTATACAAATCAATATTTTTCACCAATTAGAAAAACATGTCTGATATTTGATGTATAAATTAACAAAGAAAAGGTTGGTTGTTGATGTATGGAAGTCGGAGTTGGACACGCTCCTTAGGTAACCCTACTGAATGATGGTTAAACCTGGGCACATCCCCCCCCTGGATATGCCCCTGGAACACACACCCTGTCAGACCCTGGATGAAAGAAAAAATCTGGACTTTTGGAGGAGGGTTCATAATGACCATAGCAGCGCCTGCTGGCTCATGGGAGGCCGAAATAAAGAATCAACAAGATGATGCCTGCTTTGTATCTATTCCTTTCTCTTTCTTTTTTGTATCTGGGACTTCTTCCCTCACCCTTCTACCCCTACGCCCAACCCCGCCACCTCTGGCCAGGTGAATTTCCATCTATTTCTCTCTCTTTCTCGCTTAGAAATCTCAGGGCAGCAATGGCAGGCATCAGATTCCAGGAGGAAGAAAAACCATACTTAGTTTCTCTTTCTCTCTTCTCTCTCTCAGTCCTGGGTGGATGGTCACTACATGTTGTCATTTCTGAGTGGACACAAGGCCCCACATGACAGCTGGGACCCACAGGTTCCTGCAAGCCTTGCAGCACTGAGCCCTGGCAGCCTTGGACCTCTGCAGTTGATTGCCATTTGACTACCCCAAGTTGTTTCCAAATGGAGTCATTTTTCTAAAATAGTGTATTTTATCTACTCCAAGCTATGCACTCTTGAATAAAGTGAAGATTATATCTAGGAGGAAATCTTCAGTATCTTAAGGTCTCACTGTCAAAATGAAACATTAAAAGAGTATTTTAGACCTTATAATTAAGTTAAACCAAATCTCCCGACTTTTCTTGAACCTTCCATGACCCCATTCTTCTGGATCATGCCTTGGCCATTATTTTTCTTTTAAACCAGGTTCAACAATGACTGACAGTTGACGTTGATATGTCTGAGTTTTCCAATGTCAAAACATGGACCTCACTTAGAACACATTAATAAGAAGCCACATGGAAGTTTTTAGACACACCATCCAACTAAGAATTAGCTCCAAAGAATTTTATGGGTACTGCAGAGGTAAAATTCTGAGTTTCCTGACATTTTATTACAGCACTAGTTAAATTCTTCTCTTCATGATCTAGGTTGATAGGTCTTCATTTATTACAAAATATCAAAAGCAGACATCTATGTTGAAGAAGAATATAGAGACCAGGAGATGGGGGACACTGGTGGTGGGAATGTTGCACTGGTGAAGGAGGGGGTGCTCTTTTTATGACTGAAACTGAACTACAGACATGTTTGTAATCATGGTGCTTAAATAAAGTTATTTAAAGAAAAAAAATCATTGTAGCAAAAGCACCTGAAAAAAAAAAAGAAATTATCTCAGGATTGGAAAGATAGTACAGGTATAAGACACTTGCCTTCCTCATGACTGACCCTTATAGTCCCTTGCGTACCACCAGGAGTAAGCCCTGATCACTATTGAGAATGAGCCCCAAAGTAAGCTAACAAACAACATTAAAAGATGAGTAGAAACTAACTCATCTTCATATGCACAAAAAATGTTGACCCCTTATTGTTAATTTGACCCCCCGTGCTGAAACAGGAACACTACCTAGATGAATATATGTTAATTCAACAACTAACGAGGCATTTCTTCAACTTAAACTCTAGCTGTAACTTGAAATGCAAATATTCCCTCCCATAGGCAGCATTTTAAATCAGGTCACAGCGGTCTTCAAACTACGGCCCGCGGGCCACATATTGTATTTATTCCCATTTTGTTTCTTCACTTCTAAATAAGATATATGCAGTGTGCATAGAAATTTGTTCATAATATTTGTTTTTACTATAATCTGGCCTTCCAACAGTCTGAAGGACAGTGAACTGGCCCCCTGTTTAAAAAGTTTGAGGACCCCTGAAAGGAGATAGATGCTGTGGAGGAATAGGGCATTGAACAGAAACCTTTGCCTACACCCCTCCAAATCAAACTGTATTTGCCTATTTGCTCTGCCTGCTTACAAGATTTGTGCTGATCAGGAAACAGAACCAAATCCTCTTATTCTGACACATCCAAATAACCTTGTGATAAGGGATCAGGAGAAGTTCAGGTGGATTTGTACTCCACAGGTCTAATATTTGCCTTGTCTGATTTGTCATTGTGCGCAAACACGGGCTATTACTTTTATGGCCGATAGAAGGGCAGAAGCCAGGGCTGGGGCCAAGAGTAAATAACGTCTTCCACAGTGACGAAAGAAGACATTAAAAACTCATGAGCAAGCAGCCACTGTGTGCAGAGCCCATCTATGTGAATTTACAGCATGCATGATGGCTGGATACAATCTCTCCCTGTAACAGGAAACGGGCCCTTCTTAAAACAGGAAAATCGTTGTTGCTTACTGATTTTAAATGGATACATTGTGTTGAAAATGAATATTTAAAAGAGAATCCTGCAAAAATGGCATTTCTGGCCCACTACATTAATGATTGTATTTGTATGTGTCTTCCAGAGCCCTGCATTAAAAGCAACCCCACCCCAGAAGAGCCTGGGACACTGGGGTACAATTCAGCCTCTTCTCACCAGATGTGGACTCTGCTTACTGAATACTCTGCAATCATGAAACTCAATTCCCACTGGAATTAAATGCGCGTGTGCGCACGCATACACAGACACAGACACAGACACAGACACACACACACACACACACACACACACACACACACACACACACACACACCCCAAACTATATCTAGTTCCCAAGTCCTTTGAGGACTCTGATGACTTTGTTTTCAGCAACATACAATTCCAGGGTTTCCACTTCCTGAAGAAAAGTGTTTCAGAATTGTTTTGGATTTGCTTTGTGCCAAAGGATGAAATTATCTTCATTTGTGCCAACTGGGATGCCTTAAAGAATGCATTGATTGGACAAGCAATAGATAGAGAGGATGCTTGTTTATCAAGCTGGCCTAGCAGTCTTATGGCTTGCATGTCCATTACATAACTCTTACTAGGACATTTAAGTTATCAAGGAAGACATGGTGATGAGTAAGGTTTTGCAAAGAAAGTTGGAATTTTGACTCTCCCCTCAGAATTTTTCAAATACATATCTATATGTAATTTTCAAAAACATATCTATATGTATCCATATCTATCTATATATATATCCATTTCTATAAGTTGAAACTCATAATTGGAAATTATTTGGCACATTTACTTGAAATATAAACCCAAAATTGAAATAGAGCCCAATAATAATCATGATAAAATAAACTCAAAACTAAAAAAGGCTCTGGAAAGAGGGATACATTTATAAAGCAATGTAATCAGGCAAGACTTCCCAGTTCAGGGGATGCTTTAGTACAGTTGAGGATTAGGTAGCTGTGCATGTAACCTGCAAGTCATTTCAGATAGATGCCACATTGTTAAAAGAAAATAAGCTCAAGTCTCATGGACACAATTTCTGTACAACAGTTTGAGTGATTGATCTGTTTTTACTAAGGAAAAGTATATAATATTTTTAGATACTGGTACACAGATATGAAATTCACTGGGACTAATGTCTATGTATTTTATATTGCACTAGAGGAAATATTCTAGAACATTCCTGATATAGGTATGTTATATGAAATTGAAAATAGGACCCGACTATCAGATAAACATGACATTATGATTTGTTTGCCTTAAAAATTAGGCAAGCATCTCCAATATTAAACAGGAGTCAACCACATATTTGAATGAATATATGAAGTCACTTGGACCCCTTGAACTTACGCTTTGTCATTTGTAAACATTTGTAAACTACACCTGGTAGTTATTACCACAGAGAGGCTCATGAAATAATCTACAGCTATAATGTTGGTTTGGAACTGGATAGAATAACATTAGAAAGTGTTCTTTGGAAGAATACTCTAAACTTTTTCATGAAATATATGACAGATATAAGGGGAGGAGGGAAAGCAAAAATATCTTTATCTTGCTTTTGACCTGCAGTTCCAAGTGTCATATACTGACCCAGAAAAAATCGGAAAAGTTAGAGCAAAGAATCTATCATATGCATGAACTGAATGTTTACAAGTGTTAGAGCTGTCATAATACAAATTATGTTTAACTATAAGGACATGGGAAACTACCTATGACTATATTAGGAGGCAAAAGGACATAACCTAGGAAATATTCCAAAATTTATTGGGCAAGTAGAAGAGAAAAAGTAAATAAAGGGGCTAAGAGTGAATTGAATCAGTAAGCACAATAAAATAAAATGATAATCCAGAGTCAAGTCAAAATAAAATTAAGGAGGTGGATATGAAGAAAATCTTTGAAGAAGGTTGGAATGTCAACATCAAATATTCTTTGATTTTTTTAATTTTTTAAATTTTTTATTCATTTTTTTAATTTTTTTTAATTTTTATTTTGATCATAGTGGCTTACATATTGTTGACAATAATATTTTAGGTACATATTTACATAAAATCAGGGGGGATTCCCATCACCAAATTGTCCTCCCTACACCTCCGTTTCTGTCCTACCTCCCATTTCCTTTTCCCTCACCCCAGGGCGGCTAGAATATGTGGTCCCCTCTGTATCCAACCCACTACTTAGTAGTCTTGCACCTGTTTGGTCTTGATGCCTCCCTTATTTCCCCCTCTAACTGGAGGCAGGACTAGCTAGTTCAAGTTGCGTGGTTTTGTTTGAAAAAGAGAAAAGTGATAAACTGGGGTAAGAGTCTAATACCCCGAAAATGGGCGGAGTCCTTCTAAAGGCTCTTATCATCAATTTGGGAGATGGAGAAAAAGAAGGTGAAACACTCCACTAGTACCAAAAGAAGTATCAAATATCCAGTGAGGGCTCCAGCTATATCGATAAGCACCTCAAAGAACAGACAAAACAAACAAACCAACAAAAACAAAAACAGACAAACAAAAATCACGCCATGGTTTTGAATTGAGAAACATGGCATAGCACATAACGAAAGAGAAGAAAGGAAGAGAGAAAAAAAAGTAAGTATAATTGGGGACAACACTTTCAATAATCGCACCCAAACAGAGAAATCGACCAAAATAGATAGGTAAATCAAAAATAATAATAACAATAATAAATAAAGGTAATATATATATTTATATAAAAAATAACCAAGGTTTTGTGCTTTTTTGTATTTGTTTTTTTCCCTCCTGCCCTGGCACAGTAAATATTGGGGTCATTCGAAAAGGAATTCACTTGGCCTAAATGATATGGGGTTTCTCCGTCCTTGGAGCATACTGTCATGGGATCAACTCTAGACTTTGTTCAGGATCAGGGTCCTTTACTTTTCCGGTGGTGTTTTTTTTTTTGTTTTGTTTTGTTTTGTTTTTGGTGTGTGGAAGACTTCTGCTCTGTGTTTAGAGGTCTCAGTATCTGCACAGATCCTGAGGTGGGACTTATGATTAAGTCAGTCTTTGTGGTTCTAGAGGTTCTGTTACCTCAGTGTCATTTTAATCCATCTTCTGTGGTTGATGATCTTGGTCTTTGCACTGAACCTAGGGTGGCACCTAGGATAGCATCTTTCTTTGTGCTTCCAAAAGCCCCATTCCGTTACCATTGTCTGCCAGACCTTTGGGACTGGGGATCATGATTATTGTGCAGGTCATATTTCAAACCCTAAACTAGGGCTCTTTTATTGGTCCCAAGATGTATACAGTCTGGTCGTGGTTCTAGCAGCCAGTCATCTGCAAATCCCGATCTTGGTTTTTGGACCTACCAAAGGGTGCCAAGACTTCTGGTTTTGTCTTGTCGTTAGTTGGTAAGGTAGGCTAATCTGCTCTAAGGTCAAGATGTTCGCATTTTCCTCGTTGTCAGGATATCATGTTAGAGCTGGGCCTTGTTGTTGGTCCCTACTATCAAGGCTGTCCCGGCTGGAGTTTGTTTCCTGCAGCTGTTGTGAAGAGCTGTGCCGTTTCTATGTCGGGGATCAAGGGTTCAAGGCTGGATGAATGGTATCTAATCACCTGAGGTCTAAGTTGATTTCACATGACATATTTTCAAGGCAGGAGATATCCCCATATTGTAAACAACTATGAGTTCCTATCTCTAGTAGATAGGAGCTCTTTTTTTTTATATGTAAGATTTCCCCTTTACTTAGTGTGCCTTTGCAGGGGGAAGTGGTGCTACATTATAATGTCTGTGTATTTGTGGGTGGACTAATGGGATAACCGAAAGAGGTCACATACCCAAAAACGAGGAGAAAAAAAAGAAAAGAAAAAAAAAAGGGAATTAAAAATGTATGTGCTCACAAATATATATGTAGGACAATCATTTAAAAAAGATAAATAAATAAATTAAAAAAAAAGATAAAATGAGTTAGCGAAGTTTTTAAGGGACCAAAGTGGTGCAGAGGACTACCTTACATTTGGGGGAGAGCAGGTAAAGAGGTGGTGTATTACAGGTTTTATGCCTATGTTGGATGTACAGTTTTTCCCATTGTCTTTTGGTTTTTTCTTGTGGTGTGTGGGTTCCCAGGCATCTTCCTAACCCACCCCCTGACCTTCTTCAGATTGGTAAAAATTTGCAGCAGGAAGGTCTTGGAAGAGTTCTTGCGTTGAGGATACTTTTGGACCTAGGCCCGGTTTCAAGGAACAGTCCGCGTTAGGGGGAGTTGGTAGGGAGGGCCTCGCAGCATGAGTCCACAGGGGAGTTGGCTGTCTTTTCTTGCAGGAGACGAGGTGTGGGTTTATCTGGGTGTCCCCTCGCCTGGGTGCTGGGTACTGGTCCGCTGGGTAGGAGGTCGATCTTGATGCCTAATAGAATAAGGACTGAGGGTGAAGAGTTTTAATATGGTGGGAGATCTGGATGGGATTGAGGGGTGAAGGGATAGTTGGATTTCCGGAGGGGAGAAAAGGGAAGGTATATGGGAAGGGTATGAAGGGAGAGAAAAGAGAAAATACCTTAGAGAGAAAAGGGGAAGAGAAAGGTAAAAAAGTAATGAGCAGAATAGAAAAAAAAAAAGTAGTGAGAAGAGAGGAGAGAAGAGCAAGGGAATGCTGGTTTGATTGAAAGTGTTCGAAGAATAGAGCCTGTAGTTTAATTCTGTACGTCCCAGGTACTGCTTCGGTGGTCTGACTGGTCACGTGCTTCAATTCCTCAATGAAGGTATTACCTAGAGATAAAGTGTATGTTAAAGAGTTTTCTCGTGGCCATCTCGTAGTGCATGCAAGGTATGGTATCCCGTGTGGTATCCCGAGTTGCCACCTTAGTTTGTTCGCCCTTTGTATCCAAGGGCGCCTGTGGACAGAAAAGCTGAGAGGTTATTTAAGATATAGTAAGATAAAGGCATTAAAAGGTAGTGTTATGGTATGTTGCCATTGCAGTCCGTGATTTCCCTTGTGTTCTATACTTGTGTTCCTGTATACGAACTCTAAGTGATTATTGTGGGCCTTTGTTGTAGAAGTCTGATTACATACCTGTTCTCTCTATGCTGCTGTTTCTGTTGTTGTTGTTTTCTTTGTGGTATAATGTGTAGTCAAGAGTTTGCATTGTTCCTTTTTCATGTACTTTGGACACTGCTCCCACGTATATGTTGACTATTACAGTGTTCGGAGTTTCTACCCTGTTAAACCCTGTTATTTGATTGTTAGGTATTAGTTGTGTATAAAATATGTGTTCTAGGTGTTTCAGAATAGTGCTACCATTCTGTGTTTTTCTTTTGTCTTCTGACTTACTTCGTTTAACATAACATGATCTAGGTCCATCCACGTTGCTGCAAAGTCTGTGATTGTATCATTTCTGACTGCCATATAATATTCCATTGTATATATGTACCACATCTTAATGATCCATTCATCTGTTGTTGGACATCGAGGTTGGTTCCAAGATTTGGCTATTATACTGAGTGCTGCAATAAATAGTGGGGTGCATACGTATTTTGGAATGAATGTCCTTCCATCTTGGGGGTATATGCCTAGAAGAGCAATTGCTGGGTCAAATGGCAGTTCAATTCTGAGTTCTTTGAGCACTCTCCAGACTTTTCTCCATAGATGTTGGACTAGGGGGCATTCCCACCAGCAGTGGATGAGAGTTCCTTTACCAGTGAAACATTCCCATCACCTATATCCCAAGTATCCCTCCTCCCCACCCCACACTGGCCTGTACTCTACACATTTAGTCACATTTTGTCATGATAGTTCTCAGTGTAATTATTTCTGTGACTGCACTAAACGATCCCTGTGGGGAGCTTCATGTCAGGAGCTGGACCCTCCAGTCCTGCTCTATTTTGTCTCTGAGAATCATTACACAAATGTCTTCCAATTTTCTCAAAACCCATAGATGAGTGAGACCATTCAGTATTTATCTCTCTCCCTCTGACTTATTTCACTCAGCATAATAGATTCCATATACATCCATGTGTAGGAAAACTTCATGACTTCATCTCTTCTGATGGCTGCATAACATTCCACTGTATATATGTACCATAGTTTTTTTAGCCATTCATCTATTGAGGGACATCTAGGATGTTTCCAGAGTCTGGCTATTGTAAACAGTGCTGCAATGAATATAGGTGTGAGGAAGGGATTTCTGTATTTTATTTTTGTATTCCTTGGATATATCCCTAGGAGTGGTATAGCTGGATCGCATGGGAGCTCAACTTCCAGTTTTTGGAGGAATCTCCATATTGCTTTCCACAAAGGTTGGACTAGATGGCATTCCCATCAGCAGTGAATAAGAGTTCATTTCTCTCAATATCCTCACCAGCACTGCTTGTTCTCATTCTATGTGATGTGTGCCAATCTCTGTGGCATGAGATGGTACCTCATAGCTGTTTTGATTTGCATCTCCATGATGATTAGTGATGTGGAGCATTTAATCATGTGCTTTTTGTATTTCTTTTTTTTTTCAAAGTGTCTGTTCATTTTTTCTCCCCATTTTTGGATGGGGTTAGATTACTTTTTCTTTTAAAGAAAAAAAATAAACAGAACCTTAGCATAAAAAATTTCTCCTTCTCCCCAACCACAGCTAGTTCTCCTATAATTAAATTAAGGCTCTCTTCATGAACTAAATAAAAAATTATATATATATTCTTTGAACCAGAGGACTATGGTAGAGAACTATAATGAGTATTTTAATGGGTGGTCAGAGTATAGTGAAGATAGCAACATAGAACCACTCTTTTAATTCATATTTGCTAGCAGAGGAGATGGAAAAATAATTAATAGGTAACAAGAAGAAGGGGATCAGAAGAGGGTGTTTTGTTCTTTTTGGTATTGTGTTCAAGATGAAGAACATTTACTCTGAAATGATCTGGGGGGAAAAGGGAACTAATGATGGAGGAGAAAGTAGAGATACAGAGATGAGGAAGTTTTTAAGAAAGAAGAGATGAGGGTCAGCATGAAGTCCAGAAGCAGAAATCGACTATTGGCTTCTCTGGAGGAGAAGACAACATTCTTGTTCTATGGGTTCATTAATTTAGTGGAATAAAGGGGAGAGCATTTCTATTTCATTGTTTCTAATTTCTCCTAGGATTTTAGAGTTAAGTTATGAGTTAAGAGTAAAGAAAAAGTAGGTAAAGTAAGAGGCTGGAGTAGAGAAATAAAACAGCAATGTGTTCAGAAGTCACTTAGGAACAGCTACTCAAGTCCAGCAACCCGTAGAACCAGCCAGCAGCACTGACTATCCCTGTGAGATATAAAAGCATGCTGCAAAGAGAGACAATCCCATGAAAGTTGTGTGCTTTACTAAGCCAATTTAGCTGCTGGAATAAATAAGGGAATATTTTGTTGACTCAATCATGGAGTTGATCAGACTCGGTAACAGAGAAACAAGAGAATTAAATATGTTGTCAGAAAATGTAAAGACTTGAAGGAAATGTCAGCTAAGGTCAAACAAATTTGTCTGGTTAATAAATGAATGATTTAGGATAGAAAATTTTAAATACAAAAAATATGAATCATGATGGCATTACTTGCCAAGTGCTTTGTTCATTGTCTATCTCTTTTGCTGATGATGGGTACTTGCCTGAAGCTTGGAGATCTCAACTGCCCTCTCTCAGCACCTACTGTGAAGTCGCAGACATTGTTGGGGTGGGTTGAAGTAACCAAGGAGACCAAAATGATTCCTGAGAAAACTTGAAATGACACTTTGAGGGATGCAATCTGGGCTTCTTTTGAAATGGCTCTAGAAATTTTAGGTTTGGAAGGTCAGAAAGTTCACCACTAAAAGGTCTGTGAGAAGGGGGAAGGATAGAGGCAAGAAGACTAAGTATAGAAAAGGAATCAGAATGGGCCACCATCCCCCACACTTTGCCAACCCCTCAAATTTTATTCTTTCCTCCTCTCTGAACTTTCAGGGAATCCATCCATACTGCTCTTCTCAAATTTTCAGGTTTCTTCCCCTGTCATCACAGCCAGGACTATGGTTTAAGCACATCGCTGGCTTTTATAATACCCTCCAGTGCTAAGCAGGTGACATTCCAGACTCTGTTGCTGCTAAAAATAATTAATGGTCTCCTGGAATCATCAGGAGCATTTCATTATGCTCAAAGGACAATTTTATTTTTTTTTCTCTTCCCCAACTGATGCTTTTCAATGCCCTTCTGTTGACAGGATACTTACCAATAAAAATATCAAATCTCAAGGCATCTCTGTCTTCATGTAGAAGGAGCATGAGGGAAAGAGCATACCCATTGCCTGGGGCCCCCTTTTATTCCACTTAGCCTGACTACTGAAGTGGCAAGTACAGGTAACAGTTTTCTCCCTGAGCCTCTGAGCACTGTGACTTCCTAATGACAGCTGTGGTTGGAGGGCCCAAAGCTGCCACACAAATACATTTGCTGGTCCTGAGGAAACAGTATGTGAATTGGGTTTTATGAGTCCAAGAAGGAGAAGGCTAAAAGGTGCTTTAATTTACAGTCTCCAAGTATATGAATGTGGTATTTCCCCCCCTAGAGAGAATGATAACTTTGAATGCCTGAAAAGAAATAGAAAGTCATAAACTTAAAGCAAGAAACGTGACACAGCATCTACTAAACATGATTCTATGTGCTACTAAGCAGATTTGCAAAGTCTTTGTCTCTTCTGTCTGTGCTCACAGCTAGTCCCCATTTCTGGGTGCAGAAAGCAAGGATGTTTTAATCCATAGGATGGCTCAGTGACTTAAAGCACTTGTCTGGCAAGCAGGAGGCTGAGAGTTCAAACCCTGATTGCTGCCCACATGCATTATGCATGATCTTGGCAAGTCCACTGGCTGGGGTCCCTGTGGAGGGGAAAACAAAGCAGGAAACATGATCTCTTGAGGTCCTGTCAATTTCTTCCAAGTGCAGTTAATAATTGGGTAACATTGAGTTAAATAGGCTTATTCACCTTCTTAGAATGTCCATGCATCTCTCTTTCTCAAGCAGGATCCTGGAGCAAGCAGGCATGAAGCCGGTGTTTATTATAAAAATTATCAGGCATAAGGCCTGACACAGGAGAAAACAGACAAATCAATAGGAAGTAAACTTCCCCCAAGCTTCTAACCCACCTGGCTCAAAACAAATACCCACCAGGGCCTCCCGGCAGCACATCTCCAAACCTTGCCAAGCCTCAACCTCTCTCGGCACTGAGCATCTCCTCTCTCTGGTTGGCCTATTTGTTTCAGTGTGATAGCAGTTTTATTTAGGTGATCAGAGAAGTAACCCTGCTGGTTTATGAGGCGCTAATCCAAGCCCTCTGTGGATAACTATTCTTTCAGGTTGTGTGGGTTAACATTCTGATTTAAAAGAGAGGTGCGTTATTGATCTGAAAAAAATTCAAAGACTTTTTTGTTCCTTATATTAGATGATATATATCATGGAATATGTATACATGCAAATTCATATGTATACATACATATATATATGTATATGTGTGTACATATATGTATATATATATGTGTATATATATATCAGCTGTCTCTGGGGACCCCAAGCTGAAATGAGTAACAAGCTTCCAAGCTAAGACTAGACCTAGAGTTGTTATGCAAGGAAGTTGCCTACAATTGGGAGGATAAACCTCCTTTTCTCCTTTGCTATGAACTTCTTGTTTTGTTTTGTTGTGGGGAGGGCATACACCAGCAGTGCCCAGGGCTTACTCCTGGATTTATTCTCAGAGATTACTCCTGGAAGAGTTCAGAATGTGGTACTGAGGATTGGATTTAGGTTGGCCCCAGGTGTAAAAATAGCACACTTACTCTGGTCTGCTATTGCTCTGACCCTTCCTTCTTTGAACTTTTGAAAGAGCTATGAGGTGCACTTCTGTCACTTTCCCCCTATTGAATTGACCTGGTTTCGAGACAGCAAATCTAGCACTACAGAAAACCTCTTAATTAAAACTTCAAAAGGAAGAAATGACAAAAAGACAAAAGGGACTGGAAAGCACAAACTGAAGCAGAAGTTTTTCAAAAATTACTTGGTGTCCGTAGACAGCTGAAACCATTTTCTTATTTTCCTGAGAACAGAGTGTGATTGTTCCATTGGCCCAAGAAGTCAACCTAAATATTCATTAAATGAGGACCAATTACATAAAATGTGAAGCCTCAATGACTAGACTATAAGACAGTCCTACATAGACACAGAGTTTTAAGGGGCCAAAGAGATAGTATAGGGATTAAGAGACAGCGTTTGGTGCAACGGTAGGAGTGATCCCTGAGCACATAGCAAAATTAATCCTTGAGCACTATTAAGTATATCCTCAAGCCCACCCCCAAATTTAGAAGGGATATGGGCATATTTCCATGACAAATAATTTACAAGATTATAAATATATTATATGCATGCACACTCAAATCTTTTACATATGGGTCTCACCTAGAGAAAGGAAGCTAATGTTGAATTTTTCATAACCAAGGAATGATGTTCTCCCAAACTCAGTCACTAAAGCACTGCATATCTATTCTCTTACAGCTTCTTAGGCTCAAGATTCTCAGCAGATAGAAGATAACACAGGGATCTGAATAAAGGTCTTGGACATTATGTGTTTTTAGATGCAAGATAAATCATAGGAATCATATTATCATAAACAAGTGGACCAAAAGATAATAAGTAAATTGTTAAAATTTATAATAGTACAAAACACTTTAAATGATTTTTTTAAGGAGGCAAGGTGGAAGAAAGCAAGGAACCTTTGCACAATGGTGGAAGAAGGCTGACTGCGGTGGTAGTTTGGAGATGGAACTTTGAATGCCTAAAAATTGACTAAATTTGTTGTAAACTGTGTTTCCCAAGTAAAACAAAAATTATTTATTTTGGTTTTAACTTAAAATATCAGGGCCTCCTTTTTTCATATATATATATATATATATATATATATATATATATATGTAGTTCTAGAAATACTTGCCATAGAAATTAAATAAGGATATTTCAAGTTGAGAATGTATGAGAAGACAGCATGAGATGTCCCTGAAGGAGTGACTCAGAAAGACACCCATATAGGTTACATGTTTGGCTGGAATGGGAAAGACAGAGAAACACAGCAGACCCTGAATGCTACATTAATGCTGTAGCCTTTATTTTGAGTAGGTTAGGAAGCTACTCAAAAATTTTGGAACAGATAAAGTAGGAACTCCCAGGCTTTGAGTCATTTCCCATCCATAATTTCCCTATATTTTTATATATTTGAAATAATAATAAAATAGAAATAAATTTAGGGACTGAGCAATAGAACAGCAGTAGTGCATTTGCCTTGCATGCGGCAGATCCAGGACGGACCTTGTTCGATACCCGACATTCCATAGGATTCCCCTAGCCAGGAGCGATTTATGAGCACATAGCCAGGAGTATCCCCTGAGCGTCACCAGGTATGCCCCACAAATATATATATATGTGTGTGTATATATATATATATATATATATATATATATATATATATATATATTTAGCTGTTCAAGGTGATGTCATGTTCTCCTTCAAAATTAACATACTTGGGGCCAGAGTGATAACACTGTGGGTAGAGCATTTGCCTTGCATTTGGCAGACCTGAGTTCTATCTCTGGCATCCCATGTAGTCCCCTGTGTCTGCCCGGAATAATTCCTGAATGCTGCTGGGTGTTCCCCCCCCCAAAAAAAAAAAAGTGCATATACTGATTTTCAATTCTATTAGTATAGTCTTATAGGATTGGAAGCTTTCCAAGGAACAGTCTCATTTCTCCACAGTCTGACACTGGCTTGATCGATACAAGATTCCACCAAAAGGTGGGTAAGAGTGAGAGAACTCCTATAGATGATTCATATAGGCCCAGTCACAAGTTGCTAACTGTTTCCCTGTATGTCTCCTTTCTCAGAGAGACATATGGACTGACCTTTAGCTTTGCTGTTCTGGGAACTCAGCTTCCTATGCTTTGCACATGCTTTTTATTTATTTATTTATTTATTTACTTATTTGTTTATTTTACTTTGTTGATTGGTCAGAAATACTTAGGATGTAAGTATATTTAACTTGTAGCTGCTGACTCTTGAGAGAGAGAGAGAGAGAGAGAGAGAGAGAGAGAGAGAGAAAGAGAGAAGGCAAAGGTTCATGCTAGATATCTAGTGAGCATATAGATGCAAATTGCATCACTTCTAGGGCTGACCAGCCTATATTTTATATCTTCAAGTTGGTGTCACTCTTCTTGCATTGAAAAATTTATCCTAAAGCAATAAAACAACCAACAGAAACACCTTTTTAGCACATTTTCTATACAGTTTTCCTTATATGACCCTCAAAATTTTATGGTTTTTCACCTTTTGACAGGAAAACAAGTTGCAACATTGGCATACATTAGCAGAATTCTAGATTTTACCAGCCAGCTACAATTTAATTCATTATTTATTTTTTTAGTCTTCTTAAGAAGGTGACAATCTCTGGGAATTACTTAATGGAAAAATAAGTCCCTTTGTGTTTCATACAATACCTCTATAGCTGTCACTGTTTGTATACTTAAAAGAAAGACACCCATTCTTATTTAAACTGAGAGGAATCAATTTCTGTACAATGCTGGCTGTACAATCCTTATGCTTAAATAATTAGGAAATCTCATTTGTGTGATGGATGTTCCTTAGAAAAATTTTGGTAGCAGTCCAAAAAAGAGCTGCAGCTTCATGTAAAATGGAAAGGGCCAGGTCTCTGGGTGAGAGATGTCTCTTGCTTTAAGTAATAACACTTTCTTTAAGGTCTATGCTTTCAAAGGTATTTGCAAATATTTCTGGGCAGAAACCCCACATCCCACCTTGCTTCTAGGGATAAGTTGTAACATTCAAAGATTTAAGCAGACTAAAGTCTTCATCCTTCAATTATTCATTTGATCAGGAATCTTTAAATTTGATCAACACTTATAAAATCAGAACTCTTCATCCTCAGATAAGACATTCTCAAATTTCTGTGTTCCACCAGTTCTCATGGAATTCCCTTATTTGTAATTTTATTTACATTGCATTTAGTCTCCTATTAAGACATGAAGGAATTGTAGAGGAACATGCATAACCCTAGAAAAAGTCAACTCATCAGGACAAGTAAAATCAAAACATCTGGGTGTTCTCTCTCATGGCCAAGCAAGTGGAAGACTCAAAGAAACATTGATCTAAAAAAAGCTCTTGGTAAAATATCTTGGGTGGGGAGGCATGATTAACCAAGCCAATGGAGAGTTACTAGGGACTGTTAAGGCTTTTCTTAGCTATTTTCAACTTTGGAGACAGTGACCTCTTGGAGGATTATGGATAAACATTTTAGCTCTCTTTGTTATGTGTGGATCAGGAGCAAATGGAGCTAACTAAAGCTCATGTGGTGAATAAAATCAGAATGGAAAGAACAGGAAACAGAGGATCTGTGATGTTAAGTAAGTTTCTCCATTCTCCTCACAGCTCATGAGGGGCAGTGCTAGGATTTAGGTCAGAATTTAGGCCTCTGAGTATCAGAATAATATTATGGCTGTTGTTCCTATACATGTCAATGTGATATGATTTTGTTGTTGTTGTTGCTGCTGCTGCTGCTTCTAATAATCTAAGACTTCTTTCTTGGTTTCATACGAAATGAAGATTTACTCCCTTAACCCACATTTCTTTTCATGTTTCTGGTTGTTCTTCATCCCTACCCTCTGGCTGCCTTTCACAAATTCACCATGCTGGTGAATGTATCCTTTGTTGGTCTCTGAAATGGACTTTATTTTTAATATTTTATTTAAACACCTTGGCTACAAACATGATTGTGATTGGGTTTCAGTCATATAAGAGGACACCCCTCATCACCAGTGCAACATTCCCACCACCAATGTCCCAAATATCCCTCCTCCCCACCCCGCTCCACCTGTACTCTAGACAGGCTTTCTATTTCCCTCATACATTCTCATTGTTAGGATAGTTCGCAATGTAATTATTTCTCTAATTAAATTCATCACTCTTTGTGGTGAGGTTCATGAAGTGGGCTGTAACTTCCAGCCCTCCGCTCTTTTGTACACAAAAGTGAAATGAATTTTTGTGCTCAAAATGTGAACACACAAATCTGTTGTTCGTTCCTTTCTCCAAACCACACATAAGTACTCTATAGAGAGTGGAGAAAACTGACTTCCTGTGAAGACCAGAAGAATACCTACTGGAGATCCTTGAGGCCCCAGGAGCTTCTTGGCAAACCTGGTTCAGAATTAACTGGGGCACTTAAGCTATATTGGGTTGGAAGTCCTCCAGAGACACACCCAGTCTTGTTCAGAGATCATATAGTACTGGGGGCATAACCAGGATCTGTTGCATTTATATCATATCCTAAACCCTTGTATATAGCCAACCCAGGTTCAATCCCCAGCATCTTATATGGTCCACTGAGCCTGCCAGGCGTGATTCTGAATGCATAGTCAAAACCATATATATCCATCCATACACATATATTTACATATATATACATAAATATGTATGTACATATACAGCTTTATTAACTGACTACTATGATTTTTGAACTACAAAACTAAGGGAATTTCTTTGTAGTTTTTTCTTTTGACTTTTTTGTTTCTGTGCCTTAGCCAGTAGTGTACTGGACTTCCTCTTAGCTCTATGCTCAGGGATCACTCCTGACAGGGCTGAGGACCATATGAAGTTCCAGGGCTAGAATCCAGGTTAGGTTCATGCAAATAAAGAATAATATCTCTCTAGTCCCAACAATATTATTACTGAAAGTTTCACATATACATAATTCTCTGTCATTGCATTAAATTTTATTTTTGCTGCCTTATAGTTTGTTCAGGATCCAAATAAGTTTTATGTATTGCAATTAGTGCTTGCATTTCCTATGTCCTATTTGAGTCATTGTTTTATTCTCCTCTCTTCTCTTCTCTTTAACATGTTTAAAATACAGTGCTGCTTTCTTTTTCCTGTAGAATTTTCCCCAAACTCTGGATTTTTCTTGTTGGTATCATCTAGCCTGATTATCTGCCCCAGGTACTTCTTATGCTTAAAAAGTTTTTTTGAGATTTCTCCTCTATTGGTTTGTATTGCATATTTCTTTGCGAAGGTAGCCTTTCGGGGGAAAATATATGTTCTTCCTTTGTATCTTTTCATGATTGTACAAACATCATTGAGTATAGTTTATGCCTATTGATGAATTGGTGGTTGCAAATGTTGATATTATAATTCTACTCTTTTTTCTCGTGTACTAGCAAAGTGTATCAAGAGAAAAATTCCTATTTTTGTTCCATTTCCTTAAATCTACTCATATAAGTAGAGTTAGAAAGATAGTACAGTAGCCAGACTGCTAACTTCATGTACTAACCTGGATTATATCATCAAGCACCACATATGGTCCCCTGAGTACTGAGGAAGTGATTCCTGAGTGCAGAGCCAGAAGTAAGAACTAAGTGTGGTCTGCTATGTGTTGTCCCAAAACGAAAACAGATAGTTCAACCTTTATGGGAAGCAATATGGAGATTCCTCCAAAAACTGGAAATCGAGCTCCCATACGATCCAGCTATACCACTCCTAGGAATATACCCTAGGAACACAAAAATACAATACAAAAATCCCTTCCTTACTCTTATATTCATTGCAGTGCTATTTACAATAGCCATACTCTGGAAACAACCAAGATGCCCTTCAACAGATGAGTGGCTAAAGAAACTGTGGTACATATACACAATGGAATACTATGCAGCCGTCAGGAGAGATGAAGTCATGAAATTTTCCTATACATGGATGTACATGGAATCTATCATGCTGAGTGAAATAAGTCAGAGAGAGAGAAAAATGCAGAATGGTCTCACTCATCTATGGGTTTTAAGAAAAATGAAAGACATTCTTGCAATAATAATTTTCAGACACAAAAGAGAGAAGGGCTGAAAGTTACAGCTCACCTCATGAAGCTCACCACAAACAGGGATGAGTTTTGTTAGAGAAATAACCACATTTCAAACTATCCTAATAATGAGAATGTATGAAGGAAATAGAAAACCTGTCTAGAGTACAGGCAGGGGTTGGGTGGGGATCAGGGAGACTTGGGACATTGATGATGGGAATGTTGCACTGGTGATGGGTGATGTTTTTTACATGACTTAAACCCAAACAACACAATCATGTATGTAATCAAGGTGTTTAAATAAAAATATATTTAAAAAAAGAAAAACACAGAATTCAAGCTTGATTTCTCTCCTTTCCCAAGTAATGAGATGCATTTCTGATCTCCTCTAATACTAACTAATGGAGGATTTTATCATTGTTTGCTATAGTGTTTATTGGTCCATTTTTAGCATCATTATGAATTCAGAAAATTATTGTCTTTACTGTGGTTTATGAACTGAACGCTCATGTCCTCTCCCCAAGTTTTGTAGATTTAAATCATGCATTTTCCTATGATGGTCTCGGGAAGTACAGCATTTGGCAGAAGAGAAGTCATGAAGGCAAATTAGCCGTGGTGGATTAGAACCCCAGCAGGAGTAAAGAAGAGCTTGTTCCCACTCTGCTTACCAACACAGGAGGATATGAAGAGAAGTTGGCAGTCAAACATCCAATTAAAAGCCACTCACCAGGGCCCAGAGAAATATACAGCAGGGAAGGTGCATGCTTGGCACATGACTGACCCAAGTTTGATCCCTGGCATAGCATATGGTCCCCCTACCTCACCAGAAAATACTCTCTGAATCCAGAGTTAGAAGAAAGATCTGAAAATTTCAAAAATAAAAAAAAAACAATCACCAGATTTGATCATGTACCATGTAGACCCTGATTTGAACTTACAGCCTTCAGAACTATGAGAAATTTCTGCTATGTAGAAGTTATCTAATCGTGGCAGTTCTGTTCCAGTAGTCCCAACCACCTATACCTTTCAACCCATTGTGTTTTTTTTTTTTTTTTGGTTTTTTTTGTTTGTTTTGTTTTTGGGACACACCCGGTGGTGCTCAGGGATTACTCCTGGTTGTCTGCTCAGAAATAGCTCCTGGCAGGCACGGGGGACCATATGGGACACCGGGATTCGAACCAACCACCTTTGGTCCTGCATCGGCTGCTTGCAAGGCAAAACGCTCTCCGGGCCCCCATTGCATTTTTTAATGGTTAAATTTCTTCATCTCTGGCCACATCTAACTCACATATGCTCTTCTGTTGTAAAAAGGAAGTTCAGGATCATTTTGTACATTTCCTACATCACACCAAGAATAATTTTATTTTTTACTATGTGCTGTTTCTTTTTCTTATTTATGAACCACATATGTGGACTTAGTAGTGTCATGGCAAAAGAAATGGTCATTGTCTCTGGTCTTCTCAATGGATATGGTAGGAAATAACATATTTTTCTTAGACAAAACAAAAACAAAACCAGCAGAAATTTCTAGTACTACTTCTGATTCAAATGTTTAAGTTGTTTTCACATAACCTCATCTATCTTACATTTATGCTTCCTTTCAACTAAACTGAAAAGTCCCCATCATCCCTGATTTGATATTGTTCACACAATATGCAAAAAAAATCTCAGAATAATTATGTTAGCATTCCCTCCAGCCAAATGACTGCAGAAGGCAGTTGAACATTTTCTTCTGTCAGTGCTCTTGTTCCTCAGGGTAGATGATCTATTTATTGTTTTTTAAAAGTCACTTGGAATAACTTCTCTGTGTGATTTTGTCACCAAATACATAGTTAGGAAAGCCCATGTATTCTATTTTACTTCCAATTGGCAGTAATTTGTCTTTAATGCAGTCAAATGTTGTACACATAGCATCAGGGACATGGTTCTGTATAGAACATATGTGCCACATGTATGACATCCTGCATTCAATCCCTGCTACTGAAAATACAAAACAACAACAGATATAACTACTTCTTACACAGTGAGGCTGGTGAAATGGGAGAATATTAAATTTTCTTTTCTCCATGTTGAATCATCAAAACAGCAACGTTAGGCCAGATTAAAGCTCTTCAGACCTCAAGTCTTAGAATGACTTTATGATCCTAATTCTCTCATGATCTATCCCTGCCTTATGCTGAGGACTCTTACGTGTAGCAGCCCATTCCAAGGGGCAAGGAGGCTACAGAGTCAGCTTGGTTGGGCCATTTATAGACCTTGTCTAGAAAATACTTAAAATCTGGGAGATTGCTCTGATGAAGTGGATTTGAAACTGTGTTTAATAAACAGGAAGAAGGGATTTAAGTGTCAAAAGGGGGATAAAACTATACTTCAATTTATCTCTTCTTGAAAAATGCTCCTAGATTGCCTCCTGAAATATTTATAAGAGCAAATAGCTTGACTTGTCATAAAGTCTGAAATGACATAGTCAAGCAAACACATCCTTAACAGAAGATAAAACCTCCTCTCCCAAAGGAGGCCAAGGTGGCCAGGTACCACTCCACACTGAAATCTGTTAAGAGTAGTAAGTAAATATTAGTGAGAGCAGTTTTTCATTGACTCAAAGAAATGAGCAAATATGTGATCATGGGACTAATTCTCTGAAGGGCAGGTTTACGATTTGTACTGAGAACAACCAAGGGTGACTCTCACAAGGTTCCAAAAACAGAAATAAATTCCCTGTTTCCCCCAGGAATTCACCTTTCCTTCTTGTACTTAGAACTAAGAGTTTTTAAAGCAGTTTATTGATTGATTGATTGATTGATTGATTGATTGATTAATTTTTTGCTCAGGGGTTACTCCTGACTCTGTGCTCAGAAATCACTCCTGGCAAGCTTGGGGATGCCAGGAATTGAACCAGGTCTAACCCAGGTTGGCCCTATGCAAGAGAAATGAATTACCACTGTGCTATCTCTTTGGCCCCCAAAACTACGTGCTTTGGAAAAAACAGTTTTGGAGATCAATTATTCATATTAGAGTTAGATGTGATATATGTATCTTAGCATTATTATGATATTCTGCATTTTTATATATTTATATTTACCAATAAGTCTTATATATTCTTATTTTAATGTTGCTACTAGACTCTTCATTTCAATTTGATAAAAAAATCCTGATTAGATATTTTGTAAGGCAAAACTTGTGGTTAATAACTTCACCAACTTTTATTTATTTAACAAAGTCTTCTTCATTTTTTGAAGATGATTATGTTAGGTAGCTGAAAATAGTATCTTCGTAGGCAAGTTTTTCTTTCAATGTTTTGAAGAACATCAATTCCCACTTTTTTAACTCCCAACATTAAGAATACAATTAAGAATTGTATTAAGAGTTTGTTAAGAGCTTTATGGCATCCCCTTTATATGCAAGGAGACAACTAAAGGGACTTGGTTTTTAAGTTATTTTTAAAATTCATTTATTATCCTTAACTTGAAGTTTTAATTATAATTTGTCCTGGTATAGAATTCTTTGGGTTTATTATTTCAGGTTCTTCATGCATCTGAGAAATAATTTCTTTCTAAAATTTGGAAAGCTTTAAGTCACTCTTTAAATAAACATTAAGAATGAAATACATCAATAGTTATAGTCATTGGGCATTGGTGAGTTTAAAGTAATTGGAAGATAATTAGTCCAGGCATGAGAGGGATTCACATTCTCCAAAAGAGAGAAAGGAAAAAATAGATTTGTCAATGTCTAAAATGGAATAATTTTAATATGTGGATTTCTTGTCTTTAGATGGAAGGAAGTATGCATTGTGTATGAGACAAATTTATCTCTGTAAAACAAGAGTATCTATTATTAGGAATTATTTTATTTCTATAACAAAATATTATAGTAATATTTTCAGTTGAATAAATAGATAATAAACTGTTTCTGTCTATCTTCTTCTATAACCCCTATAAATTATAATGAGTTTTTAATGGTTTCCCATAATTCTTTTGGGCTATCTTAACTCTTTTTTTATTCTTCTTTTCTTTCTGTTCTCTGACTGAATAATTTTAAATGACTTGGCCTTGGGTTCACTGATTCTTTCTTCTGCTTGATCAAGTATTCTGTTCAACCTTTTTGATGATTTTAAAGTTCATTTATTGGATTCTTCTGCTCCATAATTTCTATTTGCTTCCTCTTCATTGTTTCTCTTTATTGTCATTCTCATTTTATTCATGTATTGTTTTCCTGATTTTTAAATCATCTCTCTATGTTTTCTTACACCTCACTGAACTTAGTTATAATTACTTTGAATTGTCAGACAATACATAGATCTCCATTCTTTTAGGTTTGGCTGTAGGGAATTTACAGTGTCCTCTTTATTTTGTTATGTTTTCTTAATTTGTCATTTCCTTAGGGCTTTTGTTGTTGTCTACACATTTGATGAAACAGCCATATCTAACAATGTTTATGGATTGACTTTGACTGGAAAAAATCTTCACCAGTCAGTGTGGATAAATATTCGGAGTTTTTGTTTCCAGCTATCTCAGATATCCAGATATTTTTCCCTTAAGGAACCCAAAATCACTTGATCTCATTAGTGTCTGACTATGGCATTTATTCCCTCATAACTCTGAGTGAGGTGGGCCAGAAATCAGGCTTTTTCTTCTGGAAGACTTAAAAGCCAAATTGATGCGAGAATGTGCCCTTCCCCATAACTACTTCAGGCATCTAAGCTAGGCCAGTTTTCCACATTTCCAAATGAAACCAGGAAGAAATCAGCAATTAGGCGCAAACTGAAAACCCAGATATCTCATTGGAGGGTCAGAAACATTGCATTTTCAATCCTTTCTCTTGCCCTCTTTAGCAAGGAGTCACTATATCTCTCAATGCTAATCTATGTTAATCTGGGTGAGAGTTTGTTATATTCTAATGCCTCCCCCCCCAACCCCCGCTCCAAAATGAGAACCTGATGAGATGCAGGTCTGGAAGTCAACATTGATGTAGGATATAATTCACATAGTGAAATGGTACAAGAATGAGTTCAGGATATCCAGCACTCAAGCAAGAAATTTAACCGCACAAGCTTTCTGCACCTAAGAAGGAATGTAACTTAGTGGAAGAAGACCGAAGAGTGAGCGCCTGCCTTCATCAGACCCCTGCTTTTATTGACAAGAACCAAGCCACACCCTAGGGTAGAAAAGGAATACCAGCTAGGAAATAATCCCATAATTCTATCACCAGATCACACCCTATGGTGAAGTATAAATATTGATTAGGATAGGACCAGTAATCCAACATATATGGATAAACTTTAATTGTTCTTATCCATCAGTGTGAGTAATATTATTGTTTACTTGTCTGGAGAACTACAGATATTTTTTTTATCTGAATTAGAATTTTCTTATAAAGTTATTTTGTTTCCTATATCATTGATAAATCACTTTTTCTCATAGCAAATCTATAGGAAGAACATGGATTCAAGTTTTTTAGTCTATCATATTCAGAGGTCCTTCTACTAACTGTAATTTTACAAACTCACTTTATACTATACTTAACACTAATCATCTTTACTATTTTATCATTTGTATTAATTCACTTTTTCTCATAGCAAATCTATGGGAAGAACATGGATTCAAGTTTTTTAGTCTATCATATTCAGAGGTCCTTCTACTAACTGTAATTTTACAAACTCACTTTATACTATACTTAACACTAATCATCTTTACTATTTTATCATTTTTATTAATTATATAAATTGTATGAAATGGGTTTCTCCTCAGCTTTTATTCTATTGTTGACATACCCAAAAGTTTATACATGAAGTTTTTCTTTTGAACTTTACGAAACCATGCAAACTAGCAACTATTATTATTGTTGCTGTTGTTATACTGCATAATAAATAAAGTAACATATAAAATAGATCACAGACATAATAGAGCATATCCCAGGCAAAACAACTCCAGAATCATTTAAAAATAATTTCTACTGAGTGCCTTTGAGGTCATATACACCTAACCATGCAAATTAATCAGAACTAAAAAGTGGAATCCATCTCAAAATATCCAAATTATGCATTCCTAAGCGATTACTCATGCACATTGGCACTTTATGTGGTCCTTCTATGCCAATAGGCAACAATTTTAGTCACTGTCATTTAGCTTAGTTAAATAACACTCATTTCCTGCAATTTTCAATAACATGGATGGAACTAGAAGATAACATGCTGAGTGAAGGTAGAAAGATACAGAATGAATCCCTCTCATATGTGGGACTTTAAGATGCACAACAAGGGAACAACTAAAGGGCCAAAGGCAACACAACAGGAGAATTAATCTACACAATTGAGTTTGTGGAGTAAAAGGAATAGGTGTTAGAGATACTTGAGAAAAACAACTGGGTACACTGGCCATTGTTGGTCCCCAATCCTCTAAATATTGCTTAGAACCTCCCCCAAGATACATACTGTATGAGTTCATGTAGAAAAAAAAACAGTATTTCTTCCAGATAAAGAAAATAAACAAAAATATATGGGTGTGATGATGGAATTACATGCATAAGAAAACATAATTAAATATTGTAATCACAAAATCTCGATCTAAAAAATGTTCTCATAACTTTAAGTTTCACTTTCTACTTTTGAATGCACATTTTATCACAAGCCTTTCATATTACTGTTCATGGTACAGAGCTGTATGTAGCTGTGTATATGGTACAGAGCTGTATGCTTTGTAACTAATCTTGGCACTTCTTTTTGTTTGTTTTTCATTTTTGGGTCATATCTGAGAGCACTCAGGGCTAACTCTAGACACTGTGCTCAGAATTCACTCCTGGTAGGCTCAAAGGACCAAATGAGGTGCCCAGAATTAAACCTAGGCTGACTGTATTACAAGGGAAACATCCTACCCTCTAACTCTCCAGCCCAACACCTTTTTTTAATCAGGTATTGATGTTTGATCACCATGCAACTGGTAGTCAAGTTCTAAACATAAAGTGTGCAGTGCAGTTATTTCCTTTTTTCCAGTAATATATCTCTTGTGACATTTTATGAAACTTAGTCACACAAAAAGAAATCAGTCCACAAAGAAGGTCAAAAGAAGAATTCAAAATTGTTAACATAGAAAGTTATATTGGAATCAAGTATAGTTTTGAATCAAAAGCAATACCTGACAATGCAAATGTTGTGCTGGAGCCAGAAAGTCTTACTGAACAGCTGAGGGATATATGTGAAAAACATACTGTGCATAGTGCCTGACAAATTCCCAGGACTCAAGAAATTCTTTATTTTACGCCATCACAATCAGAATCAATACTAACTTGTAAAGTAAAAATCCAGTGGCGGGAGCAAAGTCATCTACAACGCAATCAAGGACAACAAGTTCCCATTTATGATGAACTTAGTTGATGTCAGGGACTTCAATAGACACAATTTATCTCAATCAGCACAACAGCACAGCAAGGGTGGCAAAGAGCACTTCTAGCAGTAGCCTGCTGATGTCAGTGGCCATGGCTTCCTTACACAGGGTACTGCCAAATCAGAATGATTACAGTTAGACCACTAGTGACTAAATCTCTGGGTTGTTTCTTGGACTTTTCTGTTAAAAAAAATCCCATATTCCAGAAAGATTTTCAAAATTCTACCATTTATTTTCTCATCTAATGATATCCATTGTTCTATGTGAATAGAAAACACACCTTAGCTTCACTGCTTCTCATTTGGTTTGTGTACACTACAAAGAGAATAAAAATTTAATAACCACTCTTGTTATATGTTTACATATAATGAGATTATTTCCATGTTCACAAAGATGGGCTGGAATAACTCCGTGTTATTACAACAACTTCTTGTCAGTGTGGAGGGTCTCTGGTTTCTATCAATAAAATGCTGTTAATTCAATATATAATTTTGAAATACATTTTATGCTACAATGAAAACTTGCTAGGATATTCACATTTTAAACGGAAGTGAGAGAAAGCTTTTGATGTTAAAAAGACTCCTCCCTAAAGGCCAAATAAATAGATTTCCATAGATCATTAGTTAACTGGGATCTAAAATACTGAATGCTGAGAAACAATTACCCTTGATTTACAAAAATTAGATTACTAAGCAATAGAACAAGGGCTGGGAGGGAATAATGAACCAGACTAGGGGTGACAAAGATATAAGGTAGAGTTTCATGGCCAAGTTGGTCATGAGAAAACAGCAGCTTTGGACACCAATACCACAAATATTAATATCATTGTTATTTTGTCACCTAAACTGTAATTAAAATATAAATTATTTTAAAAAGTGATTAGATGAAAGTAGATCTGAAATCCATCTTGGAATTAGTGGCCTCTATGGTGCCTTCAGTTCTTCTATTACTCTGAACAATTTTATGTTCTTATGTTAGTCTATATCACTAATATATTGTATTTGTGCTTGCCTCTGTATATCAAAACAATGTATATAATAGATCAAAAGAAAAATAGTGATCTGGACTGAGGTAGTGTCATAAGTTCTGGATGATTTAATTAGCAGAGCCATTTAATAACTAGAGAAATGTCTTCATACCTTGTATTTCCCATGGGAATACTACACAATGACATTAAATACCTTTATCTATCTGTTCTACATCCATTGACTGATCATTACTTCCCATTGCCATAGGTTTTATGACCTACACACAGTCTCTTTCCAACTTCTTTATTTGCCACCTACTTCATGTCTATCACTCTCTGATGATTTCCTCCCAGTCTTCCCCCTTCATTCCCAGAAAAAAATTTGACTTCTCAGACTATCCCAAACAGTACTAAACATGGTTGCCTCGTTGTTCAAATCATTCATTAAAGACATTTCTGTTATAATATCACAGAGTTAAAAAATGTGGTTTTATTATTGGCATCAGAATTTCTACTAGGCAACAAACAACTTTTATTTAGTCAAATATACCAGAAAGCTAAAAATAACAGAAACTAATGTCTCAAGGGAATGAACTAATAAGAAGAGAACAGAGGTTAAAAAATGTTGAGTCTGAAAGGCAATATGATTCTGGGAGAATATGGGGTAGATGAGAATTAGGGAGTTAGGGATGAGGTAATGGATCTCCTAAAGAGGTCAGGAGAACTGGTAAACCATCCAGTGGATGCTGGCCCTAAGATATAGGTAGTATTCTGAGTTAAGCAACTTAAGAAAAAGCACAGGCCCAAACAGAAAATGACCTGGTAGGGATAGTGTGGGCCTAAGTAGAAAACTTCAGCTAGGCCCTAGCTGCTAGGGAGAGATAAGACTTAGGCACATTAGGGGGGTTGTTGCAAGGCAAAAATAGTCTTGTCAAGAAAAGTTAGTTGTCTCTATAACATCAGGGCAATATATCAAATGTGGGGCTGATGGATTTTCTAACATTCATGCCCATGTCCACAGCTGTGATTGCTTCTTTTTCTTTGCCCTTCTGATATGTACTAACTACACCACTTTACTGACACCCATGACTCTGGATACATCTTATCCTTACTACACTGATATGTACTAATTTATAAGGAATTGTAATTGTATATGCGACAGAGTCCAGGAAGAGAGTGCTGGTTGTTATCATAAATACATAAAGACCATTTGTTTTTAAATTTTGAGTCAGACCTAGTGGTGCTCAGAAGTTTATTCTTGGCTCTGCACTCAGGGGTCATTCCTGACAGATTTTAGAATGGGAAACTGGATATTGAACCCAGGTGTGCCACATCAAAGTAAACACCCTACCTACTGTGCTATCTCTCTGGACCCATAAAGATAGACTTTTGATTGCTGCTGTTTTGGACTAACTTCCCACCTGGACAAACCACTCTGTATGATTCATTCTTTAACAACTCTATGAGATAGAGCTAAAGATGCTGGGTTGACCTGTTTTGGGGGTGGTGATTTATCACAGAGAATATAGTAAAAAGGGAGCAGTGTATGTTCCTACAATCACCAAAGACCTTTAAAATCTAATATTCAATTTAAGTCCAGTTATCATGTGTTCCAGAGACTTGGTATCCCCTGCCATCAGTTCCAATTTGCCCCAGTGAAAACGCACTACCTGTCTTGTACTCCCAGAACATCATGTGAGCAGAATTTCTGGAGTATAAAGGAGACAGTTCCATGGCACTTGTTTTAGTTGACATCAAGACTGAGAGAACTGAACAGAGAACAAAGGAAACAGAACAAAAGAAAACAGATTTCAAAGAAAGGATGCCATCCCAGTATAGACAATAGAAAAGAAGTGGGCATATTATCCTTGCCCCATTGCCAATCCCTGTTTTCCCTACTGTGACCCATGCATCTGTAATAAGTTCTCCACCTGTAAAATTAGAGGGATGGAGTATATTATTCTTTAGGGTCCCTCCAACATTTATATTCAGGAAACTCAGCTTTTATAGATCTATCAGAAACTAATAAAAGTTATGTTCTATTATAGACAAATATTTGGTGATGTGAAGTCACTTGATTAGACACTGGAGATGACACAAAGAATGACAATCGTTTAACACCTAGGAGAGGAAAAAAGCAAATTAAGAGAAGTATTCTCATGGCAGCAAACAATTGGCTTGTTCAGTGGTGTAGCATCTGCTGTAAAAATGACAATGTGTTTTGAAATTACAATGTGAATGCATAGAGAAAGTTTGTCAGACATTTATGCAATTGTGCTATATTTAAAATTTTTTGTTATCTGTGGATTTAAGCATTCTTGTTCTCTCCAAACCTGGCAATTGAAAGGTAGTGAACATAGGGTGTTAGAGAGTAGCTAACAACAGAGACTGAGTTCAATTGATTAAAAATGCAATAATTTTGGAGAAAAATAATAAAGTATTTATTTTTATCTGCCATGGGCAATTATATATTTCTCTGGAAGTAACTTTAGTCACAAAGAGGTATCATTTTGAAAATGTGTGGAGAATACAGTTAATTTATAGCATTGTTGAAAGGATGAAGTGAGTTGTATATGTTATGGTTTTACAATAAGCTCTATCAAGAAAGCTATCATCATCATTTTTAATTTCTTCTTTATTATATTATCTAATGACTACCCTAAATTCTGATTGGAAATATCTTCACAGTCATATAAACCAAGCCAATGCATGGTAAATAATTAAGTACAAGGGCTGTCTTTTCAGGAGGGAATTTAATCTTATGATTTCTGCTAACTTGTAATCACTCTCTATGAAACCCAATGTAATTTTGCTGAGATTCAAATGACTTCTTTATATTTGAAAATTATACCTGACAGTAAAGATGATCATTTCATCCCAAAGCTTCCATTTGCCCTTCATCCATGCCTTTCTTTCCAAGGACAGAAAATAGAGATAGGTTCCATATTAAAACATATCAGCATATAAATCTATTTCAATAGAAATCTCTCCATAGGTTCAATTTTCATTATTCTTCTCCCTTCTAATTTGTCATAAAACTCTACTTAACCCAATAACTCACCAGATAATTTTTTACTCTTCTTTGACACATTCCCCTTGGACCACTCTTCTTTTTTACAGAACTCATGATAATTTGTTAGAAAAAAATAGAACCTTCTCTTGGCATCTCCTCTAAGACTCACAGATGCACAGATCACCCATTTCCTTGATGCCTCCTTAATGTAGGTTCTTGTATTCTTCATGGGTTAGTGTTTAGGAGACTAAGCTGGTAGCTCAAATAGTTTTCATAGTATGAAGATAAGCTGTATTTCATAGGAAGACTAGGAGTTGGCATATGAAGTTGCAGTAAGTCACCATTATATGAAGCAAATATGCATTTCTCATATTCTGCAGAGACCCAGCAAGAGATAAACTCAATCACTACCATCATCCTCTGCCTGCTGCATTCATGCAAAAAAGATTCATAAATGAATCAGTTGAAGGTACCTTTCCTCATGAACATTGATTGCCTTGTAGCCGATGAATCCAGGGTTCAATCAGATGGCTAAAAAAAATATGTCCCTACAGTCATATTTCTAAAACATGGGTTCTTGCTATTTCTACTGCAAAATCTCCACACAATGATGGGCTCTTTTCTTTTGATCCAGTACACCGCTGGGATCTTCCCAGCAAAGCACGTTAGGAAAAGTGTTGGCTTTGTAAACTAAGAACACTATTTCATCATCACTATATTCCTTTATATTCCTCTTTTCAAATAAAAAATAAAAAATTATAAACAACTTTCATGGTCAAAAATGAAACAAAAAATCACTGATACCATGTTGGTAACCTATAATGCAAACTGTGTACATTTTCTAATTTTTCCAATTTAATTCACATGGCAAAAGAAGCATACTTTATTAAAAGTGATTGGGTTGGCTTTTAAAGACAGCCTGACTTTGTCTTTCTCAGCTTCCTCCGGCAAAGACAGCTTTTCATTTATTCAGCAACTGATGTTTTGAGAGGGTTTCGGCATTTTATTTTTAATAAGAGTTCCTCTGCCCTCTAGTGGTTATTTGGTTTCTGACATCTGCAGCCAAGTAATACAAAATTAGGGAGCCATGTTTTGCCAAAATGGGAACCTAGCAGTACTGGAATAGCTCCTGTGTTACAGTGCATTACACTCATTGTAATATTAGAATTGCTTCCTGGAGTTCTCTTGCCGAATGGGGGATTTTATTCTACTCAGTGAAAGTTAGGGTGCACCTGACTGTGCTGGGGACCACACCTGAACAGGCACAAAAAGGTCAAGCCAGGCTCTGTATTCAAGGAACACATCAAGCTCTGTGTGGTGCTCAGTGACTAATCACTGTTCCAGCATCAGATCCTGGGTTGGGGCCTTCACTATATGCTAGGCAAATGCCTTGGCCTTTGTTCTATCTCTCAAGTCCCGGAGGTGTGTTTCATAAAATACCCTCCCTTATCTTCTTCAGGGACAACAACCAACCTGCACTTTATTTTTTGTTCAACCCTCTTGTACTTGTACTCCCCAAGAGAAAATGATTAAAATTCTGCCTCGTTTAGATAATATTTTATAGTATTTTTAAATAATTAGTTCCATTCGATTAATTCCATTTGAAAAGTAACCTCCATGAAGGGGTGGTGTGTGTGTGTGTGTGTGTGTGTGTGTGTGTGTGTGTGTGTGTGTGTGTGTGTGTGTGTGTTTAAATTATACTCCACAAAACTAGGTTATACTCCTGGCTTTGTGTTTAGAGGATCCTTCCTATGAACTGGATAAATCAAGAGGTTAGAGGGATCAAATGAGGTAGGCATCCATGTACTATCTCTTCAAACCCCAAAGTTTATTTATTTGTTTGTTTCAATTATGGGATTTAAAACCAAGGTTTTAAGCAAGACATGTTCTTTAGTATAGGACCATATTCCTAATTCAAAGGTCCTTAAATTCTGGCTACAGAAGAGGCTTTAAGTTCACTCCTCTGAGACATGGAAAAGTGTCCATTTTTATGACCAAAAAGGAGAGCCATGTGGCCAATAGGAATAGAGAAAATCCTATACTTGGGTTTGCAAAAAAGCCAAAATGGTTTGCAACATGTGTTCTGGATGCAATAGCTACAGCTACAGCTTATGGTCAGAAGCAGATTTATTTCCTTTCCTGCAGCCTCTGGGCCCTTATCATCCCTTCTATAAATGTTAATCCCTGGTAATTATTGAAAATGACACCAACTCTTCTTAATTAACCCCTCTGACATAAACAGAAGGTACACTTTCTCTGTAGGTTTCCGCAAAGCCTGGAAAAGATTGCACTGCTCTGAATTCTCTCCCATTAGTCACCAATGCGTAAAAGATAAAAATGATGAAGGCAATTTGTGGATACTAACCTTTCAGGTTAACCTATGTAGCTATACATTGCTTTGAACATTGTAAAGTCAAATTCTCATATGGCAGTATAACAGAGAGAATGCAAAATACATTGCCAAAGGTGTTCAATGAGTTCGTGTGTGACCCCAAATATTTGTGAATATTATTGATATTTTAAGATGTCATAGATCATACATATGCATAAATGCAATTGCCTAGTTAATAAGTGAGTAATGCAAATATAAATATCCATGTTCCTATTACCTTTATGAGGTAAAACTAAAGTTTGTAGAAATTAATATGTAAACATCATGCCTGTGAAAACTATGTTGAAGTGACATAACACTTCTAACAAGTATAAAAATTCTCTCTGGATCTAAAAGGATTCACAGACTCCATGACACTAGGTTTTGGTGAAGACACAGATGGAAGGAACATAGATGCTCAAATCTTTGCATGAAAATAAATTTTGTGTCATTTATGAAAATAGTCCCTAGACCCAAGAAAAGATTTCTATTGTATCAACTACTAAATTTGGGGGCTCTTTTATTGTATAGGTTTGCATTATTTTAACTATTACAAGATTTGGTATTCTAAAATAGGAAGATAAGTAAAATATCCTAAATAACCTAAGTGTTATATTATAAATTTCCATTAAAATGATGAGCTCCAAAATGTTGCTATCTAAACACAATGAAATATAAAAATTCATTTTAAAAACAAATGCTGATATTTCTAGTTAGAAGATAATGACATAGTGGATGGGTGACAAGTAATAAGGAGAAAAAAGCTAATTAAGACAAAATTCAGAGATCATTAGCACAAAATAGCAGAACATTTTGTCCACTAGAATTACAAGAGGGCTCAGTAAAATTGGTCCCTGCCAGAGTTAGTTGGTAAGAGTTAGAAATACTCACATGTTTTCTACTTGCTGTAGAGCTAGGTGTAAAAAAGTAAAAGATGCATCCAAGGAAGTGGCTGGTTTAGTAGTAGAAATGGAAAGGAATGGTGAGAGAACAGAAATGTAGAGTTTCAGAATGGGCAAAGCTATTACTGTAAATCCAAACCAAGATTTGAATGTGAAAAATACTCTGGACCACAAAGGTTCATTAGGATTTTTATTTTCCATGAAGGAATTAGACTCAGTGGCAACCATCAGATTAAGGGTATTTCCTTCCAAGCCAAGGTTATTTTAATAAATGGCCTCAAAGCAGCTGTCATTGCTTTCAGTGAATTAGTCTGGGGGAGGTAAAAGCAAAGCAAAGTCATGAATCAGAGTTGAGAATTCCATCTAGGGAGAAACTCTAGTTATTCATACATGGAGTCTACTAGAAGCAAATTGAAAAGGAGCCTAGTAAGTAATTTTGGGAATTGTCTTGCTAAAATATCTGTATTTAACTCTCAAAAGCCTAGGATTAAAAAAAAAAAAACTCTTTGCCTCCAAACTTACCCCAGTAGGCTGTTGATAATAAAGCCAGCCATCCTGGGACACTTCCTTCATCCTGGGAAGGATGAGTCACCATCCTTAGAGCCAAGGCTCCCCCAAAGTGTGATCCCTAAGGCAGTAGCATCACCAATTACTCAGGAACTTTAAATGCAAATTAGCCATATGTACTAACTCAGAAATTCTAGAATGGGACCTTGACATTTGTGTTGTAACAAGTCCTCCAGGATATTCTGATGCTAACTAACACTTGAAAACCCATATTTAGGGGCCAAAGCTATAGCACAGAGGTAGAGCAGGTGGTTGCCTTGCATGCAGCTAACCCTGGACTCCTTTTGGATTTCCAGTATCCCATTATGGTCCTTCCAGCCTGCCAAGAGCGACTTCTGGGCACAGAGCCAGGAATAACCCCTGAGTGCCATTGGATGTGACCCCCCCCTCCCCCAAGAAAAAGTCTTAGAGGAGAAGTTACTGAAAAACTCCAGGGCTTTGGGAAATACTGAGAAGAAAACTAGTTCTAGAGAAGAGAATTGAGTACAAATTGGAAGGTCCTCACACTAGGAGAATGGGGTATTCAAAAAGCTCTCATAGCTGAATTATAAAATTTCTGAGACTTTTGTTATCTATTCTTTCTTTTATTTCAGGGTGTAACATTAAAGCTACATTTAATCTGTTCTGCCATTATATATAACCTGTCTGTGTTTCCAAACCAGTCCGATGCTAAGTATATAGAACTGAACCATTCGGAGAGAACTGTGGCCCTTAGGATGTGAGAAATGATTAAGAAGAGTCTAGCCCTTGGCAACAGAGAGTTAAGCCAAGAATTGAAAGGAGCTTGGTTCCCCCAAATCTCTATATGAATCAAATTTACATTTCATCACACCAGGCACACTGACCTTGATCTTTAAAAATAAGGATAAATTTTCATTTTGTTGAGAATTTATGTTTTTAACTACGTAGAACAGCTTTAGAGTAGGATATAATATATTAGCTTTAGTAATATATTAAACAACATATTATATTCTATAAAACAAAAATTAACACTTTAATATATAACAACAGTTAAGTTATTAAATTTCCTAAAAATGTTTTGGGGGAACTAGAGTTATGATCCAATGAATAGGATGTTTATCTTACACTTATCTTTCATGCAGCTAACCCGGATTTGATCCTTAGCACCTTATAAAGACTACTGAGCACTACCAGGCATAATCCCTAAGCCAGGGGTCTCAAACTCATTTTACCTGGGGGCCGAAGGAGTCAAAGTCGGGGTGAGGCAGGGCCGCATAAGGGATTTAGCTTACCGAATATTCGTGATAAAAAATTGCATTATTAAGAAATAAAATTGCAAAAAATCGCATTAAACATTTGCATACCCTGAACGGAACTGCTCGGGGTATGCAAATGTTTAGTGCGATTTTTTTCTTATTAATGCGATTCTTATTGCGATTATTCGGTAAGCAAATAATCGCGAATACTGCGATATTTGAAGGCCGCCCGCGGACCACAAAATGTTGTACGGAGGGTCGTAAATGGCCCGCAGACCGCGAGTTTGAGACCCCTGCCCTAGGCACAGAGCTAGGATTAAGCCCTGAGTACTGCTGGGTGTGGCCCACCACACCACCACCACTACCCAAAAAATTTTAAAGCAATAAAATATGTTTTGAGAAGGATGATTCCATTTATGGGATATAAAGAAACATAGGATAGAATAATATAGTAGAGGGAGAATAGAAATTTACACAATGTCACATATCAAGGAAAATAAATCCAAAAGACTTTTCTAAAGTCCAGTTTATTATCAGAATGATTCATTCAAGAAAAAGAAGTGAATAACACAAGAATCCATGATGGATGCCCCCTTACCTCTGATAATGGTCAGTTTCTGGTGTACAGTAACGGGAAATTACAAGTAGCAGGCAAATTCCAACTTGGGCCTCACTAATCATAAATTCTTTTTCTCTGGTGTTGGTGGACATCAGTAAATGGCTTGGGGAGAGGAACTCAGAACTCATTGGCTTTCCCCCTTGTAGCTACAGTTTTTATGCTTTTTCTAAGGGTGTGGGGACCATCTGTCGATCTATCTGCCTGTGTCACACCAGTCACAAGTGCTATTTGATTATTGCACCCATGGTTCACAGATATCTCATTCCTTTTACCATATAACACATAACTTGCCACATTATTTATTTAACTATATGACACAAAGAACATGAGAACTGATCTTCAGTAGGAATCTTGCCACTGGAAGTGGGGAGCATAGAAGAAAACACTAGGATGGAGGAAAGTAGTCACTCTGGAGGAGATGGGGTGCTAAAAATATTAAAACAAGGAGGCTCCTTAGAGTCAAACTGGGGGGATAGTTGAAGAGAACTGGAGTCATTGGTGGAAGGAAGTAGGCACCCATGAAGGGATTAGTATTAGATATTTGTACACCTGAAACTCAACCATGTGTGATTCAATAAAATATTTTAATGAAGAATTTGTTTGTGAAAGGAGCAATATGGAAATCAACATTTTCTTATGAGGAGTCAACTTTTTCATCACTTATTGATTAAATTCTATAATTAGCTGAAATAACTACTCTGTTATTTGATATCATTTCCAAATATGTCTACTACAATATATTATATTATATTTTATTGCTTTCCTTCCTAATTCCTATACTAATGCTTTACTACTGCAATGAATATAGCTTTGTATTACAGCTTGATTACCCCTCTGTTGTTCCGATAAGACTTGCCTACTTCTGCATTTTGCAGTTTGCTATGTCTCTGCCTTTCTTATAGATGTAAATTCAGTTTGTCATCAGAACAGAAAAATAGAGCTCAAAAAATATATAATTCCAGAAGATCTAAATAAGTGGAAAGCTACATGTTCATGCATTAAAACACTAAATGCTGTTAGGGTACTTCTCATTTGACTTATTGTTTAAATGTGATCTCAAACTAAATGTCAGCAGAAATTTTTAAAAATGTATTCTAGTTTTAAAAAAGGATATAGAAGAATCAAAAGATTTTTTAAAAGTAGAATAATATTGGAAGACCAATTTCAAAACAAATATAAAGTGATGATAACAAGACAATGTAATATTGGTGTAAGAATAAATGAAAGCAAGAGAACCTAATAGTTCCTAATAGACCCATATGGAAAACTAAGTTTTAATAAAGGTGATTAAAATATTTTAGTTAGAAGCAGTAGTGCTTTCATCAACCAATGATAACTGGATATTCATGACCCAAGAAAGAAGTCTTGCCCTTTATGTCACAACATACGCAAAAATCAACTGAATCAGATTGTATGTCTAAATATAAAAGAACTCTAAAAATTCTAGAAGAAAATCTGGATATAAAAGACATGTGAATTCTATTGTGTAGCAATATTTTATAAGGCAATAGACGCCCAAAGCACATAAATCCATTGGACTTCATCAATATTAGAAATCTATCCCTCAATAGACTTGTTAAAAAATGAAAAAAGTCGGGCCCGGAGAGATAGCACAGCGGCGTTTGCCTTGCAAACAGCCAATCCTGGACCAAAGGTGGTTGGTTCGAATCCCAGTGTCCCATATGGTCCCCCCGTGCCTGCCAGGAGCTATTTCTGAGCAGGCAGCCAGGAGTAACCCCTGAGCACCGCCGGGTGTGGCCCAAAAACCAAAAAAAAAAAAATGAAAAAAGTCACAAAATGCAAGATAATAGTTGCAAAAAATATATGTCTAGTAAAGGACCTATATAAAAAATTAAAGTAACTCAATAATAAAATTAAATAATAAATTAATTAAATGGCTTATTTAAAAATAGACATGTTACTAAGAATAGTTATACAGATAATCAATATGGACATAAAAAGAAATTCATATTAGCCACCAATAAAAGCAACTTAGGCAAACCTGGTATTACTATACTCTTCGTTGAATGGTCATTTTAAAGATTGACAATAGCATCTATTGGAAAATATATAAAGCACCTGGAATATTTATCCATTGCTTGTAAGAATATAAAATTGTATATACAATTTCTAATTTAGGAAGTTATTTATTAATTTCTAGTTAGGTTAACCTTCCTTTACAACATAAAGGCCTGAATTATAGTGCAACAGGTAGGATGCTTGCCTTGCATGCCCTCAAACTGGGTTCAATCCTATGAGTACTCCATATGGCTTCCTTAACGCTTCAGGACTTATCCCTTAATGTAGAGACAGGAATAAGTCCTGAGCATTGTTGAATCTGGCCCAAAAAACAAAAAAAATAAAATATAAATAAGCATTCTGTACAAAATAAACCAGGCATTTCATTTATACAAATTTTAGGGAGAGAAAAGTGAGATGCATAGTAACACATTGACAATATGTGAACATGTATTCAAATGTTCACAGAAACTTCATACAAAAGAGTCAAAACATTTGTTTCCCTCAGATGGTGAATGTATATATAGTAATGACATTTCCACAAAATGGAATATTGATCAACAATTGTTTTATTAAATTTGGCTGACATAGCAAGAATATTAAGGAATCTCAAGAGCATTTTGTTCAATGGAAAGGAGCCAGAAATGCTAGTATGCATCATCCTCGTCATGTGAAATATAGGAAATATAGAAAGCAAATCAATTATTTTCATGGGATAAATGTGAGAAAAGTAATTTAACAAAAATAGATGATCAGTTGAAAAGAAAACCTCTTTTTTTGGTGATTAAAAATACCCATGATATTTCAACTGTAGTGATTTCTATCCAACTGTGTTCATTTGTTAAGACACATGAATTTATACTAAAATTGACTTAGCTATACTAAAATTGTATAATTTATACTAAAATTGTATTATTTTATTGAATATGAATTATACATAAACAAAATAAACTTCTAAAAATTCTTATACTGGAACAAAGCAATTGAACAGTGAATTAGGTGCTTGTCTTGCATGCTGCTGAAACAGGTTCAATCTCTGGCATCCAAGATGGTCCCGTGAGTCCCACCAGGAGTGACTCCTAAACATTGAGCCAGGAGTAAGCCTGAACACTGACTGCCAAGATTGTCTTTATTTATTTTTTATTCTAATTTTTTACTTTTTTGTTTGCATGTGTGTTTTCCAACATTGTACCTTTTTTTACATTTATTTTATTTTTTATATACTTTTTAGTTTGACCAAAGTGGCTTACATATCTTTCACAGTAATATTTTAGGTACATATTAACATTAAATAAGGGGCATTCCCATCACCAAAGTTGACCTCCCTCCATCCCCGTTCACATCTTGCATCCCATATCCCTCCCTCCTCCCCCCCCCCCCGGGCTACTAGTATAAGTTGTTTTCTCTGTGTCTAGCTTACTACTTACTGATCATACAACTGTTTGGTCTAGGTACTCTCCATTATTTTCCCCTCTATTTGAGAGGTGGAACTAGGTAGTTCAAGTTATGTGGTTTTGTTTGAAGAAAATAAAAGCAATAAAATGGGGTAAAGATCAAATAAGCTGAATATGGATGGAGTCCTTAGAGGCTCGCAACCTCAGTTTGAGAGAAGAAAGGGAAAAAAGGAAGTGAAACACCACAGCAATACAAAAGGAAATATCAAAAAAATATCTAGTGAGCACTACAGCAATAAAGACAAGCACCACTTAATAACCACGGTCCTGAAATAAAAACATAAGAGTGTAAAAAGGAGAAAAAAATTAGAGACAACAACTTCAATAACCAAACCAAAACAAAAAATAAAAAATATATAAATAAATAAAAAGATTATTTTGTGCTGTTTTTTTTTCCTGCATAGGCACAGCAAATATAGGGACATTAGAAAGGGAATTCCCTTGGCCTAAGAGATACAGGGCTTCTCCACCCTTGAAATATACTTTTATAGGAATAACTATAGACTCCTTGCATATTAATTTACTCTCCCTAGATGCCTTTGTGGTATATGGAAGACTTTTGCTGGATCATGGGTAATAAAATCAGATCTCTATATCTAGAGATCTTGGTATCTGCACAGGTCAAGGAATGGAGCTTATGGTGAAGTTTTTCTTTGTGATTCTAGAAGTTCTGTATCTTCACTGTAGTTTTAATTTGTCTTCTGTAGTTGGTGATCTTGTGCACTAATCCAAGTAGGGAGCCTGGGATAGAATATTTCATTATGTTTCCAGAAGACCTGTTCAGTTGCAATTGTCTCAGTCATACCTCTGGAATTAGAGATCTTGGTTGTTGTACAGATCGTAGACCAAAATCTAGGCTAGGGCTTTTTTGTTGGTTCCAGGATACATTCTGCCCCATCATGGTTGTCACAGTCAGTCATCTGTTGATATTGATCTTGGCTTTTGCACAGATCAAAGGGTGACAAGTCTTCTGATTTTGTCTTATCGTTAGCTGGTGAGGTAAGACAGCCTGTTCTTAGATCAAGTTGTTCCCATTTCCTCGTTGTCAGGATATCTTATTAGAACTGGCACATGTTGGTGCCAGAGCAATATTAAGGATGTCCTGGAGGGGATTTGGTTCCTGGAGTTGTTGTGAAGAACTCTGTCTTTTCTATGTCTGGGATCTAAGGTTTAAAGCTGGACGGTCGGTGTCTAATCACTTGGGGTCCAAGTTGGTTCCACATGACCTATGCTCAAGGTGGGAGGTACCCCTGTATTGTAAAAAAGTATGACTTCTTATCCCTAGTAGATCAGAGCTTGATTTTTTTATTGTAAGAATTTATTCAACAGACAAAATTGATTAACATATTGAGGTAAAGTGACATAATGTAATATAGCAACATAACATAACAAATAATATAATATAATAATACATGTAAGTCAAAGAACATTTCTAAATAAAACACAATTTCTTTTATCATAATGACTTACATATCTTTCACAGTAGTATTTTAGGTACATATTAACATTGAATCAGGGGAATATCCATCACCCCCAGTGTTGTCCTCCCTTCATCCCTGTTCCCAAGCATATATCTCTTTCTTCCTCCTTTATCCCCCAGAATGCTAGTTTAACTAAAAGCGTATATGTTAACACTAATGTAAACCATTTTTCTTGCAGTTCCAGATATTTTTACTAGTGGTTTCTTAAAGGTTTAGAGTCAAAGGAGCACTGTATAAACAATGTTAGAATGGCAATTGTCGTTTGCATAAGCCCACCAAAGTATGGGGGTCATGGAAAAAAAAAAACCTTTGGCCTAAGTACAAGAAGACCTTACCCCTGAAGTTTCCTGACATAAGACCATTTCTAGGCTCCAGGCAAACTAGTTTGTCCAATCCTGGTCATTTTCTGTAGTGCCCATACAGTTATATTTTTCACAGTCTCTGTTGTTGGTATCCTGTTTCTGTATTGAAGGTCCTGGAATCTGTATATCCTACATTGAAGTCAGGATGGTGCGGAGCAGTGTCTAATTTCAAATCAGAATTAAAGGGCAATGCAGAAAACCTTGGCCAGTACGCAGGTCGCTGTTGTTGTTGTTTAAATCTTCTCAGTGTTAAGGGAAGACTCTTTTGAGTAAATCGATGTCAGAGCAGCAGTAGGGTCTTCCCTGGTAGAGAATTGCTTCCAGGTGATGACATAGAAAACTTTGGATGTTTCGTAGATGGCTTTCCTGGTTCAGGGGTGTCTGGAAAATGGCCAATTCTCTGAGGCCTGTGCTAGATCATCATGTCGATTTTCAGGGTGTAAGGTTCCATTGCACCACTAGATTTGTGTGTGTTCCTATCTCTATTAGATAAGAACTTATTTGTATGTATAGTATTTTCCATTTTAATGTGCCCATGCAAACAAGGAATAATGCCACCTGGCATTATCAGCGCATAAGGGGGCCGCAGGAACAAGTCCAACAATCCCCGTGACCTGGTTCAAAATAAGCATTAAACTGGGGGACTCTTTCACCAACATTCCTTATTGAACAGTTCATAAAGAGAAAAAAAGAGAAAAAGTGGGGAAAATAAACAATCTAACTTAGGACAGTGGACACAATTGTCACCATTTAAGAAAATTTGTGTGTTCCCATCTCTATAAGAACGTGTTTGTATATAATTTCCCTTTTTTTTTTTTGGTTTTGTATCACACCCAGTTTTGCTCAGGGGTTACTCCTGGCTCCACACTCAGAAATTGCTCCTGGCAGGCTCGGGGGACCATATGGGACGCTGGGATTCGAACCAATGACCTTCTGCTTGAAAGGCAAAGGCCTTGCCTCCATGCTATCTCTACAGCCCCATAATTTCCCATTTAAATGTGCCTATGCAAAGGAAGAACAGTATCACAATGGCAGAATTGGTACCAATGGGGGATGCTAGAAACAAAGTCCAACAATCCAATTGACTTGGTTCTTATATAAACATTAAATGAGGATTACTTCTACAAACTTCCTTATTTAACAAATAACAAAGGGAAGGAAAGATGGAAAGGGGACTCTCCAAAATACCCTTATTGAACAGTTCACAAAGAGAGAGAAAGATAAAGAGTCGGGGAAAATAAACAATCTAGCTTAAGACAGTGGACTCAATTGTCACTGTTTATAGGAACTAAATCAGAAACCTAGTATGGTAGCAACCACAGTTACACAATAAAAGAAGAGAGGAGGCCTAGAGGCCGTTGAGAGGTAAACAAGTAGGTAGAGTACTGGCCTCTTCCCAGCCTCAAAGTCCATCCCCCTCATTTTTATTTTGAAAAATATATGGTACCACCCATACCGAAATGGTCTCTTCCCAAACTAAAAGTCCATCCTCCCCTTTATTTTAAATATATATAGTACTTTTTGTTATTTAAACACCTTGATTACATACATGATTGTGTTTTGCGGAGGTTTCAGTCATGTAAAGAACGCCACAATCACCAGTTGCAACATTCCACCACCAATGTCCCAAGTCTCCCTCCTCCCCACCTAACCCCTGCCTGTACTCTAAACAGGCTCTCCATTTCCCTCATACATTCTCATTATTAGGAAAGTTCAGAATGTAGTTATTTCTCTAGTTAAACTCATCACTCTTTGTGATGAGGCTTCTGTGGTGAGCTGAACCTTCCAGCTCTTTTTCTCTTTTGTGTCCTAAAATTATTATTGCAAGAATGTCTTTCATTTTTCTTAAAACCCATAGATGAGTGAGACCATTCTGTGTTTTTCTCTCTCTCTCTGGCTTATTTCACTCAGCATAATAGATTCCGTGTACATCCATGTATAGGAAAATTTCATGACTTCATCTCTCCTGACAGCTGCATAATATTCCATTGTGTATATGTACCACAGTTTCTTTAGCCATTCATCTGTTGAAGGGGCATCTTGGTTGTTTCCAGAGTCTTGCTATGGTAAATAGTGCTGCAAATGAATATGGGTGTAAGGAAGGGGTTTTTGTACTGTATTTTTGTGTTCTTAGGGTATATTCCTAGGAGTGGTATAGCTGGATCATATGGGAGCTCGATTTCAAGTTTTTGGAGGAATCTCCATATCGCTTTCCATAAAGGTTGAACTAGACGGCATTCCCACCAGCAGTGGATATGAGTTCCTTTCTCTCCACATCCCCACCAACACTGTTTATTCTCATTCTTTGTGATGTGTGCCATTCTCTGTGGTGTGAGGTGGTATCTCATCGTTGTTTTGATTTGCATCTCCCTGATGATTAGTGATGTGGAGCACTTTTTCATGTGTCTTTTGGCCATTTGTATTTCTTTTTTGTCAAAGTGTCTGTTCATTTCTTCTCCCCATTTTTGATGGGATTAGATGTTTTTTTCTTGTAAGTTCTGTCAGTGCCTTGTATAATTTTGGAGATTAGCCCCTTATCTGATGGGTATTGGGTGAATAGTTTCTCCCACTCAGTGGGTGGCTCTTGTATTCCTGGGCACTATTTCCTTTGAGGTGCAGAAAGCTTCTCAGCTTAATATATTCCCATCTTGTTAATCTCTGCTTTCACTTGCTTGGAGAGTGCAGTTTCCCTCCTTGAAGATGCCTGTAATGTCCTGGAGTGTCTTGCCTATGTGCTGTTCTATATATCTTATGGTTTTGGGGGCTGATATCGAGGTCTTTAATCCATTTGGATTTTACCTTCGTACATGATGATAGCTGGGGGGTCTAAGTTCAATTTTTTGCAATAGCTATTCCAATTGTGCCAACACCACTTGTTGAAGAGGCTTTCCCTGCTCCATTTAGGGTTTTCCTGCTCCTTTATCAAAATTAGTTTGATTGTATGTCTGGGGAAAATTTTCTGAGTATTCAAGCCTATTCCACTGATCTGAGGGCCTGTCCTTATTCCAATACCATGCGGTTTTGATAACTATTGCTTTGTAGTACAGTTTAAAGTTGGGGAAAGTAATTCCCTCCCATATTCTTTTTCCCAATGATTGCTTTGGGCTATTCGAGGGTAGTTTATTGTTCCAAATGAATTTCAAAAGTGTCTGATCCACTTCTTTGAAGAATGTCATGGGTATCTTTAGAGGGATAGCATTAAATCTGTATAATGCCTTGGGGAGTATTGCCATTTTGATGATGTTAATCCTGCCAATCCACGAGCAGGGTATGCATTTCCATTTCTGCGTGTCCTCTCTTATTTCTTGGAGCAGAGTTTTATAGTTTTCTCTGTATAGGTCCTTCACATTTTTAGTCAAGTTGATTCCAAGATATTTGAGTTTGTGTGGCACTATTGTGAATGGGGTTTGTTTTTCTTAATGTCCATTTCTTCCTTATTACTGTTGGTGCATAGAAAGGCCATTGATTTTTGTGTGTTAATTTTGTAGCCTGCCACCTTGCTATATGAGTCTATTGTTTCTAGAAGCTTTTTGGTAGAGTCTTTAGGGTTTTCTAAGTAGAGTATCATGTCATCTGCAAAAAGTGAGAGCTTGACTTCTTCCTTTCCTATCTGGATTCCCTTGATATCTTTTTCTTGCCTAATCGTTATAGCAAGTACTTCCAGTGCTATGATGAATAGGAGTGGTGAGAGAGGACAGCCTTGTCTTGTACCAGAATTTAGAGGGAAGGCTTTTAGTTTTTCTCCATTGAGGATAATATTTGCCGTTGGCTTGTGGTAGATGGCTTCAACTAGATTGAGAAAGGTTCCTTCCATTCCCATCTTGCTGAGAGTTTTGATCAAGAATGGGTGTTGGACCTTATCAAATGCTTTCTCTGCATCTATTGATATGATCATGTGGTTTTTTTATTTTTCTTGTTATTGATGTTGTGTATGATGTTGATAGATTTATGGATGTTAAACCAGCCTTGCATTCCTGGGATGAAACCTACTTGATCATAGTGGATGATCTTCTTAATGAGGCATTGAATCCTATTTGCCAGGATTTTGTTTGAGGATCTTTGCATCTGCATTCATCAGCGATATTGGTCTGTAATTTTCTTTTTTTGTAGCATCTCTGTCTGGTTTAGGGTATCAAGGTGATGTTGGCTTTCATAAAAGCTATTTGGAAGTGTTTCCGTTTGTTCAATTTCATGAAAGAGTCTTGCCAGGATTGGTAGTAGTTCCTCTTGGAAAGTTTGAAAGAATTCATTAGTGAATCCTTCTGGGCCTGGGCTTTTGTTTTTCGGCAGACCTTTGATTACCATTCTAATTTCATCTATGGTGATGGGGGTGTTTAGATATGCTACATCCTCTTCCTTCAACTGTGGAAAATTATAAGAGTCCAAGAAATTTATCCATTTCTTCCAGGTTCTCATTTTTAGTGGCGTAGAGTTTCTCAAAGTAGTTTCTGATTACCCTTTGAATCTCTCTCATATCAGTAGTGATCTCTCCTTTTTCATTCCTAATACGAGTTATCAAGTTTCTCTCTCTCTCTTTCTTTGTTAGGTTTGCCAGTGGTCTATCAATCTTGTTTATTTTTTCAAAGAACCAACTTCTGCTTTCGTTGATCTTTCGGATTGTTTTTTGGGTTTCCACTTCATTGATTTCTGCTCTCAGCTTTGTTATTTCCTTCTGTCTTCCTATTTTTGGGTCCTTTTGTTGAGCATTTTCTAGTTCTATTAGCTGTGTCATTAGGCTACTCAGGTAAGCTCCTTCTTCCTTCCTGATGTGTGCTTGCAAAGCTATAAATTTTCCTCTCAGTACTGCTTTTGCTGTGTCCCAGAAGTTCTGATAGTTTGCGTCTTGATTGTCATTTGTTTCCAGGAACCTTTTTATTTCCTCCTTGATTTCATCTTGGACCCACTGGTTATTGAGTATGAGGCTGTTTAACTTCCAGGTGTTAAGGTTTTTCTTCTGAGTCCCTTTGGAGTTCACAAATAATTTCATAGCCTTGTGGTCAGCAAAGGCAGTCTGCAAAATTTCTATCTTCATGATCTTATGGAGGTATGTTTTATGTGCCAGCATGTAGTCTATCCTGGAGAATGTCCCATGTACATTGGAGAAGAATGTGTATCCAGGTTTCTGGGGGTGGAGTGTCCTATATATATCCACTAAGCCTCTTTCTTCCATTTCTCTCCTCAGGTCTAGTATATTCTTGTTGGGTTTCAGTCTGGTTGACCTATCCAGTGTTGACAAAGCCGTGTTAAGGTCCCCCACAATTATTGTGTTGTTATTGATATTATTTTTCAGATTTGTCAACAGTTGTATTAAATATTTTGCTGGCCCTTCATTCGGTGCATATATGTTTAGGAGAGTTATTTCTTCCTGCTCTACATACCCCTTGATTAATATAAAATGTTCATCTTTGTCCCTTACAACCTTCCTGAGTATAAAGTTTGCATTATCTGATATTAGTATGGCCACTTCAGCTTTTTTATGGGTGTTGTTTGCTTGGATAATTTTTCTCCAGCCTTTTATTTTGAGTCCTATGTTTGTTCTGACTATTCAGGTACGTTTCTTGTAGGCAGCAGAAGGTTGGATTGAGTTTTTTGATCCATTTAGCCACTCTGTGTCTCTTAACTGGTGCATTTAGTCCATTGACGTTGAGAGAAAGAATTGTCCTGGGATTTAACGCCATCTTTATTTCAAAATTTGGTGTGTCTTTTGGGTTGTCTTGTCTTAGATTAGGTCTTTCAGTTTTTCTCTTAAGACTGGTTCTGTGTCTGTGAAGTTTCTGAGCTGTTTTTTGTCTGTGAAACCATGTATTCTTCCGTCAAACCGGAAAGTGAGTTTTGCTGGGTATAGTATTCTGGGTGAAGCATTCATTTCATTCAGTCTTGTCACAATATCCCACCACTGCTTTCTGGCGTTGAGTGTTTCTGGTGACAGGTCTGCTGTAAATCTCAGGGAAGCTTGCTTGAACGTAATTTCCCCTTTTGATCTTGCTGTTTTCAGAATTCTGTCTCTATCTGTGGGATTTGTCATTGTGACTAGGATGTGTCTTGGGGTGTTTTTTCTGGGGTCTCTTTTGATTGGTACTCTTCGAGCATGTAGGATTTGATCACCTATATTCTTTAGCTCTGGAAGTTTCTCTTTAATGATGTTCTTGACTGTTGATTCTTCCTGGGAATTTTCTTCCTGGGTCTCTGGGACTCCAATGATTCTTAAGTTGTTTCTGTTGATCTTATCATAGACTTCTATTTTCATCTGTTCCCATTCTTTGACTAATTTTTCCGTTGTCTGCTCATTTGCTTTAAGTTTTTTTGTCCAATCTCTCCTGCTGTATGGAATTGTTATGTATCTCATCTTCCACAGCACCAAGTCTATTCTCAGCTTCTGATACCCTGTCCCAGAGCTTATCCATTTTGTCATTCACTTCGTTTACTGACTTTTTCAGGCTTGTTAATTGATATGTTATTTCAGTTTGGAGTTTTGTGATTTCTGTCTTCATATTTTCTTGGTTCTTATTAGTGTTCTGTTCAACTTCATTCATGGTTTCTTTGAGTTCTTTGAACATATTCCATATCGCTAGTCTAAAGTCCTTATCTTAGAGGTTGATTAGTTGGTTGGCAATTATCTGGTCATCAGAATTGTCCTCTTCATTCTCTATGTCTGATGCTGGCCTGCGTTGTTTCCCCATTGTCACACTTGTATTTTGGGTTTTTCTACGTGTTGTGGTGGTATTCATTGGCTATATGATGTAGGCAGCACACTTCTCTGGCTCCGCCCTTTCTGGATGGGCTGACTTGTCTCTAAGGGAGGGGAGTCCTCTGTGGGTGAAGCCTCACACTGGATCAAATCTTAGGCCCATGCATTCAACGGAGAAGACAGTTCGAAGAGGAATGCTTGCTTCTGTGTTATAGCTCAGTTCTTAGTGTGATTTTTTCTTCTTATTACGATGGTGTTCTTTTCTTAGAAAGAGCGCACGGCTGCGTAGCGAAGCGGAGCGGCCGTGCTCTGCTGGAGCCTCTTTTGCCCCACTCCCAAGAGTTTCACGCAAGAGGACAGTAGAGAAACATTTACAAGGAGCACTCACAGTTAGGCTCCACTGGGCGGGCGCAGATTCGTGGCTTTTCCCTGCCTGATGTCCCAAACAGGGCAGCTGGCTTCTGCGAAAGCCCGCAGGTTTTCACGTTCTGGAGACCCGCCCTGGAAATGGCGTCTGGGAGAGCAGATTTCTGGAGCCTCTTTTGCCCCACTCCCAAGAGTTTCACGCAAGAGGACAGTAGAGAAACATTTACAAGGAGCACTCACAGTTAGGCTCCACTGGGCGGGCGCAGATTCGTGGCTTTTCCCTGCCTGATGTCCCAAACAGGGCAGCTGGCTTCTGCGAAAGCCCGCCGGTTTTCACGTTCTGGAGACCCGCCCTGGAAATTGGGTCCGGTACTTTTGAAATGGAGACCAATGAGGGGAAAAAAAAAAACAGTGAATGTCATGACGTAATGTCCCGACATACACCAGTGCTGCATTGGCCCGCCATCCACCCCATGTGTCCCCCACTTCGTGTCAGGAGAGAAAGGGGGAAAGCCTGAGGACCATGATTGAATCCATCTGGGCTGGCAACCAGGGAAGACCTGGAGTAGGGGAGGAAATAGGGGAATGGCTAGAGGCCTGCCAAGCCTCCCCAAGCTAGGGAAAATGCCTGCGGTCTGGAGTGTCCCCTAACCTCATAACTGGGAAGAGCCGGCCTCCAGGATCAAAGCACCAGAAGCCAGCTATCTGCCCGGCCCCTCCCTCTGCTCCTCCTCCCTAGAGTAGGGAGTGGGGGAAGCCCGGAAGACCCCTAATCGAGTCCATCTGGAACCCATAGCAGACCACCCGAGGTGGCACTCAGGCCAGGCCTAGAGTCCAGGGGGAAATAGGGGAAGGACTGGAGGCCTGCCAAGCCTCCCAGGACTCCCCAAGCTAAGGGAAATGCCTTCGGTCTAGGGTGTCTCCTAACCCCATACCTGGGAAGAGCCGGCCTCCAGGATCATAGCACCAGAAGCCAGCTATCTGCCCTGGCCCTCCCTCTGCTCCTCCTCCCTAGAGTAGGGAAGGGGGGAAGCCTGGAGACCCCTAATGCAGTCCACTGGAACCCGCAGCAGGCCACCTGAGGTGGCACTCAGGCCAGGCCTAGTGTCCAGGGGGAAATAGGGAAACGCCTGGAGGCCTGCCAAGCCTCCCAGCACTCCCCAAGCTGTGATTGGGACTGCAAAGTAAAAAGGGTAAATGGGGAGTATTAATGCTTGGGGGTGATAGAGTTAAGGAGTGAAAATGAGCTTTACATGGGTGTGTGAAAGGGCAGAATACAAGATGGACATTCTACATACACAACACATAACTGAAGAATAGGATATACTGTTAATATTTACTGTGCACGGGGGCTATTGTCCAACTTTTCTAGCCGCCTGGGCTGGGTCCCAGGGAAGGCCTGGAGGCCGGGGGGTAGGAGAGGGGACGGCTGGGGGCCTACCCAGGCTCCCAGCACCCCCAAGCTAGGGACAAGGCCTTCGAACTGGGGTCTCCCCAGACCCCATGCGAGCTAGAGCTAGCCTCCAGATCAAGAAAAGATTCGGTAAAGAACCGGAAGCCAGAATCTACTCACCCCTCTCTCTGTGCCTTCCCCCCTTCACTGGGGGAGGGGTGGGGAAAGCTTGGGATCCCCTCCAGGAGGGACCACCTAACACCCACCTTTTCTGGCCACTTGCGCTTGGTCCCAGGGAAGGCCTGGAGGCCGTGGGGCAGGAGAGGGGACGGCTGGGGGCCTACCAAAGCTCCCAGCACCCCCAAGCTAGGAACAAGGCCTTCAAACTGGGGTCTCCCCAGACCCCGTGCAGGCTAGAGCTAGCCTCCAGATCAAGAAAGCCAGAGCTTGTTTTTATATGTGCGAGATACCCCTGTATTGTAAAAAAGTATGAGTTCTTATCCCTAGTAGATAAGAGTTGTTTTTATATGTAACATTTCCCCCTTCTTTAGTATGCCTTTGCAGGAAGAAATGGTGTTGCATTAATTGCTGATGCATTTGGGGGTGGAAAGAGAAGAAAACAGAAACAAGACAAGAAATAAAAAAAAAACTATACGCTCACATATATATATATAAAGAAAAATTAATTTTTGAAATGAATTTTAAAAAGTAATTAAAGGAACAAAGTGATGCAGGAGAGTACCTTACATTTGGGGGAAAAACAGGTTAAGAGGTAGTATTATATAGGTCTTAAACTTATGAAGGAAGTATAGGCTTCTACGTTGTCTTTTGAGATTTTCTTGTGGGGTGTGTGGGCTCCAGGGCGCATTTTCATCACACACACCCTGGCCATCTTGAGATTGAGAAAAGGTTTCTGGGGGCCGGGAAGGTGGCGCTAGAGGTAAGGTGTTTGCCTTGCAAGCGCTAGCGTAGGATGGACTGCGGTTCGATCCCCCGGTGTCCCATATGGTCCCCCAAGCCAGGGGTGATTTCTGAGCGCGTAGCCAGGAGTAACCCCTGAGCGTCAAAGGGGTGTGGCCCAAAAACCAAAAACCAAAAAAAAAAAAAAAAAAGAGAAAAGGTTTCTGGCAGAAAGTTCTTGGGTAGAGTCAAGATTGTCTTTAAAATGAATAATTAAAAAAGAGAACAGAAATTAAACATTCTCATCCTTTGAATTACCTTTCTGATTTTTCTGTCCATTAGCTTTCATCTTTTCACCTGTCATAGACACTAGTGAAGGAGATTTCTAATTTCTTTCTGAATGATTTGGAATTTATTTTTGATAGTTTTGGTTTGTTTTGGAGATCATACCTGGTGGAGCACTTGAGGCACAATATTACATGCGAGAATAAAACCTAATTGCTCCAGCCTCCATGACCTACAATTTTAACTGTAAATAGTAAATTTACAGTAGTAAATTTGTTTTCTTACTTATTCTGTTTTTGGATATGTTATAGTTATTATGTGGAAGCTTGGGAATATTTCATAATTCTGGAAAAACATCAGTCACTCTCAGTGACTATTAAAATACTGTCCCTTCATTCTCTTTTTTTCTAACTCTTTCAGAAGCTCTTTATATATAATCTTCTAAATTCCTATAACAAGTCTAAAACTTCCATATCTTTTTAATAATTTTTATTGTGACCAAAGTGAATTACAAATTTTTCACAGTAATATTTTAGGTACATAGTAATATTGAATCAGGGACATTCCTACTACCAGTGTTCTCCTCCCTCCACCCCTGTTCCCAACATGCATCGCATATTCCCCTCCTTTGCCCCCCCCCACTCCGGCTGCTAGTATAAATGGTCCCCTCTGTGTCTAGCTTGCTGTAAATAGGGTATCTATTCAAAGCATTGGCTTTGAATTTGGTGTTTAAGTCTGATCATTTTTTTATTTCTACTCAATGTTCATACCATTCTTTGGTCTTGGTACCATTCATTATATTTCCCTCAATTTATGAGGCAGAACAAGATAATTCAAGTTATGTGGTTCTGTTTGAAGGAAAAGAATAGAGAAAAAGAGAAGAAAGGAAAAAAAATCCAACAAAATGAAAGTAAAAAAATACAAACAAAAAAATCAGGAGGTTTTAAATATAGAGGTAATTTCTAGAGGTTATAAATATCAATTTAAGAGAAGAAAGGGAAAAAGGATAACACTTCTTTATTTTTTATTTTCTTATTTTTTTTTGACATTCTAGAAAATGTTTTCTTATCTCGCTTCAAATTTAACAATTCTCTTTTAGCTGTGTATAATTTCCCATTTGCCAATCCATTATATATTTTCTATTTGTTTTGTAAAGCAAGATAGACTTTATTGAAACTTATTTAGCAAGATGTGGAAGACAACTAGAGAATAATTGCTTGAGAGAGAACACAATTTTCCCTAGAATGGAAATAAATAAGCAAAGAATTATAGAGACAAGTAAGGTATGTTTTAAAGGAGAAACACAAATCTTGAAAGAACAAGACCATTAAAGTTTTTGTTTCAACTAAAATTTTCTATGTTTAAACAACTTTTAAGTTTTTTTTGTTGTGTGTATTTTGGATTAGATGTTCCCATTTTAGGTGTTCAGAGGCTGTGATGCTTGGAGATGCTGAATCTATACTTGGTGATGTTTGGGGATCCATGCATCACCAGGGATCAAATTCATAAAGTATATCAAGGTACATACGCAAACTATTTCAACCATATCTCCAACCCTAATATTTTTTTAATTATATTATAGTCTTGTTGTTGTAAAACCCATTCAAGACCTAACATGCTAACACCTTCCCAACATTCAGTTCTTTAACTTAAAGTGAAAAGCAAGAACTAGCCAAATAGATGACTAATTTACTAAAAGAGAGAGAATGAGTATAGAGCATACTTAAAAATTAGAGGGTGAGCATCCTCTAAGTTAGTTTTTTCTTGAGAGTCCCCACACCCAGTAACACTCAGGTGTTACTCTAGCTTTGTACTCACCACCTAATGTTGCTTGGGGAACCATATAGAATACCTGGGATAGAACCTGGTAGGCTATGCACAAGGCAACTATCCTATCTGCTGTACTATCACTCTGGTCATCTAAGTCAATTTTTATCAGAAAAATAATCATTGTGTATATTAGGGGTCCTCAAACTATGGCTCTTGGGTCAGTACAGCCCAGCAATGACATTTATGTGGCTTCCCGTGTTTTTGTCTCTGCTGCTGTCTCATACTGGGACACATAGCACATGTGTGGTGGCCACACTCTCCCACTTCTCTGCTTTTTTCTGTCTCTTGACTTCTCTCAATATCAGGCAGGGGTCCTTAAACTATGGACCATGGGCCACTACTGTTCATAGTATTTATTTTTAAACTATATTTCAGCCTTCCAATGGTCTAAGGGACAGTGAACTGGATACTTATTTAAAAAGTTTGAGGACTACTGGTATATGTTAAAATATTAAGGATATTCATGGAACCAGAATCAATAAGGTAATATTTATTGATCTGTTAAAAAAAATTCAGAGGGACCGGCGAGGTGTAGCTAGAGGTAAGGTGTCTGCCTTGCAAGCACTAGCCGAGGAAGGACTGTGGTTCGATCCCCCAGTGTCCCATATGGTCCCCCCAAGCCAGGGGCAATTTCTGAGCACTTAGCCAGGAGTAACCCCTGAGCATCAAACGGGTGTGGCCTGAAAACAAACAAAAAAAATTCAGAAAATCCAGGTTGTTCAAAGACATGAGATCAACCATGGAGTTGTTAAGACTTACAGTGTTTTTACAGAATATTTCTGAAGACAGAATCCCGTAATTTTCAGCACTTTTTTTTTTGTCTCAGTCTCACTGTCATCATTCTCCTCAAGACTCTGTTTTAAAAACAAAATTCAAATTCCACTTTGCAAACAGTATCTAATAGTGCTCATACATGAATTCTTTGATGGCTTTCAATCCTCTCCTTGGGAAAAAAAGATTCTCCTGTGTTCTAATTCTGGAATGTTTCATGCACAGTGATTTTGGGCTGAATTTTCTTGTGACTTCTTTTTAATGTGTTTCTCATATTCCATAGAAATTTTACCAATAGGAATTCTTGGAGACCTAGGTTACAATTGCTTTCCCTCAGAGACTTTTGCATATGTTGCTGCCAGTCGCCTAACAGTGCTACCCATCTGGAAATTGCTTTAAAATCAATTCTCCACTTGAACTTCAATTTTAACATGCAGGTAACAACAAATTTACATGAGAGCCCAATGCTGACTCTGATTTCTCATGGGAAAATTCATTTTTCTTCTCTTCAGTGTCAAAATAAATTAAGGCTATTTTACATACTGTCCCCTTCTGTTTTATCACCTTATTTATCTTCACCCTAACATGAAGTATTGATAATATTGGTATGTATCGTCTTACATCGATTTCCTATTATAACTCACATCTTGCTTGATTTCAGGCTTTATGTTCTATCACTCAACTTAAGGACATAATGTTTTATAGCTAAGGATATTTGTATATTGTATTGCACTTAGAAGAATAAAAGTGATGCTATAAACAAGTACACAGCAATTGTCATTGACTAGTACAGCATTGGAAAAATCAATATGCATGATCACCCTACTAAACCCAAAGCTGATATTGAAACTTAGGCTAAAATTGCCCAAGGATTTACAAATGCTATTTGGAAAATTGTTACTTTGGCTGTGTGCTGGCATCTATTTCTCCCATTTCTATTTCTCTTTTTTCCTTCATGGATTCTTTGATTCCTTGCCAGTTCAGTGAACATTTTTATCAGTGTTTATGAAAGTGTTTTGCTTAGCAATTTTCATTGTTTTCATCTGGAAGGATGTGCAGTAGATTTAATCTAGCATGTTACCCAAAACAGAAGTTCTTTCCTTCATCTTCAAAGGCAATTCAAAGACTCCATTTAAACACACATTTCTTTTTTTCCATATCCAAAAACTGGTCAACTGGTCCAGTAAGAATTTGGATTAAGAAGCAGGTATTTAGCATTGTAAACAAGTCTTATTTTTGCTTTTGTTCTCTAGATCATACCTTCTCGCATATTGCTAGGAGCAAGAAATACAAATAAATGTGACCATACATTGGAGGAGTTAATAATCCCACTGGGAAGAAATAAATGGACATGGAAGAACAGTAACTCAAGTCCTATATTGGAAAGCATCCCAAGTGGTTCATGAATATGACAAAGATTTAGGGCTGGCTAAGCTAGCCTAGAGGCTAGGCAAAAAGTCAAAAACTGAACTTTAGCCATTATTTATAAATGACAAAATTTCAATAGGGGCTTGCTTGCACACTGGCTTTGGTTAAATTCTTTAATGTCAGTATTATCTTGACTTAACCCTGGATTTTTAAAAAAATGGCAGCATTATTTAAACTTTGGGGTGATTGGAGAATCAAAAACTTTTTACAAGGAATAGGGAGTTTGTTGTTCAACATAGAGGATCTCGTTTGTGGTGATTATATATATTTTCTTGGTCTTCATGGCACAATATTTAAGTAGTTATAATGTTGTCTCTTCTTATAAGCTAGGGCAAAATTCATATTAGGAATTACTATTCTATTGATCATCATCTCAGGGGTCTCAAACTCGAGGCCCGTGGGCCGCAAATGGCCCTCCATACAACATTTTGTGGCCTTTCCCTAGAGGAATCTTTTTTGTTTTGTTTTGCTTTAGTTGTTTGGGTCACACCCCTCAATGTTCAAGGCTTACTACTGACTTTGCATTCAAAGTTCACCCTGGCTTTGCCTCCTGCGGCCCGCAGGTAAATAGAGTTTGAGACCCCTGTATGGATTTATGCAAATAAATGGCTCATTGAGCTATTTGCAACTAGCACCTAAGGATAACTATAAATGTACCCTTTTAAACATAGTTTAAGGGATAGTTATATAAGAGAGATTTAAATGATTGTATAGAATCCAGAAATGTTCCCCTTAGATTAAGCTTATTATATATAACTAGAAAAATAGTCAATGATGATAGCAAAAATAACTAGGGTAATCATTTTGAGAAGTTAGATAAGTAAATTTAGCATAACGAATAATTCAGTTATATTGCAAAAGTTGTGTGGAATTGTTTTATTGCTGAGATTTATGTCTCCAAGGTGCATTACGGCACATCACAGGGGTTCAGGAGATGCTTGTCAACTTATCTGAATAGAAATCAAAGCTGATCATTCAGTTCCAGACACAAAGGTCATTAGATCTATGAATGCTTCTGTTTAATAAAAATATAAACCCAAAATTGTTCATGTATTTACATTTTATTTTCACATATTTACAGAAGGGATTTTAGTTAATAAAAATTTAAATAAAATATTAATTAAAATTTAATTAAATTTAATAAAATATATAAAACCACCATTTAGAAATATTAATGTTAGAGCCAGAATAGTACAGTACGTAGAGCACTAGCCTTTCAAGCAGCTGGCCAGGTTTGATCCTCAGCACCCTATATAATTCCATTACCCTTGAGCTAGGATTAAGTCCTAAGAGCCACAAGGTATGGCCCCAATACAAAAATAAAGCATTAATATAATGCTCAGGTTATGGGCCTATATCCAAACCATTAAAGGAAATTATGTGTTGTTAAGTAATCATGGAACATATATTTATTTATCTTAAATATGTGATAATAGAAGCAAAATTAAAATAGAGAAATAGAGTGACTATCATTCTTAATACTCTATTTCTCTATAATTTCTAAAATTAACAAGTTCAGGGAATGTTTGCCTACATTAAAATTAGGAAATAAGTCCATCATCATATAGCCAGCCTCTAAGACTTTCTTCTAGACCAATTAGATCAAGTTGAAATAGAACAGCAAAAGTGCTCCCAATGAGCTTGAAAGACAGTACAGATTAAGGGGCTTGCTTCATGTACTGCCAACCATGCTTCAATTCATGGTAGTGAATATTTTTCTGTGCCCACCTGCAGGAATAAACCTTGAACATCACATGAAGAAAAGGAAAAGAAGAAAGAGAGAGAGAAAGAGAAGAAAAAAGTAAGAAAGGAAGGAAGGAAGAAAGAAAGAAAAGAAAGAAAGGAAAGAAAGAAAGAAAGAAAGAAAGAAAGAAAGAAAGAAAGAAAGAAAGAAAGAAAGAAAGAAAGAAAGAAAGAAGAAAGAAAGAAAGAAAGAAAGAAAGAAAGAAAGAAAGAAAGAAAGAAAGAAAGAAAGAAAGAAAGAAAGAAAGAAAGAAAGAAAGAAAGAAAGAAAGAAAGAAAGAAAGAAAGAAAGAAAGAAAGAAAGAAAGAAAGAAAGAAAGAAAAGAAAGAAAGAAAGAAAATAGAGGGAGAGAGGAGGGGGAGAGGGAGGGAGGAAGGAGGAAGGAAGGATGGAAGGAAGGAGGGAGGGAGGAGGGAGGGAGAAAGGGAGGGAGGAAGGAAGGAAGAAGGAAGGAAGGGAGGGAGGGAGGGAGGGAGGGAAGGAGGGAGGGAGGGAGGGAGGGAAAGAAATGCCTTCAAATACTGAGTGTTAAGCACATACCAAGTAGTAGGAAGGTAGTGCAGAACATAAGAAATAAGCCCACTCATCTATCTAGACTTAGTACCTGAGAGCTTTTTGTTTATTTTTAAATTATTTCTAAACAATCTTCTGATCTGTTTCAAGGAATTTTTATTGATAATAGGTTTTGGAAATGTACTTATGTATCCAACAGAATCTGTTTCCTTTAGTACTTTCTTCCATGTTTATATATATGCACATATATACATATATATATATATATATACACCTCTGATTCCTACATTGGCCATTGGCTTGTAGTTTTTGTAGCTGTCAGCTCATACTGGATATTAAATTCCTAAAGGGTTGAGTTGAAAACTAGTGAACTTCTTAGTGAGGGAACAAGCTGCATAGACTGTAAGTATCTAGCACTTCTTTCCTTCAATGTGGTATGGTGGTTACACACATGGCTTTGAATTCACACTACTTAAATTCATGAACCAAGCCACAATTAGAATATTATATAGATGATATGGGCACACCCAGGAGGTATTGTGGATTTTTTTTCTGGACCACTGCAAGTCAGGAGTCTCTCAGTGCAATGTAAAAATCATGGATATGGAGACTGTATTGATAATACAGTGGGTTGGGTGCTTGCCTTGTACACATCCGTATGATCTCTGGCACCCAAATGGTCCCCAGGTTCCACCAGGAGTGATTCCTGATGCAGGGTCAAGAGAAAGCCCTGAGAATCACTGGATGTGGCCCCTAAACAAGCAAAAAATGTTATGCTTGCATTATACTTCAATCTAGTCAATGTCTATTAGATTTGTGTCTGAAAAGGGAATATAATTAAAAGTACTTTTAAAAGATGATGTTTTCTGAGGTTTTGTGGAGGGTTTTTTTTTGTTTTTATTTTTATTTATATTTTTTGATGGTGGAGGATTTTGACTTTTGTTTGATGGGTTGCTGAAAGCAATTGGCAATTTCTTAAATGAATATGACAACAGCAATGAAATTGGCCACACTGATGTAATCTTCCTTTCACCGAATATTTATCTGTAGTGTCTGATGCTGTTTGATAGCATTTTTCTCCACAGAACTTCTTTCAAAGTTGGAGTCAGTATCTATCTTTGCTTTATACACTCATTAGATGGAATAAGTCCAAATCCTTGGTTACCATTTCAACAATGTTCACAACCTCTTCACTGGGATTCCATTTCATTGCAATGCAAGCAAATACTTTCTTTGCTCATCCAGAAGAAGCAACTTCTTACCTGTTAATATTTTAATGTGAGCCTTTAGCATTGTGGTTACATCTTCAAAACCCACTTCTAATCTCAGTTCTATTGCTATTCCTCTCATATCTGCGCTTACTAAAATCTTAAACTCGAAAATATTCCAGAAGAGTTTTGAGTCAACTGCTTTCAAACTCTTGCTAATATTACTAGATTTTTCTGTGATGAATCATGACTTTTCCTAATGGCAGATAGTATTTTTGTTTGACTTTGCCTTGATCTATCTGAAAATCCCTATCTGTGGCAGCTAAAAACTTAGGCAATATATTCCTTAAATAGGAAAACATAAAAGCCCAAAACATTTCTTGATTCTGATCTACAAAATGGATGTTGTGTTAGCAAGCTTGAGAGCATCATCCATCTCCTTGAACATCTCCATCAAAGCTCTTGGGTGACAGATACATTGTCAGCAAGCAGTGAGATGGGGTTGTGGGGGGGGGGGTGTCCCCAAGTGGCGCTCAGGAGACTCAGAAACTCCACCTATCAATTCTCTCAGCCAAGTGGGCCTGAGGCACAATGTAGGGGGCAAAAATCACTAGACTGCCTGGGCTCTGTGAGGCTGGGAATTTCCAGAACCAACCCTCACACATTCAAGGAACTTCCAGAGCTGACCCTGGTGATGTTTATGGGCTCATATGGTGTGATGGATTCAAAATGCATGTATTCAAGGCAAGAGTTCCAAACCCCATGCGACCTCTCCAGCATTTAGCACAGAGATTTGCGTTTGGAAGCATCTCTTTCCTAGATAATAGGTCTCAACAATGGGATTGAAATGCTCTGTAAACTCTACAGTAAACATATGTACTGTCAGCTAAGCTGTGTTCTATTTCAAAGGCCCCATGATTTGCCAATCATTTTATAGTAATCCTGAACTTTTGGGAAGATTGATGATTATCGAATTTACCCCATAGGTACCAGCTGTCTTAACCCCTAACAAGAGATATATCCTCATTTGGATTGCTAGAGAGATAAGTCTGTGGATAACGCTCTAGTCTTAAAAGTGGCTAACCTGATTCTATATTGGGCTCCACGTGTGGTCCCTTGAACTCCACCAGGAGTGAACCTTGAGTGCAGAGCCTGAAGTAAGCCCTGAGAATCTCTGGATGTTGCTGAACAACAGCCATAAAAAAATATATCAGCCTAAGTTGGACGATTTAGCAGCAAGTATTGATTTATACTTTCCAGCTGTGAAAAATCTTGGATAGTGTCTTCTTTTAATAAAAGGCCACAGCACGAAAACTACCTCTGTCAATAATTTTCAGTGGCTGGCTCTTTAGGGGACCTTATAGCTCCCATCAGTACTTACTGTTTCTCCTTGTACTTTTATGGTCAGAGATAACATTTTTTTCCTTAGACCTCACAAACCAACTTTTGCTAGCTACCATTTTTTTTTCTCCTCAGTGACCCCTCCCACCTCTCTTAGCCTTTAGAGAGTTGCAGCAACTTAGCACCGCAGCACTAGCACAAACCTTAAGCTGATATATATGTGTATAATATATACATACATATATAGTCTGTGAGATACTGTGAGTGAACACAGTAAAATGATGCATATATGTAACTGATGCTCAATAATCTCTGAAAACTGAGAAAACATACCTAAAGCAGTAGAGCATCTCTAGGAATAAAATAGAATTTTGAAACACATTGCTAAGGAGTTAATAGGTAAAACAAAATGTTTAAAAGCTTTGATATTTATTGAAAAGAGAACAGGAATGAGTGGATAGAAACAAACCTCCAGAATTGGCAAAAATAAAAAAGGCAAATGGGCAAATAGTATGGGAACTCTGTTAAAAATCATGTTAAATGTGAGTATGTGAACTATACTCATGGATACACTAAATGCAAGTGCACTGAAAACTCTCTTTTGAAGGCAGAGATTGTTGGTTTGGGTAAAAATCAGTCCAACCTACACTATCTACTGGAAACACACTTTTACTATCAAGTAAAAATACAATGAAAGAAACAAAAACAAACCAGAAGCACACTGATCAACACCAAAATTTAAAGAAATATATTTCCAAGTTTATATTCCTATCCAATAAAAATGATAAATTTCATTGATCTTTTAAATACAAATCTTTATTCATTCATTCAAAGCCCATAGTCATTCAAGGAGAGAAATCTCTGGGGTAATTACACATGAGGAAAAAGACAAACAGCAGAAATCACCCCACAAAGTGGAGCAAAGATATAAGACTTTGTGTTATAGGTTTTTGGTTTTTTGTTTGTTTGTTTTATTTTGTTTGGGGGTGACACCTGGCAGTGCTCCAGACTTACTCCTGGTTCTGAACTTAGAAATTACTCGTTGTGGGCTGGGGAGGGCATTTAGGATGTCGAGGATTAAAATTGGGTTAACTGTGTGCAAGAGAAATGTTCTATCTGCTATTCTATCTATTGCTCCAGCCCTGAGAAATAGAATTTTAAAATAATTACTTAGTTCAGAAAATATTGATAAATGTGAACCAAAGGAAAGAATATACAATGAAATTCACTAAAATAGTAATTAATAAAGATACAAAAATAACTGAAATTGGGAATTCCATAAAAGGGTTTCATAGCAATTCCTTTTACAGAACAAGCCAGGATTAGTGAAGGGCAAATTAACTGAAAATATTTAGGAAAAAAAGTGCAGAAATGAAACTAAGAAGAAAAGAAAGCAGATGTGCACCATGCAAATTAATTTTTTTCCAAAACTCAGTAAGAAGCAAGTACTTATCCTCCAGGCATATGTACATTGTTGACTTTGCAACATTGGCCCTTATTTAATAGCAGGTGGGTTATATTTTAGTGGGGTGGCTGGATCAAACTGAAGAAGAAATTTTGAATAGGTAGGATTATTTGGCCTCAAAGCCATGTAGCATTATAAATATTAACATCTATCCTTGCCCTTCTCAGGGCCCTTGAGGGGAATGAAAGTGTCCAAGAGGACACACAAAGGCACTTAATTGGATCAAACAAGGAGCCTGGAGACATTTAGATAGCTTTTTTTTAACATCCTTCCCCAGAGCTTCAGATCTTGGCCTACAGTTTCCAGGATGGTAGGATGCTTGTAGCGATACTGAACACAGAATTGGCCCAATAGGGGCCGGGAGGTGGCGCAAGAGGTAAGGTGCCTGCCTTGCCTGCGCTAGCCTTGGACGGACCGCGGTTCGATCCCCCGGTGTCCCATATGGTCCCCCAAGCCAGGAGCGACTTCTGAGTGCATAGCCAGGAGTAACCCCTGAGTGTTACCGGGTGTGGCCCAAAAACCAAAAAAAAAAAAAAAAAAGAATTGGCCCAATAGAAAGATAATTCTATTGAACTGTTCTGCCAATGCTTACTGTTCCTCTGAACAATTTCTGGAAAGGAAGCTTCCATATCCCTTTTTTTCCTTCCTGTCTTTTCCCCAGAAGAAGCTAATTTGAACCCCTGGTAACTAGATTCAGAGTAGAAGACAAGGGTCTGGGCTGTTGACAGAATAGCTTTCACTGGCTAAAGCAGGAAAACATCAGGATAATAGTCTTCATTCTCATTCTCATCATCACCTTCTGTGAAATATGGTGGTCTGAGATATCCTCTGACTTAGCAACATGCTGGTGAATCAGCCATGAAGTTAGTGATGGTTGGAGAACTTTTTGGTAGAATATCAGACTAATACATCATGAAGCTCCTGCTTATTCATTAAATGGGGGAAAGGTTGTACAGTCCATCTCTCCTCAAGGAAATCTGTGCTTTTGTAAAAAATAAAAAAATAAATTAAAAAGACAATAAGACTCTGGATAAATGTTCATTATTTCAAAGAAAAGAAAGATAGAAGGTTGAAAGAGGGAAGAGAAGATAAGAGAGTGGGAGGGAGGAAGGAAGAAATTGACCTCTAATCTTTAGCTCTCTAAGTTCACTGTAAATACGGGATATAAGAGACCATGATAAGGAGCTATATTAATTCAAGTCTATGTCAAAAATTCCAAAGACTAACAATTATATTTCTTATGTAAAAAGTGCGAGTAGATATTACAGGGTTTAAAGCCTGGCTTTGCTATAGCCACGCTAGATTCAATTCCTAGCACAGAATGTGATGCCCATACGATGGCCTGGAATGACGCCTAAACACAAAACCAGGAGTTATCCCTAAGCACATTAGGGTATAATCCAACCTTTTCTCCAAAATTGCCAATAAAGATAGAAAGAATATAAATGGAATATAATAGATTCAGAAAGAATATCAATAGACTTGTCAACTAAATATAATACATGCACCATGTTTGGATCACGATTTGAAATGTCAACTTGGAAAGAGACACCTTTTATGTAATAGAGAAGAAAAAATATGGTTTTAACTATAGATAACATTAAGAAATTATATATTTTGGGGCCGGAGTGGTGGCACAGAGTGGTAAAGCATCTGCCTTGCCAGCGCTAGCCTAGGACAGACCTCGGTTCAATCCCTCGGCGTCCCAGATGGTCCCCCAGCCAGGAGCGATTTCTGAGCGCATAGTCAAAAGTAACCCTACAGTGTCACTGGATGTTGCAGGAAAAAAAAAGAAATCATGTATTTTGTTTGGTTTCATTATTTTCTTACATTTAGATTTTGTTGTATGTTATTATAGTTATTAACACTCATGGTTGTTTTATTTCAAACAAGATTAATGTTGATAGATGAAACAATCGGTCTTCCTAGAATTCATTTTGAATATTCTAGAAATATATGTGGGAAAGTTTCTATAAGATAAGAAATGGCAAAGGAGAGGAGATATGGGATGCATGCTGGGAACAGGGGTGGAGGAAGAACATTTGGTGGTGGGAATGCCCCTGATTCAATGTCACTATGTACGTCAAATACTACTGTGAATGATTTGTAATCCACTTTGGTCAAAATAAAAATTATCAATAAAGAGCACATGTATATAAAAAGAAATGGCAAAACATAAACTGTTGCTAAAAAGGTGTTAGTATGTGAATCCATTTTGTTCAATTAGAAAATTAACTGACTACATGGAAATGTGCATGCTCTAAAGTGAAAAAGAATAAGTGGCATGGACCAGAGTGACATCATACCAAGTGAGGCTTTTGCCTTACATGTGACAAACCCAGGTTGGATTCTCTGGCATCCTAGATGGTCTCCTGTGCACTGCCAGGGAGTTATTTCTGAATACAGAGCCAGGAGTTACCCCTGAACATCACCCAGTGTGGTCCAAAAATAAAATAAAACCAAACACACACAGAGAATAAGTGGCAGATTTATATATAGAAAATTTTTCTTTTCTGGATTCCTTGTTTTGGGGTGCACCTGATCTTGGTTTCCATCTTTAGGTTGTGGACTGAACAGGTAGGTCCCTTTCTATAATTACAGCTCTTCACTCTTTTGTCCATAACTTTATCTACCTACAGCTGGGTTATCACAAGGGAACAGAGGAATATTTGGTCTCATTTTTTGACCTTAGTTCCAAACTCCATTCTACAACACAATTAGCCCCAAATCCTTTCCTTAAAAAAATAAATCTCATTCTTGGTTTCCAACTTACTTTGGGTTTTTGTTGATTATACATGATCAGCAGAGTTCACAAGGGCAAATAGAAATTGGCTTTTAACACATAGTTTTGAGAGTATTTTAAGAAGAGAACTGAATAAAGGGAAGCTTTTTTTAAGGATAAGGAAAAATTCTTCTTGTCTCTGTACTGAGTCAATGACCCAGGGTAACAAAAATCTTAAAAAATTTTTTTTTTGAGAAAGTGATGTTACTTATAAGAGCAAACAAAAAAAAGAACAAGGTGAAAGAAACTAATAATGCTTGAGAAATAAAGTATTGTTCTGTAATTTGGTGGGAAGAATGAGAAAAATGAAGTGCTAGATATATACAACAATCATGGAGATGTTTGACTTTGGTTAACTTTGGTTAACAAAGAAGCAGAAGGGGTAGAGAGAAGAGGGGTAGAGAGGAAGATTTGTGGCTAGTGCTAGAATAATCACAGCGTGGGATAAAGGTTAATGTGATTACACTTTGTGATGGTACTTGAACTAGTCTAGAACTTCAAAGCCAAGGACAAAGAGAGTTGTCAACTTCCAGGTTCAGGTGGAACTTTGGATCCTATTCCATAGCAGCATAGATGGGAATGTGAGAAATCCTAGAACTAGCTTGTTCCAAATGCTCTACAAAGGCCAAGAAGAAGATGGATCAGAAGCAAGTAGACAATGATTCCTGACATATAGTCACACTTATACCAGGACTGAGGCTTTCTTCTATCTACCATCAATCTGTCTTGCAAAGATGATCTAGATCATTTTCACATAGGTGGTTGTCAGAAGTGAACAACCTGAAAATCATGAGGAGTTTCTATGGTAATATTTCCTCTGTTTAAATCCTCTCTCCCAACCTTATTCTCTAATTAATTCTTAAATTTATTTCTGCTCTCTAAATAGGGAGTACATAAACTTCATGTAAATAGAACAGTGATAAAGCTGCATTTTCACTGGAAAACATTACCAGCATAGTCAGTGATTTTTAAATTAGTTTATTAATTGTATCAACACATTTACTAGGCTTTTAAATATCCAGACTAGGCATTTTCTCAAATATTTACACTTTGTGATAATTAAGCACACATGTAATTTAAAAATAGCTTTAGCTGTTACAATAGATACCATGCCTTTATGAGTTACAAAAGAAAAAGCTATTTAAAGAGGACTAGTATTTCTTGGGAGATTTTCCCACAGAAATCAAAACAATGTTAGATGATTTTAATCCCCAAGATATTATGGGGATGTTTAAAAAGTCTATGTGTTTTATCCTTGCATAAATGTGACTCTTCTTTCTCATGACACATTGATATTACTACTGTAACTTGATAATTTTATAAGCCCGATAATAGCCTCTCAAATAATATACAACAATAAAAACATAATATTTCAACTATCCTATAGGTATTAATTTTAGAGTATTTGCTTTTTATGTCTTTGGATTATTGTAAAGTGAACTCTTTCCCCAATACCCTTTTACCTGAGCTTTCCTTTGAGATGTTAATCTTATCTGGATGATGAGACCCACCCACACCTGTGATAGGGCATGCTTTTTTAAATAAAAAAATAAAAAAGGTCTGGCTGAGGAAAGCCAGGGAGAAGCAGCAAAAGACAGAGTTCATAAACGAAAAACGTAAGTTAGGTAGACATGGTGCAGAGGCTCCATATGGCAGAGACAGGGACATGGAAGAAAAGCAAGTTGACTCCCATGAAACTTTAACTGACTTCTTGTGAAAGAAATAAACACAATTTAAACACAGTTTAATCATCTCAAAATTTATAGAAAAGATTTAAATATAAATATAAGGAAAGACAATTGGAAAAAAGTCACAACTAATGCCTTAGAGAGTCTGGCATCACATCCACTCTGTAGGAGGGAGGTTAGCTCTGCCACTAACTTACTGAAACATCAAGGGCAAAAGTATGGAACTTTAACATTCATAATAATTTGGTACAATTACTATTATACGTCTTCAAGATGGTCTTGAGTTCAAATGGTTCTAATTCTTTTTTGACACACCTGTCATGCTTAGGGATGATATTCCTCACTCTGTACTTGGAAATTACCCCTAAAGATGCTCGGGAAATCATATAGGATACCAAGAATCAAACCCTAGTAACTGTATGCCAGGCAAGTGCATGTCTATACTAGCTACCTGCTGTACTAACTTCAGCCTGTGCAATTCTATATTTTAATCATTTTTCTGGTAGGTACTCCATTCCTATATCTACTCAAGAAAGGATTCAAATATGTGAATTGCATAGAGCACCAGCTCATTTTGCAACTTTGGTACATAATTACTTTAATATACAACATTTAGTTAGTGTTCCATTGTGAGAGGTACCTGAGACTTCTCAGAAGTCATAGGGAAAGGCCAGCTGACCCTTCTTCTTGACTGCACACATCTCCCATGTCAAGGATTGTTGAAGTAGCTCATCTTCTTTGCTGGCTCTAAGTTCCCACTTGCTTTACATCTTACCATTGAACAGACGGCCTGCTGGAAGTTGTCACCAACTATCACATACAGTAACAGGTTGCCAAAGGTGTTCAGGGCAGCTAATGGTCTAGAAACAATGTAAGCTTCATGGATCTGATTCTCCATGGAGCAGCTGATGGAGAGCAGCCGAGATTCAATCCGAATGACCCTCAAGATATGGAAGGGTAAAAAACAGATGTAAAACACCAGGAGGAGGAGGATGGTGAGCCTTCGAGCTTTCTGTTTAAGGCAGCTATGAGGCTGAGGACCTTGTGTTAGGGTGTAGATAATCATTGCGTAGCAAAGGGTGACTATGATCAGTGGGAAGCAGAAGGTGATGGTGGTCAAAATCAGGTTGTACCACTTGATCGTGAGGAGGTCATTTGAGCTAGTGAGGTCAAGGCAGGCAGATCTATTGGTCCTGGTGGTGGATGTGATCAGGAAGGTCATGGGAATGACGGCCACCAGCGAAATGACCCACACCATAACACAGGCCACCACTGCCCATTGTGTTTTGTGAATGGAGAAGCAGGCCATGGGGTGAATGATCACAAAATAACGGAAGATGCTGAAACAGGTGAGAAAGAGAATGCTGCTGTAGAGGTTGAAGTGAAAGCCGAAGCGGATGAACTTGCACATGAACTCCCCAAAGATCCAGTTTTCACCACCCGCATAGTAGTGAATTAGGAAAGGGAGGCTGGTCAGATAGAGCAAGTCTGTGCAGGCCAGGTTCAGCAGGATGATGGTGCTATTTTTCCAGGGCCTCATTCTGAAAACATAGGTAGAAATGGCCACTGCATTCCCAGGAAAGCCCACCAGGAAGATGAGGCTGTAAATCAGCGGGAGGTAGTGACTCTTGAGCGGGATTTTTTCATCAGTGCAGTTTCGAGAAGTAGCCGCATCATCGGGGAAATCAGAGGCATTCACCAAATCTACGAGTGGCTCATTCATGGCTGTCTCCTTTCATCTTGCAAACCAACAAGAGTGTTCCGGTGGAAATGGGAATCGACTGAGAGCTACGTCTGTAAAAGGAAAATAGAAAACATCAATGAGAAAGTAATGAAAACAATGATCTATTCTGAAATGAAAACTGCTTTCACTTCATCTAAATTTACTACTTCTTTCTCTTTAATCTCCAAAGACACACTTTTGGGAGAAAAAAAATGGATTTCTTAAAAGAAAATGTAAAAGGACTGTGGGGCATGTTACTAAAGATAGCTAGCCATAATGTGAAAGTGAAGTTTCCATGAGAAAGATCATGGAGTATTAAGCAGGTTTGGGAGAAGCTATTGGAAAATCATCCAGCCAAGTTACTCTTTGGCAAACTGTGGGATATCAGAGTTAATATCAACAAGAACCACCATTAATCACACTCAAGGCATTTTACCATTGTGTTACCTTGAAACTTGGTAAAAACACTGCCAAGGACTTTTTGTTATGTCTGTTTTACAGAATCAATCAGGAGCGAGGAAGAAAATGGAGCTGCTTCCTGGAAATGGATCTGGTAGAAAAGTCAAGACCCAAATGTGTATTTGTCTGAAATGAAAGTTATTCTCTTATAAGAGGCTGAGAGTTAGTATAGAGGGGAAAATTACTTTGATCATAGTTAACACAGGTTTGATCCCCAGCATCCCATATGGTCATCCATGCACTCTTAGGAGAAATTCCTTAGTGCATGGTCCCAAGTAACCCCTGAGCATTGCTGGGTGTAGACCCAAAATCTAACAAACTAAATCTACGATGTGCTGCTTCTTAAGCAAAATTATTCTTAAAAATTTATCTAGGGCAAATGGCTAGATGATAACCCCAAAAACTTCAATCAGACAGATGATTCAGTAGCACCCTTGCATTCTTTGTAACACTCTAGTAAATGGACAAGTAGCACAAAAGAGCATTTAGGAGAGTCTTCATAATCCCTTACTTAATTAACTGGTCCTAGTACTATGCTAAATTGCTCCCCACATAGGAAGTTCCTTTTCCTTGCTCCTCTTCTTTTCGATAAAGTTTTCTACTTTTAATGCTGATTCTGAGCATCGTAATTTCAAGAATGAAACAATTGCAGAACCTGGGAATCATGATCCAACACATAGACCTACCACCCCCAATCCTGCATTCTCACAACATCCTCATCAGGCAAATTTATGTTGCCAGGTGAGCACCACAATTAAATGTGTGAACTATACAATCAAAAGTGTCTCCTTGAATAATAAATACATCGAAGTAATGTTAAAGGGAACAGACTTAGAGGAAAAAAACAGCAAAAACCAAAAGAATTTCAAAAAAATGAATAAAACAGGAAGAAAAAGGACATGGGCATGTTGAACCCAGGGAAATATTAAAATGCTGATTTCATGCATTTCATGTAACAGTTATAGGTACAGACAATTTTATTTTTAAATTTCAACTCTTCCAGTCTTCCTTAAATGTCAATATCATTTGTGCATCTAGAGTGAAGGAGAGGAAGACAAAACCATCTTAAGTAAAGTTAGGAGCTTGGACCACAAATCCTGACCTTGACTTTAATTTTCACCACTAACAAGTTGAATGTTCCTAACAAACTGTGTGCTGCACTTCTCCCAGGCTGGGAGAGGCACATGTGTCATGTCCTTCTTGGTGTTCTTCGGTGTTTTCTAAAGTTTTAATAGTAAATTTGTGCAATGAAAAAAAAAAAAACCTCGGAGAGTGTGTAAAATAAAAACTGCTTACAATTAACTTATTATTCTGATGTCCATATATGTAGATAATGCAGCCACTTACACTTCTGGAGTGCCCACTGTGTATTAATTAGGCACTCTGCCAGGACCTGAGATGCAAAATGAATAACATACACAGATGTATAAGCACTATCTTCATCTGCTAGAGAAGACGGGTATCAAAGTAATTTTACCAAACATAACCCTACCACATGGAACTGTCAGTGTTTTCCAAGAGCGTTAAAGAAAGAGGAAAAAAGACAACAAAGAACACTTAGAACACTACTGGGTATATACTAAGTGCTCAATAAATTTTAGGTGTTTGCTAATCACCTCTGTAACTCCGAGTTACAACTCTGTATGTCCTTTGAAATTTGTATGATAGAGGCCTATTGAGATCACAAAGAACATTCTGAGGAAATACTTAGCTAGCTGTTATTTTTGGAGAGAGGATGTACCGAGGAAGACCATTTTAGAAAGAACACTTAAGCTGAAACTAGTAAGAAGCAGTGAAAGGCATTCCACATAAAGGGGCGAGCAGATTTTCACAATCTAAGGGAGTGCGAACTAGCCTAGTATGGTTGTTTCATTAGGAGACAGTGGGAGAGAAGGCTAGAAGAGATACCTAAAAATAAAAAACAAAATTGTGTCTCCATTGAACAATATACTATTACTAAGGGGTTTATTTAAGTTTTATATATATATGTATATTATATATATATATATATTCATACACACATATTTATTTTCTCCCCACAACATTCAATGAGGTGCTTCTGTGATGATGCCATAAACATGAGGAAACTGACATACAATAAGGCAGTACCTTGGTCAAGGTCACAAGACTAGAAGATCAAGCAAAATCCATTCAAGGGTGATCTGGGCTTTTTCTCTAAGTCTAAGGAAGCCAGATGGGAAGAAAAAGCTGAAGCTCCAAAGAAATAAGTTAGTTAGTTTGACCTAAGCCCGAAGAGCTTAATTTAGACCTGCCTTGTGCGATCAGGACCAGAAGAGTACATGACTAGACCTATCACTTTCAGTATACAGAGGAAGAAAGTGGTACATGCTCATAAATTTGCTTGTCAGGGTAGCAGGATAAATGCTGTATCTGCTTTCCACTCATCCTGCAGCTAAAGTTCACACCCCTAAGCTTTTTGGCAGCCTTGTGCAGAGAGGTATGTTTCAGACTCATCTAATGTCATAAACCCACATCTAATTTCATAAACCCAGAATCAGTATATTCTTGCCATGGATTGACCCTGGCTTGACCCTGAATGCACTCATCAACTCTCTCTCTGTGCTCTTGTCTTATGTTTTTTTTGGTAGGATTGAAGAATAAGTAGCCCAGTGGTGTAAGATTTGCTATAGGGCAGCTATGAAAAGCCAGAATGTCAGGGAGAAGCTGGAAACCATATATTACAGATCAAAAGTTAAGGCTTCTCTTTGTAGCTTAATTGATACAGAAACACAAGGAAATGAAAGCTGGGCTCAGCATCATGGGTCTCTGAAACCACAGAACCACTTTGATAGCAGTTCCATGGTCTTATACCACAGGTACTGGAGGAGTTACAGGCCACCAAAGAAGACAAGAGGCCACTAGCTTGCTAATGTGGATTCTGGTGCAAAAACATAAAGATTGTTTGAGTAACACCCAAATCTTCTTCCAGATATTTCCTTGTCATTAACTGCACATAGACAAGTGAGTGAAGGCAGGGTAAGAGAGTTCATGTCTAGGATACCTTTCTAACAATGTCTTGAAAGCAGAATCATAAAGTCATGTCAGACCCATGGGCTATCCAGAAGGTTCTTAGTAAACATTTGCTGAATACACAAAAATGTCATGAGTGAGATTAGCAAAATGAAAGTGCAGGAGGAGAAGCAAAAGCCAAAACATCTTTTGTTTGTTTCTTGAATGTCTTTGAAGTTAAGATAAGATTTGAAATTACCCTGGCCATAGTCATTGCCGATAAATTTCTATCATTGCTTGGTCAACCCCAACCGTGTTATGGGATCATTTTAAACATTAATTATACCAGGAAAGGTTGTAAGTAGAAACAACCATTTTATTGTTTTGGATAAACAGTTCCACTTAAACCTTAAGGAAAACTGAGGAATTATAAAGAAGGGAGAGGAGAGGTTCAAGAAATTTAACTCCAAACTTCTGTCCAATATTTAAAAAGGCAGCCAGAATCTAGATGTATTGTGAGTAAAATAGAACAAGGAGGTTGATTATTTCCTCCATCATCCCAAACCACTGGATTCTGTGCTACTCCCATCCCACCCTCACGTCCAAAAAAATTCCTCAGAGCTGAAGTACTTTATAGAATAATGAGGTGTAGTCCCAAGACTACTAGGGTACAGAACAACTAGAACCAGAACCTCTTTATAAAGGAATAATCACATCACCTCAAGCTTCCACATAGAAACTTGAAATACACATGAAGTCATGGCAAAATAGGAAAGTAAGATCACATTTAAAAAAAAAACTGCCTTTTAGCTTATTTATTTTATCCCCCTCTGGAGCTGAGAAGAGCTCATGATCATTTGAAGTCAGCTGCCAGCTAGCCAAGTTTGGGGAACACACATTTTTGAGGACCACATTCCTAAATCCTATGCACATTACCCATTAACATTCTAAGATTCTGTAGCAATAGAAGGCAAGATCCTAAATCTCTTCTATTAAGGGGATAGCACAGACTATTTTGCATCCAGAGAGTCTTCTTGCCCATTGAATTAGAAGAAAACAGAAAGAGGAATGGAGATTTTTTCATTTTGTATTAAATTCTTCAGCCAACCATTCCACCACCTCCCCTGAGGCACCTTTCCTCTCTGCTACTACCTTAGGTTTTCCTAATATTGCTCAAGTGCAAAGTCAACACCCATATCTCACTCTTTTTACAAATTCCCAATGGAATAGAAGTGGTGATAAATTTAGAATTTGGTGTGTCCTCTCCCACCCTGCAATTGTGGATCAAGAGGAAATTCATCCATAGACTTTTCATTTGTAAAGCTGCATCTTGTTTCCTTCCCTGCTTATTTGTCAATTTCTCAACTTCTCAATCTTAGATAACAGGTATTTTCTTCATGCAGATGCATCTGTGTGGGTGGAGAATTGTATCATTGAAGCACACACATCCCCTAAGGAATATCTCTCCCCCAACCAGAATCTGCAGCTCGGATAAGATGGTCACTATTAGAACTGGACAGACTGAGGTCTGGAAACAGAGCAATAGTACAGGGTATAGCAGATAGGGTATTTTCCTTTAATGTAACTAACCTGAGTTCTGTCTCCAGCATTTCATATGTTCAACCAGAACTGTCAGGAGCAATTCTGAAGCACAGAACCAGAAGTAGCCACTAAGTGTCAACTAACCCAAACAAACAAACACACAAAAATAATAAAATTGGCCAGATGAACCTCAAACTGATTTTTAGTTCATTGATCTTTGAGGAACAACCAACAAAATCCATGACATTTCAGAAACAAAGCACCTATCCATGGTCATAAAAGTGTTTCAACATACATTTACATGCATTCCAGGAACTTTAGCAACCTATTCTAATAAAGTGGCCAAATCCATAGCATTGAAATCAAAACAAAGTCAGAAAACAAATACCCTCACCTTAAATAATATGGGGTTTTTTGTAGGCTTGCTGGTGGGGAGTGGGCTAGCAACAGACCTCAGAGAGAAACTATTTGCTTCTAAATTGACTCCAAAGTCCCCTTCCATGGCATCCCTTCACAATCTCAGTGTCTTGAAGGGAAGAGGAAATTCTCTAGCCTCCCAAACCCTGGCAATTTTTCTTTCATGCACTTCACCCACATCGAGGATTAGACTGCCCTGATGTCCTAATAGAAGTCAGGTACCCTGTTTTCCTAATCCTTCTGTCTTTCTATCAAAAGTCAATAGGAGACTTGAAGCGCTTTATGGCTATAGACCAAGATGCCCTGTACCCCCAGTCCAGGGTGATTCAGATTACCCCTTCACTCCATTCCCTCCAGTCTATGGGGGTTCTACTCACCTGGCACCTGGATTCCACCGACTGGTCAGTTCCTCTGCACAGCGGGACAAAAACAGGAACCTAGACAGAGCACAGCCCTAACCAGCCCTCCCCAGCCAGCACCTGTATAGGTTTAGTCCTGCCCTGGCAGACAGGGTTTGGGGGTGGGGGAACTCTCACTTTTAAGCAGTCTGGTGGAAGTCGGGCTTTTCAGGTCCTGCGGTAATTGGACACTGTACTTTTTCTCCACTGGGTTTGGTACAGAGCTCCCAAGAGAAATATTAGCAGGGAGCAAGCAGGAGGGAGGATTTTGTTCTAAGAAGGTTGGTGGCCCAGGTCTGGCTGCATAAATCTTTCCTTCCTGTCACATTTCTAGGCTTTTATTTAGTGTAATAGCAGCAGAATCCTCAGCCCTTGAATCAGGGGCATCTACTCAAATGCCTTTTCACTGGATTCTATTAGAGGTTGTTCCATATGTGCACCTCAGAAGCAACAGTTAAACTAGTTCCTTGCATGGCCCATGAAGGACAGAATGGAGGGTTCATTTCCACTCTTTATCACAGAAAGGCCAATGAGAAGACTGTGAAACATTGGCTCACAGCAGGGATATGGCCGATTTTCACCTGCAGTGCTAGGGGTAGAAATGGAGGTGAAAGGGCTCGCTAATTCACCTTTTGTGGGAATGTCATTCACTTAGGCCCTCCTGGAAAATAGGATGGAAATTTCTCCAGTAAAGAAAGATAGAATTTCCATAGGGCCAAGCAATTTAAATCCTGCTATCTATCCTAATATATTATGTATATATGTATATATATATATGTATGTGTTTTTCTTGCAATTTTTTATGACTTTATAATTATCTTTATTTAAAAACCATGATTACAAATATGATTATAGTTGTATGATTACAGTCATGTAAAGAACACCCCCACCTTCACCAGCGCAACATTCCCACTACTAATTTCCCAAATGCCCTCCTCCCCCCCCCACACCTGTACTCGAGACAGGCTTTCCACTTCCCTCATTCATTCACATTGTTATGATAGTTTTCAGTGTAGTCATATCCCCAATGCACTCCTCATTCTATGTGATGAGCTTCATGTCATGAGCTGCACATATCAGACCTCATCTCTCTTGTCTCTGAGATACTGTTAAAAATGTCTTTCATTTTTCTTAAAACCCATAAATGAGTGAAACCATTCTGTGTCTTTCTCTCTCCCTCTGACTTACTTCACTCAGCATAATAGATTCCATATACATCCATGTATAGGAAAATTTCATGACTTCATCTCTCCTGATGGCTGCATAGTATTCCATTGTGTATATGTACCACAGTTTCTTTAGCCACTCATCTGTTAAAGGGCATCTTGGTTGTTTCCAGAGTCTGGCTATTGTAAATAGTGCTGCAATAAATATAGGTGTAAGGAAGGGATTTTTGTATTGTATTTTTGTGTTCCTCGGGTATATTCCTAGGAGTGGTATAGCTGGATCGTATGGAAGCTCAATTTCCAGTTTGTGAAGGAATCTCCATATTGCTTTTTATAAAGGTTGTACTAGACGGCATTCCCACCAGCAGTGAAAAAGAGTTCCTTTCTCTCCACATACTCAGCACTGCTTGTTTTCCTTTTTGGTGATGTGTGCCAATCTCAGTGGCGTGAGGTGGTAACTCATAGTAGTTTTGATTTGCATCTTCCCGACGATTAGTGATGTTGAGCATCTTTTCATATGCCTTTTGGCCATTTGCCTTTCTTCTTTTTCAAAGTGTTCATTTTTTCTCACCATTTTTTGGTGTTAGATGTTTTTTTTCTTGTATAGTTCTGTCAGTACATTGTAAATTTTGGATATTAGTCCTTTTTCTGATGAGTATTGGGTAAATTATTTCTCCCACTCAGTGGGTGGCCTTTGTATTCTGGGCACTATCTCATTTGAGATGCAGAAGTTTCTCAGCTTAATATAGTCCCATCTGTTTATCTCTGCTTCCACTTGTTTGGAGAGTGCTGTCTCCTCCTTAAAGATGCCTTTAGTCTCAATGTGCTGGAGTGTTTCACCTACATGTTGTTCTATATACCTTATAGTTTCAGATCTGATATCAAGGTCTTTAATCCATTCTGATTTTACCTTTGTACATGGTGTTAGCTGGGGGTCTGAGTTCGCTTTTTTGCAAGTGGCTAACCAGTTGTGCCAACACCACTTGTTGAATAGGCTTTCCTTGCTCCATTTAGGATTTCTTGCTCCTTTATTAAAAACAAGGTGGTTATATGTCTGAGGAACGTTCTCTGAGTACTCCAGCCTATTCCACTGATATGAGAGTTTGTTTTTATTCCAATATCATGCTGTTTTTATAACTATTGCTTTGTAATACAGCTTAAAATTGGGGAAAGTAATGCCTCCCATATTCCTTTTCCCAAGGAGTGCTTTAGCTATTCGAGGTTGTTTATTGTTCCAAATGAATTTCAGAAGTGTTTGATCCACTTCTTTGAAGAATGTCATGGGTATCTTTAGAGGAATTGCGTTAAATCTGTACAATGTTTTTGGAAGTATTGCCATTTTAATGATGTTGATCCTGCCAATCCATAAGCAGGGTATGTGTTTCCATTTCCACTTGTCCTCTCTTATATCTTGGAGCAGTGTTTTATAGTTTTCTTTGTATAGATCTTTCACATCTTTAGTCAGGTTGACTCCAAGATATTTGAGTTTGAGTGGCACTAATGTGAATAGGATTTTTCTCTTAATGTCAACTTCTTTCCTGTCATTATTAGTGTATAAAAAGGCCATTGATTTTTGTGTGTTAATTTTGTAGCCTGCCACTTTGCTATATGAATCTATTATTTCTAGAAGCTTTTTGGTAGAGTCTTTAGGGTTTTCTAAGTAGAGTATCATGTCATCTGCAAACAGTGAGAGCTTGACTTCTTCCTTTCCTATCTGGATTCCCTTGATATCTTTTTCTTGCCTAATCGCTATAGCAAGTACTTCCAGTACTGTGTTGAATAGGAGTGGTGAGAGAGGACAGCCTTGTCTTGTACCAGAATTTAGAAGAAAGGCTTTTAGTTTTTCTCCATTGAGGATAATATTTGCCTCTGGCTTGTGATAGATGGCCTTAACTATATTGAGAAAGGTTCCTTTTATTCCTATCTTACTGAAAGTTTTCATCAAGAATGGGTGTTGAACCTTATAAAATGCTTTTTCTGCGTCTATTGATATGACCATGTAATTTTTATTTTTCTTGTTGTTTATGTTGTGTATTATGTTGATAGATTTACGGATGTTAAACCAGCCTTGCATTCCTGGGATGAAACCTACTTGATCAAAGTGAATGATCTTCTAAATGAGTCACTGAATCCTGTTCTTCAGGATTTTGTTGAGGATCTTTGCATCTGTGCTCATTAGGGATATTGGTCTGTAATTTTCTTTTTTGGCAGCATCTCTATCTGGTTTTGGTATTAAGGTGATGTTGGCTTCATAAAAGCTATTTGGAAGTGTTCCTGTTTTTTCGATTTCATAAAAGAGACTGGCCAGGATTGGTAGTAGTTCCGCTTAAAAGGTTTGAAAGAATTCATTCGTGAATCCATCAGGGCCTGGGCTTTTGTTTTTGGGCAAATTTTTATTATGGTTTTAATTTCCTCAATAGTGATGGATATTTAAATATGCTACATCTTCTTTATTCAACCGTGGAAGGTTATATGAGTACAAAAATTTATCCATTTCATCCAGGTTCTCATATTTAGTAGTGTAGAGTTTCTCAAAGTATTCTCTGAATACCCTTTGAATCTCTGCAGTATCTGTGGTGAACTCCCCCTTTTCATTTCTAATACGTGTTATCAAGTTTCTCACTCTCTTTTGCTTTGTGAGTTTTGCCAATGGTCTATCAATCTTGTTTATTTTTTCAAAGAACCAACTTCTGCTTTCGTTGATCTTTCGGATTGGGGGGGAGGTTCCATTTCATTGATTTCTGCTCACAGCTTTGTTATTTCCTTCTGTCTCCCTATTTTTAGTTTCTTTTGTTGATTATTTTCTAATTCTATAAGCTGCATCATTAAGCTATTCATGTATGCTTCTTCTTCTTTCCTGATGTGTGCTTGCAAAGCTGTAAGTTTTCCTCTCTGTACCGCTTTTGCTGTATCCCATAGGTTCTGATAGTTTGTGTTTTCATTGTCGTTTGTTTCCAGGAAATTTTTGATTTCTTCTTTGATTTCATCTCGGACCCACTGGTTGTTCAGTAGTAGACTGTTTAATTTCCAGGTGTTAAATGTTTTCTTCTGTGTCCCTTTGTAGTTCACATCTAACTTCAGAGCCTGTGGTCAGCAAAGGTAGCCTGCAAATTTTCTACCTTCTTGATTTTATGGAGGTATGTTTTATGTGCCAGCATGTGGTCTATCCTGGAGAATGACCCGTGTATGTTGGAAAAGAATGTATATTCAGGTTTCTGAGGATGGAGTGTCCTATATATATCTACTAGGCCTCTTTCTTCCATTTCTCTTTTCAGGCATAGTATATTTTTGTTGGGTTTCAATTTGGTTGACCTATCAAGTGTTGACAAGCCTGTGTTGAGGTCTCTCACAATTATTGTGTTATTATTAATATCCTTTTTCAGATTTATCAACAATTGTATTAAATACTTTGCTGGTCCCTCATTGGGTGTGTATATGTTTAGGAGAGTGATTTCTTCCTGCTGTACATATCCCTTGATTAGTACATAATATCCATCTTTGTCCCTTACAACTTTTCTGAGTATAAAGTTTGTGTCATCTGATATTAGAATGGCCACCCCCGCTTTTTTAAGGGTGTTGTTTGCTTGAATGATTTTCCTCCAATCTTTGATTTTGAGTCTATGTTTATTCTAACTATTCAGGTGTGTTTCTTATAGGCAGCAGAAGGTTGGGTTCAGTTTTTTGATCCATTTCACCACTCGGTGCCTCTTACTGGGTGCATTTAGTTCATTGACATTGAGAGAAATAATTGTCATGGGATTTATTGCCATCTTTGTGTAGAAGTTTGGTGTGTTTTTTGTTCTGTCTTGTCTTTAGAATCGATCTTTCAGTTTTTCTTTTAAGGCTGGTTTTGAGCTGTTGTTTATCTGTGAAGCCATGTATACTTCCTTCAAACCTGAAAGTGAATTTTGCTAGGTGCACTATTCTTGGCAAAGCATTTATTTCATTGGGTTTTGTCACCACCACTGCCCTCTGGCCTTGAGTGTTTCTGGTGACAGGTCTGCTGTAAATTTCAAGGATGTTCCCTGAAATGTAATTTCCCTTTTTGATCTTGCTGCTTGCAGTATTGTATCTCTATCTGTGGGATTCATCATTGTGACTAGGATGTGTCTTGGGGTGTTTCTCCTGGGGTCTTTTTTAACTGGTACTCTTCGGGCATGCAGGATTTGGTCACATGTTTCATTTAGCTCTGGTAGTTTCTCTGTGATGATGTTCTTGACTGTAGATTCTTCCTGGAGATTTTCTTCTTGGGTCTCTGAGACTCCAATGATTCTAAAGTTGTTTCTTTTGAGCTTATCAAAGACTTCTATTTTCATCTGCTCATATTCTTTGAGTAATTTTTTCATTGTCTGATCATTTGATTTAAGGCTTTTTTCCAATCTCTTCTGCTGTGTAAAGTTGTTATGCATCGCATCTTCCAGCACACTAATTCTATCCTCAGCTGTTTTTAACCTGTTGGAAATCTCATCCATTATGTTCTTCAATTCGTCTACTGGGGTTTTCAGACCTGTTATTTGACCTGATATTTCAGTTTGGAGTTTTCTGATTTCTATCTTCATATTCTCTTGATTTTATTAGTGTTCTGATCTATACTTTCTTTGAGTTCTGTGAGCATCCTCCATATTTCTTCTCTAAACTCCATTTCTGAAAGACTGCTTAGGTGGTTGGCCATTGTTGGGTCATCAGAGTTTCCATCTTTGTTCTCTATGGCTGATGTTGGTCTGCATAGTTTCCCTATTGTCACACTTATGCTGTGGGTTTTTCTACGTGTTGTGGTGGTATTCATTGGCTAGGTGGAGTGCATGGCCATGCCACACTCCTATGCTTCGACCCCTTATAGGTGGGCTTAAGGGGGCCAGCAGAGTCAGCTTTATTCGCAACTCCAGCCCGGAAAGATTCACCTCAGACGAGGCAAGCCATCAGGGGATGAATGCTAGAGAAGATCAAAGTTCCCAGGTTGAAGCAAGCTGGGGGAAGCCCCAAAATGTCTGCTGAACCTAAGGGGCCCAGCAGAGTCTGTATTATCTACAACTCCGACCCAAAAAGACACACCCCAGCTGAGGCACACCCTCAGAGGATTAATGCTGGAGAAGATCAAAGTTCCCAGGTTGAAGCAAGCTGGGAAGCCCCAAAATGTCTGCTGAGCCTAAGGGACCCAGCAGTCAGTTTTATCCGCAACTCTGGCCCGGAAAGACTCACCTCAGCCGAGGCAAGCCATCAGAGGATGAATGCCAGAGAAGATCAAAGTTCCCGGGTTTAAGCAAGCCAGGGGAAGCCCCAAAATGTCTGCTGAGCTTAAGGGGCCCAGCAGAGTCTGTCTTATTCACAACTCCAGCCTCTTGCAGTTTTTTTGTTTTTGTTTTTGTTTTTTGAGAAAATGGAAGAAGATATATTATTATGAGGATTTAATCCTATATATGAAATTGTACATTATTCAAGTATAGACTCTAGAAGGCATACAGTACAGCAAGCAGGACAAGAGCCTTCTTTTTTATTAATATCTTTTTTGTTTGATTTTGTTTTTTGGGGGGGTCACACCCAGCAGCGCTCAGGAATTACTCCTGGCTCTATCCTCAGAAATTGCCCCTGGCAGGCTCGGGGAGCATATGCGATGTCATGATTCAAACCACTGACCTTCTGTATGCAAGGCAAAAGCACTACCTCCATGCTATCTCTCTGGCCCCTAGTAATATCTTTATTTAAACAATTTGATTACAAATATGATTGTAGTTGGGTATTGCCAAAAATATGTACATTACCAAAAGGGGAAAGCCTTATTCTGCAATGGTGGGCCACAGAATGTGCCTTCTGCCTCTCCAGGTAGATGGGTTTTCAGGGAGTCAATTTATGATCTTGCCATGCAGGGTGGTAGGAGTAGAACTAGGAAATCAGGTACCGCAGAGTCAGGCAAGAGGAGTTCCCCTGTGCCTAGTGATTGGGACAAGAGAGCTAAAGATAACTAATGGTATTGCAGCTTGGATATTGGTTGGGGTGAAATAGATGCTCCAAGAGAAACATGTAGCTAGAACTCTACTGTACTGCAAAGCAGGGACTAATGAATGTTTAAAGACTGGGGAAACTTTTCCACAAAGAGCAGCAGAGTACAGTTAACACATTATTACAATGAGAGTTGGAAATGATCACTCAGGACAAGACTAGGTGCTGAAGGGTATAAAGTGATATGCATGATACCCTTGATCTCTTCTGTAGCAATATTGTGTACCACAGTGCCTAAAAGAAATGAAAGGGAGAAAATAGAAAATGTCTTCCACAGAGGCAGGCAGAGAGAGGAGGTAGGGAGAAGGAAAGGAGGAAAACTGGGGACATTAGTGGCAGAAATTGTGCACTGGTGAAGGGTATTGGTCATTTTGTGACTGACAGTCAATTTTTAAAAACTTTGTAACTGTGGAAAAAAACCTAACTGTACTATGAACAACTTTGTAACCAGGGTGTTTAAATAAAGTCATTTAAAAAAAGAATTTTGGAAAAATATAAAAGCAAAATCATCGAATCTTTTTAGGCATTAGAGTAAAATTTATTCTCTAATTGTACTATTTTTATTCTTAACAATATTGTTTACTTATATTTATAGTGCAAAATTAAATTATAGTTTAGGTCCTATAGTGTAATACTGCTAAATTAATATTGATGTACAGAAGCCAGAGCCATAGTACAGTGGGTAGGGTACTTGCTTTGCATGCAGCTGATCCCCAGCATCACAGATGCTCCTCTGAGCACAGAGCCTATAGGAAGCCCACTGCCCAGGTATGGCCCCCAGAAACAACCCAAAAAAAGCATTATTGATGTACAAGGGTTTTGTTACCCTTTCTACCAAAGTGCCCATAACCTTCTATTATTGTCCAATTTTACCATTTTATTAGGGCCAAACCTGGGTGCTCTGGAGGTCGTGAGGTGACAGAGGTGGAGCTCATAGGTTCCTCCACTTGAAGCATCTGCTCTATCACTTGATTCCCCATTTCTAGTCCAATTTCACTAATGATTCTTTTAAGTCATCATCAACAAGTTATTCTGTTCCAACCATCTACATATTTTTGAACACAGTTGCTTTTAGATTATCCTCACAGCAAGAAGCACTGAAAAAATGAAGAGAAACACAACTGTTTCTGCCTCCAGGAACCCATGTCCTCAGGAAAAATAAACAACTAATTTTGAAATGATTTAGGTTTGTCAATGATAGCTAAGGATGCTGTTGGCATAATTCCAAGTGTGTGGAGGTGAGGAGCAACAGAGCAAATACAGAAATAAAAAAAAAATTGACCTTGGGCCCAGATATATAGTACAGAGGGTAAGGCCCTAGTCTTGCACTCTGCTGAATAGAGTTAAAATCATGTCCCATATGGTCCCCTGAGCATCACCAGGAATAATTCCTTGGTACAAAGCCAGGAGTAATCCCTGAGCATCACTGGGTGTGGTTTAAAAAGAAATAAACAAAACAAAGCAAAATGACCCAGTCTTTCGATTGTCTTTTGTCCTATGGTTTTCTGATAAAAAGGGAAATCAGCTAAAGAGAACACTTGAAAATTGGCTTTAGGGCCCAGTAAATAGCATAATGTGATGGAACATAAACTGTGCCTTCTGGAGGCCTTTATTTGATCCCTGGTAAAGCAGGATCCTGCCAAGAATTCTTAGATATAGTTTTAAACAAGCAAGAACTCCAGTCTATTGAGCCCCAGAATTTCAGACATGTTAGGGATATTTAAACATATCCAATCTTAGAGGTCAAAAATAGAATATCAATTAGGTGTGATAGTACCTCAAAAGATCTTTAAAAGATCTAAGAGGTAGCTAAAGTGGTAGGACCCAAGTCAAGCATGTGTGAGACCTCAAATTTGTTCCTGTCTTGCCCCCAAGTACCATTGAATGAGACACCTGTAACATCTAACTACCATGGAGTATGACTAAAAATTTTAGAAAAAGAATTAGCTGTGACTCAGAAATTCCACTTCTGTGTATATATACACCCCAAAGAATCCAAATTGAATTTAAGGAAGTATTTCTAAGTAAAATAGTTTTACTGAGGGGAGATACTTACTCCAAGAGGAATTATAATTATCCAGAGAGAGAGAGAGAAAGAAGAAAGGCCAAATATAAAAGAAAGGCCTGGCATAGGAATATCACTGGTGACCCCAGTCTACAGTGCTGTAAAAGAGAAACTATGCACCCATAATTGGTGGGCATAATGCTATGGGCAACCCCATAGCATAGGAGGCGCTTCAAAGAACCGTGTACACCCCACTGATAACAGCATCTTTTATGATATCAGAAAGATAAAGATCACCCAAGTGCCCTAAAAACATAAAAGGATAAGTAGATTGCGGCAAGAAAATGCAACTCTGATTCTACCTGAAAAAAAAAAAAAAGAAAAGAAAACTCACCAGGTTACAGTCTGATGAAACTCGGGGCCATTATGTTAAGTGAAGTAAGTTAGTCTTCAAAGAACCAACACTGTGATTCTACTGATCTGAGATACTTGGAGCGCTAGTACTTAAAAAAAACCAAGAAGAAGAGTTTCCTTGGCTGGGAGTGGACAATACTGGAGAGTGTCTGGTACGGTTGGGGTTTCAATGATGCAAGATGATGGAAATGGTGGACCCCATCATGGAGGTCATGGTAACACAACATTGTAAAAGTACTTGATATCTCTCAATTGTACACTCAGAAGTAATGAAGCTAGAAATCTCTGTGTTATGTGTATAGTAAGACACTATTTAAAACTTTGCTTGAGATCTGTTCAACAAACAAGATCTCAAATTCCAGAGGTCTGACTGAGACAACCGCAACTGAACGGGTCTTCCGGAAGCATAACGAAAGACTTTATCCCAGGCTCCATCCTAGGAGCAACATAATGACCAAGACCACCAACTACAGAAGATGGATTAAAACGACACTGAAGAAGCATAACTGCTAGAACCACAAAGAAAGACTTCATAAGCTCCATTCCTTGTGCTGCACAGCCACCAAGATCTCTAGATACAGAGGTCTAATTTTACCATCCAAGACAAAGCAGGAGTCTTCCATACACCATGAAAGCAACAAGAGGAGAGTAAATGATCATGCAAGGAGTCTATAGTTAATCCCATGACAGTATACTTTAGGGGTGGAAAAACCCTATATCTCTTAGGCCAAGGGAATTTCCTCTACAATATCCCCAATAGTTACTGTGCCTATGCAGGGGGAAAAGAAAAGGAGAAAAAAAAAAGCACAAAACAATCATTTTCCACATATTTATTTATCGATTGATCAATTTTTTGACGTCTTTATTTTGGTGTAGAGATTGAAGTTGATGTTTCCAACATTATTTTATTTTATGTTATCTTATCTTTTTCTTTTTGCACTCGAGCATGATTTGATTTCATAACCGAGACTATTGTGTGGTGATCATCTTTATTGCTGTAGTGCTCACTGGTTATTTAATTTGATATTTCTTTCTGTATTGTTGTGGTATTTTAATTACCTTTTTCACATCCTCTCTCAAACTGAGGTTGAAAGCCTCTAGAGGGACTCTCCCTATTTTCAGCGTATTTGACTTTTTTTTCTCTTATTTTATAACCCAATCTATTGCTTTTACTTCCTTCAAACAAAACCACATACCTCGATTTATCTAGCTCTGCCTCTTAAATAGAGAAGAAACAAGGGAGGGTTCCAGGACCAAACAAATATATGATCACTAATAGAAAGCCAGACAAAGAAGGGTCCACCTACTCTAGCAGCCCAGGGGGGTGATGGTGGGGTACATAGGTTTTAGAAAGGGAACAGGGATGGGGGGAGGACACATTTGGTGATAGATAATCCCCTGATTCAATGTTAATATGTACCTAAAATACTACTGTGAAAGATATGTGAGCCATTATGAAAAAATTTGTGTTTTAATCAGAAAAAAACCATTACTTATTATATATTAAATTTAATTTAAATTAAAAAAACTTTGATTGAAAAATCCAGTTCTGTATTCTAACTTAAAGGTGGGTACCTTAGTTAGAGTGGTCCAGGGAGATATTAAACAATTCATGTCCCAACTTTTCCACTTATTGCTTAGTTGTTGCTAGAAGTGAAGACTGGAAGGGCTGAGGGTGTCATATCAGAAAAGAAAATAATTGGGGCCCGAGAGATGGCATAGTGGTATAGCATTTGCCTTGCATGCAGCTGACCCAGGATGGACCTGGGTTCAATCCCCCAGAGTCCCGTATGGTCCTTCAAGCCAGGAGCAATTTCTGAGTGCATAGCCAGGAGTAACCCCTGAGTGTCACCTGGTGTGGCCCCCAGAAAAAAGATCTAGAATCCAACACTCTCTATATATATCAACTAGATGATTTTCTAGTTTTCTCTCTTTCTAAAAATATTTTACTAATGGAGTTGGAGTGGTGGTGCAAGCTGTAAGGCATCCTGCCTTGCCCTCACTAGCCTAGGATGAAACTGAAGTTTGATCCCCCGGCCTCCCATATGGTCCCTCAAACCAGAAGCGATTTCTGAGCCTATAGCCAGGAGTAACCCCTGCGCATCACCCGATGTGGCCAAAAAACCAAAAAAAGAAAACATTTTACTAGTGACCTATAAATATTGCTTCTTACTACAATTCACAAGCCTTGCCTATAAAGTACTCATATATGGGGAAAAGTAAAATAAAAAGCAAAACACTTGACACTATAGATCTCAGGCATGCTCTCTCTAAAGAAAATGATAAAATGCATGTATCTTTAAACAATTTGCCTTAGAAAACAAAGTCACTACTTTTGACGCTTTTGAGAACTTGGGAGTTGGTGCTTAACTTTGTTAAAGGTCAAATTCGACTTCCATTTAAAATTGGTTTCTTGCCCAGATTCAGAAATGCTCTTTCTTTGTTAACATAAGCTGCTGTCCAACAGAACAGGATCCCAGGCCTGGGATTCACAGCTACTTAATTGTACAGAACAGCTGCCACCTGCCATGCTTGCAGTTACTCCTCTGCAGCCGAGGCTGGACTTATCTTTGCAATAATCCTGAGACTCAAATTCTCTCTAATTAGGAAGCATTGGGGCCTCTAATTCTCCTTCTTCCTCCAAATCCTAAAAATACAGCACTGAAGGCAGATTTACATATTTTCCAAAGAGTCATGAACTCTTGAGTTGGGGTGGGGATAAAGGGCTTTGAGATCTTCACAAGAGTCAACCAAGAAAGGAATGAATCATGGGTGAGCATGTGGACCATTTTAGTTATTTCCTAAATGTTAAATGAAGCTGTTTCTAGTTCTGGTATTTTGATGAGAGCTGACCTTAACATTCCTGACTATCCAAATTAGCAATGTGTGAATGCTCTAAGATGCTGCCATTTGGTCCTACTTGGATGGAATTGTGAGGTGTCGTGTTAAGTAAAGTGAGTCAGAAAGAAAAGATAAATAGCAGCTATCTCTCATATGTGGAGTATGAAGAAAGAAGAAAAGGGAATAGACAATCCCCCCAATGAAAACAAGTACTGAAACAAGATAGACAGAACTGGAAAGCGAGTGGAGGATGAAGGGGGAAATTTGGATGAGGAATCTTGGGATAATGGAGAGGCATCTTAGAACACTGGTGGAGAAATTGCATAATAGCCCTGTAATTGTAAAATGACCATCTGGATTCTATTGTAAACTGTAATACCTCAATTTAGAAAAAAAAATAGAAAATCCACTAAAATTTTTGTTTGCTTGACTTTTGGGCCACTCCTGGTAGTACTCCAGGCTTACTCTTGACTCTGCCCTCCTGGCTAACTCCTGTAAGAACTCAGACCATATGTGGAACCAGGGACAAAACCCCAGTTATCCATGTTCAAAGTAAGTGCCCTAGCTGTACAACTGCCACTGTGGCCCAGATTAATAGGAAAGTGAAGAAGAAAGTTGGAGAAATCTGGGGGGAGGGAATTGAAAATAAAAAAATGAGGTTACTGGCCATTGCCTGGTGGTACCCTCCTCCAAAAAGAAAAGAAAAAAAAGCAAAAGGTGAGAGTAAACAGATAAAACTGACTTTGTTTCTTAAGGTATGCACATGTATAAACTGCCTCTATTGCTATGGAGCTTTAAAAAAGTCCAAATCTCATGTAGAGGCCTTTGAAGAGCAAGGCTCAAGAGTCTGTATATTTACATCTTAGCCCAGAAAATGCTCTAAATTCAGAGTACTTCCTGAATAAAGAGACCAGATGAGAATATCAATGGGACATTTCAGTGGAAAGAAGCAGGTTGCATGAAAGCAAGTCACACAAAGATGAGGTAAGCTCCAGTTTCAAGAGCAGAGGAGGCAGGTCACATGACAACCAGGACAGAAGATGAAAAACTCTAACATGAAAACAAAGCAAACCAGGAAATCCAGGTCTAGAAAAGAAGCAATAAAACCCAACACCAGCTTGAATACTGAGAACCAATGCCCAATCAGGGGTTGAGGATGAACACTAATGCTCCTAAGAGGTGAAATATATGAATATGCTCTGAAATATACCCAAAACAGAGAAAGGTGGACTACTGTCATGAAAAATTTTGCAAAAAATTACATATTTAAAACAAAGGCAGCACACATGAGAGTTTGACCTCAGTATTTTTTAGACTCTGCAAATCAGTCTCTTAAAAGTTTTTTAGGCAGACTTGTCAATTAATACAGAAAAATTTGCAGAAATTAAGAATTGAAGGAAAAGTTCCAGTAATAGCATGAGACTAAAGGCATCTTTTTTTTTTTTTATTTTTAGGCCACACCCAGTGACACTCAGGGGTTACTCCTGGCTATTTGCTCAGAAGTCGCTCCTGGCTTGGGGGACCATATGGGACACCAGGGATCGAACCGCGGTCCTTCTAAGGATAGCGCAGGCAAGGCAGGCGCCTTACCTCTAGCGCCACCGCCCGGCACCCTAAAGGCATCTTTAAGGAGGAAACAGCACTCTCGAAGCAGATGGAATCACAGATAAACAGATTGGAATATATTAAGCTGAGAAGCTTCTGCACCTCAAAGGAAATAGTGCCCAGAACAAGAGACACCCTCTGAGTGGGAGAAACTATTCACCCAATACCCATCAGATAAGGGGCTAATCTCCAAAATATACAAGGCATGGACAGACTTTACAAGAAAAAGACATCTAACCCCAACAAAAAATGGCGAGAAGAAATTAACAGACTCTTTGACAAAGAAGAAATACAAATGGCCAAAAGGCACATGAAAAAATGCTCCTCATCACTAATCATCAGGGAGATGCAAATCAAAACAGCTATGAGGTACCATCACATGCCACAGAGACTGGCGCACTTCACAAAGAATCAGAACAAGCAGTGCTGTTGGGGATGTGGAGAGAAAAAAACTGTATTCACTGCTGGTGGAAATTCTATCTAGTCCAACTTTTATGAAAAGCTATATGGAGATTCCTCCAAAACCTGGAAATTTAGCTCCCATATGATCCAGCTATACCACTCCTAGGGATATACTCCAGGAACACAAAAATACAATACAAAAATCCCTTCCTCACTCCTATATTCATTGCAGTGTTATTTACAATAGCCAGACTCTGGAAACAACCAAGATGCCCTTCATCAGATGAATGGCTAAAGAAACTGTGGTACATATACACAATGGAATATTATGCATCCATCAGGAGAGATGAACTCATAAAATTTTCCTGTACGTGGATATATATGGAGTCTATTATGCTGAGTGAAAGAAGTAAGAGGTAGACACAAAATAATCTCACTAAATGATAGCTTTTAAGAAAAATAAAAGACATTTTTGCAATAATTCTCAGAGACAAAAGAGAGGAGGGCTGGAAGGTCCAGGTCATGACATACAGCTCACCACAAAGAATAGTGAGTGCAGTTAGAGAAATAACTACATTTATAACTATCATAACAATGTGAATGAATGAGGAAAGAAGAAAGCCTGTCTAGAGTACAGGCGGAAGTAGGGAGGAGGGATAGTTGGAACATGGGTGATGGGAATGTTGCACTGGTGAAGGGGGGTATTCTTTACTTGACTGAAACCCAACTACAGTCATATTTGTAATCAAGGTATTTAAATAAATATATTAATAAAAAAAGAAGAAAAATGGCATGAGGTTTGCTTTTCCTCGATTTTTAATAAAACAGTGGATAAATTAATAAAACAGTGGTTGGATAAATTCTAAAAATGAAGTATGTATACATTATGCAGAGGTTAAATCTTTTCTCCCGTCTTGCCTCTGGAGAAGGAGCCATGAATCATAAACACTTCAGTCCACAAGAAAAATCCCATAAGAAAAAAAAGGAAAATTTTGCCAACAATCTCAAGGGTACTAGAAATTTAGTCCTTCTTTATTGCCTGATTTTTTTTAAATGAGAACTCAGACATGCCTGGGGAAACCCTAAGCAGAAGAAAACAGATAAACCCTCATCTGTTCTCCAAACCAGGCACTGTAGACTGATAAATGTGTGTTGTTTAAAGACACTAAAAGAATAGAATTTTTTTATGTAGCAAGCATTGACTGATATTGGTGAGGAACCCTCTCTCATAATACAATAATTGGGGAGAAGTGTTTGATCAAGGAAGTGTGATAAAAAAGGCCTCAAATGTGTTTAGACCTTACTATTCACTAGTTTTTCTTGTAGTTATCAAGGTTTTAATTAGTGCAAGTATTTTATCTTATATTATACTGCATATAGCATGTGATATATGATATATAATATATCATATAAAATACAATGTATTTCATTATGGATTGTAAGTAAAAAGAGATGCAGGGAAATAACCTAAAAGAAGACACCAAATGTGTTGCTGCACTGAAGAATTTAAGATTTATATTGAATAGAATATGTATTCCATATACTAATATTATATACAATATAATATATTTATATTATAAAATTTGTATTATTTCTATATCCTTAATGCATTATTTACTTTGGTTTCCATCTCCTGGTGTTTAATTTTGATGTATTCCCTTGATTTATTTTTTGAACATTGGAAAATATACAAAGAAATTGAATCACATGGTTTCTTTGGCAGTGTGGGGAGGGGGGTAGAATGTGTACCAGAGCCACACTTGGAGGAGCTCAGGGCTTACTCCTGGTACTGTGCTCAGTGATGTCTTCTGGCAGTGTTTGGGGAACCCTATGTAGTGTCAGGCAACAAGCTGGAGCTGATGACATGCAGAGAAAACTGCCATCCCTAGACTATGTCTCCAACCTCATGTGGATTCTTGAAAGAGGAAAAGCAGAATTATGGGCCAAGTCTTTGCCCACAGGTCATGCAACATGTTCCTCTTTAGCTCATGAAAGAATCAATGCCATCACCTACACATACACACACACACACACACACACACACACACACACACACACCTTCACCAATAAAGCTACCTCACCATTCTCTCCTTTGCTGAGGTCACCATAATATCACTTATGTCTTTTGTGAGTCCCAAAGACATTTCTAAGAACCAACACCAGATGGTCACATGTGAAGCACATAGAAGAATATTGTACCAGCAGTGCTCTGGATTTCTGTATCCTCCCTGTTCAAGACAATGTATGAACAGCTCATTAATCATACTTAGAATGAATGGACATTCACATATTCAACTTCTACAGTGCAGAAGTAAAACATGTTTACATGTTCTATTCAAGTTGCTGATTAATTAATGCTGATTGCATTAAATTCATAGAGCATTGCAAAATAAATTGGCACCAAAGATCTCTTTCCTTTCCTAACCCTGCTAGGATTTCTCCTCAAATGTCATCTGGCCTCACTAATCTGTTAAAATTTGTTACCCTAACCTGCTAGTATCTTTGTCACTTTTCTTTTGTGCATTAAATGATATCATCTTATTTTTTTTTGTCATGCTTCTGCATTGGAACCAAAGTGTCTTAGAAACACACATAACTGCCTCTGTAATTTCTTTATTATGGCACTTTCAATTTCTTCCTTTTGACCTTTTGGTATTACTTTTGTGATTAATTTTTCTCCAGGGCTCTGTTTATACAACAGACCACTGGACTAACCTATCAACCTTTGAAAAATCAAAGTTGAAATCTGACTTGAGTAAGAAACCCAAAATAGTTTCCAGCTCGCTGGGACTTTATGAACAATAAGCCAGAGAAGTTCATCTCCATGATGGACAGGCTGTGCATACGGGGAGTGGGTATAAATGGGGAGACTGAAATGCATCACGATACTATTAGGAATGCATCATGATTTGTCTTAGATTGGCTTGTCTTGGGTCACAAGTGGAAAAGAATCAAGGCACCATAGTTTAATTATAGCAGATATTTCTTCTTCTCTTCAACAATTCACAGAGCATCCTCAGAAAGTTTTTCTTTATGGTGTGTGCATTGGTGTCTGATTAATAGTTGATATGGTTAAATCATTTCTTGCTCCTCCCTCCTTAATTATTTGATCAAATTGCTATGTAATTAAATTGAAGTTTCCCCTCCTCCTTAATTGTGAAATAAAAATTAATTATTGTTTCATCTTACTTCAATCCCAATTATGAGTTTAATGCTTCTCAGATTGTTGTACATGTGACTGGCTGTCACTGAAGAGACAAAAGGGAATCCATCCTTTGGGAATCGAGGACTCACCCCTCTCTGTTCCCTTTTCAAAGGTGGCTAATTCCCAGCCTTTGCAATATTGAGCATACTAAGATTCTGAGGTTCAGATGCCATCTGAATCTTTCTAGCTGACCTTTTGTTTCTATTTTTTTTTGACTGGAAGCAATCAGGTTCCCCCAAATTTCAAAGAGGTATTTTTGGCATTTTCTCTGTATATGTATATTTTATTATAGATTCACTTGAAACATAATGCCTATTGTTTTCAAACTTGGTTTCTTTAGTCTGTAGTTGGTAGGTAGGAGAAAAGAAGGGACTGCAACAGTGGTTAAGATGGAAGTGAGGCTGGAAAACTCTCCACCTAAAAAGCAACTTGCAAACCAATTATGATGAAATAACAGATTCAGAAAAAAACTGTTTTATCTTCCCTGTAAATAGTGGCAACAGTCACTAGCTCCAGATATGCACAAGCACTTGGGCAATGTTCTCTCCTGATCTGATTATTGCCTGGAGTGGCCACTTAGTTTAGTATTTTTTAACCAGAAGCCTGTGCACTTATTTAAGCTCTAAGCAGGGCCAGCCATAAAATTTGCAAAACCTATTACAAAATAAAAATGTGGGGCTGCTTGTTTGAAAAGCACAAAGAAAAAGACATTCTTCCTAAAGAGAAGCAAGATAGATTTTATTGAACAAAATGTACCTATAAACATGTGAAGAGATAAAAGAAGTAGAATAGTGTTCAAGGGAGAACACAGAATTGAAAGAACAAGTTAAAAAATATCTCTGAAGGCATTAAATGTGAAATTCTCTTTTGACTGAAAGTTTTTCCTCAATTTGTGATGATAATGGCTATTTTTAAAAATATGCTTTCATGCTCTCCTAAGAAAATAATATTTCACATTTCAAATGATTGCTATGAAATTTACCATTCATCTTTATAAGGTGCAATGCCAGATTTAAATATAACTCTAAGAATACCTAATTCCTATGAAGTACACTCAATGTTACACAAGCCTATTTTAATGCTTATATATGTAGGTGTATTAGGTAGAAAACCTGCACAAAGCTTACTCGGTGGGTATTAGTTTTTGTTTTTTACACACACACACACACACACACACACACACACACACACGTTCAATTAGTTTACTGATGAGTAAGAAAAATGCTCTCCCTGCTGTGCCATTGCTCTGGTCTGCATTTAAAGCATACATCTCCCACCTTAAAGTGCCAGGGAGTACTCAAGATAACCCCGCAGTACCTTCAGGGATTATATCTGGAAATGTGCGAGGTCCATCTGGAGCCAGGAATTGAAAGCAGGTCAGTCACATACTAAATAGAACCCTAACCATTTCAAGATCACATAGTTGAAGAGAAAATGGCAGATCCAAAATCCGAAACTTTTGAGGTTTAATTTCAACCCAATGTCACCTTGACACCATATTATCTTCTCCTAAAAGCTTTAAACTTATTTAATACATACAATACTTAAGTTAGTATAACTATGAACAAAACCTATAGGGTAATAGGGTAATCCTTTTAAAGATCCTGTATTAGTATCTTCCCTTGAGAATACTACTTTTAGCTTTCAGATAAGCCATAGTACTGGCTCCAAAATAAAATCTAAGACTTAATGTGTCTCCTCTGCGAAAACTCTCAAAATCTGTCAATCTAGAACCGGAGAGATACATGGAGGTATGGTGTTTGCCTTGCATGCAGAAGGATGGTGGTTCAAATCCTGGCATCCCATAAGGTTCCCCGTGCCTACCAGGAGTGATTTCTAGGTGTAGGGCCAGGTGTAACCACTGAGCTCTGCCGGGTGAGACCCAAAAACCAAAAAAAAAAAAAAAAAAATCTGTCTATCTAACTGAAACATTTTTATAAAGACTTTTACTCAAGACTAAAAGTTCTAACATCTGTAGGAGAAAAAATAAATATGGAGCTGCTTATGACCAGGGGCATGATCATAACTAGTACTGCTACTCTGTCACTGTATACCCCTACTCAAAAATATTCATCTATTTTTATGGAAAGCAATATTGGCCCCATGTGTAATGAGTAGACTTTAATCATATTTGGGGCTTTCTAGATAAGAAAGCTATTTCAGATTTAAAAAGAAAAAACAATTTGAAGATCACAATGATGACACAATTTAAAAACAACAAAATAGGGGCCAGAGCGGTGGCTCAAGGAGTAAGGCATCTGCCTTGAGCACTCTAGCCTAGGACAGATAGTGGTTCGATCCCCTGGCATCTCATATGGTCCCCCAACCCAGGAGTGATTTCTGAATGCATAGCCAGGTGTAACCCCTGAGAGTCACCAGGTGTGGTCCAAAAACCAAAAAATAAATAAATAAAAATAACAAAATAATAAGAATATGCTTTGTGATAAAGTTGTTTAAGAGCAAAATGTCACAAATCTATGAACCCTCACACATAGCTACTTCAAATATTTTTGGAGAACTCACTAGTTATGAAATGTCACTTGGGTCTTTTGGGTCCTCATTCCAAAAATAATAGAATTGTAATATCCTGATTCTAGAACTAACTTTTCTGATGACTATCTTGTGTTTATTTCGACATTGCCTTTCCAAACCTTGCTAAATTAAACCTAGTGACAAAGTTCTAAGGACTGAAGCTAGTCATACTGAATGAAACATTATAGGTTTCCTCTTGGCATTAGAAACTGAACATTTTTCTAAATGATTTTTAGGTGAATTAGTCTTGATTTTCATTCAGTGTTTGAGTATTTAAAAGTGGTTTATTTCATCTTATTCCCAATACACTTTGTTATTGACTATCAACCTAGAAGAGTGGAAATTGACAGTGATACCATTAGTCATTGGAGAGATATGGTATTCGTCTTGGGTTCTGGCTGAATGCTCACTCAAAGCATACAACTGATGGCACCATTAAAAATTAGAATAGTTCAGAGCATTTTTATGCGACTTTCTAAGAAAGATGGAGCAAGTAGACCTTTGACACCAAGTTAGTAATTTGCCCAAAGAGCAACAGATGGCCAGGTAATGTCAAAGTCTTTTCCATTTACAATTAGTGATGCCAGCTGAGGTTTCCAAGCTTATCTAGCATAAGAATAAGTTGGTTCTAAGGCTAGCCCATTAAGAATCGAAGAAGGATTCACCCAGTTCTAAGGTGACCAGACACCAGTACCTTCTGGAAATTCTGATGGAGAAAGATTTATTCACCAAGGTTTGTCTTCTTTATTGACTCTAAGCCTATGTTTGTTCAGCACTTTTTCTCTATATCTAGTTCAGAATCTGGTACAGTAGCAAACCAACAAGTTGTAGCCATTATTATATAAGATGCATTCCTTTACTCATCAAGTTCTGAGTTCTGACTTGATGAAGCTTCCTTAGAACCCAGCAACAGCACTGTAAAGTCCCAAATACATTAACAAAACTTTGAAGACACTTCTCATGCTGATCCTCTTTTGGGGGTCAATTCTTTGCATTCTAAAAATAAAATTTTAGGTATACTTTAAACCTGGATAAATCTTTGTGTGGCTTTCTTCAAGTTGTTTTCTTAAACAAATATCCAGATTGTCTTCCAGAAAGAACCCCAATTTGTTGTCAACACTTTTCCTCTCATTTTAGAATTTAGTTTGTTAACATTTAAAAAGTAAGTTAATTAGATTCACTAATGGCCTATAGCTTTATGGGAAATAGGTAGTGTACCCAGTATTTAAAAGTCCATAAAATTTTTTAACTCAGACAAGTTAAAGGCAGTAGAAGGCATTAAATACTTCAAGGATCTTAGCTGCTTGGTGTTCTTTTATTTTGGTGCTGTGGCTGTTTGTTACAGAACATTCTGTTCTCTTTCAATTGTTCTATTTTCCTCCAGAAGTTCAGTTGATTAGTAGTGATGCTGAAAATATTAAGGAGATATGTTAATTCAGGCATTGGCGACAGTTGTTTCAAATGTGATCCTTTAGCTGGAAGAATTTGTAGGGGTTACAAATATGCTGTCTTCTATATCCAATGTACAGACACTTTAAATTGTCAAGAGAGTTGAAATTTTATTGTACAGCTATTTCCCCCAAGGAAGAGTAGCCCTGCCATAAATTTCCTCAGTAAAATGGCAATTTATACCATGTTTCCAATGTATATTGAAAATGTTAAGCATTAGTATTATCATAGAGGTCCCAAGAATACTCACTGGCAAAAACTGATATGGAAGACATATAAAAGTCAGATTCTGACAAAGAATTTGTAAATGTAGAGCCAACTTCTATGGAGAAATAAATTCAGATTGTATTAGTACTTCATCAAAACAACTATTAGCTATACAAATTATAGACAAAAACAAGAGCCACAACTTTGGGAGGTTATTAGTGACAGAAATGCAGGTTGATTTGGAAAGGATGACAAGACAAATGAAAGAAATTATCAAGTAGTTTTTACAATTTATAGTGAATGGCCTGAGGGTTTGATACTCAGTACCTAGAATAACTAAAATGCTAATTAAAAATTTGACATCTTCCTGTACTGCAAAAATAGCTTTTTATGGGCCAGTCAGATTTAAGGCATGTGGCCAAATTGGTTAAATACTTGTCACCACATATAACCCCTAACATCATAAAGAGTAATCCCTGAGTACAGAACAGAGCCAGCAATAAATCATGAGCACTGCAAGGTGTGGCCCAAGAGTCCATCATCATAATCATTATCATATAATAATAATAATATAATAATAATAACAATAAATATATTTTAAGACAAATAAAGCAACTGAAAACAGGGTAGCATTTTGATAGAGAGCTGGGGAAAAGGGTGCTGGGAAGCTTTAAAAAATACTCTATATATTGGGGCCAGAGAGATAGAGTGGAGGTAAGGCATTTGCCTTTCATGCAGAAGGTCATTGGTTTGAATCCTGGTATCCTATATGGTCCCCTGAGCCTGCCAGGAGCGATTTCTGAACCTGGAGCCAGAATAATATCCAAAATAATAAAATAAAACAAAATACATACTCTATATAAATTTTGCTATACCTAAGCTCTTAATGACTGCTGAGTGACACATAGATAAGAATCAAAGCCTCTTGGAGTAAGAAATGGCTGACTGTGGGGATTGCCAGGTAGAATGCTGATTGCTCTACCTGCAGAGTCTCCGCCCTGCTCTGCTTCTTCTGAGGAAACTGGGGACCTGAAGGGAGCCCTGTCCTGTGCTTCTCTGTCTTTTCTGAATCCTTGAAGTTCTCCTCAGAGCCCTGGGAAGCTAACTCCCCCAAAACTGCATTCTGAAGCTACCCAGAGAGCGAGTGAGTGAGTGAGTAAGAAATAGCTGATTGTGGGGATTGCTAGGTGGAGTGCTGATTGCTCTACCTAAGGAGTCTCCACCCTGCTGTGCTTCTTCTGAGGAAACTGAGGACCTGTAGGGAGCCCTATCCTGTGCTTCTCTGTCTTTTCTGAATCCTTGAAGTTCTCCTCCAAGCCCTGGGAATCAAACCCCCAAAAAACTGCATTCTGAAGCTACCCAAACGAGTGAGTAAGAAATGGCTGACTTTATAAGCCCAGAAAGGGGAAGCCACTGAACTCTGCTGGAACTCAGATGCCAGCACCCCTATCTACCTGTCTTCTGTGCTGTGCTCCATTTTCGGCCTGATTTCATCCTGTTTGTGGCTCATCTGCGCAAACTGCTTGCCTCCCCTGGAGCATTCCCTGGAGGTGAGTTTACAGCCCAGAAAGGGGAAGCCGCTGAACTCTGCTGGAACTCAGATGCTAGCACCCCTATCTGCCTGTCTTCTGTGCTGTGCTCCATTTTCGGCCTGATCTTATCCTGTGTGTGGCTCATCTGAGGATGGCTCGCCTTCCCTGGAGCCTTCCCTGTAGGTGATTTTACAAGGCCAGAAAGGGTGGAGCCAGAAAAGCATGGCCGCTCCACTTCGCTTCCCAGCAGTGCACATTATTTAGCCAATGAATACAACCACAACACGTAGAAAAACCCACAAAACAAGTGTGACAATGGGGAAACAATGCAGGCCAGCACCAGACATGGAAAATGACGATGGCAACTCTGATGACTTGAACATGACCAACCAACTAGTCAGTCTCTCAGATAAGGAGTTTAGAGTTGCAATATGGAAGATGTTCAAAGAACTCAAAGAAAGTATAGAAGAGAACACTAATAAGAATCAAGAGAATATGAAGATAGAAATCAGAAAACTCCAAACTGAAATTTCAGAACAAATAACAGGTCTGAAAAAACTCAGTAGATGATGCTATATTAAACCACTATTAATAGCAGCTGAGGATAGAATTAGTACACTGGAAGATGAGATAAATAACAATTCCATACAGCAGAAGAAATTGGAAAAAGGCCTTAAAGCAAATGATCAAACAATGGAAAAATTACTCAGAGAATGGGAACAGATGAAAATAGAAGTCTATGATAAGCTCAACAGAAACAACTTAAAAATCATTGGAGTCCCAGAGACCCAGGAAGAAAATCTTCAGGAAGAATCAATGGTCAAAAACATCGTTAAAGAGAAACTACCACAGCTAATGAAAACAATCCTGCATGCCCGAAGAGTACCAACTAAAAGAGACCCCAGAAAAAGCACCCCAAGACACATCCTAGTCACAATGACAAATCCCACAGATAGACACAGAATTCTGAAAATAGCAAGATTGAAAAGAGAAATTACATTCAAGGGAACATCCTTGAGATTTACAGCAGACCTGTCACCAGAAACATTCAAAGCCAGAAGGCAGTGGTGGGACATAGTGACAAAACTCAATGAAATAAGTGCTTTGCATAGAATACTGCACCCAGCAAAACTCACTTTCAGGTTTGAAGGAACAATACATAGTTTCACAGACAAACAACAGCTCAGAAACTTTACAGACTCAAAACCATTCTTAAAAGAAAAACTGAATGGCCTACTTTAAGACAAGACTGACCAACAGACATACCAAACTTCTATATAAAGATGGCACTGACTCGCAGGACAATTCTTTCTCTCAATGTCAATGGGCTAAATGCACCTGTTAAGAGACACAGAGTGGCTAAATGGATCAAAAAACTAAATCCAACCTTCTGCTGCCTACAAGAAACGCACCTGAATAGTCAGAACAAACATAGACTCAAAATAAAAGGCTGGAGGAAAAATCATCCAAGAAAACAACACCCATAAAAAAGCTGGAGTGGCCATACTAATATCAGATGATGCAAACTTTATACTTAAGAAAGTTGTAAGGGACAAAAATAGACGTTTTGTATTAATCAAGGGATACGTACAGCAGGAAGAAATCACTCTCTTAAACATATATGCAATGAATGAGGGGGCCAGCAAAATATTTAATAAAATTGTTGACAAATCTGAAAAATAGTATCAATAACAACATAATAATTGTGGGAAACCTCATCACAGCATTATCAACACTTGACAGGTCAACAAGACTGAAACCCAACAAGAATATACTAGACCTGAAAAGAGAAATGGAAGAAAGAGGCCTAGTAGATATATACAGGACACTCCAACCCCAGAAGCCTGGATACACATTCTTTTCTAATGTACATGGGACATTCTCCAGGATAAACTACATGCTAGCAAACAAAACATACCTCCATAATATCAAGAGGATAGAAATTTTGCAGGCTACCTTCACTGACCACAAGGCCCTGAAATTATATGTGAACTACAAAGGAACACAGAAGAAAAACTTTAATACCTGGAAGTTAAACAGCCTAATACTGAATAACCAGTGGGTCTGAGATGAAATCAAAGAGGAAATCAAAACCTTCCTAGAAGCAAATGACAATGGAGACACGAACTATCAGAACCTATGGGACACAACAAAAGTGGTACTGAGAGAAAGCACAAATCAGGAAAGAAGAAAAGGCATACCTGAATAGCTTAATGACACAGCTAATAGAATTAGAAAGTACTCAACCAAAGGACCCAAAAATAAGGAAACAGAAGGAAATAGCAAAGCTGAGAGCAGAAATCAATGAAGTGGAAACCCAAAAAACAATCCAAAAGATCAAAGAAAGCAGAAGTTGGTTCTTTGAAAAAATAAACAAGATAGATAGACCACTGGCAAAACTAACAAAGAAAAAGAGAGAGAAAAACTTGATAACTCGTATTAAGAATGAAAAAGGAGAGATCACTACTGATATAGTAGAGATCCAAAGGGTAATCAGAAACTACTTTGAGAAACTCTATGTCACTAAAAATGAAAACCTGGAAGAAATGGATAAACTTTTGGACTCATAATCTCCCACGGTTGAATGAAGAGGATGTAGCATATCTAAACACACACATCACTATTGAGAAAATTAAGACAGTAATCAAATGTCTGCCCAAAAACAAAAGTCCAGGCCCAGATAGATTTACTAATGAATTCTTTCAAACCTTTCAAGAGGAACTTCAACCAATCCTTGCAAGACTCCTTGATGAAATTGAAAAAACAGGAACAATTCCAAATAACTTTTATGAAGCCAACATCGCCTTGATACCTAAACCAGACAGAGATGCTATGAAAAAAGAAAATTACAGACCAATATCGCTGATGAATGCAGATGCAAAGATCCTCAACAAAATCCTGGCAAATAGGATTCAATGCCTCATTAAGATCATCATCCACTACAATCAAGTAGGTTTTATCTCAGAAATGCAAGGCTGCTTTAACATCTGTAAATCTATCAACATAATACACAACATCAACAACAAGAAAAATAGAAATCAGATGATCATATCAATAGACGCATAGAAAGCATTTGATAAGGTCCAACACCCATACTTGATAAAAACTCTCAGCAAGATGGGAATGGAAGGAACCTTTCTCAATATAGTTAAGGCCATCTACCACAAGCCATAGGCAAATATTATCCTCAATGGAGAAAAACTGAAAACCTTTCCTCTAAATTCTGGCACAAGACAAGGCTGTCCTCTCTCACCACTCCTATTCAACATAGCACTGGAAGTACTTGCTATAGCGATTAGGCAAGAAAAAGATATCAAGGGAATCCAGATAGGAAAGGAAGAAGTCAAGCTCTCACTGTTACCAGATGACATGATACTCTACCTAGAAAACCCTAAAGTCTCTACAAAAAAGCTTCTAGAAACAATAGACTCATATAGCAAGGTGGCAGGCTACAAAATTAACACACAAAAATCAATGGCCTTTCTATACATGAATAGTAATAAGGAAGAAATGGACATTAAGAAAACAACCCCATCACAATAGTGCCACAGAAACTCAAATAACTTGGAATCAACTTGACTAAAAAAGTGAAGGACCTATAGAAAGAAAACTATAAAACTCTGCTCCTAGTAATAAAAGAGGACACGCGGAAATGGAAGCACATACCCTGCTCATAGATTGGCAGGATTAACATCATTAAAATGGCAATATTCCCCAAAGCATTGTACAGATTTAATGGGATCCCTCTAAAGATACCTATGACATTCTTCAAAGAAGTGGATCAGGCACTTTTTAAATTCATTTGGAACAATAAACAGCCTAGAATAGCGAAAGCAATCATTGGGAAAAAGAATATGAGAGGAATTACTTTCCCCAACTTTAAACTGTACTACAAAGCAATAGTTATCAAAATAGCATGGTATTGGAATAAAGACAAGCCCTCAGATCTGTGGAATAGGCTTGAATACTCAGAGAATGTTCCCCAGACATACAATCACCTAATTTTTGATAAAGGAGCAAGAAATCCTAAATGGAGCAAAGAAAGCCTCTTCAACAAGTGGTGTTGGCACAACTTGCTAGCCACTTGAAAAAAATTAAACTTAGACCCCCGGCTAACATCATGTATGAAGGTTAAATCCCAATGGATGAAAGACCTTGATATCAGACCTGAAACCATAAGATATATAGAACAACACATAGGTAAAACACTCCAGGACATTGAGACTAAAGGCACTCTCCAAGCAAATGAAAGCAGAGATTAACATATGGGAATATATTAAACTGAGAAGCTTCTGCACCTCAAAAGAAATAGTGCCCAGGATACAAGAGCCCCCCACTGAGTTGGAGAAACTTTCACCCACTACCCATTAGAGAAGGGGCTAATCTCAAAAATATACAAGACACTGACAGAAATTTACAAGAAAAAAACATCTAATCCCATCAAAAAATGGGGAGAAGAAATGGACAAACACTTTGACAAAGAAGAGATACAAATGGCCAAAAGAAAAAATGCTCCACATCACTAATTATCATGGAGATGCAAATCAAAACACTATGAGGTACCACCTCACACCCAAGAGATTGGCACACATCACAAAGAATGAGAACAAGCAGTGTTGGCAGGGATGTGAAGAGAAAAGAACTCTTATCTACTGCTGGTGGGAATGCCGTCTAGTTCAAGCTTTATGGAAAGCAATATGGAGATTCCTCCAAAAACTAGAAATCGAGCTCCCATATGACCCAGCTATACCACTCCTAGGGATATACCCTAGGAACACAAAAATACAATACAAAAATCCCTTCCTTACACCTATATTCATTGCAGCACTATTTACCATAGCAAGACTCTGGAAACAAAGATACCCTTCAACAGATGAAAGGCTAAAGAAACTGTGGTACATATACACAATGGAAAATTATGCAGCTGTCAGGAGAGATGAAGTCATGAAATTTTCCTATACATGGATGTACATGGAATCTATTATGCTGAGTGAAATAAGTCACAAAGAGAAAGAAAGATGCAGAATGGTCTCACTCATCTATGGGTTTTAAGAAAAATGAAAGACATTCTTGCAATAATAACTTTCAGACACAAAAGAGAAAAGAGCTGGAAGTTACAGCTCACCTCATGAAGCTCACCACAAACAGGGATGAGTTTAGTTAGAGAAATAACTACATTTTGAACTATCCTAATAATGAGAATGTACGAGGAAAATAAAAAGCCTGTCTAGAGTATAGGCGGGGGTTGGGTGGGGAGGAGGGAGATTTGGGACATTGGTGATGGGAATGTTGCACTGGTGATGGGTGGTGTTCTTTACATGACTGACACCCAAACATAATCATGTATGTAATAAAGTTGTTTAAATAAAAAATTTAAAAAATAATGAAAGCCTCTCTGTGAAAAAAATAAAAGAGAGAAGAAATTGATCTGCTACCCAGGAGACAGATTTTTGTTGTCGTTTTGGGGGTCACACCCAGCTGTTCTCAGGGCTTACTTCTGCTTCTGCACTTAGGAACTTACGAAAATATATGGGGTGCCGAGAAATGAATCTGGGTGAATCTTACATAAGAAAAGCACCTTCCATTCTATAATATCTCTGGTTCACCAAGATACTACTTTTTTAACATGAGTTCAATTGAGTTAAATCTAAAAATAATGAAACAAAACACCAATATTTTTCAGGGAGATAGCACAGAATCTAGTTACTTGGAACTGAATTTATAAAATACCTATAGGACACCCTAAAACCATTCAACAAAAAATTATAACAACATAAATCATTCTTCAAAAATCAAAGGATATACCAATAAAAGCCGAGTTAAATATTAAATCAAGCAAATAATATCAAATATATTATATTCAGTTATGGAATTAAATATACACTCATCATAGATGAATATATATGACATTTCACTAGAATAATAACATATATTTAAAAAGAGACCAGAAAGATAATATAGTGAGTCGGACCCGTGTCTCGAATACAGCCAACCCAGATTCAGTCTCCATCACTCCATATGGTTTCCCAAGTCCACTAATAGTGATCCTTGAACAAGAGACAGAAATAATCCTCAAAACTGTTGAGCATGGCCCTAAAAATAAAAAAAATAAATAAATAAATAAATAGCAAGTATATAATTGAAAAGGATAACTTGATTTTATTGTTACTTATTCCCAGACTTCTGTCTTGATAGAGATTGTGATTTCTTCCAATTTTTATTATTTCTGGTGCTTCACAATGCCCTCTGCACAGAGATTGGAGCTCTCTGTTGAGGAGACTGAGGTAGCAACTAGAGAATTTGAAACCACAGTTACCTGGTCCTTGCTGGACTCCAAGTTTCAGCAGGTAAAATGGGAACCAGAAATTGAGTTTGCAAGTGCCTAACCCTGACTCTAATACCTTGAGTAACATGTGTGGCAACAGAGGTTCAAGTGGTGACTATTTGGAAGTACCTGTGCAGCAAGGTGATAATTAGGTACAGGTGATAATTTGGGGACTCAGGTGCCTGGAACTACCTGGATGTCAAATTTGTGTTGCCTTGAATGGCAAAGATTCAAGGTTTCCAGAGTCTGGCTACCCATAAGGTCACACAGATCTGGATGATGGTTGGGAACTCATATTGGTTGCATTTGAGGAAAATCTGGGATCATAGCTCTGCCTAGTGACTGCATATGCATTTTTAGGCTGATAGGAAGCAGAATCTGGTTGGCTTTGGCTCATAAAGGCTCATAGAAGCACTGCGAGGGACCCTTGTTAACAGTCTCTGCTTTGAGAATCATCCATGTACTTTCTGTCTTTTAGGGCTATAATTTGTTTGCTTGTAGACTGGCCAGCAGTCATGTTTGTCTATGAGGAGTAAGCCTTTATCAGTGTCTCTCAGCCTTTTCCCAGTTAGCTCAACTAACTGCTAGGGTGGGTTGAAGCTCTCCTCAGGAATCTTTCCCTCAGATCTCTTCCTAAGGAGAGTGAAATCCAATATGGCTCCCATCACTAAGGGTATCACTAAGGTTGTAAGAGGTGCCAAGATGAATACTTGTTGGCCTTCTAACCCATTAGATAAACTCTATAATTTCTTTCCCCATTTGTTTTAAGTGTAGAATCTTAGGACTGGGGTTTCGGGTGTTTGAAGCAACACTTAGGCCCCCCTGGGGTAAAGTTCAACACATTAAAATCTCCTTTAGATTGCAGTTCTTTATCCCCAGTGGGATTTCTTTCTTGGCAAGACTGTGAGATGAAAGAGTAAATGTTTATAACTTCAAAGACTTAATGGATAGTAATAGCGCAATATTATCCTACATATCTAGATGAATTAGAGCCTATGGCCATGCTGTAATAGAAAATTGCCTGGTTCCGACCATTTCTTTAGTGTGTGTCTTTTGTGGACCTCAGCTCTAAGTAATTTTAGCTGATGTGAGTGTTTTATATCAAAGACCACTTGAAAATTGTCTGTATTGATCCACCCATGAATTAGCAAAAACCCAGGCCATATTTTCAAGGTTGGCAGGTGATTCTTGCTGCTGTGTATTGTAAAAGCAAGGCTGAGCTGTTATAGTGCATAAATGTAATTTATTGAAATAATTAGGAGTCCATAAAACCCTCCTGAGAAACTTCTCAGCATGTCTGTCTGTAAATCAATGACTGCACCTGAATAAAATTGGATAAATGCAGAACCTTGTGGTCTCCCCATTGGCATTCACTGAATCAGCATCTCTGACTCAGGCTATAATCAAGAAACAGACAAGTTTTGAGTGAAGGAGACATCAGTCCAGGCTGATATTAGGCCCTATTAGTACTTAAATCAGATTCAGAAAAACTCAGTTTACGGGACACTGAAGTAATTCTACAATAAGCATAAAATTGATGATGTTTGTTATTTCTAGGAGCTATTCAAAGATGACTGTACAGTATGGTGAAAAGAACACTTGACTTCTGTTTGTAGAAGTCAGTAATTATCAGTTCATAAAACTCTGTAAAGTGTCCCTTACTAGATTTTTTGTCTTAATTTTTAAAATCATTTTGATTGATAGATTATTTTTATCTGGATTATTAATATTATTGTGATTTAGTTAGTTTTGTGGTTATCATCTCATCTTTTGGGCTACATCTGCATGTTTAGATTATAAGTGGAAAAGAACAAATTGGTATGTGTCAGACTATGGATTTCTCTAGAGCTCTGAAAAAAAAATTATGCACTCATAGTTGGGATGTGGGTGATGTCCTCAAGAGAGCTATCAAGTAAAGGGGAAAAGTTGTAAAACTGGAGAGGAGGATGTGGGAAACCCCATAATAAAGTGTCCTCCACTGGCCTTTGCAAGGCTGATTGTATAGGCCTGTTCTGACCTGGTCAATTTGGGGCTTTCAGTGCACATAAAAGCTGTCAAGAAAGGACTCCATTCACTCTCATTATGGTTTTTGTTCCACCTATGCATTGCTAGCCTCCAAGGATCCAGCCTTTTCCCTTTGGCCTCACTCAGAGCCTGGTCAAGCCTTTGTTCTGAGGAATCATTTCCAAAAGTTATTTTGCCTTAGGATTTTTGCTGTAGTCCATGGTCTTGGAGCAGAATTCTGCCCAGATCTTGTTTTTATGGCTTCATGAAAAAAAAATTTTTTTTTGGCTTCTTGAAATTTGCTGAAATTTGCCAGGGCCTCAAACCTGACTTTAGATATAATGATTTGATCCATAAGGGAGTGCCCTATGGACATTTATTCTTTTATTTTTTTGCTTGCCTTTTCTCAAACATATTGCTCAATGTAATAATTAATCATTCAATTTTTATTAATTTTAATATAAAACAATCAATTAATTACTTAATTTTTCTCCTCTCTCTGTTTTTTTTCTGGTAACTCCATTTTGGAGTACTTATTTTAGAAGGTATTTTGTTTAAGTGCCTACATATGGAAAGGTATTTCTATCAGTCTTTAATAGAAATAAAGAAAAGCAAGCAGCCTGATAACCTTGCATGTCCTTATTTGTAATTTAATAATTGTTTGATGGGGGTTTTGTTTGATTGTTTTTTCCTGAAATACACAAATGCTCTCACTCACACATACACCCCAAAACAGAACCAATAAAAAAAAAAACCCAAAACTCTGAAACCTTACTTCCCTTTCTTGAAATTTCAATCACAAAACCAGTCTTACCCGCCCCCTAGTGGCATTCTTGATAAAGGCAGAAACTAAACATGGAGTCTCAAGTTATGATAAAATTGCCAAGAGTGGTGTTTTCCTTGTAATCCTTGTTCTAGCATTTAAGAAAACCGTGTGAGGTAATAATGGTTGCAGTTAGAGTTTAGATGCTCAGCATAGCACTGTCATTGCATCTCCAAGTTCAATTTCTATTCACCACCCAATACCAACTTTCTAGGATTTGCCCAACTCTATTCCTATTCCCTTGATAACCACCAGATTCTGCTAGTGGTCTAAGAGTTTTGTTTTGTTTTGTTTGTTTTGTTTTTTATTTAAAAAAATGCACTCATTGATTTCCAAAAGTAATGAAATTGTCCCTGGGAGAGCTGGAATAATCCTGGGGAACTGACTCTAGCCATGGTGAAATTAGGAGAAGTACTGACGGGGTGTTTCTTAAAGAAGGTAGATTTCTGGGTTGGTTTGTCTTACTGAAAAGGAAGCAGTAGGCCAGAGAAGTTTGGGAACTTCTGTTAAAGATGACTTTTGTGTTTCTCTTCAGGAGTTGGCATTCACTCTTTAATGTATTATTTTCAAGGTAATGGAGGAATAATAAAATTTGGGAGGAAAAATTTATTTTTTAATCAAGGTGTTTACATAGAGCATAAGCTTCACACTTGCATGGCCCCTCTTCATGACCTTATCACAGTCACTTGTTTCCACTGAAGTTTGTCCTACCTGTAGTGAACCAGCCTTCTCAGGGTCTGAGATGGTGCCAGGTAAGTCTTGTTTGGCCTCAATTTTGTTCACAAGTTGGGTTTTTAGCATCCTTAGGACTACTGCTCTTATCACTTCCCAAGAATTCATTGCCAGGGGTGCCCTTCCCTATAGCCGGCCTGCTTCTTTTGTGTGTGTATCTTGGTTTTCTTCATAATTGTCTTCCAATAAAATTTTCTTTCAAGATTTATTTATAAATCAATTATCTCTCCTTTTGTCTTTCTTTCTTTATTTATTTATTTATTGGTGCCGAAATCCGGGATTGAAATATCTTTATTTATTTGTTTTTGTTTTTTGGGCCATACCCAACGACTCTCAGGGGTTACTTCTGACTCTGCACTAAGAAGTCGTTCCTGACAAGCTTGGGGGACCATATCAAATGCCAGGAATTGAACCCAGGTCCATTCTGGGTCGACTGCGTGCAAGGCAAACACTCTACCACAGTGCTATCTTTCCGCCCCCTCCTTTTACCTTTAAGAAAAAGTTTTTCTTCACTTTTCAATGTAGCCCTGACCTTCCTGCTTTTCACACCAGCCACGTCTTTATTCTCTTATTACTTGGTCTTGGTGTAGTACAGAAGTTCCGGTTTCATTGGCAGCAGCACAGGACCCTGTCCTTGCTGATCTCAGAAGGTGCTGTGAATGATAAACAAATTGCTTTGTACATCCAGGGGTCTCATGAATGTCATGTATCTCCAAGCTCAGGTGTCTTTCTCAAAGAATCAAGGAACATGCTACATTCATTTTTGTTTGAGGCAGTGATCGTTGGACATGATAGATACAAGACTACAACCAAGCTTCATAGTTTGTCTGCTGGATGTGGTGAGGATCATCACTGTTTCTTTCCTTGTCTGGAAAGGATGAAAGAGTTGCCCGGGTTTACAGTAATTGGTTAGTTGTGAATCCAGACAGAAATTTCAAAAAAGTGAGAGTTTCTACTCCTGAGAAGGTAAAAATGTCAAAAGCTTGACTGTTAAAATATGGGTAGGTGGGGTGAATTGGATTTAAAAAAAATGTGCAGGTGTCCTTCAGGGAACCTTTTGGAGTTGATATTGCTACTTGCCTTTGCTTTTAAAGCATAAATCTTTGTGCACTGAAAAAATTTCCAAGCCTCAGGCGAGGTTCATTATTACACTCTGTGTGTGTATGCTATTGTTGCCAAGTGAGAGGTCTGATGGAAAGGGAATGATAAGGATAGCAAATTTTACATTATTACTGAAAGAAAGACAGATTTGAATTTAGCTTTTTATAGCTGATGTTACATATTATGACCACATGGTGGGGATACAAGATAATTTTCTTTGTCAAACATTGCCAGGTTAAAACTCAAGACAACTCTTATATCAGGTCTTCTAAGGAGTAACCAGATTTCGCTCTAGAATTTCATGGTAATTTTGACCTTAGATGTGCTACAGAAAATGTGCTTGTCAGAGAAAGCATATGCTTTTAAAAGTCATTTGCTTTTAAAAAATAATCTGCACAATATAACAACCAAAACTTACTTCTCAGATTATCCTTCTGGCAGAGACAGGAGCATCTCTATCAACACCATCCAGTTCTAGTATTTTCCTCTAATCCAACGTCATCTGTTCAGCTGACCTCGCCATGCCCTTTCTTTCCTCCTTTATTTCTTCAAAAAATTCTAGTGTTTTATATTTTTTTGTTTATAAGAATTTTAAAAAATAGCACACTTGGGGTCGGAGAAATAGCATGGAGGTAAGGTGTTTGCCTTTCATGCAGAAGGTCATTGATTCGAATCCCGGTATCCCATATGGTCCCCCATGCCTGCCAGGAGCAATTTCTGAGCATGGAGCCAGGAGTAACCCCTGAGCACTGCCAGGTGTGACACCCCCCCAAAAAAAACACCAAAATATTAGCATACGTAAGCATTACACAATACAAGGTAAGCATTTCTTTTGCAAACTATAGCACTCCAGAATTAACCATCTAGTATGTTTGGTCACTTGTTTTAACCTTTCAGAGTGTTAATATTTGTGTTATGACTATGAATATCTAAGCACGAATTCAAATACAGATCTATGGTTATTTTAGTTACTTCGATTTGATATGTGAGAATTCTGTATTTAAAGATAGCATCCATTTTTATATCAGATTTTATAAATGATATGGATAGAAATGCAAGAGAAAATGCATTTTACCTACAAAGGTATGGCTTCTAAAACTAAAAGATAAAAGTAAGGGTGGGGTGGAGTGCAGGGTCAAGACACTTGCCTGGCACATAGCCTACTCTATTTTGAACTCCCAGAACTGCATGTGGTCTCCTAAGCTTTAATAGGAGTGATCCTTAAGCACAGAACCAGAAGTATGCCCTGAGCACTGTGTGGTATGACCATATACAGTCTAGAGACCCAATCAGGCCTCCTCACACTTAAAACATGTGCTCCAATCATTTGAGCTATACCTCCTGCCTATTCATGGCAAACTTATCCATATATTTACAGAATAATTTCTACAGCCAACTTTCCATATCTGTAACTGTGTGCTCAATATTTCCAATGGGGTAACGGATGAGCTTCAAAAATCATTCTTCTTACCTCCAACTTCTTTCTTGTTCCTTGTCTTCACAAGCAAAGTTACAAGTTCAGGGCTCCAAAGACCTTCCTACTATTTTCTTGGATCTTAATATTAATTACTATCCTATAGACTATTCCTGAAATATTTTTCATTTGGATAATCCTCTTTTGTCCTCACAGAAATGTCCTTGAAACAGCTTTGAATTGGTTTCATGGCCATCATGGAGCCATCTAAACATGGAGATCAGGCTCATACTTCTGGAATGAAGAAGTATGGTTTGGTTTGGTCCCTAGATGACCTGTGATGTTGATTCCCTGCACCAGAATCCAACCAGATTATAAATTTCAGGACCTTTATGTGGACCTTAAACTACTGGACCAATTGGGTGGTTTTACTTCTTTTGTCGTGCTTTGTTCTTTTTTTTTTTCCACCCAGAAAACATTACGGTATTATTATTTTAACATCTGAGGTAGATTCTTGGAAAACTCATTTAAAGATTTTAAAGTGAGAGCCAAACAGGAAAATAAAAAGAGAAAAAAAATCTGATTTTCCTTAGACGTCTCCTCGGACATGTAAAATTTTGAACATATGGCTGCTTTATGCTGAGACGAATTAAGTGAAAATACTTACTTGTCCATAAATGAGAACAGCCTTAAAAGTGATCTCTAGCTGCAACAAAGGAATTCTAAAACCAAAAACGACTATTTAATGGAGATTTGTTTCCATGGTATGATTTTCTATTTGTTTCCATGGGCTTGGGGCAAATATTTCCATAACGTCTGAAATGGGTCAGCTCAAATCCTCTTCGAAAATGGGGTGTTTTGAAACATGAGAAAGGTTTCTGTCAAGAGAATCAAAGCATCATACGAGAATAATTTTCTGGAAAAACCTAAACTATCCAGCAATTTGTATAATGAGCTTTCACTTGGTGCACGTGCTTTTGGGGTTTGGAATAGATAATTATAACCTCAAATTAAAAAAAAAACACAACTTTCACTAAGGGATTCACATTGCTTATTATAATTTTTATAACTGTTTAAGAAAGTCTACAAACCTTATGAACTCTTGTTTGAAATATGGAAGTTTAGGTATTGAATAGGAATAGAAATGGTCATATATATTTTTTTTATTTCTAAACATTTCCTTTTCAAATCTCTATTTATCCTCCCCTGAAGCGGAAGGAAGCCTCTTGGCTCAATCCCAAGGGATTGGGGACAAGTGGGTCTGGGAGCATATGCCCACACAGGAAATAATTCACACAAAGTTGAAGAGGATGGTACAGGACCAGGAAAATTCCACCACACGCTTTCTACTCCTAACACTAAGGCCAACAGGCTGATAGCTCAGTTGTGGACACTGAGACTGCAAGAAGTTTCTCCCTGAGACCTGAAGGGGGGGTGGTAGTGGTCTTTATTGGGAAGCTAAAGACCACACTCTGGGATGAAGAAAACAGGTAAGGTAAGGGACCAATCCAAAAGGAGTTTCAATTCAAAGGTGCTTCTACCCAATGAGTGATAAATACCAGCAGAGAAAAATTATCCTGAATAGAATGAAAGCCAGTTATTCCAACACCACAAGACATGGCTTTAGTAAAGAATCACAAAAAGGAGATGTAAGTCAAAGGCTCAATGGTTCCTGCTGTGCCACTTACAAAAATCATAAAATTGCACAACTCTTCTGCATCTCTTCCTTCTATGTTATAATTACTTCTATAAGTTGTAATTATAAGCTTGTGAAAAAGCTTACGGTTATGTTTACACATGCCATTCTATTTTTAAAGGGATATTCTGTAAGTCAGTTTGCATGGGTAGGGATGAAGATAAATGTGAACAAATATGTTCATTTCTGAAACTAACTTGTTCTTTGCATCTTAAGGAAACAATTGATCTCAAGATAAGTGTACCATATAAGACCATGTGAATCAGGATTTTTTGTACAGAAAATTTTTGTTTTAAGTAAAGTGATGCATGTTCCTTTCTTCTAGCTCCATGCAAATCCACTCTGAAGAGGAGGCATGTTTAATGAACAATGCCTAAAATAATGGGCACAATAATCATCTTGTTAGGGGCCGGAGCGGTGGTGCAGAGCGTAAGGGATCTGCCTCGTGCACTCTAGCCTAGGACAGAATTATATCCTCTTGTGTCCCATATATTTCCCAAGCCAGGGGCGATTTTTGAGCTCATAGCCAGGAATGACCCCTGAGCATCATTGGGTGTGACCCAAAAAGCAAAAAAAAAAAAAATCATCTTTTTAATCACTTAATAAAGACTGGATAGTTAGTTGTGGTTTTATCTCCCAGGGAAAAACAGACCTTTAGGATGCATCCATATAAGCACAATTTCCCTTAAACATAGTCCTTCCGCTCCATTTGCATTTTGTATTTTGTAGGTCCCTCAAAAGTTATCACAGGGATAAAACTCTTGCAGTAGTGAAAGTGGTAGGGTGTTTGCCTTGAACACACTAACCTAGGACAGACTATGGTTTAATCCCCCCAGCGTCCCATATGGTCCTCCAAACCAGGAGCAATTTCTGAGCACATAGCCAGGAATAACTCCTGAGTGTCACTGGGTATGGCCAAAAAAAAAAAAAAAAAAAAAAACCAAAAAAAAAAAAAAGATTTATCCACTGTAGGAATCTTGCTTCTTTGCTTCCTTGGCTCTCTCACAAAAAGTTTTGTTTGGGGATCACAGTCCAGCTATTCTACAGGGTTACTCCTGGACCAGTGCTTGGGACTTATTTAGAGGGAACACCATGAGGGCTATATGAAAATCATGTCCTCTAGACTGTTAGACTATATCCCTGGTTCTACCTCCACAAAATATAATCATCATTAAAACCTGGCTTTGGCATCAACTCATGTGACATCAAGTGTTCGGGTCATAATTTTTATATGATCCCACCATGTCTCATTCTGCAATGATAACAGCAACCATTTTGGGCAGTCTTTTGAGGGGAGGTTGGTGGGCACATGGTTAAGGGGGTTCTTAGTTCTCCAACTGGTTTCTCTCATCACCAAGAGTCATTTCCAAACCATTTGTCCTAGCACTTTGTATTGCTATGATCACTCATTTTATTTATTTTTTATTTAAGCACCATGATTATAAAACTGTTAATGGTTGAGTTTCAAACAATGTACAACTCCCTTCACCAGAACAGGAAACTCATTACCAGTGTTCCCAAGATCCCAGCTTTCTCACTGCCTCCTGCCTATGGGCAGACATTTTACTACTACCTGTCTCTGTCTCTCTCTTTCGCTCTCTCTATTTTCCTTTTTCTTTTCGATACTGATATTTGTATGCGGGGTCCGGAAGCCCCCCAGGGGGGCCCGGCCAGCAGGAATTAGCTGGGAAGACTTCTCAGACAACCGCACTCCTATTTTGCTGGGTAGAAGAACAACCACACCTGTAAAAATCTGAGAGAGGTTAATAATAAAGACCTAAGGCAATATCTCACTGCTCAAAGGCAACTTTATTTGACTACAGCTCCTTCTTATATAGTGAAGGAGAAGGGGGCAGTACAAAGGTGATGTCAGTCATACTTTTGGCGCGAAGGCCCATACAAGGCAAGGATATATTTCAGGTTTCAAGGAACAAAGAAAGTAAATCATGCTCTAAATAAGGAAGTGGGCAGTGGGCTAGGGGGCTGGATGACCTTCAAGTTATGATGAACGTGCTGTTTCTATGGAAATTTCTAGTGACCTTCTAGCTGCATTCCTAATTGCTTGGCTATCAGGAGGTGGTGCAAGATGTGCTTGCCTCAGTGATCTTGAACAGACAATGTAGCATACACTTATTGATAACAGCCTAGTTCACTCCGGAATGTGGTCTTAAGGAGTGAGGCCTAGTTTCTGATAATGGTACCGGACAGTGTTGCTCTCCTCCGGGCTAGAGTTAATTATATCCTGCAGCTGCACATTCCTTTCTCTTTAGCTCAAAAACTCACAGCAAGACTGCAAATAGCTTTTAGGTGAAAAGCTGGACTATGGCAGAAAGAACAGCAAAATGGCCTCAAACAAGTCACAGTCCCCAACATTTGTACTATTATTAATGAAGGGATTTCATGTATATCAATTTATCCCCTTCCAGCACACTGTTTTGGTCCAGAGTGATTAGATCCAACTATCACTGTCATAGTAGACCCCTCTCTACCTTTTTTATATGTAATATCCTTATTTAAACACCTTGATTACAAATATGATTGTAGTCGGGTTTCAGTCATGTAAAAAACACCCCCCTTCACTAGTGCAACATTCCCATTACCAATGTCCCATCCCTCCACCCCCACCTATACTCTAGAAGGCTTTCTACTTCCCTCATTCACTCACATGATTATGATAGTTCTCAGCATATTTATTTCTCTAACTGCACTCACCACTCTTTGTGGTGAGCTTCATGTCATGAGCTGGACCTTACAACCTTCCTCTCTTTGTCTCTGAGGATTATTGCAAGAATGTATTTTATTTTTCTTAAAAACCATTAATGAGGGCCCAGAGAGATAGCACAGCGGTGTTTGCCTTGCAAGCAGCCGCAGGACCAAAGGTGGTTGGTTCGAATCCCGGTGTCCCATATGGTCCCCTGTGCCTGCCAGGAGCTATTTCTGAGCAGACAGCCAGGAGTAACCCCTGAGCAACGCCAGGTGTGACCCAAAAAAACAAACAAACAAAGAAAAAAACATTGATGAGTGAGACTATTCTGCGTCTATCTCTCTCCCTCTGACTTATTTCACTCATCATAATTGATTCCATGTACATCTATAGATAGGAGAATTTCATGACTTCATCTCTCCTGACGGCTGCATAATATTCCATTGTGTATATGTACCTCAGTTTCTTTAGCCATTCATCTGATGAAGGGCATATTGGTTGTTTCCAGAGTCTAGCTATTGTAAATAGCACAGCAATGAATATAGGTGTGAGAAAGGTATTTTTGTATTGTATTTTTGTGTTCCTAGGATATACCCCTAGGAGCGGTACAGCTGGATCGTATGGGAGCTCAATTTCCGGGTTTTGGAGGAATCTCCATATCGTTTTCTAAAAAGGGTGGACTAGACGGCATTCTCACCAGCAGTGAATAAGAGTCCCTTACTCTCCACATCCCCGCCAGCACTGCTTGTTCTTATTCTTTGTGATGTGCACCAATCTCTGTGGCATGAGATGGTACCTCATAGTTGTTTTGATTTGCATCTCCCTGATGATTAGTGATGTGGAGCATTTTTTTCATGTGCCTTTGGCCATTTTTATTTCTTCTTTATCAAAGTGTCTGTTCATTTCTTCTCCCCATTTTTTGATGGGATTAGATGGTTTTTTCTTGTAAAGTTCTGTCAGTGCCTTTATATTTTGGATATTAGCCCTTATCTGATGACCCTTCTCTACCTTAACAGCAATCCTAGCTCTTTGTCACAAGCTTTCTACCATGGACTAGTCCTCCTAGCCCTCATCTCTGTTGTCTCTGGATATTATTACCATACTATGTTTTATTTTCTTATATCCCACAATTATATTATGTCTATTTCTCATCCCTCTGATTCATTTCAATCAGCATAATAATCTCCATATCCATCTATAAAAAAATTTTATGACTTCATTTATCCTAACATCTGCATAGTATTCCATTGTGTAGATGTACCAAAGTTTCTTTAGCCACTCTTTGGTTCTTGAAGACTTAGGTTGTTTCCAGATTCTGGCTATTGTAAATAGTGCTGCTATGAAAATAAGAATACAGAATTTTTACTGCATAATAATCATGCATTTTAACTCAAATTGAAACTACAAAAAAAACCTAAGAAAATGTGCATGGAGAAAAGTCTCATTTTCCTGAAAACTAATTTGAATGCTCTTTAGGGAAAATACCCTCAAATGTCTTCAAGAGTTGTCCCCAAATACCCCCTCACCGCCCAAAATAGGGAAAACTAGAGTGACAGTATTAGAAGTGAATTAAAATAGCTGAGATGGGATATTTGAACGTTAGGAATTTGGAACATTGTAAATATATTGAATCTGGAACTTTGGTGATTACATTACAAACATGCTCAATTATAGAAGTGCTCTCTGCTTTCCACTCAGGAGCTCAGTTTCATAAACAAAACAAAACAAAAAAAACTTAAGCATTTTGGGATGGAGCAATAGCACAGAGGACAGTGCATTTACCTTGCATACAGCCAACCTGGGTTCTATACCCATCATCCTGTATGGTCCCCCTTATCTGCAATGAGTAGTCCCTGAATGCAAAACCAAGAGTAAACCCTGAGCATAGCTGGGTGTGACCCCCAAACAAAAACAAGAACTAAGAATTTTTTGGAAAGACTGACCAACAAAAACAAAACCAAGAAACAAACACCCATGTTTTGTTTTCAATAAAATAATTGGTGGGGAAAGATAAGAACAGGACTAAATATCCAAGCCATGCCAATGAAAATTAGAATCAAGAGACCTAAACTTTAGCAATCTAGACTTAAATGGACTTGTTATATTGGCAGGCCAGGGGCAAGGGGTGGTGGTATAGGATGCATTTTGGGATCACTGGTGGAGGAAGATCAACACTAGTGGCCCTGAATCATTGTATATCTAAAATTCAACTATGAAGGACTCTGTAGATCACAATTGTTTCAATAAAATAAAATTAAAAAACCAATGTTTTGGTTTCCAATAAAATAATTAGTTTATATATGTGCTGTTCCTTAACTATTTTTATATGAAATGTATGAATATTTGATTTCAAGGTACACAAAACAAAGGCACATGGATGCCCAGATCATATGCTGAAAGATAAACATATTTTATAGAATAATTAAAATGAATGTGTATTACTTTTTCCTTCAAGCAAAATAACTTTCTTTAAATTATAGCAAAGATCGTTATTCTGAATTACAAATGTTTTTGCTTTGGAGGGAGATTGAGAACGGAGCAGAAAACCTGCTTTAACTTGTTTTTAAATAAGCAAAGATTTTTCTATACACAAAAAATGATGGTTTGCTTACATGTAAGAGTCAGTCAGAGTATTTTAAATATACACACAGCAGATAGCACAGTAAGAAAATACATTCACCTGATAAGTTAAAAATCTTTATTAACACACTAAAAATGGTCATGCCTTTAAGAAAAATATATATGAAAATTGGAACAGATCCTAAAGAAAGATTAAAAAATCATAAGGATTTATTCCAAAAGGGAACTGTGTGATTTTTAAAATGATAAACCCAAGTTACTGATCAACCAAGAGCCCTTGATAATATGATAAAAATCAAAATTCTCATAATCATTTTTCTTTTGTTATACCTTAGCTCAGTAATATAAACATTCACTCACTAGAGGATGCTTTATGCATGAGGCTATGTTCTGAAGTATAGCGTAAAAAGGAAAAAGGAATCATCATGAAACTTGGCATTTATGTCCTTTCCACGCCAGGACTTGAAGGTATGGAAATGCAAATACATGCTGATAGATTTGTGCTCTGAATTTGCTATTCTGGTTTGCTGTTTTAAAACCTCTAGAAAACTAGAACATAGCCTCTTCTTTGTAGTTTCATTGTCTTATAAAAAAAAAGTTTGACTTAGTAAAAATTAAATAAAATTTGATTGAGCTGAATGAGTAAATAAAAGACTGTTTTAATCTAGAAGTTCTCGACTTCGAGAGGTTTATATGACTAATAGAGGTTTATGTTGTTGACTATTACTTGTAGAAATGACTGCTTTGAATCAATATGAATAGCAACCAAGGCACTACTTAAAGTGTGACACACTTGTTTGAAATTCAAGGTCCTCCTCCGCGATGCCTCAACCTCAGATCTCAATTGCTGGGCCTACTGTTTCAGGGGAGTGGTCTCCAGGCACCCAAACATATCTGGGGAGTTCCTCTCAAACAAACCAAAAAAAAACCTGTAATTAAATTTGAATGGATTGAAACAGAATGAATTCAATGAATGAGATGGAATGAAGCATAATTATGTCTAATTACGTATGGAATGGAATTGAAACATAATTATATTTAATTTTTCCTGAAAAAAAAATTGTGATTGAACAATTTCATATTAACCGTGCTTATTATTTACCAAGAAAGTACTTATACAACAAACCAGTGCTCAGTGCATTATCAGTACAGAAATAAACTTACAGTCATGCAAGTGCATTTAATCTTTATTACTTTGATATAGGCCAACTTCCAGTGGTGTTCAGGGTCTACTAGACATACTTGTAGTGTCAGTCTCCTGAAAATTTCAAGGGCTTGGGGAACATGGGTTTTGAAGCCATGCCGACATAGGAAATAATCCACACAAGTTAAGGAGATAAAACAGATTCATGTACTTCCAGCACAAGCTCTTTGCAAGCAGGCAAAAAGTACCAGCAGGAAGACAGTCTAGCTGTGAGCCTAAAGCTGCAAGGACCTGAGGTCCTTATTGGGAAGAGTAGGACCACCGCATGGGCAGAGAACAGTAGGGGTAGGGCGCCAATCCAGAGGTACATCCCACTCAGGTGGGACAAGCATATGTAAAGAAGAATTATCCTGCATAAAGTAAAATAACTGGTTACTCTAGGCTGTGGAATCCTGGGAATCAAGCTTCAAGCCTTCCATATGCCAGGCACATGCTCTATTCATTGGGCTACCTTCCCAAGCCATGCAAGAGCTTTTTAGTGCATTTCTCTGCACCAAAGATGAGTCAGAGTAACAATTCATATCTAGTGGGTGCAGGTGAGTAAGCGGTGGACTCTTGAAATGTTGCTGAGTGCCTCCCCACACTTGGCACTTTCAGCCTGTCATAACAGACTGGAATAGTCACAAAAAATCTCTTGCAATAACTTGTACTTATAACAACTTTGATTGGACTAAAAAGGCCCTTTTATTCTCACCTCAAAGGGAAACAAGTGCAAGTCACAAATGACATCTTCATCAATATCATCAATCATTTCATCTCTACCCCCATGGTGGAAGCTGGTTTTTCTTTTCAGGATTTCTTGCTCAAATGGTGATGGTTGTCCAAACAGCCTCAAGTATATCTTCTCTGTCATCTGCCTTAAACGCCTGTCTCTGATGTTTGTGTGTTGAATGCCAAGATTTCCTCAACAGATGGAGGAACTTCACACCCTGGGTTTCTCAATATAACTGGAGCAGATATCTGGGTAATGTGCAGTTTTAATTTACTAAAAGGACAGTCAACTTATTGTGTTATTTTTTTTTAAGAAATTTAAAAATACAGAGAGGTACAAATAGCATGCATCAAGGAACTCTGAGTCCCCGGTATTGAAAGCTGTTAACATTTTTGACACCTTTGATTCAAAGCCATTTTAAAGAAAAGAAAATATCATAAAGAATTATGGATTAAACTGAACCTCTCTGCTCTTTGTTTCCTAATGAATTCTGTTTGCTCTGCTCTGTATTTCCTCTCAATTTATACTCCATATAAAAATCACACACACACACACACACACAATTTGTTTCTAGGAGGATAAAAGAGAATCAATGTGCACTTATTAGTGAAAATGATACTCTATATCGTATATAGATATATTCCAGGTTGCTTATACATCTTGATGTTTAGCTTTCCATACACACATAGTCAATTCCTTCCTGTGACTATATGGTGTTTTGTTTAATCAGCATTTCATAATTTATTTACTCATTTGTTATTGATGGATTCTTAAAGTTTACTCATTTTTGCCATCAAAGTGGACAATAGCTAGATTTTCTTCCTGGACAAGTTTCTGGTAAGCTTCAAATGTGGCCATCAACCTAGCTATTCTTATATAACTGTTTCTAGGCACCTGGGAATACCGGAACATGAATCCCAGATATTAATCCCTGGAAATGGGGAGAGGTATGGTCCAGAAACCACCAATTGTGTCCCTTAAAAGCTAAATTTGCTTCTTTGTTCCTCTCAACAAAAAATTCTCCAAGAGTTAAAATAAGGGCCTTCCTAGTGGAACCAGAACAGACAGAAAACCAGGCAAAATGCATGAAGCAATATTGATGCTTAGACATGGGATTGCAGTCTGTGCCGGAGTGTCATTTGAGGCAGTGGAGAGGGACAGAGCTCATCTCTCTATGCTCATACCTCTGGATCTCGGCACACACCCGATACCCCTGCTGGGCTTCCATCCTTTCATTGCAGGGCACACGGCTTAATGACCCCCTGAGGACCCAGTTCTTCCAGCCCAGGTTGCCATTTTGTGGGGGGGGGGGGTTCCCCTGACTCTTGAGTTCCACCTTCCCCTCATTTCTATTAGAAGATCAGGTGTTCCACACATCTTGGACACTGGAGAACCCAGTTTGAATCCTCTCCTTAAAACTTGGGGAGTATGGCATTGTATGTGGAGCAATACCCTAATGCCAGTCTGGAAGAGTTAGGGGTCAGTGGAGTAAGGGGGTCTCCATTCACTATTTCTAACTTCAGTATTGGACCTACAGTGACTTCCTATTATTACTAAACTAAAACTATTGCTCAGCAATACTTTTTCTCTTAGTGCAACACTTCATGTAGGTACCACCAATTTCTTGACCTAAATGTAATGACTTTAGCTGGAGAGAGAGTACAGAGAGTAGGGCACTTGCATGCATATGGCCAACCTCAGTTTGAACTTTCTAGGTCCCTGATAGGTGAGGTGTCCTCCATCCACCCCACCATAAAATAAAAGAAGAAACACTAAATTTATTTTTCCTCCTTATGCTGTATTTGACTTGTGTTTCTTTGATTGGCATCTGATTGATAAGTAATTCCTGAAGCATCATGGCCAGGTATGACCTCCCCATCATGAAAAAACAAAAAACAAAAAAAAAAAGATTTATAGCAAATTTATCAAACAGCACCCTACTAGGACAGTAGTGGGTTAGGGGAGAAAAAAACCTCAATAAAATGAGTGCTTCACTACGACTACTTTAATCAGCTAGACTTGCATTTAAGGATCAACACAGCTTCATGGCCAAACACCAGATTCTGCCCGGAACCAGAAGTAAACACTCAACACATTGAAAGGTAGTCCAACCCCACTTCCCAAAACAGAGTTGAGAAATTTCCCGTATATTGAATAGACTTGACAGTTTTCTCTTTACAGTTGTCATTGCTATTTTTATTATTGGGTTTCTCCCTTTATTTAGATGAAAATAATATTTAATGCCTTCATTATTTCAATAGATGCATTTTGAAAGTGGAAACACCTGGTCAGCTTCTCTTGTCTGGGTTGCAAATGTCCTGTGGAGCATATGTGGGAAGATCTTATATGGAGAAAGTGCAGTTTGAGTTTACAGATTTCTGCACGGGACATTCTTTTTTCTCTGGCCCCATGTCTTTCTGCCACTGTCTGCATTTTCTTCTGAATATTCTTCAAAGATTCTGGTTCTCTAATTTCTGGTGCTCTAGCTTCATAATCCCTCAGACTCAAGCAAAGTGCTATCCATCTACTTTCAGTGTGTGATTGTGTGTGTGAGAGAGAGAAAGAAAGAAAAAGAAAGAAAGAAAGAAAGAAAGAAAGAAAGAAAGGAAGGAAGGAAGGAAGGAAGGAAGGAAGGAAGGAGGAAGAGGAAGGAAGGAATGGAAGGAAGGAAGGAAGGAGAAGGAAGGAAGGAAGGAAGGAAGGAAGGAAGGAAGGAAGGAAGGAAGGAAGGAAGGAAGGAAGAGAAGGAAGGAAGGAAAGAAAGAAAGAAAGAAAGAAGAGGAAAGAAAGAAAGAAAGAAAGAAAGAAAGAAAGAAGAGAAAGAAAGAAAGAAAAGAAAGAAAGAAAGGAAAGGAAGGAAGGAAGAAGGAAGGAAGGAAGGAAGGAAGGAAGAAGGAAGGAAGGGAAGGAAGGAAGGAAGGAAGAGAAGGAAGAAGAAGAAAGAAAGAAAGAAGAAAGAAAGAAAGAAAGAAAGAAAGAAAGAAAGAAAGAAAGAAAGAAAGAAAGAAAGAAAGAAAGAAAGAAAGAAGAGAGAAAGAAAGAAAGAAAGAGAAGAGAAGAGAAAGAAAGAGAGAAGAGAGAAGAAGAAAGAGAGAGAAGGAAAGAAAGAAGAAAGAAGAAAGAGAAGAAAGAAAGAAAGAAAGAAGAAAGAAAGAAAGAAAGAAAGAAAGAAAGAAAGAAAGAAAGAAAGAAAGAAAGAAAGAAAGAAAGAAAGAAAGAAAGAAAGAAAGAAAGAAAAAGAAAGAAAGACGGAAGGAAGGGAGGGAGGAAGGGAGGAAGGGAGGAAGGGAGGAAGTAGTAAGGAAGGAAGATGAACGGAAGTAAGAAAGAAGAAAGAGAGAAAGAAAGAAAAAGAAAGAAAGAAATAAAATGAAAAAAGAAAGAAGAAAGAAAGAAAGAAAGAAAGAAAGAAAAAGAAAGAAAGAAATAGAGAAAGAAAGAAAGGAAGAAAGAAAGGAAGAAAGAAAGAAGAAAGAAGAAGGAAGAAGAAGAAGGAAGAAAGAAAGAAGAAAGAAAGAAGAGAAAGAAAGAAAGAAAGAAAGAAAGAAAGAAAGAAAGAAAGAAAGAGAAAGAAAGAAAGAAAGAAAGAAAGAAAGAAAGAAAGAAAGAAAGAAAGAAAGAAAGAAAGAAAGAAAGAAAGAAAGAAAGAAGAAAGAAAGAGAGCTTTCCATGTCTCTGGAATGAATAAAAGTAACATTATAAGCTTTTCTTTCCATGGGCTGTTTTTATGGTTTTGATATCGAGCTTTCCCTGCTAAAATCATCAGGGCTATATTCTTGGAGAAGCAATTTTTTAATACATGTTTTTTCTTTTGTCTTTATTATTTTCCAAGTCTTCATTTTTTTATCATTTTTTATACTTGACTCTTATTGAATTTCTACATTTTTTAAGTTTAGCTTGAGAGATTCATTACTTCATTAGTTTTGTCTGAGTTCTTGTTTTTTATAATACATTATTTTATTTGAATGTTAGAAAAATACTTTTTGTACTTTAAGCATGTTAGGAAAACATGAATTTTACATTTTTCATATAAAAAATACAAGAAGCATTAAAAAATGCAGGACTTTTCCCATGACACTCTTTCCTATTCTGACATAATGTCCCAGCCTAGTATTAATAGTATTTCAACTCTTATTATGTTGCTGATGTAAAAAAAAAAAGCAATAAACACATGCACACATATGCTTATTAATTTATTTGTTCCCTATTTTCACAAAAAGAGATTCAACACATATCTTGTTCTTAAATTCAAGTTTTATATTTTTATGTTATATATCCCTCAATGAATAGTAGTAAGAGTCTAAATTTTCACACTAATATGGATTATCCACTCTATAGTTTAGTAGCAACTAAATTTTGTTCATCAGTATAAAGTAATAGCTATTTCCTACATATCTTTTCTGGTGAACAAGTATAAGTTAATTTCATTGGTATCTGTCCTTGTGGAAATTTTGTCTCATTATATATATGCATATGATATTTAAATGATATTTAATACATATTTATATGTTCTAAAATGTTTTCTTTTTTGTAAATGCCCAGGTTACATTCATTTGTCCCTGAGATTGGTAGATATCTTTCAGCCACTTGGTAACAATTGACATACTGACCCAGGTCTTTTACACATCGATTCGCTTGACCTACAGACATTGAGAACCTCTCATTTACATTTAGAAGGTGTTGACTGCAAAGATAAAGCCAAATGCATTTTATAGATTATATATAGTCTGTGGAAAGAGGTAAGAAAACAAACCAAGAAATATAATTTTACATAGGATTAAAAACGAAAAGGAAATATAAATAAGACATGATAGATGATGGTGTAGGGGCTCCAAAATATTGATCAAAGGCAGACAATTCCAAACAACAGGAAGGAGCAGTGGTAAAATATGGGTATGCAGGGTTTATGTCTAGGCATGGCCCCAGAGGCATGGATGGTTTGGATCAGATTTTTTTTTTGTCAGTGAGACAAACTATCTTGGCATCTTTGATCTAAAGTGATGGCCTGGTCTGGTGCATGTTGTTTTCCAATTATGTTGGGCAATATGCAAAAAAAATAACCAAACTATGTGAAGAGTCAAAAATAGATGGGTCCTTTGGTATGAATATAATATAGTCGTTGCTTGATAACAACTATGGGGAAAATGACAATTGTCTTTGAAGCAATGTAATTCAGAAAGAGAGTAGAGAGAGTTTTGCATGAATTCAATGTTAGTCCGAGGTTTGATTGAGGAGTCAAGGGTAAGTTTTAGAATTGTGGCCTGACGGAAGTTTGGTGCTAGTTGCCAAAATGGGCATCACTGAAGTGAGGGAGGGAATCAGGGTTGGATATGAAAATCAAGAATGCACATTTGGAGCTGTAGAGAAAGAGTTGTCTTTGAGACCATCATCAGAAGAGGCTGGGTGGAAGTTGGAGAGAGGGATTGAGTCCCAGGGAGTTAAATTGATGATAACAGATTGTAGGCAATATCAGGGCCAGAGAGCTACATAGAATCACCCTGGCAATTACTAGAGATGAAAGGTGATCTCAGAAGTAAATGTTGGGGAAAGTCAAGATTAAAGGCGGATGAAAATTTGGCTATAAAACAGAGATCAGTGAGGGCAGAAGAAAACTAAAGAGTGTGACATCCTACATAAAATCAAAGTGACAAAAGTACGTCAAACTAAAGTGGTGACAACAATGTCATTGATAAAACATCAGTTTCAGCTATATTTTCGTGTCTATTGGTAATCTTCTGACTTCTGACTTAGGTATTTTTTTATACTCAAATATATTGCTCCTCTAGTATTTTTTGAATTTCCAAATCTGGATAAATTTCTCCTCAGTCAAGATTATATAAACACTCAGAATTCTTTCTACTATTTTTGTTTTCTTTTTATATTAAATCACTGAGTTTAGTAAATGATGTGCAGTTGGGATGTGGTTTACATACTAAAGCATCCTCTACTAAAAAATTGAAACATGTTCTTTATCATTGATCAGATGAACATATATACCTGAGTCTATTTCTGGATTCTGTTCCCCTGAGTGGTTTTTCTTAATTCAGAGGACTCTGGGATAGCAATTATTATTAGATCAACATGGATCAGCTTTTCATTCCTGCTACAGTCATCTATGGCAAGAGAAAAGGGTATCACATGACTCAACAATATCACAGTGCTGGGTATAGGAACAAATGATCTGAGAAAAAAAATGCCAAGGAGCAAGAAAATTGATTGATGTCCCTCCCCACATACTTTACTAAAGTCACGCATTGCTAATCTTGAGTAACAATCAGTGACAAAGCAGAACAAAGCAGAACATTGATTTATATGTCAAATAATACTTTGCTTCTTCTACCCCTGTTCAGTTCATTTGAGTTCTGAATTTATTGTCAACCCAACAGAAAAGAAATAGTGTTCAATATTTCATGGTTAAAACAGAAGAATGTTTCAAGTTTATGTTTCCTTGAATTTCTGTTGTTGTTGTTGTTGTTGTACTGTGAATGATTTGTATTACTCTTGGAAGGCTATTTTGATGCCCCCAAACAAATTCACTCCAATCTCTACCAACAGACTGCAAACAATTTTCAACTTTTTGTTTTTGTGTTTTGGGAGAGGAGAAAGTTAGATGGAGAGAAATAATTAACTGAGAAAAAAAGCCTTATAATTGAAAATCTAAGTTAAGTTAAAACTAGCACTAGTCATATGTGAAGTAAATTATAGTGATAAATGATAAAGTGTATCTCTTTATCAATATCAGTTCAATACATAAGGACACACCAGTTCAGCACAATCTAAGAACAACAAAATAGCTCAGAAATATGGTAACTAAATTGTTAATATTCACAGACTCTACATTTGTGAATTTGCATACTTACTAAAGGTTCTTTGCAACTTTAAAACCAGTACTTGAAGGGCTGGAGTGATCACAGTGGTAGGGCATTTGCCTTGCACATAGACAATCCGGAAGGATCTGGGTTTCATCCCGACATCCCAGATGGTCTCCCAAGCCTGCTAGGAGCAATTTCTGAGCACAGAGCCAGGAGTAACTCCTGAGCACTGCCAGGTGTGGCCAAAAAACCAAAAATCAAAACAGCAAAATAGTATTTGAAAATTCTCATAGTCATTTGCAGATGACAACAATATTTTTTAATGTACATGCATGATGTGCATATTCAGACAAGGTTGAATACTTGTTTTAGCTCTCATATTGTAGACAAGTATCCTTTATTTAATTCAAGTAGTTTTATATTATTCCTCTCTTCTTTATCATTTTTGGGCCACACCCATTTGATGCTCAGGGGTTACTCCTGACTAAGTGCTCAGAAATTGCCCCTGGCTGGGGGGACCATATAGGACGCCAGGGAATAGAACTGCGGTCCTTCCTTGGCTGGCGCTTGCAAGGCAGACACCTTACCTCTAGCGCCACCTCACCAACCCCTCTTTATCCTTTGTTCTTATTTTTTCCTACTTAAATGGCACTCAAAAGTGATCTCAAATGTTATATAATGTTCCTAGATATGACTTATGAGAGAGTATGTGTGTTAATAAGTTGCAGTCAGGTATGAGTTAGAGTGCTAGTGGAAGCTTTCAATTGTAATGAATAATTGATATATATTAAATATGTTGTCTTATAAGAAAAATGTATGCAAAGATATGGTTGTGTACTGATATTCAATCCACTGAAGAATTTTTCTGGACCAGAAACTTACAGGAACCTACCCTGATATTTATCCTAGGATCAGTATTCACCAATTCAGTGTTCACAATAATTTATAAAACTGTGAATAAAAAACTGGATTGTTTCACAATAGGAACAGATTTTGAGAACATATGATTAATAATCAATCTACTTGAAAGCTCAAATCTACTGTTAGATCAAATAAGATATGGCTAGATATTTCTTCAAAATATACAGAAAATAAGCTTTATTTCTCTCTTTTTCCTCTCATACACACCACACTCCTTAGCCAGTGATATTTACAACAAAATCATGATAAATATTAGCTAAGAGATATCACGCCTTTTTTTTTCCAGCCTAGACCTTAGAAGAACATTGCTGATTGGAGGCACATACAATCCCAATTGAGGCTATGAGGACAATTTTCTTAGAACTTAAATGTTAGGAAAGATCATTTTTTACGTTTTTCTTTGCCTTCTGTAAATAGCATTCCAAAATGGATCAATTTTGTTAATTACCCCCTGCTAATTTATTGGTGCTATAAGCAAATCAAATAATCAAAAGGATATTTTGAGGTCTCTTTTATATGAAACAGGCAATTATCAAATATACATATGCCAAAATTATCAGCAAAGCATAGAACTAAAATGATCACTCAAAGTAGGAAGAGAATTCTTACCCATGAACGCATGAATATTAGGGTGACAGTCATTACTAATAGCCTAAATGCAGCAACCTACAGTTTTATGTTTTCATTTGAGTGAATATAATCATATGATGAGGCAAGTAAAGATACATGTTGGAGAGGGGGGTATGACAATGTCATTATTTGTTAAAAATCAAACACAGCAAAGCATGTATTTCAATGGCTCAACACATGCTTTGCAAGTGGAAGAAACCCAGTTTGATTCTTGAGTCTACCTGAAAAGGTAAATCACTATGTTATAGCCTTCTCCTCTATATTGTTGGGTGAATTCATTATTATTGTTTATAGAAGATAAGATCATATTTAGGGAAGATCAAGTCTTAAATCTCTGTCACTTTAAAATGTTTCCCAAGTACTAATCCCTTTACCTTTTAGCCTTTCACAAGTTGGAGGGATATGGAGCTTCCCACAATCTCTGAGCTTGTGCTTAAATATCTTCCCTGGAATTATGACTTCCTTTCAAACTTTCCTTCTGAACCCCATCCACTTCCTAAAATGGCCTAAGAGCCAACTAGTACTAAGTCTTTTCTGACCAACAAGCTGTACCTACACTTTCTCCTATATTTGGATTTAAAAAGTTCTAAAAGTTTTGATTTTAAAAGTTCACATTGCATTTTGCATGTGAGTATGTTTAATATGCCTGCAGCTATACCACTGATACAAATTCAGTAACATTTTTTTGAAGATGGGATTCTTGGATTTTTACTGCACTTTTATCTCTCGCTTTTTTTTTTAACAGTGGTTTTTAACAATAGCCTGAGTTGAGTTTACATATCTTAAATAAATGTAACTACAAAATTAATCTGAGAAAATTAAGATAAAATTCCAAAATTTCCTGAGAAAGTTGAGTATAAAATAGGGGATTAAAAGTAGTGAGAGCAGATGAAAGGACAATGCTACTTTAATCTCCATATATGAATAAGTATTCTATACTGTAACATGAAATATGATCTCACTGAAATTTTAAGATAAAACCATTTTAAAAAGTGCTTTTTAATACCAGTTTTAAACAGCTTCTATTTATGAACCTTTCCTATATTATATTTCCCAGAAATGCATTTTTCATTGGCCTTTTGGGACTTCTGACTTGGTGCCACCTTCTATGAGAAATATGGGACACACTCGATTTTTATTTTTGGTTTTTTGGGCCTCCCCACATATTCTGAGAGTCACCAGGGTTACACCATATGGTGTGATGGAGGAAGAGTCAGTGCCAGAAACTGTTTTCTGGCCCTATATATGCCAAACCTGGCCACCAGCCCTAGAAGTCATATTCCTGGTCTTGACAAGTAAGTAGCTCATTTTCCTCAGCAGATTCTAAATCCCTGGAACATCTCAACTATGCCTTGTTCATGTCTGCCTACTTGGCAGCACTATTTCCCGTATTTGTTTGCACATCAGAAATGCTAAATACCATATTTTGTTAATAGATGACTAAGTTTTACCCATATTTAACTCTGGGGGTGACAAAGTGACAAGGGAAGCGGGAAGAGAAACCAGAGACAAGTATTTAGGAATTTAACTTTAGATCAAAATCCAGATCCAGTTCCTTGCTTTGATGAGAAATATCTATGGCCACTCACAAAATAGATTATGGTCAAACTTTTGAAAGGTTGTTTATTTTGTTTTTTTCTTTTTAAGAGAAAGCATTCTCCTCTTCCTATAGGGCAAGGCTTTTAAAAAAAAAACTTGCCTTAATGGGGAGGACATAAATTCTCTGAAATGGAATGTAAAATTTGTTGTACACATACACAGACAGAGAGAGAGAGAGAGAGAGAGAGAGAGAGAGAGAGAGAAAGAGAAAGAGAGAGAGAATGAGAATTGTGAGAGCACGAAGTGTGCTATTTTATACAGCTCTACCTCTAGGCTTCATCTCTGTCAATCCAAATAAATCAGCCCATTATGGGCCATTCCCATTAGAAATCTCTTTATCTCCTTGTTCCTTAAAAACCATCCAGCAGGGATCAAATTTGATTCTCTATTTTGGTTCAAAGGGCACCCTCTGCTATTAAAGTGGACACAGAGGGAGGCCCTGACGTCCCTGCAGAGGATTAGAAAATCATTTAGCCATTGGTCTCCTGTGTCCTGCTCCCGTTAGGATGGCTCTCCTGGGCTTCCTGCAGCCATAAATCACCAACTCGCTGACATCTCCACAGTTCTAGGAATATTGATCATCAGGCCTCCTTTCACCATCCTCGCGGCATTTTAGAGAACCAGACTTGGTGATGGGGAGGAGAAGGGCAAGAGAGCATCTTAATGTTCATTTAGCTTCAGGTCTTAACAGCTTCAAATGCGCAATGAAAGCTGCTATTAACATGAATGGTTATTGATCCCCTTCTGTCTCACATAATGGGCTCTCTAGGCTGGTGGGGGTATGTCATGGGTACCCCCAAACAATCCAGAGACAAGTGCATCTGGCATTTGAACTGGGTTTCATGTTGGATGTTACTTCTGCGGTGCTTCTGAATACAGCCCCCCAAGTGACTTCTGGGAGCAAGAACCTCCAGAACAAGCAGGAAACATTCTCCATCAGGAAATGGCAAACATGGGCATTTGACCTATGACCTCCTCATTTTCTCTCTCCCATATTATTTTCTTTTTCCTTTCTCTCCTTCCTTCATCCTCTTTCCTTCTTTCTTTCTCTCCTTTTATTTCCTTCTTTTTCTTTCCTTCTTTCTTTTCTTCTTTCTTTTCCCTTCCTTCCTTCTTTCCTTCTTTCCTTTCTTTTCCTGTTTTTTGTTTTTGAGCCACACCTGGTGGCACTGAGGGATTACTTCTGGCTCTGCACTCAGAAATCGCTCTTGGCAGACTCAGGGGACTATATGGGATGCTGGGAATGAACCTTGAGTCTGTCCTGCGTCTGCTAAGTTCAAGGCAAATGTCCTGCCTCTGTGCTAACTCTCCCGCCTCTCCCATATTATTTTCTACTGTCTTTCTTTGTAGAGGAGTGCGAAGCCAAAGCCCTGGGGAATCTGACCTAAGGTTTGAAATATAGTCAAATTATTCACACAGTCAAACAGTATTCTGAACAAATAATTGCCCGACGGTTTTTTTTTTAAGGGGAAGTTAGGAGGTGATTCAAGCGAGCCCCCTTTGTGAGCAGCACTGTGGTTTCTATACCGGGGTCATTTCTAAGGCTCCTATCTGAGGCCAGAAAGCAATAGACTTTCACAGATGTGGTGGTGATAACAATGCTTTTTCCAGAAAATTGGCCTTTCCCAGCCACCATTGACCATGATGGCAGAGCATCATTCTGCTGGTAGACAAATCTCCTGCAAGGGATCTAAAAGGCTATACACATTAGTCTCTTTCCATGTAACTCCCCTCTGCCTTAATTGGGCACTTCTCTTATGGGGCAAACTGCTTAGTGGTGAAGTCAAACCACTTAATAGAAGATGCTTTGGAGGAGGGGCAGCTTAAGACAGTGGGGGCAACTCCATTATCCTACCGCTGTTTCCCAGCATCTTTCTCCCTTCTGGGCTCTTTCCATTTTCCCCACATCCATTGTACTTGTCACTGTTAACACTCTGTAGCAGCAGCAATGGGTGCTCCTTAACCTGACTTCTCACCTGCCAGCTACAAAAACTCCTTTGCTTTGAGAAAAGCAGAATTGACTTGGCCCACATGATTTTCAGGACTCAAAAAATACAACACATTGGGCCCGGAGAGATAGCACAGCGGTGTTTGCCTTGCAAGCAGCCGATCCAGGACCAAAGGTGGTTGGTTCGAATCCCGGTGTCCCATATGGTCCTGAGCAATGCCAGGTGTGGCCCAAAAACCAAAAAAAAAAAAAATACAACACATTGTCTGCATTTTCCCACCAAGCTCACCAAGACAGGTTAGCATGCAAACTCATAGTGGCCAATTTTTAATGCCAAACACTAAGGAACGCTTTAAATCCACATATTATAAGTTGGAGAGATAGTACAGAGGATATTGGTGTTGCATGGAAGCTGACTTGGGTTTGATGCCATATGGTCTTCTGGGCCCACCAAAAGTGATTATTGACATACCAGGTATGGGCGTCCAAACACACGCACACACAATAAATACCTGTTTTTTTTGTGAATACCCAAAGACAGTTGAAATAAAGAACATGAGAACAGTAGTAAAACAGTGTCCCTTGAGGAGAACTGGAAGTAGGACATGGAGGAGGCAATGTTTATGGCTGAGGGAAGCATTCAACTGGGAGGAGGTACTGAGTAGGTGTTAAAATGTTATATGTGGGGGCTGGAGAGATAGCACATCGGTAGTGCGTTTGCCTTGCATGCAGTCGATCCAACACGGACTGTTGGTTTCGAATCCCGGCATCCCCATTTGGTCCCCAAGCCTGCCAGGGGTAATTTTTAAGGGCAAACCAAGAGTAACCTCTAACCTTCTGAGCACTGCTGGGTGTGATCCAAAAACCAAAAACCAAAAAAAAAAAAAGTAAAAAAAAAAAAATAAAAAAGGTGGTTTACATGTGAAATTCTGTAACATTACTATAAATTACTGTGTCAAAAATTTGTATATGTTGGGCCAGAGCAGTGGTGCAGGCAGTAGGGTGTTGTCTTGCATGCTCTGAGCTAGGACAGACTTCGGTTTGATTTCCCTGCCTCCCATATGGTCACCCAAGCCAGAAGCGATTTCTGAGCACATAGCCAGGAGTAACCCCTGAACCAGTGTGAACCAAAAAATATTTGTATATGTACACACACACACACACACACACACACACACACACACACACACATACACACCTCTAAATGATAGGCAAATGGGGGGTTGGGCCCAAGTCTTATCCAACTAGTAGAATGTGACAAGGACCCCAGAGTAAAACAATCAAGCAGTTTATATAGAGTTTAAAAGGCTTTAGCAGGCTAAGCATTTTATTGGTAAATAAATTTAACTTCCACAGTATACATGATTGGTTCAATTTTCATTTTCACTCCCTGTGTCCAATTCCTTACACAGAATCTCACGTCTCACAGATGTTCCAAACTTCATGCCCCACTTCTCGCTACCTTATCTCAAGATCTGTTTCCCTTACAGGCTAAAAAAACAGAATGACCTTCATAACAAGAAGGCCTTGGCCCACAACTCTACAGTACAAACTGACATCTCATTTTCTTGGAATTGGCCCAAGAATGCGAAGGGGAGCATTTTCTGAGAAGGGAGGGGTAAGGGGTGAATAAACTTACAAACTTCTACAGGCTTATTGTGGTCGGCTATAGCTTCAGGATCTCAGAGTCCAACAATACCCCCTAACAAGAGGGGCACTGATGAAGGGATTGGTGTTGAATATCTGAAACCCAATCATGAATAACTTTGCAATTTCACAGTGACTACATATTTTAAAATCAGAATTTTTTTCTCTAATCCCTCAGTAGATAACTCTCCAGTTGCTCAAAATCTATTTTCACTAGCGTTAACAGTTCTGATGAATAATTCACCTGACCTAAGGCTTAGAAAATGATAAAAAAAAAAAAAGATTTTGGGGGAACATGTGGATTTTTTCTGTTTCCCAATTCTAAACAGACCCTTCACACCCTCAACAGGTTTATTTTGACTTCTCCATTGAGGTGGTAGAAAATCAGTACAAAGACTGATAAGAAAAAATACCACCAGCTCCATTTGCAGAGGCTCCATGGCATATTGAGTTTTTACCTATTCCTTCTGTCCCTAGCCCAGTCCTTGGTCTCAGAGAAACAGCGGGGAAAGCTTCAGGATTAATCCTATTGGGTGGTATGGTTCCTATTCTGTCAGTAAAAGCACAACGCATTAATCAATGCCTATCTTCAACACCAAAACTGCCAGCTACAGTAAGCCCCTCATTGAACTACCTTAAAGACTTCCCTCCTTATACTGCCTGAATGGCCAACTCAGCAGCCAAAACCACAGCCTTTCCCTAACTCTTGTTCTCAGGAGATGGGTTATTCTTCCCTAAAGATATTCTATTTCAGCAGTTATTCTGATGGTTCCCCCTTTTGTTATGCCAGTCCATGTTTTCCATTAATCTCCCTCTTACCACTCTCCATCACATCTTCTACCTGGAACACATTTCCTTGTACAATGACTAGGTTCACCTTGTCATAGAAAATTGAGATTGGATGCTATTGATCAAGTATTGGAAATGTTCTCAAGAGTCCTTGTCAATGATCTTCCCATTCCTGGGCATCTCAATTCCTTGACTTGCTCTCTTCCTCTAGAGACCAATGTCATTTACCTTTCCTATAGGCATATTCCCAGACCTCAGTCAAAGAAATACTGTGACCCTTGCGGTCTAAATTTCAGATGCCACATTAACATAAGCATTTTCTTATTTTTGTTTTGTTTTGTTTTGACTGGAGAAAAACAAATCCATGTTTTCACTCTATGGTACTCACTTGAGTGCAACCCTCCATGTAGCTTCTTCCTCTCCTACTCTCCAAAACCACCATTTAGTACATTTTCTCTTTGTGATCCTCAGTCCCAAAAGATAGCCCTTTGGTCTTTTTGTAGTTTATTCTGCCTATTTGATAGAAATTAAGAGTGTGTATGTAATGTCATGTTTTCTAATGGATTGGATGGGGTTGGATTCCCACAGAGCTCCCAGAAAGGGAAGGCACTTCCCATTTCCCTGTCCACCCAGGCCAGGAAAAACTATTCTTGTTTTATAGATCCTCAGCAAATAGTCCACATAGACAGGAAGGTAAGAAGAGGCAAAAAGATAAGACACCAAATCTTTTTCCAGCTGCCAGCTGCTCCAAATCTCCAGAGCATGCTAGCCAGCGCAAAGAACCACTCCCCCTAACTTACCTATCTTTATTCAGATCTAAACAGTGCCCTTTACCTGGAAGGTCTTATGTAGATGAGAAAACAGGTAGGGAAACATACCAAAGAGAAATATTATGAAAGCCACTAATACATATGGAGGAGAATTAATTAATCAATTAATCCATTGACATCTGTGCTTCAAAGACTGTTTCTCAGTTTCCTTATTTCATGATCTTGACTCTTGGATATCTTGATATTTTTCTGGTTCCTTCTTTTTTTCTTTGTGCTTTTCTCTTTATGTTTTTAGGTCTCTAAATTATTGAATCCCCCAAGTTTCTGTGTTTGTCCATTTAATCAGTCCATGTATATCTGCTTGTTCATTTCATCTACTCCTGTGGCTTCTGAAAACCAGCCAAGTCTTTTATTCATCTGGCCACTTCCTAAACTTCAGTCTTACTTCGAAGCAGCAATAATACTATGTAAATACTATGTATTTTATGCCTATGGACACGCATTTCTACCTAAAAAATCTTCAAATTAGAGAACCTAATTGTTTCATCCACTGACTCTGATCTTTTTATATTAGCAAACTGCAGCACAATCCTAATTTCATAGAAGAACCCCCATGGTCATTCCTGGTTCATCTGTCTCTTCTTAGCCACCCAGTTTCAATCTACTAACATGAAAATCTACCATGAAATAATAAACAATTGCTTCTCCCTGCACATCAACTCTGTCTATTCACATAGACTCAGAAACCATACAAATCACTTGGAAAGAGTCCTGGACTGTGTTTCTTAATGCAGAGTGTCTTATGGTTTTCAAAGAAGGGCTAAGGGGAATTTCAAACACTAAATGGAAACTCATGTGGCACGATCCCATCAGACCTTTAAAAAAACATTACCGTGGATGCTGAGATATGAGATCATGGAGAGGTAGGTTTTTCATTATGTGTCTTCAAACAATCTTTCAGTTTGCCTGATTCACGTTGACTTCTTAGCCAAACAAGAGGCTTATATTCTTTCTTCATACTTATCAAGTACTTTTCATCATTATCTTTCAATGGGACATTATTAGCTCACATCTTCTGTCAGAGTTGCTAAAAATTCCGCTCCTTACTCCTTTAGAGTCATAGGAAATTGTGACTGTTTAAGCCAGGCTTACAAATTTTACCTTCAAACAGTTTTGACCATCTTGAATAATTCCAAGTATTTAAATATTCATGTTATCTTTACAACCCATTCTCATCTATACATTTAAATTTCATAAGATGATCAGTCAAATACTTAATAGCATTAATAGCACCACCACCACCCAGAGAATGGCTCTGGCTTTTAATGTCAGATTGAAGCAAATTTCAGTCTGATAGATCAGGTTATAACAAAAGTTAATTTGATTGCACTGCAGGACATTATTAAGATGTTTTGTCTCTACCTTAGAAAATTATTTTAGTGTGGTCTTATAACCTAGTAGGTTTATAAACCCCTGTTTCTCTAATTCCTTTTAGTACCTGCCTTGACTTTTAATATGGTTCTATAAATGAATTAATATAAATTAAGTTATATGTTTGTTCTGTATTTGAAGACTTTAATTTTGTATTGTGACCTAATAATGTACCTAATTAATTTGACATTTTAAATGCAGTCATGTTGGTTTTTTTTTTTTTTTTTTGTGGTTTTGGGTCACCACCCGGCAGTGCTCAGGGGTTACTCCTGGCTCCATGCTCAGAAATTGCTCCTAGCAGGCACGGGGGGACCATATGGGACGCTGGGATTCGAACCGATGACCTCTTGCATGAAAGGCAAAACGCCTTACCTCCATGCTATCTCTCCAGCCCCTCATGTTGGTTTTAAGCATTATGTTTCAAGTGTGAGTCATTATAAATCAACATCTATAAGTACTATGATGTGTTTGGCTCTAAAGGTTGATTTTCCACCTCTTACCAGATAGTTGACCCCTAGTCCCTATTTTCCCACAGCTCTTCTCTTCCTCCTGTGATAATCAGTCATTTGTTATCATTGCAACTACTTTGTTCAATTTCGTGTTCTACCCCCATATGATTGAAGTCATATAACATTGTCTTTCTCTGAACTTACTTTGCATTATACTTTCTAGATCCATCCATGTTGCAAATGGCAGTATCTTTTGTTTCATCTTTTGGGTCACACCTGATGTTGCTCAGGGGTTACTTCCTGGATCTGAGCCCAGCAATCCCTCCTGGTGGGCTCAGGGGAACATATGGGATGTCAAGGGATTGAACTCAACTCAGCTGTATCCAGGGCAAGTGTCCTATCCACTGTAATATTGCTCTAGACCCAACAATTGGCAAGATCTTTCCCTTTTATAAGAAATGAGTAGTATTCTAGAAGGTACATAAATATATATATATATATATAACATATATACATACACCATACATATCACATCTTCCTTATCATCATCTCAATTGATTGGCACTTAGATTGTTTATAACTTGTGACTCTCATGAATATTATTATGATGAACACAACATGTATAGATATTTTCAGATTTGTGGAGTTTATTTATTTATAAATCATTCCTCTTGGTGTATAATGCATAACTGATTGTATATTCCTTGATCCATAGAGTATTCGTCTGTGTGTCTGGTTTATATTCTCAACAGGGTTGTGAGATTTATCCAGACATTGAGTGCAGCAGTAGCTTAGTCATTCATTTCCTAGAGTAGCTCATGGTATGACTAGACATGTATTGAGTAATCATTATACTACACATAAATATTAAAGCTCTTTCCAGTTGGGGATTATGAGTATTGTTGTTTATAAAGATTTTTTGTATTCTGTATATTACATAGGAATGGAATTACTGATTTATAGATTGTGCTCATTATATTCAGCCTTAGTAGAAAAACACTGAAAAGCACTGACTACATGAATTCCAATTATAACATCATGTTATACAATTATTATAGGCCTTTTTGCTGGTGCACAGTGGTCTCTTATTTTATTTATAATTTATATTTTCCTCATGACTAATAATATTGAGTAAGTTTTTGTATGTTTCCTGGCCTTGGAGATATTCTATTTTTTGTATGGTCTTGTTGAAATATATGACCCATGTATTGTTGAGTTATGAATGTGCTTATTCATATGTAAAATAATTTTAATATTTGGATATTACTTTATTTTCATTAAAAGTACTTATCTTCTAAACTTAATCCTGTACTAAATTCCAATGTATATGGGGAATTTCTTTTCCTTTCTCCTCTGCTTTCTAGAAAAACAGTGAATGTGGTTGATGGAGGCAGTAAGTCTGTCTTCATCTGGCTTGACCTGCCCTCTCCTCCCAAATTCGCCAGCTTTTGCTGTGATGGCCATTGCACCCATGTTCTTTCATGACTGTTTATGTCTCATTCAAGAAAAGAGTGAATCTATGGGACTGACCTGGTTCAAACATGGAGACTTCTACTCACTTTCCAGTCAACTTTTCTATCTAAAAAAAATTCTGCTCTTCTCATTATGGTTTGTCATTTCACTCTCTAAACTGCCTTTAAATGAAGAGTTTCACTTATTGATGGTATCCCTTTATCATTTAGTGATAACCTTTTCAAAATAACCTTAACACCACCCACCCTTTTATTGGTTAAACCTTTTTCAAAATAATTGTTTGGGTGTATGGCCACACCCAGTGATGCTCTGGAGTTTAATCAAAGTTCAGCATCAAAGAATTTTTTTCTGGTAGGATTCAAGGGACCCACCAGGTCCCCAAGCATATGGGATGCTGGGGATTAGACCCAGTTTGGCCGTGTGCAATGTAAGCTCCTTACCCACTGTCCTATCATTCCAACCCCATATTAAAAAAATCTTTGCCATATCTACGGGTCCTGAAAACATTCACCCACTATTCTTTTGTTCTGTCTATCAGTAACAACAATCTTTAATCTTTGAGAATTGGACTCACTTATTTTTTAGTATGGTGTCTATTTAAGAAAATCTCTCTTGGGGCTGGAGCTATAGCACAGCGGTACATGCGTTTGCCTTGCACATGGCTGATCCAGGATGGACCTCGGTTATATCCCTGGCATCCCATATGTTCCCCCAAGCCAGGAGCTATTTCTGAACGTAGAGCCATGAATAAGAAGCCTCTGAGCAACACAGGACGTGGCCCCAAAAGCCTAAAAAGAAAAAAAGAAAAAGAAAATCTCTCTTGAGAGTATGGGGACAAATGAAGGTGAATGTTTGAAATTTCACTGCAGAAAAATGATGCAATATATACCCAGAACAGCTGTTCCATTTAAGGGCAAATATACTAATGTGATGGTTTGATATCATGTCAACCAACTGAATAATATTTTGATATTTGATTAAAATGGCCCAGTTGCCAGTGAAGTTTTGGCATTTCGAAAAACATAGCAAAGGGACTGAACCTGAAACTTACTTAGAAGAGAGTGATCTTGAAATTGGCTTCTGGCCCAGGCATAATTACTCCCAAGACACACCTGTTAACAAAACTGGCCTTGATTTCCTTAGTCGCCTCATATTATGATTATAAATTAAATCATCTTCCTGGCAGGAGTCTGAATTGGGTCTATTAATTTCTTGTGTTCTAGTATCCAATGACTTCCCGCTTCTCTGCAATTCTGGGCAAGTCTGCTAGTTAACATAAAAAATAAAATATAAGTAGGGCTGACTGCAGGCTATGACAGATTAATTTTTAGGAAAGAGGCAGAATTATTTTTAAAATCCTTTAACTCTGAGAGTTTATATATGTACAATATATATAAATACATCTATTAAGACATTCTTATATATTTCACACAGAAAGAATACACTGTGTTATATGTTAATAAAAATAAATGTATTTCCAAGAATTTATATGTCGATGACCAAAAAGACTTTTTTGAAAATATCAGGTTGCTTTCTTGTTTATTCAATCTTACCAATTACTAAGACAGCTTGACATTTATAAACTCTAGAGAATAACCATCTATAATCATCTATTATATATTTTGTTACCCAAATATTACCAATGTTATCATTGGGGAGGTCATTTTAGTTCTTTAAAGTATCTAATGAAAAAAACAACCTTATAAATAACTTTTCTACCTGTTGTCAATTTTTGTAAAACGTTGTTTTAAAAAATTCAGTGGGATGACGGATTTTGAAATATAGGTCACAGAAAACACACGCCGAGTTCTCTTTGTTAGAGCTGGGGGGCGGGGGGTGTTGAAATCTCTCGGAGAAATTTCTAGTCATTTCCCCCAGAACAATTGAGAACAAGGTCAGAAAGAAACTACAGATGCAGGCTGTCAGTCTAACCAGTTAGACAACTTAGGAGCTAAGAGATGCCATGTGCTGTGCACACAATAGAATTCTTGGGTATGTGGGTGCTTCCTCCAAATTCCTGGTAAAGATTACAGCACGTGAATAATCAGCATTTTCTTGATGCAGCCAGTGCAACTGTCCCCCAAGGGGTAGCAACTCTTTCAACAACACTCTCAAAGGCCTCTCCCTAAATCCTCTTGGCTGAACTGAGGGCTGCTTAGTTGCAAAATCCTGGATCAGGGTAGATATCACTGACATTTTCTATTTTTATTTGTATTAGTTTCATTCCATGACTGCATTGTCCAAATGGCACTGTTACTGCCAGTTAGTTGTAAAAGTATCCTGTGGCCCTGAGCGATGGTACAGTGGTAGGGCATTTGCCTTGCACAATGGCTGACCTAGGAGAGACTGAGGTTAGATCCCCCCCCCCCCCCCAGCAACCCATATGGTCCTCTGGGCCCAGGAGCGATTTCTGAGCACATAGCCCAGGAGTAACTCCTGAGCATCTCTGGGTGGTGGCCCAAAATCAAAAACAAAACAAATTTAAAAAAAGAATTCCTAAATATTTGGAAATAGTCTTAGCATAGGTCCTCACCTTCTCCTCATCTAATTTTCTATTCTTGTCCCAAAATTGCTAGCCTGGACTCTGTTACCCAGGTTGGAAGTTAGTTGGGTTGCATCTTCTTTTAATAGACTTATTTTGTTTCACCATTTGGTTTGTTTTAAGGCTTGAAGTTTGGTTGGGGATTCTTTGCCTCCATCTTGGTAAAATCATGAAGGGAAACAAGATCTATTCATGATTAGGTAGAAAATCAATAGGTGGTGAGCCTTGATGGTTATGGGTGTTGCCTGACTCATAGTAAATGTATGATAAATATTAACCATCCTTGAGTTTGACTCAAAGACTATTTCTTTTTGTGGGGGGTGGACAGAGTTTGGGCTTGGAGGTTACTCTGGCTCCTGAATTTTGGGGACAATACACAGTGCCAGGGTTTGAACTAGGATTGGATGCATCTATGGCAACTTTCTTCGCTTCCCTTGTCCTCTTGTATTGCTTTCTATACCTCGTGTGCCTACAATGCAAACTTGAAAATGCAGGACAATGAATATATTCTGAAGGCTACACTTTAATGTATGTTCTCTTACTCTTCATAGCCATGTCTTTGGTTTCACAATCTCTTTTCCTCCTGATTTAATTTTTCTTGTGGTTTATACTATTTAAATGTTTTTGGTTACTTTTCAATCCATGTTTTTAGCTAAAATTTTTTTCATGAGTTTCGTATTTACATTGCCATTTGTTAGGCCATAAAATCATCATCTTTCTTTTGGTCTTGTTTAATGCCTAAAGGATCAGTAGTAATATTGACTTATTTGTTTTCTTTATTTTTTTAAAGAAGAGGGACCCCCCGGCGTCCATGGTGAGTGCACTCTCCTAGGGCGCTCACACACGTGGACGACCCGCAGGCCGCCAGCCACCCTGCGCGCGACCCCCCCCCCAGACTGCAGAGGCCAGCCGCGCCAACGGGGAGTAGGGGACCACCCAAGCGTCCATGATGAGTGCACTCTCCTAGGGCGCTCACAACGTGACGACCGCAGAGCCGCCAGCCACCCTGCGCGCGACCCCCCACCACCCCATAGACTGCAGAGGCCAGCCGCGCCAACGGGGAGTAGGGACCCCCCGGCGTCCATGGTGAGTGCACTCTCCTAGGGCGCTCACACGTGGACGACCCGCAGCCGCCAGCCACCTTGCCCACGACCCCCCCCCCCCATAGACTGCAGAGGCCAGCTTGTTGGCACAGAGACCACACCACCCGTTGCCTCAACTTCCAGGCCCCAGAGTTCATCCCACCTGACCCGAAGCGTGGACAGGGGAGGACATTCCCTAGTACCTAGTGGGCCGGAGTCACCTGCCCAGCTGGGACAGGTGGGACGAATAGACTAGGTGAGCTTGGGCCTGCCCCCTGGACCTTTAGGTAACCTAGAGCAACCTAGCCCCGAGCCCCAGAGTGGACCTGAGACCCCCCCTAGGGCTGGAGAGCAGCTACTGGTGAGGGCGTGACAGGGGGAATTTCTTCCGCGGTAACTCGAGGAGCAGAGCTTCATTGACCCCCAGATAAGGGAGGGAACAGAGAGTCAGGCTCAACAGCGCCTGCAACCAGTGTGGCCAGGAGCGGAACTTACACCTGCTGACAGGAATAAAGAGGAAGACTGACCTTCCAAGCAGTAGAGGAGAGGAGAAAAAGGAGAGGAGAAACAGTGCCCCCCACCACTGTGGTCAGGAAAGGGCCAGTACTAGCTCCAACAAAAGGGGAAAACAACTAACCAGGCACATAAAGAGTACAGGAGGATCAAAACCTCAGCAAGTTCACCCAAAAGTCCCTCTAGAACCACCCTCAGTGAGGGAACCAACTCCCACACCACAGGGATCAATAACAGGTGAAAATTAGAAGCACAGCACTCTAAAAACACACCATTAAATACAAAGAAATATGCGTAAATCAAGGAGATCACTAATATCCTGGAGATATGGTGACAAACTCTTGCAAGCTTCCAAGTCCACCAAAATGCACAGATACACGCGATGAAGACCTAAAAGCAGCCATGAGGAAGGAAAATGCAAGAATTAATAAAAGGAATGAGAGAAACCCTAGCTATCGAGTATAAGAAATCTATGGATGAACAAATCAGCCAAATTAAAGAAGAAATGTTAAAGAACATGAGAGATTCCATACAAAAAGAAGTGAAGGAATTAAACAGACAAAGTAACAAGCCTCACAAGCAGAAACACAGAATTGGAGAAACACATTGAAGAACTCAAAGGAAAACTGCAAACAAAAAATGATCAAGAAACCAACAAAGAAATAAAAGGCAAAGCACTGGAAGGAAAGGTCCACTATCTATATGAACAAGGATAAAAGAAACAACCTAAGAATTGGTGGGTATACCAGAAGGGGAGGAAGTAGGGAAAGGGGAAGAACAAGTAGTCCAGAGAGATAATAGCGGAGAACTTCCCCACCCTCTGGAAGGATACTGCAATGCCAATACAGGAAATAAAAAGAGTTCCCAATAAGATAGACCCCCAATAAACAAACACCAAGACACATGGTAATCCAATTGGGCAAAAGACAAAGAGAAAGAAGAACTCCTTAAAGCAATAAGGAAGAAAAGAAACCTCAAGTACCAAGGTAGGGACATAAGAAATCAAACCAGATCTCCCATTTGAAATAATTCGAGCAAGAAGACAGTGGAATGACATATTTAAACGACTGAATGAAAGAAAATTTCCAACCTAGAGGTCCAATACCCAGCAAAACTTACATTCATATAGGGAGGATAGACTAAAAACATTCTCAAACAAGAACGAAATTGAACTATTTGTGCAAACAAAACCGATCCTAAACGACTTACTCAAAGACAAATTACACAATCCAAACCCCCGATTGTAACAAAAACCACCCTACACAACACAACTACACAACAATCCTCTCTCTCAATAATCTCCCTAAATGTTAAACGGACTAAACTCTCCAATTAAAAGACACATAGTGGAGAACTGGATTAGGAAAAATAAACCGGACTTCTGCTGTCTGCAAGTAAACACACCTACAGATGCAGGATAAGCACAGGCTTAGAATAAAAGGATGGAAAGTAATTATTCAGGCCAATGGAAAACAAAAAAGAGCAGGGACAGCAATTCTTATATCAGACCAAATTGCATTCAACCTCAAGAAAGTGATCAGAGACAAAGAGGGTCACTACTTACTGATCAGGGGAACATTAGATCAAGAAACACTAACCCTGGTCAATATCTATGCACCTAATGTAGAGTCAGCAAAATATGTGAGGCAACTACTGGCAAACCTGGAGAAACACATGAAGGGAAATGTGATAATAGGCATGGGACCTCAATACTCCACTATCCACCACTGGACAGATCCACCAAAACAGAAAAATAGCAAAGAAATAAGAGCTCTGAATGAAAAATTTAGAAGATTTAGGGCTAATAGACTTATATAGAGCCCTCCACCCCCAGAAAGCAGAATACACATTCTTCTCAAGCCCACATGGAACCTTCTCCAGAATAGACCATGTATTAGGATACAAAGCCAACCTATATAAGACCACAAAGGTAAGGATCATTAGAAGTACCCTCTCAGATCACTATTGCCCAGAGCTCAAAATTGAGGTCAAGAAGAAGCAATGGAGAAAAACTAATACCTGGAGATTAAACAACATGCTGCTCAACAACAGCTGGATCAAAGAACAACTCAAGGAAGAAATAAAAAGATTCCTTGAGACAAATGACAATGAAGAGACAACATGTCAAAATTTATGGGACACAGCAAAAGCAGTAATTAGGGGGAAACTCATAGCAATACAGGCCTATGTCAAGAATCAGGAAAATAACAAAACCAACAGTTTAAAAGATCACCTCAAAGAATTGGAACATCAGCAACAGAGAAGTCCAACCACATCCAGAAGGCAAGAAATAATAAAAACCAGAGCAGAAATAAACAACATAGAAACCAAGAAAACAATACAAAAAATCAATGAGACCAGGAGTTGGTTTTTTCGAAAAAATAAACAAGATAGACAAACCATTGGCAAAACTCACCAAAAAAAAGAGAGAAAACACCCAAATCAGTAGGATCACAAATGAAAGGGGAGAGATTACAACAGAACCCCAAGAAATACAACATATCATGAGATCATATTATGAACAACTATACTCATCTAGGCTAGAGAACCCAGTAGAAATCGATAGATTCTTGGAAAAAACAACCCTCTTCCAAGACTGGAAAAGGAGATCTAGAAATCCTAAACAGACCAATCACCTCAGAGGAAATTGAAGATGTATTAAAAAACTCCCTAAGAACAAAAGCCCAGGCCCAGATGGATTTACAGGTGAATTCTATCAAACATTTCAAGAAGAGTTACTACCACACTTTTCCATAGGCTCTTCCAAACCATAGAAAAAACAGGAATCCTCCCCAACTACCTTTTATGAGGCTAATATCACACTCATTTCCCAAAGAAGGCAAGGACACTACCAAAAAAGAAAACTACAGACCAATCTCACTAATGAACATAGATGCAAAGATACTCAATAAAATATTAGCAAACCGAATCCAGCACTTCATCAAAAAGATCATACATCACGATCAAGTGGGATTCATCCCAGGAATGCAAGGTTGGTTCAACATACGCAAATCAATCAACATTATACACCACATCAACAACATGAAAGGCACAAAACCACATGATCATATCAATCGATGCAGAGAAGGCATTTGACAAAATCCAACATCCTTTCATGTTAAAGACACTCAGCAAAATAGGGTTAGAAGGAACCTTCCTCAAGATAGTTACAGCTATCTATGAAAAGCCTACAGCCAACATTATACTCAATGGTGAGAAACTAGAAGCATTCCCACTAAGATCAGGAACTAGGCAAGGCTGTCCACTCTCTCCACTCTTATTTAATATAACCTTAGAAGTCCTAGCAATAGCAATCCGACAAGAGAAGGAAATCAAAGGAATTCAATTGGGAAAGAGGAACACAAGCTATCTCTTTTTGCCGACGATATGATGATATACATCGAAAACCCTAAAGAGTCCACAGTAAAACTCCTAGAAACAATTAACCAATACAGCAAAGTGGCTGGTTACAAAGTCAATACACAAAAGACAGTAGCGTTTCTATATACAAACAATGAAGTTGAGGAGAGAGAGATTAAAAATACAATTCCATTTAAGATAGTATCAAAAAATATCAAGTATCTAGGAATCAACCTTACAAGAGAAGTGAAAGACCTATACCAGGGAAACTTCAAAACACTTCAGAAAGAAATTGAAGATGATCTAAAGAAATGGAAGAACATCCCATGCTCATGGATAGGTAGAATTAACATAATCAAAATGACTATCCTACCCAAACTCCTATATAGATTTAATGCAATCCCTATCCAAATCCAGACACAATTCTTTAAAGAATTAGAACAAGCATTCACAAAAATTCATCTGGAACCACAAAAGACCCAGGATAGCCAAACAAATACTGAAAAAACAAGAAGCTGGGAGGCATCTCCTTACCTAACTTAAAACTATACTATAAAGCCATAGTAATCAAGACAGCATGGTACTGGAACAGAGGACAGGACCTCAGACCAGTGGGTCAGAACAGAATTCCCAGACATAAACCCCCCAGGTATATAGCCAACTAATATTTGATAAAAGAGGCAAGAATCTGAAATGGAACAAAGAAAGCCTATTCAACAAATGGTGTTGGTACAACTGGAAAACCCACATGTACGAAAGTGAAAATCAACCCATACCTTACTCCTTATACAAAAATCAACTCAAAGTGGATCAAAGACCTTGAAATCAGACCTGAATCCATAAAGTTTATTGAAAATAAAATAGGCAGAACACTCAAAGACCTATATATCAAAAAGGTCTTTGAGAATGGAGCACCAATGGCAAGAACATTAGCATCAAATATAAACAAATGGGACTACATCAAACTAAAAAGCTTCTGCATGGCAAAAGAAACCCTGCTTAATGCAAGAAGACAGCTAACAGAATGGGAAAAAATCTTTTCACTCGACATATCAGATAAAGGGCTGATATCTAGAACATACAAAGCACTCAGAAAGCTGAGCCCCCCCAAAACCAAACAAAGCTATAAAAAATGGGGAGATGAAATGAATAGACACTTCTCTGAGGAAGACAGAAGGATGGCCAACAAAACACATGAAAACATGCTCACCTTCACTCATCATCAGGGAGATCCAAATCAAGACAACAATGAGATACCACCTTACACCAGTGAGGATGGCCCACATCAAAAATAATGGAAACAACCTTTGTTGGCGGGGATGCGGTATGAAAGGAACTCTCATCCACTGCTGGTGGGAATGTCCCCTAGTTCAACACCTATGGAGGAAAGTCTGGAGAGTGCTCAAAGAACTCAGAATTGAGCTGCCATTTGACCCGGCAATTGCTCTCCTAGGCATATACCCACAAGATGGAAGGACATTCATTCCAAAATACGTATGCACCCCCACTATTTATCGCAGCACTCAGTATAATAGCCAAATCTTGGAACCAACCTAGGTGTCCAACAACGGGATGAATGGATCATTAAGATGTGGTACATATACACAATGGAATATTACATGGCAGTTAGAAATGATACAATCACAGACTTTGCAGCAACGTGGATGGACCTAGATCATGTTATGTTAAATGAAGTAAGCCAGAAGACAAAAGATAAACACAGAATGTAGCACTATTCTGAAACACCTAGAACATATATTTTATACACAACTAATACCTAACAATCATATAACAGGGTTTAACAGGGTAGAAAACTCCGATCACTGTAATAGTCAACATATACGTGGGAGCAGTGCCCAAAATACATGAAAAAGGAACAATGCAAACTCTTGACTGCACATTATACCACAAAGAAAACAGCAACAACAGAAACAGCAACATGGAGAGAACAGGTATGTAACCAGACTCCTACAACAAAGGCCCACAATAATCCCTTAGAGATCGTAAACAGGAACACAAGTATAGAACACCGCGGGAAATCACGTAATGCAATGGCAACATACCATAACACTACGTTTTAATCCCTTTACCTTACTATATTTTAAAAATAACCTCTCAGCTTTTCTTTCCACAGGCGCCCTTAGATACAAAGGGCGGACAAACTAAGATGGCAACTCGGATACCACACGAGATACCATACCTTGCTTGCACTATGAGATGGCCACGAGAAAACTCTTTAACATACACTTTATCTCTAGGTTAAACCTTCTTTTAGGAATCGAAGCACGTGACCAGTCAGACCACCAAAGCAGTACCTGCGACGTACAGACCTAAACTACAGGCTCTATTCATCGAACACATTCAACCAAACCAGCATTCCCTTGCTATTCTCTCCTTTCTTCTCTCTATTTTTTTCTCTTTTCTTTTTCTCTTCTACTCTTCTCTTTACTTTTTTCCCTTTCTCTTCTCCCCTTTCTTTCTATGGTATTTTCTCTTTTCTCTTCCTTCATACCCCTCCCATATACCTTCCCCTTTCTCCCCCCCAGAAATCCAACTATCCCTTCACCCCTCAATCCCATCCAGATCTCCCACCATATTAAAACTCTCCACCCTCAGTCCTTAATCTTTTAGGCATCAAGATCGACCTCCTACCCAATGAACCAGTACCCAGCACCCAGGCGAGGGGACACCCAACCGAACCCACACATCGTCTCCTGCAAGAAAAGACAGCCAACTCCCCTGTGGACACATGCTGCGAGACCCTCCCTACCAACTCCCCCTAACGTGGACTGTTTCTTGAAACCGGACTTAGGTCCAATAGTATCCCCAATGCAAGAACTCTTCCAAGACCTCCCAGCTGCAAATTTTTACCAATCTGAAGGGGGTCAGGGGATGTGATTGGAGATGCCTGGGAACCCACACACCACAAGAAAAATCCAAAAGACAATGGAAAACTGTACTTCCAACATAGGCATAAGACCTGTAATACACCAACTCTTTACCTGTTCTCCCCCAAATGCAAAGTAGTCTTTTGCACCACGTTGGTCCTTTAAAAAACTTCGCTAACTCATTTTATTTTTTTTTATTTTTTTAATTAACTTATTTATTTAAATGTTTGCCTTACATATACATTTGTGGGCACATACACTTTTATTTCCTTTTTTTTTTTTTAATCGTCTTTGGGTATGTGACCTATTTCTGTTACCCACTCTGTCCACCCCAAATACTCCGACATATAATGGAGCACCACTTCCCCCTGCAAAGGCACACTAAATACAGGGGAAATCTTACATATTTAAAAAAAAAAAGAGCTCTTATCTACTAGAGATAGGAACTCATATTTGTTTACAATACAGGGATATCTCCTACCTTGAAAATATGTCATGTGGAATCAACTTAGACCTCAGGTGATTAGATATCATCCATCCAGCCTTGAACCCTGGATCCCAGACATAGAAATGGCACAGCTCTTCACAACAGCTGCAAGAAACAAACTCCATCTGGGACAGCCTTAATATTGCAGGGTCAATAACAAGGGCCAGCTCTAACATGATATCCCGACAATGAGGAAAATGTGAACAACTTGACCTTAGAACAGTTTAGCCTACCTTACCAGCTAACGACAAGACAAAACCAGAAGACGTGGCACCCTTTGGTAGGTACAAAAGCCAAGATCGTGATTTACAAATGACTGGCTGCTAGAAACCACGACCAGACTGTATACATCTTGGGACCAACATAAAAGCCCTAGTCTAGGGTTTGAACTAAGACCTGCACAATAAACATGATCCCCAGTTCCAAAGGTCCGGCAGAGACAATTGTAACGGAAAGGGGCTTCTGGAAGAACAAAGAAAGACGCTATCCTAGATGCCTTCCTAGGTTCAGCGCAAAGACCAAGATCACCAACCACAGAAGATGGATTAAAATGACACTGAGGTAACAGAACCTCTAGATTCACAAAGACTGACTTCACCATAAGTCCCACCTCAGGATATGTACAGATACTGAGACTGCTAAACACAGAGCTCTGACGGTATCACACTGGACAGAGCAGAAGCCTTCCACATACCAAAAAAAAAAAAAAAAACACAACCTGGAGAGTAATGATCCTGAGCAAAGACTAGAGCTGATCCCATGACAGTATACTCCAAGGACGGAGAAACCCCATATCTTATAGGGCAAGTGAATTCCTTTTCGAATGACCCCAATATTTACTGTGCCAGGGCAGGAGGGAAAAAAAAAATACAAAAAAACACAAAACCTTGGTTATTTATATATATATATATATATATATATATCTTACCTTCATTTATTATTGTTATTATTATTTTTATTTACCTAGCTATTTTGGTCGATTTCTCAGTTTGGATGTGATTATTGAAATTGTTGTCCCCAATTATTCTTTTTTTTTTTCTTTTCTTTCTCTTCCTTTCTTTTCTTTCGTTATGTGCTACGCCATGTTTCTTATTTCAAGACCACGGCGTGTTTTTTTTGTTTGTTTGTGTTTGTTTTTTGTTTGTTTCGTTTTGTTTTTTATCTTTTTTTGTGGTGCTTATCATTATAGCTGGAGTCCTCACTGGATATTTGACACTTCTTTTGGTACTGGTGGAGTGTTTCAACTTCTTTTTCTCCTTCATTTCCCAAATCGATGATGAGAACCTCTAGAAGGATTCTGCCCATTTTCGGGGTATTAAACTCTTACCCCAGATTATTTATTTTCTCTTTTTCAGGCAAAACCACGCAACTTGAACTAGCTACCCCTGCCCCTACTTAGAGGGGGAAATAAGGGAGGCATCAAGACCAAACTGATGCAAGACTACTAAGTAGTTGGTTAGAGACAGAGGGGGACCACATATTCTAGCCGCCCTGGGGTTGAGGGAAGAGGAAATGGGAGGTAAGACAGAAACGGGGGTGTAGGGAGGACAATTTGGGGATGGGAATCCCCCCTGATTTTATGTAAATATGTACCTAAAATATTATTGTCAACAATATGTAAGCCACTATGATCAAAATAAAAATTATATTAAAAAAAAAAAAAGAAAAGAAAAGAAAAGTCAACTTCCTCACAGATTTACCATTTTTTATTTTTTAAAAGGACCCCATCATTTGGTGGGTTCCATTGTTCCTTTCTAACAAATGCAATTATTACCTAGCCATAAATGTATTACTTGCTATTTCTGAATGCTAAACATTTATTCTGTTTTTTGCAACTTTAGAGTTCAACGGTTTATTAATTTTCATGAGCCCTTTACTTCTAAATCTTTATCTTGAGACTATAAATTTCTCTAGTGCTATGTAAGCACCATTTCTTACAATATTAATGTTGTGATTTGTTTAAACCTTAAAGCAAATTGTTTCGTTTTGTTTGTTTTGTTTATTCTAGGTAGACAATAATTAGTTAAAAGTAATCCTTTCATATATAAATTAACAACTACTATTATTTTGAAATAAAATTCACCTTATGTTTTGTAATTTCTAAATTTTAGGCTCTCTTTTCCCTTTTTTTCTTCTTTATGGAATTCTCTTGACTAATTTTTGTTTGTTTGTTTGTTTGTTTGTTTGGTTTTTGGGTCACACCCAGCAGCACTCAGGGGTTACTCCTGGCTCTAAGCTCAGAAATCGCTCCTGGCAGGCTCGGGGGACCATATGGGATGCCAGGATTCGAACCACTATCCTTCCGCATGCAAGACAAATGCCTTACCTCCATGCTATCTCTCTGGCCCCCTCTTGACTAATTTTTTTAAATGTTTTGTGTTTTTCTGTGAATTTACTATTATAAATATTGCTTCTTTACTTTTACTTAGTAACACAAATGTAGGATAACCTACCAGTGTTATGATATTAGGTAATACTTTTATTCTAATCTTAAGTAGATCTTTAGAAACCTTAAAACACTAATCTTCTGTATTACTTTTCTTTTAATTTTATTGTGGTCAAAGTGAATTACAATTTTCTCACATTAATATTTGAGGCACATAGTGACAATGAACGAGGGGCATTCCCACCACCAGTGTTGTCCCCTCCCTCTACCCCTGTTCCCAGCATGCATCCCACAACTCCCTCTTTTACCCCAGTAATGCTAGTGCAACTGTTCCCCTCTTATATATCTTGTTGTAGATTGGGTATCTATTCTGTTGCTATTGACTTTGGATTTGGTATTCAAGTCTGATCAGTTTTTATTTTAAAATTTTTAAAGTACTTCGTTTTTATTTTTATAGCCAAACGCATTTCGAATTACTCACATATTTCTCTCTTAGTTTGCTTTTTATTTCTTCTTATAATTCAAATCTTCCATCTGGAATTATTTTCTTTTACTTGACATACTTGTTTTCTTATTTTCTGTCAGTTGGTGGTGAATGCTTTTCATTTTTATTTATCTAAAAACTCAATTTCTGTTTTAAGTCATCTTAATCATAAAAGGTACTTTCAAGAAGTCTATATTTCTATATGGTCATTTTGTTTATGTTTATTAAAATATTCTTCAGAACCTGGTCTCTCTTACATTGAGAGGTCAGTAATCAGTAGAACAAGTTTGTTTTGTGGTACTCTAATTTTGTTTGCTTTTAAGGTTTTGTTTTGGATTTTGTGCATCTTCTCTATTATGTGGGTAGGCATATTTTCCTAAAGTACTTTTGGTTTCTGGGATCTACAGATGGTGTTTTTTATTACATCATTTATCATCACTTTAGGTATTGTTTTTGTCTGATTTTATTCTGTCTTCTCCTGAGACCATGTTTATGCATGTTACCTATCTCTGTTCTGTTCCCACATTGCTATAATCTGATTATTTCTCAATAATCTTCGATTTTAGTAATCCTATATTTTAGTTTAAAATTTTTATTATAATACCATAATTTACCAAGTTGTTCATAACACAGTTGTCTCAAGCATCAAATGTTCCAACATCAATTCCAGTACCAGTGTGACCTTACCTCCACCAATGTCCCTAATTTCCCACCCACCCCCCCTCAACTGCACTCTTGAAAGCACAAACAGATTTACTCCCTATTATTTGTGACAACACAACTTAAAATAGGTTAAAGGGATTTCTGAGTGTAGAGCCAGGAGTAAATCCCGAGAGCTGCTGGGTGTGCCCCCCCCCCCAAAAAAAAAAAGAATTTATTTTTAAATGTCAATTTTTTTGACTTTCTTATTGGGTCACTTATGACAATGCTCAGTCAGAGGTTACTTCTGGTTCTTCATTTAGGAATTAGTCCTGGTTGTGTTGGGAGAGCTGTTGGGTTGGGACATACCATATAGGATGCCAGAAATCAACGTCAGCTGTGTGCAAGTCTGCATTATGACTTTGGCCTCTCAAATGTTCAAGTGTTTCTCTTCCTCAATATATGGTATCCCCTTATAGTCTCATTGTCTTAAAGACTGGGTCTCATATTGCCCAGGTATACAGCCTTTGAAGATACTTGTTGCCTGATTTTCTAGCTTTGCCATGAAAATTAATGTTCTTGAGAGTCTAGTTATCTTCAACAAAAGGTTACAAAGCCTGTGAAAACACTTGTAAGAATCGCTTGAGACATACTGTAAAGAATCTGAAAAAAAAAATCTGCTTTTATTCTCTAAGGTACCTGGGGTCACTATAATTCCATGACCTTATCTAACCAAATTCAAAATTTTATATATAATCAAAGGCTTTTACTTAAAGGATACTATTAGATCAAAGATTTCAAACTTGTATGAAATTCCCAGTGATGCCATTTGGATTTCGCTCATCCTTGAGGGTATGGTCATTTGTATCCTAAGGTGTCTGACTGCAAATGAGTGAAAGCCTAATATGGACAATTGTTTTATCATTTTCTTCAAGTTTTTGTGGATTTCATTCCAATTCTGGGTTTGTTTTTCAGACTCATTTCATGTAGAGTTTCATCAAAAATAAGATATAGGTTTTGTTCTATCCACAATGTAAAAGACATATGCAGGTATCCTTAGCTTTTGTGGTGCACATTTACTTAAAAATCTTAATAATATTTAGTAATATTAATCCCATTTAACTCTACTTTTGCCCCTTTTTAAAAAAATAAATAAAAAAATTTAAGCATTGTGCTTTACAAAGTTATTTATAATTGAGTTTTAGACAGTATTCCAACACCAATCCCACCACCAATGTCAATCTTTCTCTACCGATGTTCCCAGAGTCCATCCTATATTACCTCCCTACTCCCCCACCTCGTCACAGCCTGCCATCATTACAGACCCATTTTTAAGTTTGATTGTTAAAGTTTGGGTCTCAGGATTTTATTGTTGTTGACTCTGGCTTAGATATTTAGTTCTGATCCCCTTGGCCCCTGTCCCTTTTTATTTCATATCCACCTTTCTCCTCCTCCACTCAACTTCTTTTACTCACTCTACTTTGGGGACAAGAGTGTTCTAGACAAAACCATTTATGTATTAATTGAATCATCATGAGATACAGTTACAAAGCTGTTAATGATTGACTTTCAATCCTACAGCATCCAACAGCCTTCAACATTGCACATTTCCTACCACTAGTATCTCCAGCTTCCCTCCCATCCTCTCCCATACCCACTCAACTGCTTAACTCTATGGCAGACATTCCCCACCCACTTCAGTCTTCCTTTTTTCCCCTGCCTTTTAGACACTGACATTTAAATTTTTTTTAACAATCAAAAGATATACCATAAAGTACTCCACCTTTTTCTCCTGGTGTCCGTAAACTAACTTAAAGTTTATATTAAAATTTTTGAGAGCTCTAAAGATAAAGGAACCTAAATAAATATTTTGCTTATTGTGAGGCATTCAATAGTTTATTCCTGGTAAGAATATCCCCTTAGTTTCTATTATTCTGCCCCTAAATAGACAAAATACATATACGAATATATGTATTTTCTGTTTCTACTTATGCTATGGAAAAATGTATGAAAAGCATGTATTTTACTTTGAACTTTTGGATCTATTTTCTTTGCACTTAATAGTTTCCTTAGTCTCTACTTGCAGACTTTGTATTTTTGTTTTGTTCTTTTTTGTTTTCTTTGAACTTTGATAGGATTTTGCAAAACTATTTGATGACCTTATGTGCTATTTACTCTGTAAACTCCATTATATTTGTCATTTTTAGTACAATATTTACCTCTGAAAGTAATGTTCCATACTCTCTTTTTTCCTTCTTTATGTGTTAGAGAATCATATTGAAAATATAAATCAGATTTCAAATCCAGATTTCTCCTGGATTCTATTTGGGACATAATCTGTCTCATCAGAATGTTGCCTCAGATAATTCAGATGCATTCACTGAAGGGACTTTTCCTGTAAAATAACTTTCTGTTTTCATAACCTTTATGATTTTTAAATACATCCAGTATGTGGAGTTCCAATAGGTTGTCTTGGAAATGCATATGAATATGCATTCCTATATATCCAAATTTTTTATTCTGTAAAAGGAAGAGGGAAAAAGTCATCATCTCTCGATCTTCTATTTATCCTCCTATGTATCTTTTTGGATCACTGTTAGATTCTATCTTATTTTTTCACCCATTTTTTACATATAAAAGACTTAATTAAACTAGATTAACTCAAAATATGTGAGTTGTCTGTCACTCTCTACTTTTCCCCTGCCTGGTTGTGAATTGAGCTGGTGAATAAAGAGAGGTTGGTTTGGAAGGCTCAGGACCACGAAGTTGAAAGCCTCCCCACCCCAACTCCATGTACTTCACTTTTATGCTTAGTTTGCATTATTGGTTTATCAAGGAGATACTGTTTGAGACCCATTCTCCTGGGTTGGATTATGGTTGATGGAGCCTAGCAATCCCCATTGGGATTTCTTTTTGTTTGTTTAGTTGGTTTATGAATCATACCTGAAAGTGCTTAGGCGTTACTTTCCTCTCAGTTGTTACTCCTGCTAGTGCTTGGTGACCATGTGATGCAGGGATGGTCCCAGGTATCCTACATACAAAGTCTGTGCTCCAGATGGTCCCAGGTATCCTACATACAAAGTCTGTGCTCCAGCCCAATAGCTATCTCCCTGGCTTCTCACCTACCTGTTAAGAAAGCTGAGCAGAGAGACGTTCACTTCCTGTTTAGGGGGTTCTTTTCTGGGTTTGCCATGACACAACCCTCATCCAGAGCCATTGCAACTCTGAACACTCACTCCAGCCTCATGGTCTTTGAGGTAATGAAAACCATTTCTCACAAACTACCATGTCAATTTTTGCTCATACAATTTCTGATAATGCCTGACAGAAACCACTGCTAAAGAATATTTTCCCTTCTTTGCCTAACCTCTGTTCTCTCTGCCATACACTAAACCTACTCTCTGGGGAAGCCCAGGTATAATCTCTTTTGTGTGTTTAGTGTTTTTCACAGAAAGAACAGGAAGAACTTCTTTGCTTTCTGCTCTTCAAAAATACCCAAGGCAAAAAAAAACAAAAAAAACAAGTTATATACTTGAAATTGGAGCCTTCAAATATAAAAAAGCAAAATACAATTTAATAACTAAGAAAGATACCTTGCCTATAAGGCATATGATTACAAAAATATAGGAGATAGAAATCATATTGATGTAGATATTGTTTGGGGGGGAAAATAAAATAAGAACCTCAATAGATAAAAAGTCTTTCATTTCTTTTCTTCCAGAAGTTCTTTGTTCAAAATTAGCTTGGTGATTCTTTTATTAAGAATATTGGAAGAAAATAGTACAAACTTACTTATTAACTGTATCCTAAGAAAATGCTTTTACCAAGCATATTATGATTATCACCACAATTTCAGTAAATAGATGTCATTATTGAATCCAAAGTTGTCCAAATGTGAGCTTCGTTTGCTGCATGGGGTTCATTGTGATAGAATAATAAAAACAGGTTATTTTTACAGTATTCAAAGTCAAGAATCTTTTCTAAATGTTCAGGCATTTAAATGGATACTTAAGAAGATTCAAAGAGCCATAGAATTCAAGTTTTTTTATGTTACTACATCATAATCATTAAAGGCTGTAGGAAATAAAGAAATCATTGGGGAAATGCAACAACATATAACAGTACCAATAGATGACTATAAGTCTCATAAATACTGGGAGAGAATTCTTAAACCCACATGATGCTGGTGCATTTATGTTTCTTTAAAGCTAACGAAAGACAATTTTCCCTAAGTATGACTTGAACATTTATTAGGATAGTATCAGATACTTCTAGACATCTATAGATGTTTAATGCTAAAAATTTAACAATATATTATTAATTACATAACTAAGATGATATCAAAGATGTCAATGTCATGAACAGATGTAATAGTATCCATCACAGAGAAAGACCAAGAAAGGAGTAGCTTACTTGTAACCAAGTATAACTAGTCAGCAGTGATTATTTCTATTTATGATATATTTGTTTATTTTCTTCTTGGCTCTCATCTCTCCTCTGTATTATCACCTTTTATATTTCTTTGTCTAATATGCTATCATAAAGCCATCTTTTTTTAATTGTTAAAAATAATTAGGTTCCAGAAGATAGGTCCAAATACTAGTGCACAAACTTTGCATGAGGGAAGGCCTAGTCTAATTCCTGTCACTTCATGGTCCACTCAGTGCTATGGAGAGTAACTCCCAAACATTGAATTGGAAATTATATATGAGTTGTACATGTGTCTCCAAAACTAAACCAAACTAGATTTATTATCTGTTTAGTGTCTAGAAATAGAATATGATGGCGCATGTTAATTGTTCTTGTTCTCTCATAAAGGTATGCTTTAATGTAATGTATATTCTTTCATCTCTCTGACTTTAGCTGGATCAGTTTGGTCATTTCTATTGACCAAACCATCAATCATGTCCTTTTTTTTTCTAATCTGCTTTTCTGTGACATCATAGGAAACTTTACCAAGTACACTCAACAAATCATTGAGATAAGAGCTTATTTTTAGTCTATTTTTCAAGTAGTAGCATGCCATTTTTTACTTTTTTATATGACATTGGAAGCCATAAGAAACTCAATTTATGGGGCCGGGCGGTGGCGCTAAAGGTAAGGTGCCTGCCTTGCCTGCGCTAGCCTTGGATGGACCACGGTTCGATCCCCCGGCATCCCATATGGTCCCCCAAGCCAGGAGCAACTTCTGAGCATATAGCCAGGAGTAACCCCTGAGCGTTACTGGGTGTGACCCCCCCCCAAAAAAAAAAAAAAAAAAGAAACTCAATTTATAGCAGGGTTAATAGATAGCTGCCAATTCAACCTTCTAGTTGAAAGGTATTATTCAGGAAAACTATTTGTACCTTATACTAGACAAAGATGCAAACACAAAACACAAAATCCATAATACAAATATAAAATCATTATAAGTTGTGAGATGCAATAAGGACTAATCATTGGCATTTAAATAACTATTATAATCCTCAACATCATGATTAGAAGGTATAATGGAACAATATAAAAGTTTCTGTGAATAATAAAAGTAACCACCAAATAGAATGATGTGGTATTTCCAGGTTTTTGTGTTTCTAACTTAAATATCACAGAACAAGGAACTATTACTTTTCAGAATAAGAAACTAAAACATTTAAATGTTTGCCTACATAATGTAGGACATATGCCAAAGCAGGGTTTTGAACCTGAATTTTTTTTATTTTAAAAATTGGTGTCCTTTTCAAATAAACCACATGACTATACCCTTAGACAATTTGTGTAACTTGCTGTCTTATTCTAAAGAATAATTATACTTGAGATTTTTATTAATCCACACTGAAGTAGAAGTGGTGAATTTTATATAACATCATAATCTATCATATACCTTTAAATAAAGATGAATTAAAGCCATATTGTGAATAAGAAAAAAAATTGCGCTGTTTGGATTGGAATTGCACAATTAATTTGGCATAATTTAAAATATGTGACTACTAAATGATGGATGTTTTAGTTTTGAAGGTTGACAAGCTAGTCTTTAAGCAAGAAAATGGATTCAGTAATATTTACCTTCCAACTAATAGAACTGCATATCTAGAGCAAATAAATGAATGTAAAGTATGCCCCTTGAACAGCCATGGCAAAGAGAAACTACTTAGTTTCATATATATATGAAACATTTGGTACTCTTATGAGACCAGACAAATAAATTTGAGGAATTTTGTGACAAAGTTAAGAGAATCGTTTTTAATGAAATGATAATCATAGAATTGAATTAAATTTAAAAATAAATGTGATGAGAGAGACACCACCACTGAGTTGCATAAGGTAGGCCCAGTCTCTGTACTGAGTTCTCTAAGACCTTCTCAAGATGGGGGAAGGCCAAACCCCTGCCATGTTGGAAGGTCAGCATGCCACCAACATCCAACTTCCTTTGATATACAAACAGCCCAACTCCACGATTAATGCTAAATGCTGGATTATCCCAATTCTACATCTCCTGGAATGCATGGCTGCATATGTGACTGCATGACATCTTCAAATGTTACAGCACTGACAGCTCAGTAGGAGCATGGCAAATTAGATGAAAAAGTTGAATAGAATCCCATTAAACTCAATGAGTGAAAACAATAACACAGAAAGCTAAAGTAGCTCCTAACAGCTCAGTAAATCCTTAGGCAATGACTTTAGTAACACCCTTGTGAGACATATATTGCAACAAGCAATATGAAGTAAATTATGTTGAGCCTGCTAAGGGTGAGAAACTGGGGACACTGGTGGAGGAAAGATCACCCTATCAGCAAGATTGGTATTGAAATATTGAGTACCTGAGACCTGTATTATGAACAACTTTGTAATCCATGCCTTTTAAATACACGTCAAACATTGAAACAAGATATGACAAACACTGGTGCTGATTCTTAATTATATGACTGCGTTTTAGTTTGATCTGGACTCTTCAGGTACTTCTGTCACATATAAAAAGTGGAAATATTACATAATCTGTGCCCGTGTGTCTGTTACCGTCTCTGTGGGTGACTGCACAGCAGTAGTCTGAAATTTACCATTGTGGAAGAATTAGACCTCAAAAATTGGCAAACCCTTTATATAAAGGCTTAATTTGTTGTCTTGTTATTACTCAGATAGAGTCTGGCTTACCACACTAGTGGCACAAATTCAGACTATTCTGTTTTTGTTCAGTTTAATTTTAAGATAGCAATGCCTATCTGCTTGTGTGTTATTATCTATAGCTATAGCTGTTTCTATACTTGAACAATGGGGTTCAGTAGAGCTGAGAGTAGTCATTTTATTCGCAGATCCTAAAATATTTATTCTCTGGATCCCTTTATAGATTATTTGCCAACCCCTGATCTAGTCTTAAGAAACTAATGGGGAAATGCCAATAATATATAGGTTAGACATAGGAGGACATCATGTGAATATAGCCATTGCATGGTTAATTGCATAAAAATTGAGAAGATATTCTACCAGGATTCGAAATCTATTGTGCCATTTTTAAGGTATTTGTGTAATTGACAAATGAGTCATGTACCAATATAGGAGTAATAAAAATAAAAGAAGTTTTATTTTAATCAACAGAGTTGGTTTGGGACTAGATCTAGTTGTTGACTAGTATTCTTTGAGAGATAGTTATTTAACACATGCCCTAAAAGTAGTGTATATTTTGTCAGGGAGATAATTCAAAGGGATAGTGTGTATGTTTTCTAGGCTGGAACACTGGGTTCAAACCTCAGCACTGCATGGCCCTCAGATCACCACCAAGAGAAACTCTTGAGTACCAGGTTATGAGTAGCACCTGAATCCCATGGGTATAATTCCCCCCCTCAAAAAAAAAAAGCAATAAAAGGTAGGCTGTTGTCAGGAGAGATGAATTCATGAAATTTTCCTATACCTGGATGTACATGGAATCTATTATGTTGAGTGAAATAAGTCAGAGGGAGAGAGATAGATGCAGAATAGTCTCCCTCATCTATGGGTTTTAAGAAAAATAAAAGACGTTTCAGAGACAAAAGAGAGGAAGGCTAGAAGTTCCAGCTCACTATATGAAGCTCACGACAAAGAGTGGTGCAGGCAATTAGAGAACTAACTACGTTGAGAACTATCATAACAATGTGAATGAATAAGGGAAGTAGAAAGCCAGTCTAGAGCACAGGCAGGGGTAGGGTGGGGAGGAGGGAGATTTGGGACATTGGTGATGGGAATGTTGCACTGGTGAAGGGGGTGTGTTTTTTACATGACTGAAACCCAACCACAATTATGTTTGTAATCAAGGTGTTTAAATAAAGATATTAATTAAAAAACAAAAAAGGTAGGCTGTATTTTATTATTTGCACAGTTATGTATTCCTAAGATGAGTAAGTTTATATATGTGTATATACGTATATACACAAAATTTTTCTCCAACAACCAGTTGTTAAAATTTTACTAGCATATCACCAGTAACGCTTCAACAAGTATGTGCCTGTTGTTTACAATGACGTCGGTGAACCCTGCTCATGCCTGATAATTTCCTCTAAGACTGGACTGCATAAAAGAAAATTGGACATAAATGAGAGGAAACTTAACTGTCGTGAAATTGGACAGGGAAGTGAGTATTCAAAGCTGCATCCATAAAAATAATTTCCTATTGAGATAAAACCTCTTCCAAACAATGTGAGATGCTTAGTGAATCTGTGTCCTTTTATTCCTTGCTCACCTCTCTCGATCAGTGAAGTTGGATGGAATTGGGGAAAGAAGATCTGCTTCACACTTTACGTGGAGAAATCCAGAATCTTCCATTGAGAAATCCCACTCTCGTCCTTGGCCTCAGAGTCCCCTTGAGTTATCCTGTATGTGATTGGTTCACAGGGAGAATAATTTGATTGGTGGATTTAGGGCCTATGTCGGATGGTTCCTGTGTCCTTTCATTAGCCATATCTCAGCAGATAGAGGAAGAAGGAAAGGCAATTTCCCACAGGTCAGAAAGAAAATGAAAGAGGATTTCATGAGCATGAAATATGGCCTCAGCTATGTCTTTCATCTACCTCTTCATTGCCTCACCAGCCCCAATATTCATGAGGCACTTCCCCCCTTGAAAGTGCATGACAATGAGAAGTCTATTTTTTGTTGTTGAACTTAAAATATGTTGGAAAGACTAAGTGATAGGCATCAGACTATCATCACAATTTTTTTTGAATTTTCCAATAGAAGCACATAGCAGCAAGACAGTAAGAGGAATGAGCTATTGAGGCTAAAAGGACTTTCTAGTTCTTAGAGAATTGCTGTACTCCTTCATTTGACAACATAGTGACCCAGAGAATTTGACCAATGAGTATGTGTACCTGCAAACCATGCTTGCCTTTGTTCAAATCAATGTGCAATGGAGTAGGGACTTAAAAAATACAGGTGTGGGAAAGCATATAAGGTATAAAGAATACTAAGGGGATGTCCAAGACTATAATGGCACTGCTATAATTCTGTATTGCAAAACCAACTGTCCAACAATAAGAAAACAGTGTAGTGTGCATGTGTGTGTGGTTGTGTGTATGCGTGTTTGTGTAGGTGATTTTTAGAATTCTATTTCTGGGACCTTATTCTAAGTGCTTTTGGAAAGATGTCAAGCAAACAGGCTCCAGTCCCCTTCCCAACCTGGGTGCCAATAATGACATATATGTGCGGGAGGTTCTTCCACATGCCTCTTCCCATCTGCTCTCGAGGCCTTCCAAACAGAATGGCAATGCTGAGAGGTGCAGCCAAGCCAGAGCCACTGCTGTCAGCTGGCCCAGGGACACCTGCCCTCCTGGTATGTGGCACAACCCAAGTGGTGTGCACTTGGATGAGTGCAACAATCCTGGCCTGGCCCCTCCAACCTGTGTCCAATGGCAAATTTTTCTTGTTTCCTATCTTGGTGAATCCAAGAGGCCACAAAATACAGAGGCATGGTAGTGTCCAGAAACTGAAGTGTAAGGGCTGTCTCGTGTTCTTTGAGCACCATTATTTCATAGCTCTGACCTTTGGGGTCCTGGACCACAGGTCCCTTTTTTCATTTCTCCTATGGCGATTCTGCCATCTGCCATAGGAGCATTCTGGGAGAGAACTTCCTATTCCTGTAATCATGCAGAGGAATGACAGATGAATGTGAGGGAAGGGGGAGGCAGGCAGCCCCCTCTCTGAGTGGGCTTGTGTGATTCCCAGGAAAGCAAAGTTCTTTGCAAATGAGCTCAAGCAAAGTACCTACCACATACCAAAGTACTAGGGTTATATCTTTCCTAACTATATTTAACTATGTTTTGGTGTGCAGTTGAACTTTTGTCCTGGTTTGTTTTTTAGCAAAGACGGGATCACCAAAATTGAAGGTAAAGTGGAATAAATCTTTAATGCAAAAGAACTGCTCTAAAGACTAACTAGTTGGAGCGACTGAACTGTTTGGGGATAAGTGAACTGTTCTAGACTTGAGAGTGGAGTTTGGTTACATAAGTCCATGTATTGATCCAGTCTCATAGATGTATTTGTCTTCCCCTAGGATAATATGCTGTTTATAATCTGTTAAATTCTTTCAAAAAAAAACTTCAGGTTCCTGAGCTGTGGCGCTAGAAGTAAGGAATCTGTCTTGTAAGCACTAGCCTAGGACCGAGCACAGTTCGATCCCCCAGCTTTTCCATGTGGTCCCCCCAACCCAGGAACAATTTCTGAGCACATAGCCAGGAGTAACCTCTGAAAATCAACAGGTATACCCCCCCAAAAAAAAACCTTTAGGTATGCTACTAATCATAGTTTCCTTTATGAAGGATAATAGTATTAAACAAAAAGGCAAGAAAATGCCCACAATTCTTTAGATGGACTCATTAGTCTGGTTTTATCTAATATGATGATTCTTGTTTCCATGTGGACCACTGAATCTTGGATAATCCAATTGAGATGTACACTCGTTGCAACATAGACATCAGGTTTAAGATTTCATTAGAGATGAAATGACCCTTTATAGTTTTTATGTCAAGGTGGTAATAGGTTGGATATATATAATCAAATATATTGTTATCTTACCACTAATTTTATCTATCTAATTTTTGACTTTTCTATAAGACTACCAGAAATATGCCAAGATATAGTTGTGGCTCTTATATTTGTATTACATAGCTTTTTGTCTAGACCTGAGCACTTGGGTGTAAGTGGGTCATGGAATTGGCAACTCCCAGAAAATGTATTGCTAGCTCCCTCCATGCTACCCTATTTTATACTTCTTTTATATCCCCAAATCTCTGTACTTATCTTGCATTTAATTTTTCTTGATATTCCTTTATATTTTTTTTTTGGTTTTTGGGTCACACCCAGCAGCGCTCAGGGGCTACTTCTGGCTCTACGCTCAGAAATCGCCATGGGCAGGCTCAGGGATGCCGGGATTTGAACCACCGTCCTTCTGCATGCAAGGCAAACACCCTACCACTGTGCTATATCTTCAATCCCTCGATATTCCATTTTTTACTTTAAATAAAACAAAGTATAATCTTTAATTAATAAATTGATTTCTAAATTGATATCTACAATATAGCACCTACTTAAATCAATAGCTTTTCATCTAGAATAATCGTGCCCCCAAGAAACATTTGCCAATACATGGACATTATTTTAGTTTCACCATTTTGTGAATGAGGAATAGTGGTATATTGAGTAGATTGAGGTGAGATTTGACTGGTGTTAAACATCCCAACATACACAAGGCAAATCTTATAGCAAGGGACTATCCAATGCAACATGTTAATATGTTGATGTTTAAGACCCTAACAAACTTTTGTTAACCTACTATTTATGTAGCAAATGGTTACTGTACATAGAATACTATGCTAAGTATTCAAAGGAGTACCTGTTATTCACATTATTTTAGAGATAAAATTTTTGTTTGAAACATAATGGTAAACACAATGGAAACATAATGAAAATGTTCTATTAAATTAATAAAAAAATAATAAAAATGTTTCCTTAATAAAACAATAAGAAGAGAGTTATAAATCAGTTAAAACATAGATGAAGTCTATGTTTCCTAAGAAACATAAGATGTTTTCCTAACATCTTTCCCTAAGATATTTATGACTTTGGAGAGGGTGAGTGTTTGGACCACAATTGATGATGCTTAGGAATACCATAATCTGTTAGGGGATAACTTTCAGCAGTGCTCAGAAACCATTTGGTGTAGAAACTCAATCTTTAGCTCTCTTACTAATCTTAAACATTTCTTTTAACAGGATATTACTCTCCTGTGTCAGTCTGTCATGACTTCTTTTTATAAGGCTTTCAAAATTCAACACTAACCAACGGTGAAGGCAGTCTACAACTTGACCCAACCCTATCCTCATTTCTCACCAATGTGCAAATAACAAATAACATTATATCCAGATGGACCTCCTCCCAAGCCTCCACCAGTGTCTTTCTATACAATGGGCCTATTTCATTCCTTAACTTGCAATGCAAGTCATCTCTTAGGTCCATGAGATATCCTTCTAGAACCTTTTTACTGAGAGCTGATCTTTTCCTTCACTGAACTCCTTTGAAGTCATATTAGACACTGCCAACACTGAACATTCTAAAAGGATTCACATTTATTACCAACACCATCCTATATTACACGATCTTAATCTCTGGAAAGAAAGAAGTCACAGCTTTCAAGACATGAATTCATCAGAAACAGCCCTTAAAAGTTATTCAATACCTATGAGCTGCTTAACAAGAGAACTGTGGATGCAATCTATACCTTTAGAGAAATAGTACAATGATCCTTCTATTAAAAAGGGGGATATGCTTGACTCCTTTAAGAAAGTAGATAAGAAATCTGTGTTTTGAGAGAGATGGCTATATATTCTCATTTTTAAACTTCTCTAATACCCCTTTTAGTAATTTCTTTGAAAGACCAATCATCCTCTTTTAGTATATTCCAAAATTCTAAATCTGAATTGTGTGAACATAAATTTTGAATTTTTTTAAAAAATATATTTTATTGTGCTAAGTCAGAGGATTAATATGGATAAAACCACGTTGGGTCATAAATGGTTAAATGAAAACTGTAAATAAAATCAAGAAATTTATTTGCCAGATCAGGGATGTTGTTTTATGGTATAAGAAAGAAAGAAAAAAAGAAGAAAGAAGAAAGAAAGAAAGAAAGAAAGAAAGAAAGAAAGAAAGAAAGAAAGAAAGAAAGAAAGAAAGAAAGAAAGAAAGAAAGAAAGAAAGAAAGAAAGAAAGAAAGAAAGAAAGAAAGAAAGAAAGAAAGAAGAAAGAAAGAAAGAAAGAAAGAAAGAAAGAAAGAAGAAAGAGGAAGGAAGGAAGGAAGGAAGGAAGGAAGGAAGGAAGGAAGGAAGGAAGGAAGGAAGGAAGGAAGGAAGGAAGGAAGGAAGGGAGGGAGGGAGGGAGGGAGGGAGGGAGGGAGGGAGGGAGGGAGGGAGGGAGGGAGGGAGGGAGGGAGGGAGAAAGGGAGGGAGGGAAAAAGGGAGCAAGGGAGGGATGAGGGAAGAAGGAGGAAGGAAATGAAGGAAGAAAGGAGGAAAGGAAGGAAGGAAGGAAGGAAGGAAGGAAGGAAGGAAGGAAGGAAGGAAGGAAGGAAGGAAGGAAGGAAGGAAGGAAGGAAGGAAGGAAGGGAGGGAGGGAGGGAGGAAGGAAGGGAGGGAGGGAGGGAGGGAGGGAGGGAGGGAGGGAGGATAGAAGGAAGGTAGGGAGGGAGGGAGGGAAAGAGGGAGGGAGGGAAGGTGGGAGGGAGAGAGAGAGAAAGGATTTAAAATTGTGTCAACAAGTGGTTTTAAATAATAACTCGTTCTGGTCCCCAGCTTTAGAATGAGCCCCATCCTGGCAGGGTCTCAGGTAACATTTGTCTAAGCTGAGATTTCAGGAGACACTTTTGGGTTTTAGTGCTAAGGGTGGAATTGTGCACATGACACATGCAAGGCAAGGAAGGGCTCTAGTCTCCAACACATCCCTCTGAGAGCAAGACTCTTAAGGGCATCTTTGTCCATCCTTGCTGTTTGCTGCCTCCTGCTACCTTCAGGCCCTTGGCTGTAAAGGACACCCTCAGGCAGTAAAGAGGAGTGATTTATGATCCCTGTGAAAGCCCCGCTAATTGCAGGGCTGCTGTAAAGGTGATGGATGGAACAGGTGGAACTGACTGCAGGTGCAGCCCTGTTCGGGATTTTATGGATATGTTATAGGATGCAGTGACCTCTTGGCGAAGATGAGAGATGGTAATGAAGACATCAGAGGTAAAATGAACAGCGTTTGCAAAACACGGAGCTGTTTTCTCTGGGAAGACATCTTAGACCTTCCTTTTCATTTCCTTCCCCCCTTTCTCTCTTGGCCCTCTTCCCTCTTCTATATCCTCCTTCACTCTTCCCCTCTCTCCCTCCCTCCCTCTCTGTCTCTGTCCCTATGTCTCTCTCCGTCTCTCTCCCCCCTCTTTCTCTTCTCCACCTCTTTTGCTCATATATATATATATATATAATATATATACATATATGTGTGTATATATATGTGTGTGTGAATATATATATATACATATATATTCTTTACCCATTTGTTACTGTCCCATTATAACCTTTAGTGCAGTTTTCCGTGTTAGATTTAGTATAATGACAAACAGTAAATTAAATGTTAGGTCGTTTGTCATTCTGGAGTGTTTTTGGACGGGGAGGGGCCACACCCAGCAGTGCTCAGGGATTCCTCCTAGCTTTCAGCTCAAGGGTCACTCTAGGTAGGCTCAGGGAACCCTATGGGGTTTCCAGGTATAGAACTCTGGTTAGCTACATGAAAGGCAAGTAGCTTGCTTATTCACTGTGCAAAAGCTTATTCACTGATTCTGGAGTATTTTTTGCTTGTTTGTTTCTCTCAGCATTTTCCAGTTTTAGGATCTGGTATATAGGATTTAGGCAGACAGAGGGAGCCATACAATGTGAATGTCTGTGCTTGCTAGGGTCATTGGCCATACCTGGTATTACTCAGGAGTTATTAAGCCGTGTGCTCAAGTTCCATTCTCGTTGATGTTTGAGGGACTATGGATGGTACTGGAGATCAAACCAATGTCAGCCACATGCAAGGTAAGTTCTTTACCTTCTGGACTATTTTTCAGGCCTGCTTTTAGGGATTTTTTTAATCATACATTAATTCTTTAGTACTTAGAGTCACTAAATGAAATTATTCTCCTTTCCACAAATATAGTAAAAAAAAAATAAGCTTAAGGATGTTCAGGATCCTGATCTGAGTCTGACACTGAAGTATGTTCTGAAGTAGAATTAAAGACAGTAACTAAGTGATCAGGCCAGATCCTCAAGCTTTCTAGAAGATTCTAATTGCCAGTGGGTGGATTTTTTAGTTTGGTTTTGGGCCACATTTAGAGGTGCTCAGGGCTTATTCCTGGCTCTGCACTCAGGGAGCATTCGTGGAGGGCTTGGGGGATCATACATGGCGCTGGGGATTGAAACCAGATTGGCTGCTTGCAGGACAGAAGCCAGACCTGCTGCTATGACTGATAGTGCCCCCTTGTTCTGAGAATCAATAATGGCCTCCTTTTAGGTCTGTGTTCCTGCTGGCTCTGCTTCAGAGCAATCCTCCATGCTGATTGGCTGCTAGGATTCCAGCTTCTCTGGGAAAAAGAGACGTGGACTGTTGTCCATGTTTTGAGACAATTCCTCGCTCTCTAAGCTCTGCAGTAGTAGAATAATACAGTTTCATTTTGAAATTCTGATCTTTTCTCCATTGAGTCATGCCATTAAACACCTCACCCTGGGAAAGGCCATCTACAAGCATCAGTGAGTGTACAAAACCTAGGTCTTTGCTTCCTGGAAAAGTATAAAGCACTTTCGCATATAACATCAAATTTTATTTTGCCTTGGCAAAAGAGACAGGGGCCAAGGCCCAAGAGTCCCACAGCCATGGTTCATCAAGGTTACTTCTTTTAAATCGCTTCTACTTCTCTCAGAACTCAAGGACAGACCTGGGAGAGAATTTCCTTTAGTAATTTACTGATCAGCCATATGAAGATGGAGAAGCTTTATTCAAAGCCATCCATGTCTTTGCTTCAGGTCACTGACGCGGGTGTTTGCTGGAGATTCTGGGCTCTAATCCAGCCCTATCGAAGCAGATCTTGGACATCGAAGCCGAGGAATCATCACTGCTTGTAATGGCTTGTGAGTCTTTGGTGCAATGATACTTTATTAAATTGCCTGACTGTGATTTTTCACATGGAAGACAAGGTAAAAACTTATGTGTCAATGTTTTGGGGCCATTATTTTTAGGATTTACTCAGTTTACTGAGACTAGGCCCATATGGTGCCAGATCATCTGCAAGGGTTAACTAAATGAAAGGAATTTTCTTTTTTCTTTTCTTTCTTCGGGGATTTTGGGCCATACATGGTAACACAAGGGTTACTCCTGGCTATGAGCTCAGAAATTGCTCTTGACTTGGGGGACCATATGGGATGCCAAGGATCGAACCACAGTTCATTCTGGGTCAGCAATGTGCAAGGCAAATGTCCCACCACTGAGCCATCACTCCAGCCCCAATAAAAAGTTTTCAAGTGACTCAGAGGAGAGCGGTCTCTCTGAGACTGCTGAGCTCCTCTGCTTTGTCCCCGATGGCCTAAGAACTAACAGTGACATAGAAGTGGGGGTTACTTGTTGATGCATTTTAAAATTATTCATTACCCAAAGTGAACTCAGCTAGATTGCTTCAGAAAATAAAATTATTTTGACTTTCGAGAGTGAAGTAATAAACTCCTCCATCATTAGGACATTGGTAATATTCCATAATTGTCTTTGAAGCCATTTTCAAGACATAGTGAAATCTTTGTAGTTCTGGAATTCCTGGAGAGTAAAAGCAGTTACACTTGGTTATCAAGCTAAGCTGATGAGTGCAGTCGTGTGAGAATGAAGTGAAAAGATCTCAATACCATTCTATTAAGTAGATATACAGGGCTGATGAGAATCAACCTTGGCCCATTTGGCCAACAGACCAAATGGCTATTAAATAAGGAGAGACAAAATGGTTTTGCATCATTTAAGCCAAGCCATAATCATTAAAGCAAAGAAAAAGGCAGCACAGCAATCAATGCAATCTTCCCACTAAGTGTACATCAAGAATTTTCAATCCCATTGTAGAAAATAGAAACTTTAACAGCAATGTTGACCTCCACCCACTAGATGGCAGTAGTGTCCCATCCTCAGTGGGACTATTGACAGTGTCTCCTGACCAAAAATGGTTCCCCTCTACCACACCCATCCCCCAGGGAGTAAAAGCACTCCTAGTAGAGAACCTTTAATCTACAGATACTCATTTCTTTCATCTTTTGCAGTAACATACTTTTAAACAAAATAACTTTCTCAAGTTGTGCTTCAGGTCAACTATTCAAAAACTCTATCAAGATCGAAATGTGAAGGGTGAATGGCTCCAACTTTAATTTCATAGAGAAATAACTTTCATGATAAGATGGTGAAGATTTAGATCAGTAGTAAATAAAGACTCAACCCATTAGGATTCAAAGTAAGAGATTATCTTAAATTCAAAGTGGTTCTGTCCCTAAAAGCTTAGGGGAGGACACTGTGACAATGCTAGTCCTCCTGAGTCCCCAAAGCCTTTAGATGATGCTCAAAGAAATACACATGAGAGAAGAAGGAAAGTGTGGTTGAGTTAGAAGTAGGAACTTCAAGGTCAAGAGCAGAAAAGGGTCCAAAAGAACAGAAACGTTCAACTACCAAGGGCATCCAACTAGAGAAGCCACAGAGGAATATCTGTCAGAACTTTTCTCTGATCATTTAAATATGAATATCTATTTCAAACCTCTGAAGATAAAAGGAGAAGGCAAAAAAAGATCCTGTTCTATTGTTTTTGTCTAGAAAACATTTAAGGCTCAAATTCTTTGGCTGCCTTTTGGATCTTTAATGATATAGAGTCAGCATATGTAAATATTGAGTTTTTGTAATTAATTGGAATTTCTACTAGGCCTTGAGTTTTAAGATGCTTCTAGATTGATGCTTTTGTTTTCATTACTGTTTAGTAGTCTACAAAAGTATTGTCCTATTTAGGACCTGGGAGATGGTACAAAGGACTGGTAGGCATGCTTTGTAAGTGAGAGGCCCACATTCAATTCCTGGCACTGCATAGTTCTCTGATTACATCTGGGAGCATCTCCTGAGCACTGTGTCAGGAGTAGCCCAATTATTCTCATATTCTCAATTATTCTCCAAGTAAAAATGAAGCAAAATACTACTACTTATTTATTTATTCAGTATTGTTGACTTCCAGTATTACCTGTCTCAGCTAAGAAACCTAGAACTATCATTATGTCCTAAGTGCAAGTATTTTTCTTACTTCAGTTGTAGCTGAAAGTTCTGGAATTTAGGGGAGGAGCATTTCTAAAAAACTTAATAATGCTAAAATATCTAGTATATTGATATCATTAAATTCTTGGCATTTTTCATTTTTAGCCACACGAGGGATTGAGAAACATTTTTAATATTAGCCAATTTTATAGTGTGTATCTATATCCTAGCCAATTTTTAACAATTCATTTCATTATTTACCTTTTCCTATTCGTTCTATTCCCTGTATTTTGAATTTTATTTCTTGGTGATTGTCAGCCCAATAATATTATATAGAATGAACTCCTCAGGTTCTAAAACCAAAACACTGGAGAGACTCGAATCTGGAAGCTAATGGCGGTCTGGAAAATAATGCACACTCACAGACATAGAGGGAGAAATGGATTTTCAAGAGTTCTCACGTATTTGCCCTTTGCTCCCCACCCCCCCCAAAAAAAAGAAAGAAAAAGAAAAAGAAAAAACAGACTCTGTGGAGGTCTGGAAATGCAAGAGAGCGTTTTCCTCAAGATCCGAGTCTTTAATCTGAGGGAAAAGACCACCCCTGGAGGTGGGACCCATTGGTCTAAACACCCATCCAAGGTGCTACATTGAAAAATGTTTCTAACCAATGAGTAGCAAGGTGTATACTGAGAGGGTGAGCTCAGATCCATCCCACAATCCTATTAATACCACAACTATGACTGTAGAGATCAGTAGTTTGGATCAGTAGAGATGATCCAAACTTTTGGGTGAGTTTTCTTTTTCACTGGCCATATACTGATTGCTGTTTTCCAACTCAAGACATATGTGATATATTTGATGAATGGGGAAACCCCTTCCTGAGATGAAATCCTAGAACAGGGCTGAGATTGAGGTCACACCCTGGCCACTCTGAATCAGATGTTTTCAGATAAATAGTGACATCAAGTTGGCAAGAGTTCCTGGGTAGGAGAAAGGCTACACACTAGTCACAATGTTCTTTCTGCAGTTTCTTTACTGAAAGTTCAGGTTTATTCATTAAAATGAAGTACAGATAGATACCTGTTTTTTCATTTTCTTTCCAGGGCTCTGCGACATTGTTCTAGATCTCAATGCTTTCTCCAGTGAGAGATTAGTGTGTGTGTGTGTGTGTGTGTGTGTGTGTGTGTGTGAGAGAGAGAGAGAGAGAGAGAGAGAGAGAGAGAGAGCGTGCGTGTGTGTACATGTGTGTAGCATCTATTGATTTGTATCTTGTCCCCGTTAATATTTATTTTTATTAATAATAGTTCTTAATCTTTATGTAATACAATTTACTCATATTTTTCTTAAATTTTTGTACTTTGTTCACCTGTTACCAGAACTTCAATCTTTCCCCAATTTGTTTTCTTAATTTATCCCTGTGCCATTAAACCCTAGTTTAATGCTCTCGGTGTATTTTTAAAAGATTATAAAATTTTTTTTGGCTTCTATATTGACTTGATACCTGGTAAATTTGTTAAACTCTTATTTTAATTACTTGTCTAGAATTTAGGGTGGGTTTCTTTGTGGTCTGTCTCACATCTACCAATAATAAAAAATATAGTCCTTTCTTGCTTCCCAAGTCGACTTTCTTTCATTTTATTCTCTCACTTCCTAGGCAGAAATAGACTAGCTTTTCCCCATACCTGTTTTCCTTCTTTCAGGCAATCTTTAGCTAAACTACATTTCCCAGCTTCCCCTGTAATCAGGTAGGCCCCTAGCACTACATTTCAGCCAATGGAGTAAGAGCAGCAGCTAACCTTGTTTTGAAGAACAGCCTGTCACCTACTGCCAGAAACTTCCTGTTCTTTCTCTTCCTGTTACCCAAATGCAGGGCAATGCGTCTTCTACTGAAGTTGGGTATTAAAAAATTAAAGATGGTGAAAGCCAGCATGCAAGGAACCGTAGTCCCCAAATAAGCACAGAGAAAAAAATATTGAGTACCAGTCCAGAACCCCCGTATTGAAATTTGCATCAACAAGGCCTAAACTTCTGCTAGATTTTATCAATCATATCCATCATTTTCTTCCAGAATGCTAGTTTTACCTTGCATAATAAGCCCGGAATTCTAGTACAGAGCAGAACTGAAGTAAAGACTCAATAGTGTGCACCTGTGTTGGCTTTGAATTTAAAGAGAAAACTAGAGTTTTAGCATAAAGCAGTATTTTCTGTAGTACTTTCTTTTCCTAGATTGCTAAATGCTTTTTACATAAATTGTTAATTTGAGTCAGTGCTTTTTAAATGAATATATTGAGGTGCCTGGTTTCTTGTCTACATTTAACTCCTGAGTAAAATTGCAGGCTTTTCTTGGGCTTAGATACTTAAGGGAAGAATCTAATTTTCCTTGCCCTCCTCTGCTACAGAGCTGAGTGAAGATTAAGTTTGACTGAGCAATCATGGTAAATCCAAAACAAACTTGACTTAAACCTTGTGGTACTTAAATTGTTTTCACCTTTTCACAAGTGATCAGAGGTAGAGAGGACCGATAGTAGCTCCATCCTCAGAGGTAGGATAATTCTGCTTTCCCTTCCTAGACCATTTTCCCATCCTAGTTCATGATGAGCTCTCAGGACCCTTTGGCTTCAATAACACAGAAGACCAGTTTCTATTCCATAAATCAGTGATGGGAGAGAAGAGAACAAAAGGGTCATTTCTAGCATTTAACAGTCTTCCTCCTCATCTCAAGCAATGTTTCACCTTATCTCATTGGCTAAAGGTTCTTTCAGACATGGACAGACACAGACAATGTGATCAGACCTGATAATAGGGCACATTCCTAGTCCTAAAGCATTCTGGACTTTTAGTTGGCAAGGAAAGCAAAATATTGAGTAGTAAAAGAGCTCTGTACACCAACTAACTTTTCTAATTTTTCAATTGAAAAAGCTCACCACAAAGAGTGGTGAGTGCATTTAGAGAAATAACTACATGGAGAACTATCATAACAATGTGAATAAATGAGGGAAGTAGAAAGCCTATCTAGAGCACAGGCAGGGGTAGAGTGGGGAGGAGGGAGATTAGGGACATTGGTGATGGGAATGTTGCACTGGTGAAGGGGTGTATTCTTTACATGACTGAAACCCACCCAATCATGTTTGTAATTAAGGTGTTTCAATAAAGATATTTAAATTTTTTAAATAAATAAAAGAAAAATACCTTTTCCCTATGTTTTGTGATGCTTTAAAATGATTCATTTAAAATGTTTATATCATGAACTTCTAAGTTTCACTCGTTCACATGTATATATTTTTTCATGCTTATTTGTTATGATTTATATCAGGCTTTCCCATTTGTGAGGTTAAAGTGTAAGGAGTTATACATTAATATCTCTTTCCTTTTCAAGATTTTTCTTTGCTGTTTTTAATTAGTGGATTTTTCGACATAGTCTAAAATTACTTTGCCAAGTTACAAATAAAATTCTTGGATTGTAGAATTGGATTTTGAGGAGAAGCCTTCAAATTTATAAAATTAAGTCTTCCCATCAAGAATGAAATGGATTTTGTTTATTTCCGTTTTAGTAACATATACTTATATAAAGGTCTGTTGTTGTGTTCTTGTTGTTGTTTTGTGCTACATTCATCAGAGTTCAGGGACTAGTCCTACTCTGTGCTCATGAGTAACCCTGCTAGTGCTTAGGGGACCATAAGTGGTGTAAGACTTCAAACCACAGTCAGTTATGTCCAAGGCAAGCATCTAACCTCCTATACCAACTCTTTAGCCTTTGCTTGTTTTGATTCTTGTTGGGGCCACAATCCGTGGGACTCATGGGCTCTTCCTGGCTCTGTATTCACGAGTGAGCCTGGGAGCTTATCATATCATGATAGAATAAATTTTCTACAAGATCGTGGATATTATTAAGAACTGTGGCTATATTTCAAAGTATTTGTCACATCTATTAAAATGTATTTTATATGTTTGCTCCAATGATTTTTATCTGATCATTTTATTGTCTAGTTTGGGGGTCACAGTGGGCAGTTTTCATGAACTATGTAGCTCAGGGAATTGAATTATGATAAAAGGCAAGCAGCAGGCCCCCCTATCCCCCATACTAAAGCTCTGACCTTTTGGATATTATTAAGAACTGTGGCTATATTTCAAAGTATTTGTCACATCTATTAAAATGTGTTTTTTATGTTTGTTCCAATGATTTTATCTGATCATTTTATTGTTTAGTTTGGGGGTCACAGTGGGCAGTTGTCAGGGACCATGTGATGCAGGGAACGGGACTAGAATGAAACCCAAGCACCATCCCCCACTATCCCCTATACTACAGCTCTGACCCCAGTTTTCATTATTTTACCGTGCCTAACTTTTTTTATGTGATTTAAATATCCGGAGTTAATCACAACATTTCCATATTTTCCAATGGTTATTTAAATTTTATAAGTTAATGCAGTGACTGTATTTCCTCAAACACTGCAAATCAACCTTAATAGGCTCAATACCCTTTAACCTGATTCTAGTCATAATGCCTAAAGTTGCACTTACAATGCCCATTGTTTTGAGGTGAACTTGTTCATATTTTTAAAGAAATTGCCTTTAAAACCTCCAGTATTTGTTAAATGAACAACTTAAAGGAACAACTTCTAGTATCGCTGCTTTTTCAATGTCATTCATTAATACAAAATTCTTTAGAACCCAATTATTTGACCTTAACCCATTATAAAGTCTTAAAGTTGTAGCAAATTATTAATCTACAACATTCAATGGTATCTTTATTGGGCCTTTTGTGGAAACTTTCAAACTCTTGGTGAGTTTTGCAAATAGCTGCATTTGGTGTGGGACAGAAAAGAGCAAAAGAAGGGGGGGAGTAGGGAATGAGAGTGTTATGTTTGGACTTTTTAACCAGTTTTTCTCTCTCCATAACTGAGTGATCATTTCCAACTTTCTCTAAGAGAAGTTTTGGGGAAAATCAGCATTGCCCTGTTGAAGATTTGAAAGCATCTGTCCAGAATATTTGGTTTCAATCTGTTTGGAAAGCATTTTTTAAGAGCAGGAGATAGCTGAAGGGCTGAGTTTTTCTCCCTCTGTACATGGAGATAAATATTTCTGAGATGCTGATCTAGGAATGTGTTCCAGGAGGCAAACATTCAGAGAGAGCCGGCCTCACAGACTTTCTGCTTTGCCCTCCCTACGGCATGATTCCAGCTGGGATACTTCATCCTTCTCTGAGCTGGGCCAGCATAACATTTCAGGCCTCATCTACATGACCCAGAGGCAGATGAGGAGCACAAAGGGATCCAGGCACCCACAGCCCTTATTTAGTAAGAATTCCTTGCCCTGCCAAAAGGCACAAGAAAAAAATGCTTCACATCACTAATCATCAGGAAGATGCAAATAAAAACAACAATGAGGTATTATCTCATACCCCAGAGACTGGACACATCATAAAAATGATGAACACCCAATGCTGGCATGGATGTGGGGAGAAAGATTCACTGCTGGTGGGAATGCCATCTACTCCAGCATTTCTGGAAAACAATAAGAATATTCCTTTTTAAAAAAAAAAAGTGGGAATTTGGGCCAGAGCTGTGGCTCAGGGGGTAAGGTGTCTGCCTTGCACATACTAGCCTGGGACGGACCATGGTTTGATCCCATGTTGTCCCATATGGTCCTCCAAGCCAGGAGCAATTTCTGAGCGCATAGGCACAAGTAACCACTGAGCATCACTGGGTATGACCCAAAAACCAAAAAAAAAAAAAAAAACCAAATATGAAAATTGACTTTTCTTATGATACAGAAATATTACTCCTAGGGATAAACCCTAGGAACCCAAAAACACCATACAGAAAAGCCTTCTGTATTTCTATGTTCATTGCAGCAATACTATTCATAGTAGTAGACAGCTTCTGAAAACAACCTAAGTACCTAAGAACAGATGAGTGGCTAAAGAAACTGTGGTACTTCTACACAATGGAAAACAATGTAGCTGTTAGGGAAAATGAAGTCATGAAATTTGCTTATACATGGATGGACATGGATATTATTATGCTGTGTGAAATGAATCAGAGGGAGAGGAATAGGCAAAATAATCACACTTGATTTTGGGATATAAAAGAAGAAATATTGAATGGTAATAATATCTAGGGAAATAGAAGAGAGAGCCAGGAAGACTAATCCCTGGTAGAAATCTTGTCACAAAGATACAGTTAGGGCAGAGAAAGGACCATTATGACAATGAGAGTTGGAGATGATCACTCTGGACATGTACAAGAACTAAATGCTGAAAGAAGATAAAGTGATAGGCGTGTTACTCCTTCAGTAACAATATTGCAAACCAGAGTGTCTAAAAGAAAAAAAAAGGGAGAGAAAGATAGGAAAAAGAAAAATGTCAAAAAGGCAGGGGAGAAACTGGGGGTAGGGGTGGGAGGAGGGTAACTGGGGACATTGGTAGAGTGAACTGTGCACTGGTGAAGGGTGTTGTACATTGTATAACTAAAAATCAATCATGAACGACTTTGTAGTTGTGAAAAAACAACTGTACCATGAGCAACTTTATAACCACAGTGTTTAAATAAAATATTTTTTAAAAAGGATCAGATGAACCTCAGACCTCTTGGAAAGCCAGCAGGTGGCATTTCTGAATCTGGGGGGAAACAGACTCTGGTTTATGATCACAGTCATGGGTGCTCAGTCAGAGCTCCTGACATGTGTCCATCAGCCAATGACAGGCAGGCCTTTTCAGAACTAATGTCCTTAAAATGGTTGGTTGTTAGGAGAGGGGTAAATGTCATCTTGTCTCTGGGGTGCCAGCCATAACCTCCAGAGATGACTCTGGTCTTTTTATGTCACATGAGAAAGGCCATGGCAGCTGGATCTGCTGGCCACAAGTGTTTCTATCAGATTCCCAGGAGGTTGGCATGGAACTCAAGGCATGTTGAAACAAGCTTGCAAGCACTGATGGCTGTTGATAAATTGGCCTATTTTATACATGATCATTTGAGCTATTAACCTTTAGGGGACTGGTCAAAAGTGGTGCCATTTTCCATTTCTCACACTGATAATCAGTCCTATCTACTTGGAAATTCTTCAACTCAGAAAAAAAGAAGTTTAGGTAATTTTATTAGTAATAGTAGTAGGTGGAGTAATGGTTCAAATGATAGGACACAATAATATTAGAAATAGGGCCAGAGTGGTGGCACAGGGCATAAGGCATCTGCCTTGCATGAGCTAGCCTAGGATGGACCAATCCCCCCGCATCCCTTATGGTTCCTCAAGCCAGGTGCAATTTCTGAGCACATAGCCAGGAGTAACTCCTGAATATCACCAGGTGTGGCCCCAAAAGCATAATAATAATAATAATAATAATAATAATAATAATAATAATAGAAATAGCAACAATGATGAGAATGGAAGTATCCAGTAACAGGTCAATAGGATAGAGGCCCAGGTTCAATCCCCAGCATGGCATTGGTGCTCTGAGCACCCATAGGAGTGGTCATGAGTACTAGACCAGAGAATCTCCTTAGCAGAATTCAATGTGGCCCCCACAAAAAATAAATATACTCAGGGCCGAAGAGTTAACATGGAGGTAGTGCATTTGCTTTGCATACAGAAGGATAGTGGTTCATATTCCGGCATCCCATATGGTCTCCCGAGCCTGCCAGGAGCTATTTTTGAGTGTAAAGCCAGGAGTAACCCCTGAGCCCTGCCAGGTGTGACCCAAAAACAATAAATAAATAAACAAACAAACAAATATACTAGTCATAGTAATGGTAATGTTAGTAGTTGTGACAGTAGTAGTGATGATGATGATGGTAATGACAATGAACAGTAGAAGTAGGAATAGTAGTGGTGGTGGTAATAATTACAAAAAATAGTACTAGATGTAGCAGTTGTGGCTATGGTAGTGGTAATAGGCTTGGCAGTAAGTAGTACTAGAAGTAATAATAGTGCCAGTAATGGCTGTAGGCAGTAGTGCTAGACATAGTAGTAGTGATGTAATGGTAGCAGGTACTACTACTAATAGTATTGATTATAATAGTAGCAGGCTGTAGTATTAGACGTAGTAGTAGTGATGGTAATGATAGAAGGCAATAATACTAGAAGTAGAAGTGGTGGTAGAGATGGTAATAGTAGTAGGCAGTAATACTAGAAGTAGAAGTGGTAGTGATGGTGGTGGCAAAGTTAGTAAACAGTGATAATGCTATAAGTAGAACTGCTGGTAATAGTGAAGGCAGAAATAGTAATGGTAGTACTAGTAGTGGTGGTAATTGAAGTAGTGATCATATTTTCAAGACGAAAGTTAGAGGGAATGAAATGCTAATCTGATATTCTTCACATCAGACCCTTAGGGTCAAGTGTCAATCATTGTATTAACATTGGATAGATGATAGATAGATAGATAGATAGATAGATAGATAGATAGATATACATACACAATGTATAATCATTGTATTAACATGGAATTCAGACATGGAATTCCCTTAAAATCTTGCCCTGCTCTTTAATATTTAGGCAAAATTTACTCATTACTGCATCATACATCCTTTTCATTTTCTGCAAAATAAAATGAGCATCCTAGAAGAATTATGCTACTGGAACAAGTTTATCTGAGACTTTCAGACCCCTTCTCCCTCCCTATTTCCAAGCCTCCTTAGTGGCTACACCTTCATTTATAGTTTCTTTACTGCTCCAGATTGGATGAGATCAGAGACAAGCCCAGAGTTCCATGTTACAGAAGATAAATGGCATAAAACCAAATCCCAAAACAACCATCAAGCCCTGGAATGTTTTGCATTAATCACTGTTTTGTATTTGGGAGAGGCCAGTAGCTGTGGTTCTGTCTAAACTCGGGTCTAAATTTTAAATGAGAGGCTCCAAGATCTGGCCTTCCAGTATCTCAGCCTAAGCCCCAGGTGGCCTAGAACTCGGTCCTGCCAACATCAGACCAGCCATTGTTCAACCCAGTCACGTTCAATGACACTTGGCATATTCCCTGAGCCTAAGAGACTGGCCAGAGCTTGTCTGTCTCGACAGTGACTTGGCTTAGCCAAGGAGATCTGATCAGCGTTGGACTGGGATCTTATTCATAGCTCAGGGCTGGGCCACTGTTGGGGCTTTGTTGATGAGGTGATGTAAAGTGTTTTTACGAGACCCATGACTCTCCTAGCCTATGTTCCAGAGATTTCTAGAAAAGGCAGTGAGGTGTTTAGAACACTGCACTTGACTTTCTGAGCTGGTGGATATAATAATCGGACTGAACCCCAACTTCCTGGTGGCTCCCCTGATTCTGTGGTACCTAGCCTACTTAGTCTTTTTGCTACCCTGTAAAAGTTATCACTACAAATCTAGGCAATGTTACTCAGGCCTCTATTGTTGGTTTTCCATAAGCCTCCATGTTTGCTCCAAGAGATCAGAGACATCTAAAGCAGAGAGGGGTCCCTCATCTCTAAGATGCCTTGACATTGGCAGGGTTCTGAGGTTTGAAATTTTCTGTTCAGTTGCCTGAAAGGCTGAGGTATTTCATAGCTTCCTCTGAAAAAAGAAAGGGAGAGAAAGTTCTTAAAATATTGGATGTGTGGCTGGAGCAATGCTACAGTGGGAAAAGCACTTTCTTTGTACTCTAGCATCTGTGAGCCCACCAGGCGTGATCCCTGAACACAGACAGAGCCAGGAGTTAAGCCCTCAGCACATCTGTGTGTGGCCCAAGAACAAGTAAAAAAAAGGTGTTTAATGAGAATGAGAAGTCCAGTCACCTCCAAGAGCATCAAGGTAGAAAAAACTAAACTATGACTTCAGAACTGAAGTTTATCTAAAGAACTAAACTTTGTTTGAAACTTTACTTAAACTTTATGTAAAGAGCTAAACTTCATTCTTATCAGTAAACTGGAACCAGTATGGAAATTCCCTAAGAATGAATCCAGATAGAGCAAGGCAGGAATAAAGGATTTACAGATTAAACCAATACAAAGGCTGGGTGGGGGTAGGGGGTGTTTCTGAGGACCTTGAAGGCTTGTGGAGAGCAGGATGGTACTGGAGTTTCAGGTGTTATTATCTGATGTTGAGTCACCTCCAGCTGTTTGCAGCAAAGGCTTTTCTAACTCGATCATGCCTCTACAAAGCAATCTTTCAAAAATCAGAAAAGATGCACGCACCCTCTCCCCACTCATTTCTGCTCTCTTATCTTCTCTGGGATGACTTCAGAGACTGGCTCAAGGAGTGTCTTTACTCCTGCTTGCCTGTGGGCACCCCGAATCTGCTGCTCAGGACTTGTCTCTGCTGCAGAACCCAGTGTCCATGGAAAGCATCTAAAAATCGTACCTGGGGCCAGATTTTTTTAATGATGGGTTTTTAGAACCTCATTTGGAGGAGGACAGGAGCCCAGAAACCTTTGAGGAATGTGGATTTGGGGGCAGTGGCCTATTTGGGGTTGCAAGAAGGAACCTGTAGTAATAGCTTTGCAGGAGGTGAAATGCATGCAGGCATCCTCTCCCTGGGCCAAATGACCTCATCATATTCCATCTCTATGCAGCAAGAACAAATCATAACCAAGGTTAGTTCTCCAAGGTGAGTGCTAAAAGGGAAAGCAAACTCTATGGCCATCAACCCCTCTTTTTGAATAAAAGCTCCAAGTCCCACAGGACAGGGCCACTGGGTCCAGAGCCTGATGGAGACAAACAACAGCTATGTCGGGGAACATCACAGAAGTGGTTCCTATCAAAAGACTCAACCTCTCCCCAGCTCCAGTTCCCCAACCACAAAACCTCTGCATGGAAGGTTTCCTGCGCTGACTGCATCCATGCACTGCCCTGCAGATGGTCACCTGGAAAAGCCTACAAGCTACAGCTTTCCCTTTCTGGAATGTGTTCTGTCTGGGTACAGGTCTGCAGTGCACAAAAACAGGGTAAAGCCAAAGCTCCCCCAAAGTCAGCAGGCAGACAGGAGCACTGCAAGTTTCGTCCAGCAGAGGACGGCAGAGCACGCCTGCCGCCGGGTCTGAGAGCCGGGAGCTATTAGTGCTCTTTGGGAAACCGATGCTCCCTCCTCGCTGGCCTTGGCATGATGTTCTTTGCAGGGGAAACATCTTCCCCGTCTCCACAGAGACTTTCAGCAGCAGAGAGGGACCCAGATCCCAAATCTCTCCCTCGCCTCTCGGCTTTTGCTTTTGTCTGGGATTGTTTGACTTTTATTGGCCTTGTCCTAGGCATCCAATTCTCAAAAGCATCCTACAGCCAGGGTCTGGGTTCCCCATGAAGAGATGGTGTTCTTGTCACTCTGATACATGCGGTGATTTGCACGGGGCAAAAGGCTCTGTTCAAGCCAAGGAGAAGAGAAAAGAGGGAGAGGGAGGCATTTGAGGACGGGCTAGGGCTAGTGGGGGAAACCTTTTCTCCTCTCTCCATATACATTTCCATAAATGCAGTGAATGTAGGAACACAATCTACATGGCAAGTCACCCCACCTTCCAGATCCCACCACCCAAATTTGTTTTTATATACATATACATATATTTTTTTATTTAAACACCTTGATTACATACATGATTGTGTTTGGGTTTCAGTCATGTAAAGAACACCACCCATCACCAGTGCAACATTCCCATCACCAATGTCCCAAATCTCCCTCCTCCCCACCCAACCCCCGCCTGTACTCTAGACAGGCTTTCTATTTCCCTCGTACATTCTCATTATTAGAATAGTTCAAAACGTAGTTATTTCTCTAACTAAACTCATCCCTGTTTGTGGTGAGCTTCATGAGGTGAGCTGTTACTTCCAGCTCTTTTTCTTTCATGTCTGAAAGTTGTTATTGCAAGAATGTCTTTCATTTTTCTTAAAACCCAGAGATGAGTGAGACCATTCTGTGTCTTTCTCTCTTTCTGACTTATTTCACTCAGTATAGTAGATTCCATGTACATCCATATATAGGAAAATTTCATGACTTCATCTCTCCTGACAGCTGTATAATATTCCATTGTGTATATGTACCACAGTTTCTTCAGCCATTCATCTGTTGAAGGGCATCTTGGTTGTTTCCAGAGTATTGCTATGGTAAATAGTGCTGCAATGAATATAGGTGTAAGGAAGGAATTTTTGTATTGTATTTTTGTGTTCCTAGGGTATATTCCTAGGAGTGGTATAGCTAGATCGTATGGGAGCTCGATTTCCAGTTTTTGGAGGAATCTCCATATCGCTTTCCATAAAGGTTGAACTAGACGGCATTCCCACCAGCAGTGGATAAGAGTTCCTTTCTCTCCACATCCCCGCCAACACAGTTTGTTCTCATTCTTTGTGATGTGTGCCAATCTCTGAGGGTGTGAGGTGGTACCTCATAGTTGTTTTGATTTGCATCTCTCTGATGATTAGTGATGTGGAGCATATTTTCAAGTGTCTTTTGGGCATTTATATTTCTTCTTTGTCAAAGTGTCTGTCCATTTCTTCTCCCCATTTTTTGATGGGATTAGATGTTTTTTCTTGTAAACTTCTGTCAGTGCCTTGTATATTTTGGAGATTGACAATGCTCTCCTCTCTCACCACTCCAATTCAACATAGCACTGGAAGTACTCACTATAGTGATTAGCAAGGAAAAGATATCAAGGGAATCCAGATAGGAAAAGAAGAAGTCAAACTCTCGCTGTTTGCAGATGACATGATACTCTACTTTGAAAAACCTAAAGACTCTACCAAAAAGCTTCTAGAAACAATATACTCATATAACAAGGTGGCAGGCTACAAAATTAATACACAAAAATTAATGGCCTTTCTATACACCAATAGTAATAAGGAAGAAATGGACATTAAGAAAACAGCCCCATTCACAATAGTGCCACACAAACTATAATATCTTGGAATCAACTGGAGTAAAAATGTGAAGGACCTATACAAAAAAAACTATAAAACTCTGCTCCAAGAAATAAGAGAAGACACACGGAAATGGAAACACATACCCTGCTCATGGATTGGCAGGATTAACACCATCAAAATGGCAATACTCCCCAAAGCATTGTACAGATTTAATGCGATCCCTCTAAAGATACCCGTGACATTCTTCAAAGAAGTGGATCAGGCACTTTTGAAATTCATTTGGAAAAATAAACACCCTCGAATAGCTAAAGCAATCATTGGGAAAAAGAATATGGGAGGAATTACTTTCCCCAACTTTAAACTTTACTAAAAAGCAATAGTTATCAAAACAGCATGGTATTGGAATAAAGACACGCCCTCAGATCAGTGGAATAGGCCTGAATACTCAGAGAATGTTCTCCAGACATCCAATCACTAATTTTTGATAAAGAAGCAAGAAATCCTAAATGGAGCAAAGAAAGCTTCCTCAACAAGTGGCGTTGACAGAACTGGCTAGCCACTTGCAAAGCATTGAACTTAGACCCCCAGCTAACATCATGTAGGTAAAATCCAAATGGATTAAAGACCTTGATATCAGACCCGAAACCATGAGATATATAGAACAACACGTAGGTAAAACACTCCATGATAATGAGACTACAGGCATATTCGAGGAGGAAACTGCATTCTCTAAGCAAGTGAAAGCAGAGATTAGCAGATGGGAATATATTAAGCTGAGAAGCTTCTGCACCTCAAAGGAAATAGGGCCCAGGATACAAGAGCTACCCTCTGAGTGGGAGAAACTATTCACCCAATACCCACCACCCGAATTTGAAAGCTCATGATACTTTTTTTTTTTCCTCCTGGGAGCCTGGATTTGAAAGAAATTGGGGATCTCAAACCCCACCCTCTCAAAGTGGCTAAACCTACCAACTCCACGGGAGAATTCTGGGCTCATTCTAGCACGAGAAGTTATGCTGGGGGCTCAAGGAACTAAGATCCAGGGAACCTGTGGAGGAAAAGGCAAGACATTTTTGGTAGTGGCTCTCAAAAATCTCGTTATGGGGTCCGGAGCCAAAGCACAGCGGATAGGGAGTTTGTCTTGCATGCAGCCTTGGACCCCTGCATCCCTTTCAGGTATGTATGTGAGCCACAGAGCAGGTTTCTAGGTCCTGAAAGAACTGGGGAGACTAAAACCAAACCCACAAGCTCCCTAAAGAGGCTGAAGTTGGGAAACCCAGAGAAACAATAATTAAAGCAATGATGTTGCAATCTGTCCCAATAATACCTTTGTAGTTTTGTTTGTTTTGGGAGCACACCTGGAGGAGCTCAGAGTTACTCCTGGCTCTGTGCTTAAGGGTCATTCCTGGTGGTGCTCAGGGGACTACATGGGATGCTGTGGAATAAACCACATGGTGGATCGCATGCAAGGCAAACACCTACCGTCTGTGTTATCACTCCTCCCCCTGTAGTTCCTTACTTTGATTAATTTTTTAAATTTTTTATTTAAAGCACCAGGAATTACAAAGTTCTTCTTAGTTGAGTTTTTGACAGTGTTTCATTCAGCACCAATCCAAACACCAATGTGTCTCCACCAACCTCCCTCCACCAATGTTCCCAGTGTCCATCACATGCCACCCCTCCATCTCAGTCCATTTTCATAGCAAATACCTTTTGAAGGTTGTTCATGTTTGTGTCTGCTGATTTCAGTGCTGTTGAATCTATGGTTTGTGTATTGATTTCTTCTCTTGTTTAATACCAACATGCCTGAATCAACTTGACCCCTGTTTTCCTTTATAAACTGTTTTGATTATAATTTTATCAAAACTATTTATAATAGATACAAGGATTTATCAGTTTTGCTTTTAATTCAATGTAACATTTTTGAGGGGAGGGACAGGAGGATTGAGTGCCATGACCAGAGGTTCTCAGGGTTACTCCTGACTTAGTGCTCAGGGATCACTGTATATGGGGAGGGACCATATACAGTACCAGATGGAACAAGGACAGCTTCATGTAAGGTAAATGTGCTGCTCACTACACTATCTCTCTGGCCCTGAGATGGTAGATTTGAAAATAGCATCATTTATCTATCAGCTATCACATTTACCTACTCAACTAAAAGTGCTAGATGGAGGGGTAGGGAGATGGAATACCAGGAAGTAAGGGGCACTTAGGAAATTTAGGAAACTGGATGCAGCATGTGGGGTAACAAAAGTGTGGGTGGGGCGACAGGGAGTCTGAGGCAAATCTAGTCTGGACAGTCATTCACTGCCTATGGATTATGTCCCTATTGTATCCCTCCTTCCCTCCCACTGGTCTCAGCTTTAAAAAGCTGCTGGGTCTGGAGTCTTAGGAAACTCCCTATGTGCTCTGATTTCAGGCAGAGGACTGGGAACTTTTACTCTGCCTGCTGCATTCATTCAATTAGATGAAGTCAGCAGAAACAATGTGGAGGAAAGAGCCACAGAGCTTGTTTGTGACCACTAGAAGCAAAACCTACACTTGACTTGTCAGCACCCATATTATTAAGAAGGAAGGGAAAGGAAGGGAAGGGAAAGATGGCCTCCTTCAGGAGGCAAAAGCACTGCAACTGAAGATGGGGCATCTCTGGTAGGGCTAAAGGTGCCAGTGTGAGGACAGCTCTCCTCAATCTTGGTAAGGAGTGATAGCTGATGCCAGAGTAGCAAACCCTGCCACCCACTCCTTTGTGTGAAGAGGGATAGCATCCCTGCATCTCTGTATCCTCACATCCTTGCATCTCTACATCCCCGCATCCCTGTATTCCCACATCCTTGATTCCCTGCATCCCCGCATCCTTGCATCCCCACATCTCTGTATCCAAACATCCTTGAATCCCTGCATTCCACATCCCTTCAATCCTGAATCAGTATCCCTTTCCTATCCATCACCCTCTGTTTCTGAAACAAAATGAAAGCAAGATTGTATATACAAAGAACAGGCTGATGACTGCCAGAGAGGAAGGGTTGTGTAAAGGGGCTAAGGGGCTCAGTCATGCAGCAGTGGAATGAGCTAAAACTTTTGTTGAGTACCCATCTCATTTCTCACTGATGTCATCTGGTCAAGCTGGAAGCTTGAGGCCTGTCTGACAGTCAAAACCAATGGAACATTAGGAAAAGTATTTTTCTTTTCTGTGAACGAAAGAATGGCAGGGAGTCAGAAAGTGCAAAATAAAATGGCAGTGAAATCAAAACAACTTCAAACTTGAAATGGGTCAGTCCCCATTTAGTTATTTGAGCTGCCTGGTGTGATAACTCTTAAATACTAAATTCTGAAGGAAGATTAGTAATCTGCAAAAGCCCATTTGAATCATCACCTATTTACTCATCAACCACAAAGGCTCCCAAACATGTTTGCCCTAGAACTCCTTTGCAGAAAAAGAAAACTAATTCCATGCCCTCTTGAAAATCTATTTTCTTTAAGTTAACAGAAAGCATCCCCAGTTGTACCTCCAAGTTACTACAACCCTACAGATAGGTCCAGTGTGGGAAATTTTGCGTGTGAATCTATCCCTCTGTCTTATATGTCTGTATGTAGTTATGTATACAGTGTTATCTATTAATCGTTCACTATTGCTCTCTCAGAGTATAAGAATGCTCATTAGTATTCCAATAATTCATTTAAATATTTTAATAGAATAACTTTAAGATACACAGTTACAATGTTATTCATACAGTCATACAGTGTTCAACACCCTTCATCAGTTCACTTTTCCCACACCAGTGTCCCCAGTTTCCCTTACCCTAACCCACCTCAGTAATTCTTATAGTCATCCCTAATTGTTATTAGACAATTGAGTCAAGCATTATCCACCATGATTATATATTGGAGCTCTGTGTGGCCTTCTCAGACTCTGTTTGACAGGGTCAGAAGAAGCTGTGAACTGTAATGCGTGTTAGGCAAGAAGGTAGAGGATTGAACCATCTTTGGTTACTTGCTTCCAGTCTAAATAACATGGTCATTTAACATGTGAAGGCCTGACCTTCTCAGACATGTTCTCCGTAGAGCCTTGTCACTTCCTCTCCCATTTTCACCAGCCCATCCTTTGCTGCCCTGCCATCTCTTATATCTGCTCTTCGTTGGATTCTAGCAGTGTCCAGGAATTCTTTCCCATGTTGGATGTTCCAGAGACAGACCACCTCCTCTTCCTTCCAGCTGGAATTTAGTAAGTCTACTTACCACTGTTGTTTTCCACAAGTAATTCTGTTTACATGTATCCTTTTTTAAATTAACTTCCAACCCATCAAATAGCTGCTCTCACCTTTTTCCCCTTGGCTGATGTTTGATGTGGTTTTCTTTTTCTTCTCTCAGATTTTCTGATAACTTTTGAAGAAGTATGTTCTCATAAGGAATGCAGGCTTTGGAATCTGACCTTCTTTGTATGCATTCCAGGTTTGTCCCTACCTAACTAGCAGAACCATGGCTATCACTCACTCCCTACAAGCCTCAGTTTCCCCTTCTGTGAGCAGAGACCAGGACCAAATGCTCAGAGTTTTTGGAAGGACGTGAGAGAGCTTTGAAATGATGCAATGCAGCTATCACTTTTCTCCTTTATTATTATTATTATATTTTTCACTTAATTTCTCTCCTGTGTCATTCCATTTGCTCTCTCTAATGTTCTCTTTTTTTTTTCTCCTCCAAACTGGCAATTTTTAAAAACCATGGCTGTTAAAATGAGTACTTGCCTTTTAAAAAAATCTTCAAGTTGCTAAGCAGCATTTGCCCCCCTCCCCTTCCCTTTCATGCAGCCTGGTTGCCATAGTATCATCTGAGCATGGTAACAAGAAGCAAAGAGCAATCATTTTTCACTAAATAGGGCTGGGCAGACAGATAAACACACCCGAAATGTTTTCTTACAACTCATCTCAGAGAAAAGGGGGGAGTCTGCTCCTCATGATCCAACTAGGTTCCTCTTATCTGGGACGACTTGGGTTTCCCTTTCACTCAGGGCTCTTCTGCACACCTGTGGCTCCTTGTGGTATGTGTCATGTGTCCCCCCCCCCCACCTCCTCACTTCCTCCAATGGCTTTTAAAGGGCTGCTGCTACTTATTTGTAGCTATTTAGAGCTAAATGTAGACTCGGTTCCTTCCCAGATAGATGCTAAATATAGACCATGGAGCATGAATCAGTATTGGGAGGAAAGGTACAATGCGTGGTAGCAGGGTTGGAGAAGATAATAAATCTACGTCATTGGGTGACATCAAAGGGTGCTCTTGACAAAGTGGAAAAGATGAAGTGAAGGGTGAAGATGAAGCAGCTCTTTGACATCCAACATATCTTTGAGTGACATACACTCGAGACTCTTGTTCAAAACAGAACTCAGAAGTTTACTTTTAGGAACCATCTAAGTCAAGAGACAGCCAATGTGACCTTTTCCCTTGGACCCAGGTCATGCTGAGTGGTTGGGTTGCCATAATGGTAATGCACAGATTCAACTTGAATGGCTGTTGAAGTGAACAGGATTTTATTTATTTATGTTTGGGAGGATGATGTTTTCTATACCCAAATCACAAGTCGTTCTGGTTCTCCTCAACCCCTATAATTCAGCATCCAGGGTTTTAAGGCAGATATCTGAGACTTTCTAGGAGATTAGACTTGAGACCAGTAGTGTCAGTGCCAATGGGTCAATGGTCGATACCACATTTGTAAAATATTTTGCTTATCATCTTTTAAAGTTGCCCCTAGAAACTTATAAACCCTCGTGGTTGTTACTAATTAAATTCAGGGGCCAGCGAGATAGCATGGAGGTAGGGTGTTTGCCTTCCATGCAGAGGGACGTTAGTTCAAATCCTGGCATCCCATATGGTCCCCTGAGCCTGCTGGGAGTGATTTCTGAGCTTAGAGCCAGGAGGAACCCCTTAGCGTTGCCAGGTGTGACCCAAAAACCAAAAAAAAATTTATAATTCATGGGTTTTTTTTCTTGAGGAAGCAAAATGGGCCTATTTGGGTTAAGCCATCTGAGGAGAATGTCACTCTCTCTGAAATGCCTGCTTGCACTCCACCTTCGTGGGGATACCATTTCTTTTAAACTTGGATGGCAGGCTTGAGAAGAACCAGCCCTGTCATCTGAATTCTCATGCTTGGCTGACTCAAGAGAAAGACACACCATTGCTGAAGATCTGTAGGAGTAGGAAGCATATTGCAGGATACCTTTTCCTGGCAGATATTGGGGCTCAAACATTGCAGAGGAGGGTTTGGGGAGGTTCAGTGAAGTTGACTTGTCTCTAACTTATTCAAACAAATAAACAACTTCCTCCATGTGCAACAAAACTTCCTTCCTGCTTCTTCCCCAGAAGAAGGCTTTTCTGGGCCTTTATGGACATGTACTTGATTGCCTCTACCTACCATCCACCCTCCTGGAAGTCACTTCAGGGATAAAAAATGTTACCAGAGGGGCCGGAGAGATAGCATGGAGGTAGGGAGTTTGCCTTTCATGCAGGAGGTCATCGGTTCGAATCCCGGCGTCCCATATGGTCCCCCGTGCCTGCCAGGAGCAATTTCTGAGCCTGGAGCCAGGAATAACCCCTGAGCACTGCCGGGTGTGACCAAAAAACCAAAAAAAAAAACCAAAAAACAAAACAAAAAAAAAAATGTTACCAGAGGAGACTTTGAGCCCAGAAAGATGGCAGGCAAGCTTTTCCAATCTTGGTCTCTGCCTTTGCAGGCAGCTGATCTCTATCCTGGACCACTTACTTGATATTCAGTCCCTCTGCCCAGGCCTAGACAAGCATTTCTTAAAAAAAAAAAAAAAAGGCTGAAGAATGTGTAGTAAAAACCCAGTTTTCATGTTTTGGAGATGCCAGCACAAAGTAGAGATTAGCTGTCAACATCCCATTTAAACTTGGCTTTCTTGGCTCTCATAATGTCTTTATCTAGAGTATTTAGAATAGTGAGGAAGGTCCCCACACTCCCTGGTTCTTTCGATATGATACTCACCTAACTCCTTTTCTTTGGCCAAGTGGGTTGATGAGGACACAATTCAAGTGTGTTTTCCAAAAACCCCTACTCTGTTCAGATAACAATCTACTTCCTCATCAACCCTAACTTGATCACTACCAGATGGTCATGGTCTTAGCTCTGACTATTTTGTTGGCCAAATTATCTTTGGACTGGACTTTAGTTGTATGCCAATCAAAGTTTTTGAACTGGGTTTTAGGGAGTAAGCAAGAGATTAAAAATAAGGGAATTCTGGCCTGTGAACTTTACCAATTTCTAAGGTACAGACTCTTACCAAGCATACTCCAAGTTGCTATAACAAGAAGGTCTTGATGTTGGGAGGAAATAGGCACTGTGATTTCTGGAGACCTGGCTCAGGCAATGTGATTCCTTCTTCAGGGTAATATGATCCCTGTTCCTTTCTTCTGGAGGGTGGGGACTGGGTCACAACAGCAGCGCTCAGGGGTTACTCCTGGCTCTATGCTCAGAAATTGCTCCTGGCAGGCATGAGGGGATCATACGGGATGCCGGGATTTGAGCCACCGTCAATCCTGGATCAGCTGCGTACAAGGCAAAAGCCCTACTTCTGTGCTATCTCTTCAGCCCCTCTTCATATTCCTTATTTTTCTCATTCAATATTGTCAGAAGCCTCTGTCTTGTAAGCTCATACTTTCCAAACTGCAAGGCCAAAGGTTTTTATGTTTCTGTGAAAACATAAAAGACACAAAAGCTATACCAGTCTGCTGGCAGGATTGGGGAAGGGGCTGTGATTACATGTGACCTTCCAAGAAAGAAGAACTCCAGGAATTACCACTTGAAAACCACCACAACACTATCCCCACTCGCATTGTAATGGTCTAAAACAATCTGAAATATGTTGGAAATCAGACAGAGTGCTTGGTATGTGCTTGTTTTTTTTCATGAATGTCTCAGAATGCATTGAAATGAACAAGGTCTACTTGGAACCCTTAGGAATATCGATGAGTTTGGTCTAGAAAAGACTTCCAGGTAGTCAGCCTACCAATAATGACCTAATTGAGGCTGACCGTAGCACAGCTCACTGCAGTGGTAACTTGGCCTTACCAGGATGTGTAATTCAAGTGTTTGTCTGCAGCTCTAAAAGGTCTCTGGATTCGGCTGTCTACCAAAAACCATAAGCTGTGAGTAACCCCACTTAGCTGCCTTGAGGAGGTTCTATCCAGTTTTTTTCTCAACCAATTCTCTCTGGCTCTTGTTCTCATCCTGGGTTTTCTCATACTATTAGTTTGTGTGATTCAGATCTTTTTTCTATCCTCCTTCCAACAGACTGATTCCATTCTTACGAATCAATTTCAGCATGTAAATCTGAGTTTAATCAAGATTGCACTTTTCATGCTACCGGAACCCTGCGTCCATGTGGAAACTTTCTTTGGTTTGGAAGAGGCAAGTAGGCTTGGGGTTTTCCTGATATTTCAGTGCTCAAAAACTGATAAAGAAACAAAGCTTCTGAGACAGGCAAGACCCTTCAAAGACAGATAAACAGAAAAGAATCATTAGATGTTTGCTCTTCATCTTTCTGGCTTTCATTTCATTGTGTCTGAGTCAAAAGTTCATTTATTGACATTTCTTTATGCTCATCTGACATGTCACTACAGGGAGCCATAGTGACGTGGATGTATAAATACTTAGGAGAGTGTTTAAACTAGTGGTGGTAGAAATAGTCTCTGCTGCAGGGCGGTGGGTTTTGGGATTAGAAGGACTTTGTTTTTTCCTGAGAAGATGAAGAGCTAATCATGAGATGTTAGACAGCCATTTGAATTGGAAAAGTGTTGGAGCATCTATTTTAGATGAATGTTTTTACCCATGCCCTCAAAATCTTGTATATAAAAAGTGTCCCTTCTTTCCACACATAAGGTCTACTTTGTTGTTCCCCAATAATATGAATAACTGATATCCTCATTCTCCTCTTTGTAGAAACACTGGAACAGCCCACTTACCCCTTTCTATATGCTTCCTACTGAACAAACTAAGACCAGAGACATGCAAGACCATTTGTGAGTCCATGCTTTGTATCTCAGTCACTGGTATCAGTCACAAGGTGACCCACAACCATGTACTGGACCAATGTCCAGTGGTTGGTATCTTTCCTCTCTCATCAAGTGGTCAAAACCTATTACCCTTTGTTTCCAACTCTTCTCATTTCAACGTGATTCTTTTCCATGATGCCGCCATTGTACTACATGGAGATGTTCTCATTTTCATCTTAACTGGAATAAGGCAGCTGGTATTATTCTCAGAGGAAGTAACATGGCTTCCCATCTTGATGGACCTCCCTGGCTTTTCTCCCTCTGCCTGGTCACACACATTCCTGGAGCCATCCTCAGAAACATTTCCTAGCTTTGGTTCTTTCCTCTGTGAAAGCTACTGAACTTGGCTCCTCCAACCTCTTTCCCACACAGTTCAGCTGCCCAAGAACTTTGTCCAATTTGGCCCACTTCTGGAAACCATTTCAGAATCACCCATCCACTGTTTCTCAATAAAGTCCTGGACAGGTCCTCTTTCTACTCTCTTAACTTTAGGCTGGAAACTGCATTTCCCAAAAGCCATGCTAGAAGTTTTTTAGACTTTGTCATAGGGGGAAAAAATCTCGTCACTTTCAAAGTAAAGTTGTTTTGGTGTGCATTCCCCTGATGATCCGTGATCTAAAGCATTTTTAATATGCCTTTTGGCCACTTGTAATTCTTCTTGAAGGAAGTTTCAGTCCATATCTTCTCCCCATATTTTATGGCTTTAGATGTTGTTTTTTTCCTTGAAAAGCTAGGAATTAAGCTTTCATTTGACCCTGCAATTTCACCTCTTGGAATATATTCTAAGGGCCCCAAAACAAAATAAGGAAGATGTGAGTTTCCTTATATCCCTCTGTTCCTTATAGCACTATCCTTAATAGTTAAAATCTGAAAACAATCCAAGTGTATGGTGCATATACACAATGGAATATTACACAGCCATAAAAAAGAGATATAATAAAGCAAATTTCTGCTACACAAATCGATTTGGAGAGTATTGTGTTGAGTGAAGTTAGTCAGAGGGAGCAAAATCTACACTGAATTATCTCTATCATAGGTGAAATCATGAGTGCCCAAAAGACAATGGAAACAAAGAACAAGAAAACTTGGCTCCAGTAGAAAATATTCCACTTAAGAGGTTTGGGGTATAGACATTGAGGAACAAGCGCAAAGAGGGCAATAACTCTGATGGAGGGAAGAGTTTAAGTAGTAGATGGAAGTGGTACTAAAAGGTGGTAAAGTGTTATGGGGGAACATGCCATCAGAACATGTCTGTAAACCACAGTGCAGAATCATTTTTATTAAGTGTTCCTTTTTGATACAAACTTATGGGTGAGAGACAAATGGAGTGGTCTCGAATTGATGGAAAGAAGTGTATACTGGTGAAGGGAGTGGTTTCATTATATGCCTGAAACCAAATCATGAATAATTTTGTAATTACAAGGTCATTACATTCAAAAATATTAAAATAAAAAATTTTAGGAACCAGACTGATAGCACAGTGATTAGGGCATTTTCCTTAGATGAGGCCAACCTGGATTCAATCCCTAGCATCTCATGTTCCTCTGAGCCTTCCAGGAGTAATTTCTGAGCACAGAACCAGGAGTAACTCCTGAACACCACCATGTGTGGCCCAAGCTCCCCCCCCCAATTTTTTTTAATAGAGAAGTCACTATCAGCGTCACATCTGTGACAATCATCAGCAAGTTTGGAGGGTTTCACTTCCTGGAGGGCTTAGGAGATATCCACCAGGAAGGCTGCAAGGCTTCTGAGATCAGTGATTAGTTTCCTGTGCTTCTTCCCAAATTCCGAAGTTCCAAAGCAGCCTTCCTTGATCTTTGTCCTCCATAAAGGTTTTGTAAATGTCTCAAAAGTTCTGTATTCCATCTTTTCTCCTTAGAAATCCCTCAAGTGTTTTTTTTTTCTTATTTCTAATGCAAATTAAGTGACCAATGATTTGGCGAGGGGTTTAAATTAAACCTCAACTTTAAGATCCCTGAGTTACAGCCTTTTGATGTCATTGGTAGTGGTATGAATCTAGAATATTCTGTTTATGATTTTGTTTTCAGTCCACATTCTTATGTACAAGAATTAAACCACAGAGGATTCCTGTTGGGTTGGTTAAGGTTCAGGTATAAATCAAGGTGGCCAGTTCTCTTACTCTAGAGCTCAAAAATAGGGCAACCTCAAAATACTACTCTTTACTCTCCATTAGTTTGGTTTGAACCTATGATTTGGGGACCCAACAAATATTGGTTAACCTTTGAATTATTGCCCCTATCACTTCAGGCAAAAATTCTACAGCCAATTTGACTTCCTTGGCCAAGACTCTATGTCATCCATCCCTCATTCTGTCTTAGTTTCTCTTCCTCTGCTGTTGGTCTGGTCTTGAGCAAACCTCTCCTAGCCCACTTGTTAGTGGATCCTGTCAAGATTATATTGCTAATAAAGAACCTATCAGCAAGTTTAAACTGGAGTATCTTTCTTTTCCCTTCATTCCACTCAAAGTTTATGTTGAACTAGACTTAAAGTTAGGGTGTAATTTGCAAGTGTCAAAGGAAAGTGCTTATACATCAGAAACATAGATAGCATGGGGGCCAGGGTTATAGCACAGCACTAGGGCATTTGCCTTGCACACAGCCTACCCGGGAAGACCCAGGTTCGATTTCCAGCATCCCATATGGTCCCCTGTGCTTATCAGGGGCAATTTCTGAGCAGAGAGCCAGGAGTAACCTCTGAGCACCACCGAGTGTGGCCCAAAAATTAAAAAATAAAAAGCATGCCATGATCAAGATTGTAATAATTTATAGATTATTTAACATAAACATAAAATAGACAAAAACATTTATGACAAAGTACTGTATTGCTGAAGTCACTAGCCCTTTTCACCATCTCTATGATATTGAGACAACTAGATTTAATTTTTCCTTATAAGGTCCAAGTATTGATTTGCTATCCTGAAGTGTCTCTTATTCCATAGACAGGGATCAAAAAAAATGAAGCCCATATACTCTGTTTTATTTGAATCCGCCCTCTGTGATTTCACTTGCTGCTGAAAGACTTCTTTCTTTTCTCTGGCTCCCTTTCTGCTTTCCTCCCTGGAAAATTTCCCTAACCACATGTGTATGTTTAGTTCTACAGACTCTTCTCTTCATTTATGGAAAGCCAATCCATGTGCTCAGTGAGTGCCAATGGTTAAAAAAATCCATGTAGTCCCATGATTTCAGAATTTCTTTCCTCCCAAGTACAGGAAAATCCATTGTCGATGATCCTGCTCCACCCTATTCGTAAGGAAATACTTGTTGCAAAAATTCAAGGCAATCTCACTATGACACCAGCCTCTTCTCTTAATCTTCTGAGGGAAAAACATCTTCTGCTAATAATTACACATGGACATACTTCCTATTCTTCTAGAAAATCTTTTCAAAGCCATTCCACCCACATATCACATTTTCTGCAGGCTGAGTCATACATAAACCCTGTTGTGCCCTCAAAGGAAGAATATCGCACATTTACTCATAGGACCCCTGGCTGGACTGGTCATCCAGCATACCCAGTCTGCCCTTGTCCTGTAAACATATTGGTTAGCACCCGGGCATAATGGCAGTATTATCTAGCTCCATCTTGTTGGACTATCTGCCTTTATTCTTGAGGGGGACAGCCTTACCCCCTCTCTCTTGCCATCAAGTCTTGCTTCATCCACTTCCCAAAACCCAACTGCCTGCTTTCCAACTGGGGTTTCCATGACAACTTCTGCTGATGGTGGTGTGGACTCCAGCATTCATTTAGCCTCTCCTTTGTAGCTTGTCTTTTCCAAACATGCTTGCTTCCTCTCTGTGCTTATACAGTCCTGGATTTTGACCTTGGCCTCTTGGAGGTCAGCTTACATATTGACGCATTTTGTTCTTAAATAAATTCAGCATGAATCAGAAACAAGCTTATAGCTTTAAACCGCCACTAGGTCAGATCTAGAGTCTCCTAACTTGTAGAAAAGATGCCCATTAACTCTCTCTTCTAGAAAACAGGGACCAAATAGGAAGGATTCAAGGGAAGTCTAGTTCCAAAAAGATGTCTGTCTATACACACTTACTCATTTTTCAAGATAATTTTAATTTTAGGTAACTGGAAATTTGTATTTATTTATGTATTTATTTTTGGTTTTTTGGGTCACACAGAGCAGTGCACAAGGATTACTTCTTGTAGCCCTGCACTCAGAAATCACTCTTGGCAGGCTTGGGGGTCCATATGGGATGCCAGAAATCAAATCCAGATCTGTCCTGGGTCAGCCTCAAGTAAGGCAAATGCCCTATCACTGTGCTCTCTCTCTGGCCCCTTGAAATTTTTTTTTAAATTATGGTTGTATAATTCTCCCCCCCCCCACAATGTATGCCCCTGATTGGGATCACCTATTACTCATTCCTCCTTAGTATAAAATATCTTTATTACTCAATGTCAAATTAACAGTCTAAGGTAAAGGTGGGAGGTTGAAATTAAGAAGGCAGACATTTTTTTCAGTGCTGATTATTGAAAGGCAAAAAGGCTGATGATCCAGCAGAAAGAGATCACCTAAATATGAAATTTCCAAGAGTCTCAAGAAATCAGCTTGAAGAATACAAGAGTGTCATTTGTATGAGCTAGGCGTGCTGTGGATCAAGGCAGGAGGGCAGCAAAAGTACAGTTTATAGATTTCTGCAGCTCTTGAGTTGCAGCTTCTGAACCCTAGAAACTTCCTACTCTTTGAGCTTGGAGTTCAGTAAGTAGATTGCTCATGCCTATGTGAGAAAAAACTTGTTCAGAGGCAAAATATCTCCCCTTTGTCCTGCAATCTCAGAGCACTAGCAGAAACCCATTGCAGTTCTAGCACACTCTCTAGAATTGAGGCGTTAGTCCTGCTTTCTTTTCTCATTCTTCTCATTACTCCCCACTTCAGCCTCTTCATAAAAAGTGTATATTAGTCATAATTCATTCCCACAAAGTCCTGTAGGCTGCCATAGCATCCAGAGATATATAGTTGATGACAAACATAAAAAAGGAGCGAGATGCACAGACTATATAGTACACAGAGTGAATAAATCTTTTGCAGTCTTTGAAATACCAGCATCTTTATACTCTGGGGATAAGAAGGATTGTTGGCCTTTACAAGGTCTGAGTGTGGGTCTTTATCCTGTCCCTTATCTTGCCAGATGTCCTGGAGTAAGTTATTTAATCTCACTCAGAGCTTGAATGTACCCCAAGAAGGGACTAAAAATATCTCCCCCTTAGGGTTGTAAAGATTGCAAGATAACGTTTTCAATGTGTCTGGCAAAGTATTACAAACAAATTAAAATTTTAGTTCAGGGTATCTTTAAAATAAGGGGGGGGGCCTTTCTAGAGCTTTGATTTAGAAAGTTTTCTATTTTAATCCCATAATGTATCCAATAAAATCATTGTTGAGTGACTATTTTCCAACAAAATTTGTGTATCATTTTCACACAATTTAATGTAAATGTTGAGGCATATTTTAAGAGAGGGACTTAAACTTAATGTGATAACAAATTGTTGGAACAGAGTCACTTTAAGAGACTCACAATAGCTCTGCACTCATTGGTTGATTTGAAATTTGCTCTACTGTTTCTGAAAAACTAGTCTTGATTCATCTTATAGTCCAAATTCTCTTGAGAGTCCTCCAACCCACACATTTCAATGCAATCAGTATTTATGTGCTACTTCCTGTGTGCAGAGGGCAGAAGCTGGGAGTAGTTATGGAGGAATAAAACTCTATTGTGTTTCAAGGAACAGTAAATGTGGCTGAGAGCCAAAGCATTTGGCAAATGACTAATAGAAAACAATGAAGTGAATGCAATGAACAAGGAAGGTAAGGAATGTGAGAAGAGGGTTTTCCTTCTGGTTGGGAAAACCAATTAGGAGAGGAGATAGGTAGGGTGTGGACATGACCTCAAAGAATGAGCAAGAACCAGGGTAGTAAAGAGGAAAGAAAGAGAAAACCATATAGGGAAAGAAGGGTGAGATCTAGATTATCATACTCAAGAAGACTTGGCTTAAATTATCTCTGAAAGTATCAAATTATTATATTTATGTTACTGAAAAAGACCTGAGAAACCAGTGAACTCATTTCAGCAGGCTATTTTAAGGGTAACTGTGTGAGATATGTTGAGAAATATATTGAGGATTGATTAATAGAGAAACTAAAACGCCATTGTAAAAGTTGGGTTCCAGCACAGGACATGGATATTTCTAGAGGGGTTTGCAGCTTTATGTTCCATTCTCCTACTGTAATCATTATTAAAAATTATTTGGAGGACTCATTAAAATACTGACTGCAGGCTCCTATCCCCCAGCATTTCTGATTATACTGGGTCTGGATAAAACTTAAGAATTGACCTTTCTAGCAGATTACCTAATAGTGTTAATTCTGCTAATGTAAAAATGCACTTGAGGATCCATAGTCCTCTTGCATATTTTTGTTTCTGAAATGAAGCTTTCCATTCCAATGATTGAAGGAACTTTAGAAAATACTAAGATTCTGTTATACCCTAAGATCAGAAGACCCAGAAGCACTGAGAATGCAGAATAGCTATTGGTATTTTTTTAAGTCTCCCAACTGATAGCTCAGATCAACCGTCCTTAAATTTTCTTGTGCAAAAGCCATTGAAATCTTATTTAGAGACAACATCCTTGTCAGTAAATCTGAGGAGGGCTGAGCCATAAGAATAGGTAAGACTCCGAAGCTCTAGGTGAACAGATTCCAATACTACTGGTCTATGAACCACATTTTGAGTAGCAAGATTCTAGAAGATTCTGTATATTTTTATGTAACGTTTCTCTTTAACCTTCTATTTGGTGGTTGATTTAAGACTTTCATTCTCTGTCCCTAGTGCAATATAAAATTATCTCAGCCCCAAACCTATTTGAGTTGTGTCTAAGAGGAACCTCCCAAGGAACTTTGATTTGGTCAGCAGCAGAGACTACTTGGAGTTGAAATTCTAGGCAAATTCTTGCATAGTAGCATTCAGTGTGGTACAACGGAGATGAAGGTATAGAACTTGCTCGGTCCATTGGAAGATATCTGTCCCAGATAACTGCCATACTTGGTGGCCACTCAGATGTCTAATGCTGAGACCACCTGCCCAGTTCTTCAACCCATTCATCTGAACTTTGTTACCTGTAAAATAAAAGTCTATGGGTTGTGAGATCACCCAGAGATTGTATTTCTAAACCCCATGCAGCAGGGTCTGAAGAAGTAGGGTAGCGGTGAAAAAATAATACAACAAACCAGTCAGGAAAGTCAAGGAGTCAGTGAATTTTAAGAGTGGCTTCTTGTGGCTTTTTCCTTACACCGTGTCTCTGAGTCCCAAGCCAAAACTAACTTTTTCTTTATTATATCAATACTCATCCACCTGGAAGGAGAAGGTTGAGAGTGAGACAAAAATACCTATCCAATGGTTATTTACATATCAAAGAAAGAGGTTTAAGGAAGGAGGAAGTGGGAGGAACACCTTTGTTTTGGTTTGATAGCTGGGTGTCATCTTACACTTACCCACCCAATCTCAATAAATTTTTTGCACAAATTATTTTTCACAAATCATTCTTTTTTATTGGCATAATTACCAAAGAGAAGAAGTAAGAAGCATTCAGTGTATCTAAGAGTGATGAAAAAGGTTGAAAGCTAGGAGTAAGAAAAAGGATAAAGAGACATATAAACTAAACGGAAAATGACTATTCAGGATGAATATGTTCTAATAGCCTCTTAGTAGCATTAGCCTAAATGGCTTTTCACTAGGGCATGTGTGTGTGTGTGTGTGTGTGTGTGTGTGTGTGTGTGTGTGTGTGTGTGTACGTGCGCATGCTTGTGTATGTTAAAGGGGCACTGGGGGAAACTTTCTCTCCTTTTCTGTTCTTTAGTGAATTCTGATGATAAAGTAAAGTGCTTTTGGCTCGAAAGCTATATCATTATGAGTTAAAATGAAAATTAATCCAAGGTTGTAACACAAATATTTCCTTACAACCTTGGGTGGATCAACACCAAGGACATCCAAATTTTTTCTATAAAAGGACAATGCCTCAACACAAGCTACCTTGTGCTGGTTATTGAACAAAGGAAATAAAAACATTGTTTTTCTAAACAGTATTTATATTAACAAAATTTTCTGGAAGAGGTAAGCCCTTGAAATTCTTCTTACTGGGCTTTTGTGATATCACCCCTAAACCTAGGTAACTTATAATATATCTACTGGCTCTATGTGGGCGAGGACAGTTATTGCAAATGTTCCAAGAGTGACTTCCAAGTGGATGTGGATATATAGATGCATGCAAAGGTTGCAAGAATTCAGGCCAATCGGGAGAGTCTGAGAGACTCACAAATTTGGGTCACTCTCTCAATTAGCTTAGCTCCTCATCTGTGTGAATATAGAAACAAAAGCTACTTGGAGCCCTTGCGGGTTGGCAGAGCAGCTTAAAATACCCTCCTAAAGAGCTAGTGCTGTAGACTCAAAACAGACTTCCAAAATAAACTCAGCAGGGCAGCACTCAGGGAGTAGAGCCAGCCAGAAACCCTACCCCCTACTCGTTTCCAACGTGAGATGTCTGAAACTTCAATGCTGTTGACTATTACAGTCCTGCTCTATGAGCCTGGAAGGAATCAGTCATTCTCAACTGCAGTCAACAGTCCTACCATTCCAGATGCGAGCTTTCACGAGCCCTTCACACTCCCCCTCTTCGGTTAGTCATGACTGATCATACTTTTGTGGAGGGAATTAAGGTGTGCTTTACTCGCAAACACGTGTTCCTGGAACAACCAAGTATATGACACAGGAAGTCTTGGATGCTGAAAGTTGCCAGGGACATGAGGGAGTGAAGTGTATGGTTATGAGTACAAGCAAGTCTCACAGACCGAAATCTAAATTCTGGCCTGTTTGTCTCAGCTGTTTCTACCACCAGAGCAAACTTTTTTTTTTTTTGTTTTGGAGCATAAGTACAGATCATCTGTTGTGCTTTAAAGTGGGTGGGTTTTTTTTTTAAAGGAGCTAATTTCGTTGTGCAATACCATCAAGAGAAGCCACTTGTAATTTATATTTAGGTGTGTTGTATGTTCTTTCACTTTTGGCAATGATGAATCATATTCATCTTCATTTTATTATATAACTCTATGCTTACAAGAAGGACTCCAGGACCAGGCCTTGCAGACGTAGTCTCTATTCATCTTTATTCCAACTCTGACCTTCTTTCCTGGAAGATTCTGGATCCCAGGTCTTTTACTGGAAAAAAAAGAAATGACACTAACTCTTCTGGGTTGATTTGGGAATTTCCAGATTATCACTGAAAGTCCTATGTTCCTAAAATAACCCAATTACTATTTAGTTTGTCCAGAACATTGGGACAACTGGTCACCCTCACAGGTCTGAATACTTTCGTATTTTTGGTCTAAGGTATGAGCGTGTGGGCATTAACTGTGAGTCCTGATGGCTTTGGATTCTATTTAGATCTTGATCCAATTAGTAAATCAGGAAATGCCCATGCCCTAAAGTCAGTAAGCAGATATGGGAGCACAAAGTTCTGTTCTGTTCATTGAGAGGAGGATCAGTATTCCTCTCATATGGAGATATAGACTTTATAAGAGATCCCATAGAGAGGGAGGTTGTGTAGCCACATGACAAAGGCTCCTCTGGTTGAAACCGGGATTTGTTATGGGTGGTCAGAATGTGGGTAGGAAGAAAATAAGCAGATTTGGAAACTCAGCTGAGATAAAATATGAATCATGTCACATATTCTGTTTGGGTCACAAATTAGTACTTCTCATGCAGCCTCACTTGCTTGACATTGAAATAGAGATCATGAGTTTTAACCCTGAAAACTTCAAAATACTCATTCAATTCCAATTGACTTGTCCTAGACTTCAGGTCAATGTAGTTCTGTTGGCCCTGGGCCAGGTTTATGTTATATCTAGACTGGTACTAAGTACATCCCATAGTCAGAAAATGTATGCACTATAATCAGTGGTATGCATATATAAATTAACTTTTCCTAATTTTTGTTTTTTATTTGTTTTTGGGCCACACCCATTGACACTCAGGGGTTACTCCTGGCTATGAGCTCAGACATTGCTCCTGGCTTGGGGGACCATATGGGATGCCAGGGGATCAAACCACAGTCTGTCCTAGGCTAGCACTTGCAAGGCAGACACCTTACCTCTAGTGCCACCGCTCTAGCCCCTATAAATTTACTTTTCTATAAGTGAGCTAAATTTCTTATAAGTTGTTATTTGCTCTGGGAGAAATTTTCGTAGGGAAAACTGTTTCTGAAGAAAAAAATTGGGATGTACTGTCATCTTAGTTTCATGAAGAGTTGTCCAGGCAGTGTGTTCTGTTCTTAGTCATTCTGAAGCAGGGGTACTTTGCATGAAAGCCATTGTTTCTGGACCTATGGGAATTGGTTGATCTTTCCTTACCTAGTAACTAACACTTATACCTGTTTCTAATGGCCAGAGTCATATTACAAGTTCCTCTGTTTTGTTTTTGTTTTTGTTTTTTTTTTTGGCCTAATCCTACACCTCTGGAGTCCATTGAACCTTTGCACAACTTGACTATCTTTTCTGCTGCAATGTGAGAAAGAATCAATTAGCACATTTTAGACCCTTTTTATTTAAACATGCAAGAGCATAGTCTAAATTGCTGTAAATATTCTAGGTTTCCAGTCAAGATAAGCATGAGCTCTGAGAACTATAGGTTCCCTCTTACTGTCTCTGAGGTATTTCTGCACCTCATATCTGCCTTTTCCTTCCCCCCAAATAATTTCAACCTTGTAATAGACTGGACCAATGATATTCAAGTGGCCCTGTTTTATGCTCTTCTGTGCCACACCTCTAAGGGTTCATGATTCAGTTCTTTTTATTTAAACGAGAAAATCTATTAAGCTTATATAAGTTCCTATGTACTTCCTTGCTATAGATCCAAAATAAAGATTTTATGGTTTGAGTCCTGCAAGCTTGACCTTTCTATCTTTCCAAATAAACTCTTTTGTTTATTTTTATTTATTTATTTATTTATTTAATATTTATTTATTTATTTATTTAATGGTTTTTGGGCCACACCCGGTGATGCTCAGGGGTTACACCTGGCTATGAGCTCAGAAATCACTCCTGGCTTAGGGGACCATATGGGATCGAATCACAGTTCACCCTAGGTCAGCCACTTGCAAGGCAAACACCCTACCACTGCACCACCACTTCGGCCCCCCAAATAAACTCTTGTTTGTTTTTTTGGGGGGCCATACCAGGCAGAAATCAAGGATTACTCCTGGCTCTGTGCTAATAAATCATTCCTTGAAGGCTCAGGGGACCATATGGGTTGCTGCGTCAGCTATATGCAAGCAGGTAAATGCCCTACCTGCTGTGCTATTGCTCCAGCCTCAAAGAAGCTCTTTTTAAAACAACATTTCTCCTTTCCTTTTTCTCCTCTCTCTTCCTCTTTTCTCCTCCTCTCCCCACTCTCTTCTCCTTTGCCACCTCTCTCTCATTCTGTCTCTTACAAATATAATATGCTTTTGCATGAGCAGAAGGTATTACTCTGTTTACTCATTCAAGTGACAATAACTGCCATAACATATCAAACCCTAAACTTCAGTGACTTAATGTAATCAATGTTGGTTCTCATTTTTGGAACAGTTCAATGCAAGGGAAGAATGAGAGATTGTTCTATTTGGACAGGGATCTAGGAAATACGCCACTTTCCACTTTGGATTTCTAAGAGAAGGTGTAAAGGTGCATCCATTATCTTGGGAGGGACACATAGTACTAGACTTTATAATCCTTTGTGAGTGCTAGTCATATGCCTCCCCCAGAATCAAAAGGACTAGAAAATGTAACTCTTGCCAGCCTTGCTACTTCCCAACCACAATTCTAGTTAGGGTCTCTCCTGATGAGCTGAGTTAGCAGACTTCTAGAATGTATTAGGCTATGGTGTTGGGCATTTGGAATTGTAAAACAGTGGTTAAGACTTGGGCTTTAAACTCAGGGTTTTTCTTAAATATAAAGCTATTAACCTTTACACACTGTTCTACCTGGAGCAATAAGATACAGCCTTGGATCTTGACTTTATGAGTAATGAATACAGGGCCGGGTAGGTGGCGCTGGAGGTAAGGTGTCTGCCTTGCAAGCGCTAGCCAAGGAAGGACCTCGGTTCGATCCCCCGGTGTCCCATATGGTCCCCCCAAGCCAGGGGCGATTTCTGAGCGCATAGCCAGGAGTAACCCCTGAGCGTCAAACGGGTGTGGCCCAAAAAAAAAAAAATAAAAATAAAAAAAAAAAAATGAGTAATGAATACAGAGGGAAAAAAAAGCTAAGCATCAAGTTTTATGGTGAAGAGGATCTTTAGCTTGCCTGTATAATAATTTCCCCCAGTGAATAAGAATAAAAAATGAGACCTAGAAAATTGAAATATCTTGCCCACAAGCTCTGAGCAATTCATCTCAGAGCCAAGTTCAAGCCTTCCATTTACATCTTCTATCCCTTACCATATTCTGATTTATAAAAATCTTCATGATGTCTGTGAAACATGTTGGAGTTTCTAAGTTCAGCCTTTTAAAATTCTTTTCAAGTTAAGAAAATAATGCTGAAGGCAAATAGAATTTGTGGTGTTTTTGTAGAGAACCCATCAGCATTCGTTATTCTATCTACAGAATCTATAGACATTATTGCTTCATGGCAAAATTCTTCTGCTCATTGGGGTGTTATTTTACACTCTCTTTAATATTTATTTCCCTGCCCTTGACACTTCAGATCACATGACTACACGTTTCCAACTTACCCTCTGGTAGTAATATACACCAGATCCAAATTGGCCCTCTTGCAATTCTTGTAGATCTCAGAAGATTGTAGAACATTTGATTCAACTTGCTGTGTTCTCTACCATGTCACCAAAGCTCATGGCCATAGCTGTAAATGAGTTTAGCCTGTACTTAAAAACATAATTATTACAGCTGCTCTCCAAATACCCAAGTATATTACCCCCAATGGGCCAATTCCATACAATCTGTCAGCTCTAACTGGCTTGGCATTGTCAGCTTTTTATACAGAGATAGAACAGGGCTTGGCAATTTCTGAAGAGTTAATCCAGATCCAACAATTTGTAAGAATGGGCTATACCCAGAATATAATGAAATATTTTTCTAAATTGAGATTTCCTTCCATGGAGATGCTTCTGAGTGGAAAACATTTAACTCTAGATACTCTCAAATTCTTTTGTTGTTGTTGTTGTTTCTTTATTTGCCACACCCAGTGACGATCAGGGGTTACTCCTGTCTATGCACTCAGAAATTGCTCCTGGCTTGGGGGACCAGATGAGATGCCAGGGGATAGAATCGAGGTCCATCCTAGGTTAGCGCATGCAAGGCAAATGCCCTACCACTTTGCAACCACTCTGACCCTACTCTCAAATTCTTAAATACTTCTTAGATACAGGTTCTTGAGTCTATTCAGGATCTTCCAAATATCTCTCTTATGAGATGTGAAAGTATTAGAATAAATAAGAATTAAGGGGAGGATTGGTTTATATTGATGGTAATCTCATTAGTAGGAAAAACCGAGTTTTCATTGGCTTGCCATTAATAATGCCTCAATCTGGAACTTTTCAGCAAATTGTGTTTTTGCCAACAAAGTCCATTGCTTGATATGTTTTTAAAAAAGTCAAGTTTTGGGTTATTTTACTAAGGAAAGCTGTATAAACTGTGCTTTATAAAGTTAATATTATCAAAGCATAGGTCCACCCTGGACTAGATCACATGAAAGCAGCATTTCTAATTCAGGTCGGTTTGTGGTGTGGGGTCTTATGGATATGCATGTTTATGTGCCTAAATGTACTCATACACACACGTCAAAATAGCTCATAAACAAATGAAAAAGACTATCACTATAACCAAATTACCAGTATATAAATTTCTCTCTTCTGGCTAAATTAAAATTCCTTGGAGCATCTCAGCCTCCACTGTAATCTAAAGCCATACACTAAGATGCTCAAATGGAAGAAACAGAGTAAAATGGGAGTCCTGATTCCTTAATATATAAATAAACTTTTTTCTACCATCCTAGACTTGGATATTTTAGCTACCTCTCAGTATTCAGATTTGTTTCCTCAGAAAGCTACTAAGACACTAATTTATTTTCCTTAGACATGTTTCAGATTATACTGAACTGGCCAAGTTTCTCCAAAGTTGATAAAAAAAATTTTTTATTCCATGTGGCTGGAATCAGTCCCAATGAGATTTTTCACCAAGAGCAAAAATACTTTGTGTGTGTATCAAAAACAGTTGGAAAAAGCTGGCTATGCTTTTGTGCACCAATATTGTCAGAAGGACATTCCATTGAATTCAATGGCATTTGTAATGGGTAGAGCCAGAAAGACCCAATTTAAGCTGGTCCAAGAACCATGTCTCTTGCTCTGGATTCTAAGTATGAGTTAATATTGTTCTATTACACACCGACTTTCTGTGTAATACTTGTGTGTAATATAAATGTGTAATATATGCAATATATCATGTGGCTCTTCACTTAGTTATTAAGAAAAGACATTATAAGACTCAACATAAGGTCACTCTGCCCAGCATTAGAATTTAATATCTAAATAAGTCATAGTCATTACAGTGGAGATAATATTTTGTTGTCTAGTGGAGGAGACCCATATGCTACCATTTATATTCAAAATGGGATATAATGTACTTAGGACACAAGTGGTGTTATTCTATTTCACATTTCTGGGAGGTTGTGTAGAAGATTTCCTGTGTGAATGTCAGCCCTTTGAGTAATAACACAAGTATGCTTTGGAGATGGGCATCATGATTGTTCCAGTCATAGGAGAGTCAGAAAATAATTTTTCATGGATTTGGAACACATGAACCTGGAATGGTGAGTAGGTTGGCACAACATGAATGGGAAAAACAACATTGCATGGGAAAAAATTATGCAGAGTAGTAAAACACTGCTTCATATAATAGAAGAGTTAAGTGAACAATGGCAATGATTCATGGTAAGAGATTATTTTTTTAAGGAGTCAGCATCCAGAAAGGAAGTGCCTGATATGATAAATAAATTTTAAATATAAATATGGGGCCCGGAGAGATAGCACAGCGGTGTTTGCCTTGCAAGCAGCTGATCCAGGACCAAAGGTGGTTGGTTCAAATCCTGGTGTACCATATGGTCCCCCGTGCCTGCCAGGAGCTATTTCTGAACAGACAGCCAGGAGTAACGCCTGAGCACCGCTGGGTGTGACCCAAAAACCAAAAATAAATAAATAAATAAATAAATAAATAAATAAATAAATAAATAAATAAATAAATATGTTTAGTGCTGCAAAGTCATTAAAAGTCGTTTAAATATGGTGGAGAGCTTCTGAAAACTTGCTTTGGGTGTCATATAGATGAAAATTTGTGTAGGTTAAGAGCAGAGGAGTGAGCTGTTGAAATAACCCAATAGAGAAGTAATGATAATTGAAGTTAGGGGATGAAGTGAACACAGATTAAAGACATCTCACAGAGGAAATCCATAGACACCTAGTAAAAGATAACAACTGAACTTACGAGGGCTGATCACCACATGGGTGACTCATAAACTATTATCTATGGGAGGGACTCAGTACATCGGTAATTCTAGGGATAACATTGCCTGGGTTGAGAGCATGTGGAATTAGAAATGGGGAGATTACTAGAAGGGCAATAGGGATAGGTTGGGAGAAAAGGATAGAAGTCTAGGCTACAAAATCAGTAAATAAATAATGGAGAACCATCAATGTTTAGAGAATGGTGAAAAATATTCTTCAACTTCCTTACTACTCCCTTCTGTCCATTCTAAAATAACCTGTGATGGTTTAACTTTCACAAAGCTACCACTTGGATTCTGTTCAGTCTTACTGTCAGGTTGAATTACCACTTATGTGGCCCTCTACTTGATTATGCCAATAGCAAGCGTCTTTCTGAGGCTTCTCTGCTTTTTTTTCCCTGATTGCTTCTAGTTAAAAGTTGAATAGACTTTCTCCTGGGCTCCAGTACAACACAATTCAGTGAAAAATTATGCTTGGCCCCAATAAAGCCCTGTGGTCTTGTAAAAATAAATAATCATTTCTTATTTTCTTTTTTATTTCTATTTACAAGCAACTATATAAATACCTAGGCAAAATTAATTTTGAAGTATTTTGAGATGAAGTAAAATATTAATTCTTGTACCTATACTTAACAAACATTAAATTTGTTTCTTCACCAATTTCCAAGCCAGACCCTACAAAATCAGAAGAGACTGTATTCAGTCTTTATTGCTGTGGTGCTTATCGGTTATTTAATTCGATTTTTTTTTGTGTGTGTATTGTTGTGGTATTTTAATTACTTTTTTCACATCCTCTCTCAAACTGAGGTTGGAAGCCTCTAGACAGGACTCTGCCTATTTTCAGCATATTTGATTTTTGATTGAGAAGAGGACATATTAGGTGATGGGTATTCCCCTGATTTAATGTGAATATGTACCCAAAATACTACAGTGAAAGATATGTAAGCCATTATGAAAAAAAAATTGTGTTTTTAATCAGAAATTTTCTTTGACTTACATGTATTATTATTATATCAATTATATTATATGTTATGTTATGTCACTATATTATGTTATATTAGTTTACCTCATTATGTTAATCAATTTTGTCCTTTAAATGAATTCTTACTTTAAAAAAACAAAAACAAAAAAAAAACAACTTTAGTTTGCTTTGAAGAAAAAAAAATAAAATAAATAAAAGATAAGATAAGGCCTCCCAAATCTTACCACAGGCTGTGCTCTTTACACTGGCTGTATAGAAAGAGGAGGTACAGTAAAGGTACCCCATATACACCTCAACACAGGCCCCTTGCCGGGTATGTATTGTGAATTGGGGGACAAAAAAAAAAAAAAAGAAGAGACTGTATTCAAATGTAATTTGCTTTATTCTATTGAATGAAGGATGAGAGAATTGGGCCCCAGGAAATAAAAATAATCTGACCAAAGTTATGGAGCCTTTGGAAGCTATGCCTACCTTTCTTCCAGTTTGTTTTGGAATACTTGGGGGAATCTTTGGTTTCCTATATCCCTATAGATTTCTTGGGATTCCTGTGGAGATATAAAAATAGTGAAGAGAATATTAGGTATCAGTTGTTATGTAATAGATTTCCACTAACTTAGAGGCCTACCCAATGCCTACCAATTTAGCTTGCACATTTATGTAAATTAGAAATAAATATTGAACAACTAGGCTGGCTTCTTAGTTCACAAGGGTATAGGGATAAGTATGGTATTACTAAACAGTCTGTATTTTCATCTGGAGACTCACCCGAGGATGAACTGACCTGCCAGCTCCATTGCATTGATAACAGAATTACCTCTTTATTGTTGCAGTTTTGAGGTACATTTTTCCCCTGCCTGCTAACTGGGGGTTGAAATCATTCATGGTTTATGCCATCTCCTGAGTTCTCTCTCAAGGACATCTTATTTTTCAAACTCTACCTATTGGCTAGAAAGTTCTGAATATATTTGTGAACCCAATTTCAGAAAGATGTTAGAAACAGCTTCAGATCTCATATACTCCTGAAGGGAAAGCTTGAACAGGACATGACACCAGGGAATGGAGAAGAGGGGGCTTTTGGTGACATCATGGTAGATTTTGTGAGGAGAGAGTCATTAACAATAGTCCAATTGACTCTCAGCCTCTCTAATGATAATTGCACTGTTCTCTTACAGAGGGTCTGTCAGGCTCTCAATTGTCTGTGGAAACTAGACCCTAAGTATCTTCAGTAGACACTGTCAGTCCTACAGTGGGTTAGAGGACAGGATAATAATGTTGGGAAAAATGTGTATATAAATGTGTGTGTGTGTGTGTGTGTGTGTGTGTGTGTGTGTGTAGGTGGTGAACCTTTCCGACAGCACATCCAGGGACACTGTCTGCTATTGTAGCATTTTCTGAAGTGGCTTTTTCCTGAATTGTTGGTACACTCTGTGACATGAGTCACGCTGTCTCTTTATTAAAAATCCATCTTCTCCAGCTGAGGCAAAACAAATATTTATCCACATCTAACTCTGGTTCCTGCCATGGCAAATGTCTGTGCCTTCTCCATGTAACTTCCCAAACCCACCAAGAATGGCTATACCCAGAAGTTAACTCCGATTCTCCTTGGGGCTCTGGAGAATGGACATCTAGAAGTTTCTCTCAGTGTTCCAGACTCCCTCTTGGGATGAGTCTTGCACATTGCCACCTGACAAAGCTTTCTCAATCTCTACTTTGGATATTTTATTTACTTGACCTTTCAGTAGCAATTTTCATGCTTCAGCTCATACTGGAATACTGGCTGAACTTTTTGACACACCCCCCACTCACCATTCACCAATTTCCTTAACATACTGAAATTTCCTATTGATATTTAACACCCAACACATTTGTGTGTGAACAATAACAGTTGCCACATGCCTATTAGTGGGGATGATGAGATTTATAATAAATAATACAGTGGTAGAGAAAGACAAAAAAAGGACTTTTTAATTTACATTTTATCACATTTTCTTTTTGTCTTTGCCCCTTTTCTTTTCTTAGTGTTTAAAATTCAGGACATGGGATTAAATAGGCCTGTATCTTAATCTTCTCTTTACCACTCTCTACATGTGTAGTAACTTCTGTGATATTAATTTTTCTCATATTTAAGTGAGGATAAGGACCATCTTCTTGGCTGCTAAAAGATGTCAGTACCAAAAGAAATTAAGAAATAAGTGGTATCCTAAAATACTCCAGCCATTATCTAACCCTGAAACCTTCATTTAGCAAGGCCCACCCCCATCAGTGACGAAGTTCCTAAAAATTGGGAAAACCTTCCAACTCTGACGCATTGGTCCAAATTTTTTTGAATTTATTTGTACTATATTATTTTTCTTTTCTCTTCTCTCTTATCTTTATTTCTCCCTTACTCTCTTTCTTAAGCTATATCTAAGCTAAGTATTTATTTTAATTCAACCATTTCTTTTTTTATTTTATTTAAACACCTTGATTACATACATGATTGTGTTTGGGTTTCAGTCATGTAAAGAACACCCCCCATCACCAGTGCAACATTCCCATCACCAATGTCCCAAGTCTCCCTCCTCCCCACCCGACCCCCGCCTGTACTCTAAACAGGCTCTCCATTTCCCTCATACATTTTCATTATTAGGACAGTTCAAAATGTAGTTATTTTTCTAACTAAACTCATCACTCTTTGTGGTGAGCTTCCTGAGGTGAACTGGAACTTCCAGCTCTTTTCTCTTTTGTGTCTGAAAATTATTATTGAAAGAATGTCTTTAATTTTTCTTAAAACCCATAGATGAGTGAGACCATTCTGCGTTTTTCTCTCTCTCTCTGACTTATTTTACTCAGCATAATAGATTCCGTGTACATCCATGTATAGGAAAATTTTATGACTTCATCTCTCCTGACAGCTGCATAATATTCCATTGTGTATATGTACCAAGAGCTCAGACCCACCCTATTAGGGTCAGACCTCTAACAATAACTTAAGAATATATCACTAATCTATGTCTTTATGTGGGCAGGAGCATATAGAGGACTCCTTTCTGAAGGCCAAATCTAAATTGTTAACAATCTATGCCTAAAGTGTATATAGCCTCTCCTATATATTATCCCGCCTCCCCCGTTTCAAAAATCCTCTATCACTTGACCCCCCCCATCCCAATTCAATAACCCTCCTTAGTTAATGCTCTTTACCCTCAGTTCTTAACTCGTTAGGCATGAAGACCGACCTCCTTCCCCAATAAACTACTACCACTGGTAAGGAAAAGGACACCCTCTTAGCACTACATCTCATCCCTCAGCAAGAAGCTACAACTCCTGCTGACTCATGCTCTGTGGCCCACCTTCTCGCCTCCCCCCCAAATGTGGACTGTTGCTTGATACCAGATTCAGCTCCAGAAGGACCCCAAATGCAAAGATTCTACCCAATCCCCTTCTGTTGCAAATAATTTCTCAATCTAAAAAAGCCCAGGGTGTTTGATGAAAGTGTGCCCTGGATTCCATCCCCCTACGAGAATATCTCAAAAGACTTACTGGGGAAACCTATATTTTCTTTATATATTTAATACTTCAATAATAGTATCTCTTAGACTGTTTATTCCCAAATGTAAGGTAGTCACATCACTTTTTTCTTTACTTTTTAAATTTATTTGTATTTATTTCTTCTATTTTATATATGTGCATGTGGGTGTATGTGTGTTTTTTTTCTTTTTTCTCTTCTTTAACTTCACATGTTTTGTTTCTTCTTGGTACAAAAACCTACAGGAAAAAGTCTGGCCTGGGATAAAAGCTCAGGTCAAAACCAGGGCACAGAGATTGTGTATTCTATCATTCATTCTTACCTCCAAATGCACCAGCAATATAATATGACACCTTTCCTCATTTCAAAGGCATACTAAAAGAGGGAAAATTTTATATAGAAACAAGCTCTAGGGATAAGAGTTCACACCTTTTATAATACAAGGGCACCTCCCACCTTGAACATGTGTCATGTGGACCCAACTTAGACTCCATGTGATCAGATATCAACCATCCAATCCCAAACCCAAACTCCAGATGTAGAACTGACACAGTTCTCTGCAACTGCACCAGGAACCAAACTTTCTCTGAAAAACTCTTAATACTGCTCTGGCACCAACATGCACTCATTCTGACAATGAGGAAATGGCAACAACTTGATCTAAGAGCATGTTGTCTTATCTCATCACCTAACAGTATGATGAAATTAGAAGACACGTCATTCTTTGATCTGTACAAAAACCAAGATCACTAACTACAGAAGACCGACCAAGATCACTAACTACAGAAGACCGACTTTGACAACCATGATGGGGCAGAACTTATTCTGAGACCAAAAGAAAGACCCTAGCCTATGTTTCAGCCTATGATCTGTACAATAAACAAGACCTCTAATTACAGAGGTCTGACTGTGACAACTGCAACTGAGCAGAACTTCTGGAAACATAATGAGAGACTCTATCCTAGGCTTTGTTCTAGTATCTGAGCAAAAACCAAGACCACCATTACCAAAGACTGATTAAAACAACAGTGATGGAACAGAACTTCTAGAACCGTAAAGAAAGAATCTACCCTAGGCTTCATCCTATGACCTGTGCAAATACGAAGATCTCTAGTTACAGAGGCCTGATTTTATTATCCACAACTGAGTGGAAAGTTTCCTGGCACCATAAAAAGACCTACAGATGTGAAAAAGAACATGTTCAGAGCCTGTAGTTATTCCCATGACAGTATGCTTCAAAGGCAGAGAATCTCTATATCTCTTAGACCAAGGGAATTCCCTTTCCAATCTCCCCAATATTTACTGTGCCTATGCAAAATAAGTACAATTTTTGTTTGTTTGTTTGTTTTTTCTTTTTATTTCATGCTCGTGGTTATTGTTTGGTTGTTGTCTTTATTGCTGTGGTGCTTTTTTGTAGTCACTGGTTTTGGTTTTTGTTTTATTTTTGTTTTTATTGTTGTGTTTTGTTTTTTTTTGTTTCCTTTTTTGTATTTTTTGTCTTTTGTTATGTTTTTCTTCTTTTTCCATTCTTCTTTTAAATTTATATCTATAACTTCTAAATGGACTCCTCCTGTTTTTTTTTCCAAACATAACCACATAACTTGAATTATCTTGTTCTGCCTCATAAATTGAGGGGGGGGGGAAAGGATAGTACCAAGACCAAACAGTCATATGAACATTGAGTAGAAATAAAAAAAAAAAAGATCAGACTTAAACACCAAATCCAAATTCAGTGACAATAGAACCATTACCCATTCTACAACTAGCTAGATACAGAGGGAACGACTTATACTAGTAGCCTGGGGGGCAAAAAGGGGGATATGGGATGCATGCTGGGAACAGAGGTGGAGAAAGAACAACACTGGTGGTTGGAATGCCCCTGATTCAATGTCACTATGTACCTAAAGTATTATTGTGAACGATTTTTAATTCACTTTGTTCACAATAAAAATATTAAAATAAAAAATAAATAAATCGTACATAGTAAATATTCAAGTAATAAAAGGTAATGAGGTATCTTTAGTTGCACATGTCTTTCTGTCCAGTAGAACTATTTATTCCCCCTTCATCAACCATGAGCTTTGTTGAAGTAACAAAAGGGAAGTGAAGGTTCTCTTGAAGATTGTAGAGGCATCTAAGTCTTTTAAGAGTCTGAAAACTACTCCAAATCCCTAAAAGAGACCAAAATATAGTTACATCTTAGGAATATTGCAAACTTGCTTCCAGATCACCACAATAAAGTGAATTTCAATTTTTTAAGTTTCTCAGTATATATATAAATAAGATTAACATTATACCATAGTACATAAAATATTCAATAGCATTATATGTTAAATACATATTTTATTTAAACATGGCACAGGACCCAAGAGATATTACAACTAGTTAGGCACTTGCTTTGCATGTGCCTGCCCTTTCTAATTCAATTTTCTATACTCCATACGGTCTCCTGAATATTACCAGGAGTGATTCTAAATCATAGAGACATGAGTAAGCCCTGAGAAATGCCAGTAATGTCCCCAAACCCAAACAAATATGGCATTGCAACAGGAGTAAACATATGTTGTTGGATAAATGACATAGACTTACTTGATCAGATATCTATGAAGCACAATAAAATTAGGTATAATTATAGAAGGCATTTATTGTCAAGCATGGGTGAAATGAACTCAAAAAATAATCTCTTATTACATAAAGAACCCTTGAGTTGGAGAGATAATATAGGATCAGATACATGCCTTGCATGCAACTAATCCTGTTTTGATGTAGAGCACCACATATGTTTCCCTGTGCTCCTTCAGACTCACTCATGAACAATAGAGATAACTGGGAGACAATATAAAAAATATCTTGGGGGACATTACCAGAAATAGCACTAAGCATGCTGGGTATAATCCTCACTTATTTTTTAATGTTTTCAAATATAAATATAGAGCGCCTTTGGAGATCAGGTGATACCTTAATGGCCAAATTATCTTGAGTTTGATCCCCTCTTTCACTGTATATATCTAGTGTGATCCTGACAGTATTGCTATTTGTGTCAGGTTGCTCTGCAGTCTAAGATTCCCCAGGACCACACTTGATTTTCCAATGTCACCATAACTAGAAAGATGGGTGAGGAGCAACAAAGCCAGGAAAATGGTGCCCAATAAGCATGTGTGTGAGCACTGTGTGACCCAGGGAGAACTTCTAGAATGTGCCCCAACAGCACAGCTAAAGGAGAGTGACCTCCACAAGCTTGGCAGCTGTGTGTACAAACACCACAACCTGCTACTCAACTGCTAGTGAGCTCAGTTAAATGTGCCAGCACCCATGATCATCATGATCTTAAGAAAGAAGGGAAAGTGGAAACAAACAAGGGTCCTGCCAATGTGTCATATTTATACCGTAGAAATCATGATAAGGGGTTGGGGGCCTTGGAACTCCTATTCTTGGCCATGTTTCTTTTTCTCCTTCCTTGTTGACAAAAGAATGCAGTGGTGTGTGTGTGTGTGTGTGTGTGTGTGTGTGTGTGTGTGTGTGTGTGTGTGTGTGTGTGTGTGTGTGTGTGTGTGCGCGTGAGGGGGAGGGAAGGGGTTATTGCTTTGAAGATCAGGTCGACCAGATGGCTCTAATGTAATGATATGTCACTGAGATGGAAGGTGAATGCCTTCCAGATCTGCTCTAGGTCAGAACAGAGACTGCTCATTTGTGAAGACCTTCCCTCTCTCTCCTCTAGTCTCCACCCTCCCCATAATATGTTTGTGGTAAAAACTGTGGTAAAAAAAATAAACTCCTGATTACTTTTCCTCGGAAGTTCCTGGACACCTGTGTCTAAGGAGGCACCAGGTTTGGGAAATATGACCCTAACAGATTATTAGCCTTGTGAGCCTCTCCAGATCCTGGTGGCTGATGTTTTAAACCCCTACCATACCTGCCTCAATAGGAAGACACAGTCAACCATGTTGGAAGAATTCCTCTGGGCTCCATGTTAAAAATGGAACTCAGGAACATTTTCTCCGAGCTGAAGTGTCAATGTTCCCCCTGCCCACCCCCATCCCCACCCCTGTTGTTTGGCTGAACGTGAGTTTTAAGAGAAATTCAGCACTTTCTCAGCTTCCTTTTTGTGGGTGGCTCGATAAAATGAAACCTTCAACATTAATTCCTGTCAGAGTAAAATTGCAGCGGTAGGATTCATTGGCTTTCCCTTTTATAGAATGCAGAGTGCCTTGATTATTGGAATGAAGCACCACATTAGGCAAATCCCAAAGGAGCAAGAGATTTCTCATTTGAGAGGCGCCCGCTGAGCCAGCCATGGCAGGAGAGAGCGAGAACAAGTGCTTCTGAGGAAAGGAGAAACATCCTCTCTTGATGTGGGCTTCTCACACACCCAGCATTTTTTCTGGGTATTTGGTGGCTTTCTGTCCTACTATCCTATCTCAGCAGATGAATAAGTCCATGAATGTGAGTCTGTATTGTACTGAATTTCCTTTAATTCCTGCCAAATTCAAGAACTGGACCCTGTGGAGCATGGAGCAACAGTTATGAATCTTCAAGTCCCCTCAATTCCATGGCTTCATAGTGGGTTAGAGAAAATAATCATCTGAGAAGTCCAATGTATGAAGGATAAGACACTTTCCATATGAATTTCTCCCAACTCCTCCCTGATTTATCCTGGGGATTTAGGAACTCAGGTTCCTCATCCCATATAACTATTATCTCTGAGGGCTTTTCTGCACCCCAACTTTCTTAACAAATCTCTTTTGAACATTTAGTAGGAAAATAAAGGGCCAGAAAGACTCCTTTGTTAATCCAGTATTTAGACACAGCAACAATAATAATTATTATTAATATACATGAATAACAATATTAATCTGGCACTCTGCTTGCACTTGTTACACCTTGACTTGCCCAGGAATCTTACAGGAAAATGCCTGTGGTACTGAGGAAACAGAGTCTAGTGATGATAAATGAGGTACCCAAGAGGCCAGAGCTAGATAATTAGAAACCCAAAGTATAAACCCTGCTCTCCTGTTATTGAGTTTGAGCCAGGTACCATGCGAGATAGCTCTGTGAGTCTGAAGAGAAAAACTCACACAGAGTCTAACCTGTATTTTGTCTCTTCTCTTTGTGGACAATTTTCACTCCTCTGTGTCACCTGTCTTGTCCCTTGGTGTCACTGTGTCCTCAAACCAAATAGTAGTTGGTGCTAGTTAGTTGATTCTGAAAACAATTGTGTTTTAGAACAAGGTGACTCCTCTGTGAATACTTACAGCTATTCACTTATTCCTGCCAATTATATGGCAAACACAGAAAACATGAATGAAGTACTAGGCTTATGGTCTTGTCCAATGGTTTAAGAAAAGGTTAGGATGAATTCTGGAAAAGTGGGAAGTGCATTGAGCAGGTCTGGGTATTTATTGGAGAATGAGGTTTTGTCAGAACCATGCAGCTCTAACTTCTACATACTAAGCCAGCCATCTATCTTGGTATCATACAGGTAGGAAATCTACAGGTGGTGTTACAGGCTGCTTTGTGGCATGCACACAGCATTCTTCATGAAGCCATTTAGCCAAAACTAAATTCCTGAACTTACCTTAATCCAATCTGCAGCACAAAAAACCCAAGATCTAGTAATCAAACACATCTAAAAAAAAAAAAAAAAAACCAAACAAACAGGGGAGCCTGAAATATAGTGCAGCAGGTATAGTACTTGTTCTGCAAGCTGCAAACCTGGGTTTGATCCTTACAATCACATATGGTCCCAGCAGGAGTGACCCCTGAGTAAGGTGCCACAGTTCATCCCTGAGCATGGCATATGTGGCCCCCAAAAAACAAACAAACAAAAAGGCAGTGCATGACAGCCAGCACTACTTGTTTTGCACCTATGGTAGCATGGCAATAAAAATGCTCAAGTTGGTTCAATAGTGGCCACAACCTGGTTGGTTGAATTTGGCTGAAAATTTACTACCTTGTCAACATAGACCATGGGTTCGATCCTCAGTGCTACCCACAGGCATATTTTAAGATCCCTTCAGCTCTATTGTCCAGACCCCTCCAATAACAGCCCCTAACTTCCCCTACACACACACACACACAGCACAGCAGAGTAAAATTTCTGTACCACTATAATCAGATGCATTATGTATAGAAATAGCAACAACAAGAATATGAATCCCCAGCCAGGCACCAAAAAAAAAAAGCTGAAAACAGAGGTGTAAACTCTCAGGACAGGTGTCGAACCCACAGAAAGGCACCTTGTAAAAAAAACATTGTGCACCACAATAAAAGGAGTGTGACACTCTCCCCTCACACACCAAAGCAACACATGAGCAAAGCATTGCAACTCGATGTGTAGAAATCTGGTTGTGGCAAGAGAATATGTGAGCTCTCTGGTCATGTCAGCAAAGACAGTAAAGGAAAAAAAGAGGAAACAGGAAATAAAAATGAAAGGGCTGCAATAAGAGGTGGGGAGAGCTCTTGGAACAAAACAGAGAAATGGAAGAAGCTGGTGAAATTGTGGACCTTCCCTGGCTCTGGCTTTGAATAAATGAGTCATAAAACACCTCCAAGGGACAGTGGGAGACTTTTGAATATGGAACAGGGACGATCTATTATGCAGGTATTATTGTTAACTTCATTAAGTGTTCGGAGGGACTGGGTGATTCTGCCGGGAAATATCTTCACTTTTCAGAGAAGCTGTCACAGATTCCAGACGTCCACTCTCACAGTGTCTGAAATGGGTTAGAAATGGCCCATCATACAAAGGAAGTCTGGGAGGCAAAATGTTAACAATGGTTAATTCTTGGGGATGGGTCTATGGGACTCATTATATTAGCCTATCGTGACTATGATCAATCTAATGAAATGGAAAATTACAACCTTGGTTTGTCAGTGTAAAAGCAATGTAGTGATTTATAAGACCTATTTACGGGATAATTGGTACATGTACAATGGCTATTAGGCATATTGTGAATATGTCAGATCTATTTTGGAGAGTCCTCTTGATTCCAAAACCACTGTGCTCATGTGTTGCATGGCTGTCTGTGGGAATGGAGAAGAAACTCCACTGGTGGGGTCCAGCATCAGAAACACATGGAGACAACTTTGCCTGAGCTTGTAAGGACACCCCAGCCAGCTAGCATGGCTCTGCCCTACAGAAAGGAAAGTTGGACCCCTCAAAGCAAGGTACAGCAAACCTCTATGGGCTGTCACCTCTCACAACTTTTAACTTTTGATTTTAAAAATTTACTTTATTCAAACACCCTGGTTTACAAGGTTGTTTATAATACAACCTTGTTTTTTTTCCCTCGCAGTTACAAAGTGGCTCATGGCTGAGTTTCAGTCAGACACTGTCCAACACCCTTCAGCAGTGCATATTTCCTGCCACCAGTGGCCTCAGTTTCCCTCCTGCTCTCCCATGTTGTGTCCTCCCCATGCCTGCCTCTGGGCTCTGGGACAGACATTTTCTTCTGTCTGTCTGTCTGTCTGTCTGTCTGTCTGTCTGTCTCTGTCTTTGTCTCTCTGTCTCTGTGTGTCTCTCTGTCTGTGTGTCTCTCTGTCTGTCTGTCTATCTCTCTTTCACACACACACACACACACACACACACACACACACACACACACAATTCCTCTCCCTTTCAGAAACTGTGGTTTTCAATATCACTGAAAGGGTAAAGGGGTATCATGCCTATTGCTTTATTTCCTTTCACAACCCTCCTGACCAAAGTCTGAACCTCGTCTCTACCTTCTCTGGTGGTCACACAGGACCTGACGGTCATCACTCACTGGTGCTCTGTGCTTGGTCTTTAAGGCTCACCTCCATGCAACTCTCATGTTGCCTTTTCCTTTTGCCTTTCTCTTTGGAGCTTTCTATTATTCAGCCCGGTTTGACTCTGCTCAGGATATGATTATGATTTACGTTGCAGTTCTCTGTTTGACAACACCCCCTAAACCATCTGCCTCTCTGAATTTTTGTAGACACAAAGGTGCCTACAGATACATGCACATGCATCACACACGCACATATGCACATGCATGCATTTGTACATTCTCCTAAGCATGCATACAAACACAGACACTTCGTTAGCTCTCTGATTTGCAGTTGCATGTGGACTAGGACCTAAGTGATGCTGAGGAAAACATTTGGTCATCAGTGAATTGCTCTTTAGGAAGTGACTGTCAAGCTTTTGTGCTGTTTTCCTCGGCTACAATAACCTTTTCCTCCCTCCAAGAACAGAGCAAGCTCACCTTGTCATGTTGAACTCTCCAATTCTCCATCCCTTCTGTGGTTTGTTGGAAGGTAATTTAGGTTTTGAGCCTTCTCTCGTTAGAGTCTAGAAGGCCTTTTCGAAATTGAAATTCTTCCTTCAGGGAGCCAAGAGCTCAGAGGCTTCTAAATTTACATCTGGGTAACAGATTTGCTATAAAGTTAGAATACTGGGGAACAAACTCACTGCTGCAGAATTTTTACAAAGAGTTACATTCCTCAGGGTCTTAGCCAGTGAATGAGTCGTCATCGGGGACAGATGGCCGCCTTTCGGGGTGATTAGGAAGTTTCAGAAAACATGATATAATGTTGATCTCGCTGAAGATTTTTTCTTGGGAGTTGGGCTTCTCCCTTTTCTTCATCTCATTTTCTTTCTTTGGCAGAGGCTGACAAAAAATAATATCTAGAAAGCCCTTTGCACTGTTTCTGATAAGGAGACTATATTGGCTGCTGAAAATGTATATATTTGGCTCTTCTCTATCATCTGTAGATCATACAGCCTTTTCGTTTCCTTTTATTAAATATAATACAATTGAGAGAGATGAGAGAAATCCAAAGCACTCAGAAAAAAAGAGACTATTTATAGCAGAACCTACAGGTATCATTTTGACCTAGAGTGTGATCAAAAAGGTCCTATGCCTATGTTCAAATTGACATTTAGACACACTCCAGGGGTAGAACCAGCTAAGTTGTCTACTAGGGCTGATGATATGGCGTCTGTCCGGTGGGTTTAAAACAACAAATTCTGAAATTCAAATTAATCAATACCATTATTGTAATTATATGAAAATGACACCCCCACCCTTATGGTGTGTTTTGGAAGACACAACCCTTAATTCCAGGCAATCAGAGCTCGTAAAGTTTTTTCTATTGCTTCCTATGAGGAATATTCTTCATTTCTAAGCAGCACACATTTCCTTCCCCCTCCTGTCGTGAGCTGTAAATCTATGATGCTGATCGTTTGTTTGAAGCATCTGTACCCTCTACAAATGATACTCAGGGTGTTTCTCCTCCCTCACATTCCATAGTTCATTTCATGTGGTTTCACATCCTCAAAACTCTTCTGTGGGACACTTGGGGTTTGGGGGGGAGAGTAGGGAAAATCATGATAGTGCTAAAGCCTAAGTGTAATCTCCCCAGAAAATAGAAGTGACTCACAGCCTCAGTGGCATGATTCACTCACTCACAGGCAAACCTGGATTGCTTGCTCAGAGCTGGCTGTTTGTTATTGGGGAACCAGGAGAGCTGACTTTTGCAGAGACTGGGGAGTTTTTTTTTGGGGGGGGGCAGAGTCTTCTACAGTACATCCCTCTAGAAGGGTCACAGAGGTGAGGAGAGCTTGGCCACCTATTCTCCTAGGGTTTGAAGTCTCAGAGAATCCACAGTTCCCTGAAATCTGACACTGCCAACATTTTTTTCACCCAAGGAAGGTTAATTTGCAAAAGAACAAAGAGGAAAAAAAAATAACAGTTCTCAGAATGTTAATAGAGGAGGGGTGGGTAGGAAGCAAAACAAAGGAGGGAAGAGGCAAGAGAGGCTGGTATTCTCACATAATAAAAATTAATGCGTATTATTACTGTGCTTTCTTATTTTTTAATCATGTACAAAACAGCAGAAAGGCGTTTATTGCATAGGAAAGTTTTAAAAGGACAGAGTGTTCAGGTGTATTGGTAGTGTTAAAAAGGGGCAGAATTGGGGCCGGCGAGGTGGCGCTAGAGGTAAGGTGTCTGTCTTGCAAGCGCTAGCCAAGGAAGGACCGAGGTTCTATCCCCCGGCATCCCATATGGTTCCCCCAAGCTAGGGGCAATTTCTGAGCGCTTAGCCAGGAGTAACCCCTGAGCATCAAATAGGTGTGGCCCAAAAAGCCAAAAAAAGGGGGGGAACAGAATTAAATATTCAAGCCGAAGACAACAACAATGGACTCAAGAGACCCAAACTTTAACAATCTAAACTTAAAATGGGCCTGTTATATTAGCAGGCTGGAAGTAGGGGGTGGTGGTATGGGATGTTCTTTAGGAACATTGGTGGAGAGAGGTGGATACTGGTGGTGAGACTGGTCCTGATTCATTGTGTGTCTGAAACCCAACTATGAAGGACTTTGTAAATCACAATGGTTTCAATAACATGAAAATAAAAACAATAAATTAAAAAAAAAAAAACGGGGGGTGTTCAGGATTCTGACTTTTATGCATTCATCAGTGGTATTTGGCTTCCCACAAAGAATGAAACTTGACTTGCCTTATTGAAATAATGTGTTCTACTCTAACTTCTCAACTGTTCATAGACTCATCAATTGTTGAATGCAGTACCTTACTGCTAGCCCTTAAAAACAATGCCCACCCCTATGTTTTTGACACGTCCTTGGAATTGAAAACAACAAGTCTCAGGTCTCAGGTTCCTTTCCACCTAGAGTTGGCCAAGACTAACTCACCTCCATCCATATCCCACTGGAACTTGACACAGTACATGGCTGCAAATTGACTGGATCTGAATCAGGAAGCCCCCATAAGCACTGGTGTGTACCTTCTTTCTTCTCCATATGGTTCCATTGCTTCATATGGGTACCATCTCTGCTTTAGCTCATTGTCCTCCATGTTGCAGAAAACACTTTAAAGGTCTCTCCTCACCTGCCTCCATCTTTTTTTTTTTTTTTTTTTTTTTGGTTCTTGGACCATACCTGGTGATACTCAGGGGTTACTCCTGGCTATGCACTCAGAAATCGCACCTGGCTTGGGGGACCATATGGGATGCCAGGAGATCACACTGCAGCCTGTCCTAGGTCAGCACGTGCAAGGCAAACCCCCTACCACTCTACCACTGCTCTGGCCCCAGCCAGCCTCCATCTTGACTTACCCTATGAGGAAAGTTAGCATCTGGCTGGTGGCTCAGAGCATGATAGGGCTAACATACGATCTTGTTTCTCTAAGAAAATGTCTTCATTTGCCTTGAGAAAGATCAGAACTGTTCTTCACATGAGGGAAAAAAAGGTAGATGTTCCCAATTTGGCTTGTCCATCTTCCCAACAAGCACTAACCATCTCCTTTGTATCAGTGATTCTTTGCTTCTCACCTAGTTACTGTCCAGATTTATGTTGTCAATCAATTTTGTAATGTGTTATGATTCATAGTTTAAAAACTAAGGTTGTTTGGGGCTGGAGCAATAACACAGTAGATAGGCTATCTTCTTTGCATGTGGCCAATCCTGGTTAGATCTCAAACATCCCATATGATTCCTTGAGCCTGCCAGGAGTAATTTCTGAGCACAGAGCCAGAAGTAAGCCCTAATCACCACCGGTATGACCTCTAAACAAAAACAAAACAAAAAATAGTGTTGTTCCTTCCAGGTGTGTGTTTATATATGCATATCTATAACATTTATGCAATATTTTATATAAATATATCTAATGGAATAAATGTTAGTCCTATTGTTTTTTTGTTTTAGTGCCAAAGATCAAACCCAGGTGCTCATACACAAGGTTCCAGACGAACTTTCATGCAGTAGTCAGGGGTCCTGGGGTCACTTTCTGAGTGTCCAATAGGGAAGGAATGACCTTTAGGTTAGTTCAGGCTCTCTGGATCCCCCAACTCATTGTGCTCAGAAAACCAATGGACTGTTACCCCAGAGAAACCAGCTGCTCTTCCCAGTTCAGGATCAAGGAGACCATTCGGGTGTCTAATCTGTATGGCCAAAGAGAGCTCCTTGGCCCATCATTGTCTCAAATGAGGCCCATCGCCCACTCAGCCTAGGAAGGAAGGTGCAGGGTGAGAGTCGTCAGACAGAGCAGGACTAGCAGCCATTATCTTAAAAGATTTTGTATTTGCTATGAGAACAAAACATTTTGCTCTTAACGGCATAATTTTCAAACCATAAAATTGTGTCACCATTAGAAACATTGAGAAGCTTTCTTCATAGTCTCTAGTACCACATTGAAGTTGCCCTTTATTTGGAACCACCCAAGGTTAAATCAATTTGCCTCTGATCCTGCTGTATTACTGTTGGCTGACTGGAAGCTTGATACTCACCCCAAGTAACTCAAGCAAATTTGCTGAAAGCCTTTCCTGCTGTCATTACCTTACCAATTTCTCAAAGATCTTAAGCTATTGACTGTTAGCCTGAGAGTAATTCTAAATTGATGCTAAGTAATGCTGTCTTATAGTTTGTTTTATTGTATCACTATCCGTGTATAAAAATATGATAAAAATAATTTTTCCCAGACTCATTTGGAGACTGCTAAGCGATGGTTATGGAGGAAGAGTTTGGTTTGGTTTGGTTTGGTTTTTGGGTCACACCCAGAAGTGCTCAGGGCTTACTCCTGGATCAGAGGAAGAGTTTTTATGATTATGAAGAGAGAACAACATAGAGCAGGAAAAGGAGATTGAGTACCAGTTGGGAAAGATCAGTTTCTGTGTAACTGTGAGGAAAAGGACTGAATTGGGGATGAAATCTATACCATCTTCTCTTCTGCATGAAGGATAATCCTTACTATACTGAAGTTTAAGTATTTAAATCCTGTCGCTCTTCTCTGCTTATGTGATACCCTCTATTATTAATCACGGTGCCACTACATGATGAGCTGACAATGACAAGGGAGATTAGGGTAGGATCTTAGACAAGAAAACATCAGAGAATAAGGAGAAATACTGGAAAAAATTGTTAAGCATGGAGGGTTGGGAAGGTTCTGACATGTCATCGTAGTTTTAACAACTGTATTACTAACTGGGGCATGTCTTGGGTCTCTGGCTTCATAATCACATGGTAGACAAACATTCTCCTGAGTAACTTGAAGACTATTCTTTCACAATAGAATGTGAGGGAAATGATAGATATTTTATATCACATCTAGGAGGAAACTTACAGAGACAATGTCCACATCCCAGTATATTTCTTCTTTCTTGGCTCTAGCATTTTCTGCTCTCTCTCCTGACTCCTGTGCCACTAAAATGAACATACATGCCCAACTATGCTGGGCATGGGGATGACTACGAAATATATTGTGTTGCTTTAAGAATCTGAGATTTGAGGAATATCCTGACTGATGCAGACAAGGTAGAAGTCTAGAAAATGCCAAGAGCAAACATCACAGCACAAAAGGCAAAAGAATTAAATATGAAAAAGAAGATCAGGAGAGTAAGTAATTATGGAGAAAAGAAAGGAGCAGAAGGCAATATAAAAGAGTAGAAGATGATAGAAAAAAAATCAAAATATTTTAGGGTGTGGTTTTCAGTGGCTTTTATTGCCAACTGTCATATACCCTAAGTGCTTTCCTTTGTTTCATAAGTTCATACCATCTTAGTGTCATCTCAAACTGTATATATGAGGCTGGAATTATTTTTTACAGGGAAGCAAATTAAAACAGATAACTAATTTTGAGCCGGTACTTCCAGCCCAATTTGAAGCTCACCACAAAGAGTGGTGAATGCTATTAGGGAAATAACTACACTAACAACTAGCATGACCATGTTAAAGAATGAGAGCAGTAGAATGCCTGTCTCAAAAACAAGCAGGGTTGGGGGAGAAGGGGGTGCATTGGTGGTGAGAACGTTGGACTGATGAAGGGGATATTCTGTTTATGACTGAAACCCAACTACAATCATGTTTGTAATCATGGTGCTTAAATAAAAATTTTACATATAAAAAAAGAAACCCAAACTCGAACTATTTAAACTTTAAATGAACCTGTTATACTGGTAGGCTGGAGCAAAGGGTGGTGGTTGGAATACACTCTGAGGACATGGTGGAGGGAAGACGACTCTAGCGTGGGTTTGACCCTGATTCATTGTATGTCTGAAACCCAATTATGAAGGACTTTGTAAATCACAATGGTTTCAATAAAAGAAAAAATAAGAAAAAACATAAATTAAAAAAATAAAACTGGTAACTAGGATGTACTGGAAACTTCTCAGTTCTTCTATAGAAATAAATGATATCTTGCTGCAGATTAAAGCCTGTCACTTCATCTAATTTTCTTTTCTTAAGGCCATTTCTAAAGAAAAGCCTCCATGGATTCTCTCTAATACTGCTCCCTGATCAACATATGGTAGACCAAAGCCAGGACTGTGTGGTTTATCCCAGAACAACTGCACTTTCATCGGTTGTATGTACCAAGCTTCCTAAAAAATTTTTAGTTCAAAAAAGGGGTATTTAATTTAAAAGGAAAAAGTAAGTTTCCTAATCACATAGCCAATCCGTCAAAAAAAAAGATGTATTTCTGTTTCCCATGCAAATTCCTTGGATGGAATATGTTCTTACCCAAGTAGTCTATCATGTTGGAATCTACTTCTCATTCAGAAAAAAAGAGTTATAACATAGAAATAGAATTAAAGAAGAGAAAATTGCACTTGATTAAGGATAGCACCTCATCAGTGGAGCTTAAGCTATCAATGGCAAGGGGGAGCAGAGACTTCTAGAAAAGATGTTGGAAAGAGGGCCCTTTAGGTAGTGGGGATAATTGGAAGGAGAAACTTGCTTTAAACTTTGACTTTACAGAAAGCCTGTTCAGAATCCCAAACTACATTCTAACCTTCACTTTAGGATATGTACCTAATCACCCTCCTACCCAAAGCAGCTGCCAGGAATGCCCAGGACATTCTTTGTCTCTTTAATCTTGGCTTTGAGCTTGAAGAGTGCTTTTTCTCAGCACCAGTCCCGTTAACCATCTCCCATTGGAAAAGACAACTCAAATTGGAAACAATGGAGCTGAGGCGTGGCAGTATCTGAAGACCTTCATGAATTTTCTATAATTTTGTAGGAATAAGGTAGAGGACTCTAGAGAAAAATGTTACACACCAGGTAACACTGGACAATGAACAGAATGGCAGTTCTCCAAGCAGCAGCAGAAACAAGAAAGGCGTTGAAAATTTTCAAAAGTTCAATGGATGACTAAAGTTGGCCCTCTGCTGCTTTGGTTACTTGCAAAGCAGGCAAGTTACATGAAGCAGGAGAGACACCTATCACAGTTCTTCTAAAGCTGAATGTACCGTCTGTTCACTGTATATTATCCCAGACTTAGATACTTGCTGGGATGTTTTTCATCTTGAATTGGTGAGTTTTCTAAATTTGAAGTGTATGAAGGTAATTTGAGCTGTGTTTATATAATACATGTTTATGTTGGCAGATGTCCTTAACTCCATTTCCATAATTATGCCTCCCCACCCAGTGCTGAAACTGGCTGGGCATAAAGCAATAGCCCACCAGTGACTAGGAATGGTCCCACATAGACAATCTAGAATCATTTTTCCCCCACTAACAAAGTCAAGAAATGCTCATATTTTCCTGACTCTAGATTTGCAAAGGTAATGGTCCTGTTTATATACTGGTTATCATTTGCGAGATAGATGACACTGCAAAAATAGAATGGAGTCATTGATATATAGCACTTTCTTTGCCCTTGGGCATTACCACCAGACTGCATTTGGGCATCTAAGGAAGGGTGGTTTTTTGTTTTGTTGTTTGTGTTTGTTTGTTTGTTTGACTTTCGGGCCACACCAGGAGGTACTCAGGGATTATTCCTAGATCTGCACTTAGAAAACACTACTGGCAAGCTTGTGGGATCATGTAGAATGCTGGGGATCAAACCCAGGTCAGCTGCATGCAAGGCAAATGCCCTACCTGCTGTGCTATTGCTCTAATCCCTCGAAGGGTGTTTATTTGAGCTCTGTAGCATGTTTCTTGTAAGAAAATAAATAAATTGATGGTTTAAGATCACAGAAAGTGAGGAGATGAAGTGCAATCTCAGTTAAATGTCAGGAACCTGTTGCATATAGTATGAGGATCAAGAGTGGGTTGGTCAAGGAACTCTCGGAACCCCTGACTCTGGGAAACAGCAGGAATTCACAACACAGGAAGAAGTGATTGCAGGGTCAGACAAGTATCAAGATCACATCCAGCCTAACCTGCCCATGCATGAATTTGAACTAGGAAAGACTGGGTATAGGCAAGTTAGGTGTTATGGACAAAGTTAACAGAACTCAATAATTAACTTCCAAAAATGAGGAGGGGACCCAACAACCTAGTTATGGTTGTGGAGTCAAAGAATTCTATGCATAAAACTATATCATCAACAGTATGGTATAATAGAGTGCTTCCACAGAAGAAAAAAAAAGAAAGGAACATCTTTGTGATATTAATAAGAAATGTTCTGAATCCTTAGCCAAGTTATTGCAGCCCACTGTGGAAAATTTTGACAAAGAAGGAGGTTATGCATTTGTAAGAGCAAGGGGCAGAGGGAAAATCTTGGTCTCAGGCTAAATTTTGGTGTGAAACTAACACTCTAAAAATAAAGCCTATTGAAACAAGAAAGAAAAAGACCCATAATCCACATTCTAATTAGCGTAGTAAGAGGAAAATCATACAAAATATGGGGGATTATTATTTTATTATTTACTGTCTTGCATGGAAATTATGCAAAAGTCTAGTAATGATACTTTCGAAGTCAGTGAATACGACACCTTGCATAAGATGTGACAGAATACAAAGTGGCCTTGTGTGGTAATGGTCACTTCAGTATTTATTATTACAGATATAAAATTACAATAAAAGTAAATTGGACTAGTTAGTTTCAGTATGAAAACTAATTATGTCTGAGTAGGAATCCAGATAGAATTTTGTATGCATAAGTCTACACACACATTTGACACACAAAACGAATGAAAATCTTCTAGAGAGGAGCAAAGCCTTCAACTCAGCTTTGATTTTGGGAACTTTCCACACAGTATGTTTTACTGTGCTTGTATAGGTTTGATGAAACATACCTTTGCTAAAGCCAAAATCTATCTCTGAGGCTGTTAGTCTCCGAGATTCAGGGCTTGATAGTGAACAGAGTGGGTACAAATAAAGAAGCATGAATGAGATGGGGAGGTGGACAGGCAGACAGGAAAGAAATGTGATCAGAATCTTCCTTTGGTACCTGCTCACTGCTAACAATGAGGGCTTTTTCACTCTTTCGATTGACACAAGAGTCTGGACTCATGAGAAGTTTCTGAGATGAATCCATCTGCTTTCTGGTGATCTCTGGATTTGTAGTAAATATTTGTTGTCAATTCACACCTTTCTCCAATTCATGCTCTGCTTTCTTAGGGAACAGGCCTGACACTTCCCTAGAGAAGAAAGAATATCTACTCTTCTGTTCCCACTTTCAAAATCAGTGACCTAACTACATGAAAGAATAAAAACAGCCAATGTTGGCAGGGTTGGGATGAGAAAAAACTCATTCTCTATGGTTACAAATGTCAACTGGCTCGATCTCTCTGGTGATTTCTTCAGAAATGTCAAAACAATGCTTTTATATCAGCCCAAAATTCTACAACTTAGCATCTATCCCACATTTTTTGTTTGGAATGATAGAAGCAATGTGTATATATAATTATATATGAATTTTTATTAAGACGTAATTAGTCCTCTCACTGAACCTGAATAGTTCATGTTTACCTAAATAGAAATTTTGTGTGTGTTTGAAGTAATAAATACTGAAGTGATTATGACCACAGAAAGTCATGTTGTGGGGGCTGGAGCAGTAGCACAGTGATAGGGCATTTGCCTTGCATGCAGCTGACCCAGGATGGACCTCAGTTCAGTTCCCTGGTGTCCCATATAGTCCCCCCAATTCAGGAGTGATTTCTGAGCACATAGTCAGGAGTAACCCCTGAGCATCACTGAGTATGGCCCAAAAACCAAACCAAAACAAAACAAAACAAAACAAAAAAAGGGAGTCACATTGTATTCTGTCTCATCCTATGCAAGACATTCACTGATTTTGAAAGTATCAGATATAAATATTAGATTACTGCAAAAAGATAACTGCATGCCTATGCTCAACTCAGCAATATTTATCATTGAAAAGATCTGCAAGCAACCTAAATAGCTAATGACAGATGATTGCATCAAGAATATACAGGCACATTGAAATACTACTCAGTTGTAAGAGATGGTGAAATCCTGCTTTTGTTTTTTGGGTTTTTTTTTTTGTTTGTTTGTTTTATTTTGGTTTTTTTTTTTTTTTTGGATAACATGGATTGAGCCAGAGGGGGTCATGTTAAGCAAAATAAGTCAGAGGGAGAAAGGTAAATACCAGATAATCTGTCTTATATGTGGTATGTAGAGAAAGAAAACAAGGGAAGGGAGATTAGCCAATGATGACAATCCCTTGGACTTTGTCTGCAAACTGAGGTTTTCATGTTATAGTAGAAGTTTTAGGGAAGAAATGGACTACAGTGACATCAGGACAGTGGTGAAGGAACTTTGTCACATGGGGTGGTGTAGTGAAATTTACAACACAAGCACAAACATTAAGACTAATGTATAGGCTAGAGACATTATAGAACCTAGGGCACTTGCCTTGCATTCATCTGACTCCATTCAATCCCTGGCCCCACATAGGCCCCCTGAGTACTAATCAGGAGTAATCCCTAAGGAGAAAACCCTGATCACCAAAGGAGATGATCCACTTCCCAGCAAAATAGCAAAAGGGAACACTGTTGTGACTATATTATATATATCTTAAGCCAATGAAGAAAGAGCCACATGTATATATCGTATTTTCCGGCGTATAAAAAGACTTTTGAAACAAAAAAAATGTTGACCGAAAATCGGGGGTCGCCTTATACGCCGAGTATATCCCGAAAAATGTTTCAATATGCCGCTAAATGAAAATTGTCTGAATATTGCCACTAAACGAATTTTCCAACTCAATCCTGCACCAATCTCTGCAAGGCTGCTCGGACTGCCTCTCTGACCCAGCCAATCCAAGCAGGCTTTTGATGCATGCAATTTAGACAATGTTCTGGACCCGAATCTACACTGTCAAAAGCCTGCTCAGATTGACCAGAGTCAGAGAGGACGTCTGGTTACAGTATAACCTTTGGACCTTTGCTTGTTGTGATTAGCTCACTGTGGTACATGAGCACAGGAACACATGCAGCACATGCAGCACAGGAACGTTCTGTCTGATATAGCAAATATAGGCCTAAACCTATAGTTTAACTGCAAAATTAGGGGGTCCTCTTATACGCCTGGTCGTCTTATACGCCGAAAAATACAGTAAATGACTGAGCTTTCGGATGGACATTGTACTACCCACTGGAACAACTCATAATAACCCACACTTGGGAAGCTTATGAACCAGTATTGGGGCAGCTTGTTTTCTCCAACTCCTCTCAGAGGCTTCCCTAGGTAGTTCTTATAATTAACTCATTTTGTCACAAAAGGATAAAACTGAGTGGTTAGTGTCCCCTAAGATAAATAGGCAAAACACTGGTGACCAATAAACTTCAACTTCAATTTACCCCCACTGGCTCAATTCATGTTACACAAAAAGCAGGATTTCACTGTCCCTTACAAGTGAGTAGTATTCCATTGTGTCTGTATATCATAACTTGTTTATGAAATCATCTGTTGTTATCCATTTAGGTTGCTTGCAGATCTTAAGTTGGGCCAGTATACAAAATAGAAAGGTCCTATTCGTACCCCTCAATATGCTTCTCTTATCCTCTAAGCATCAACTACCCCTTCAGTTCCCAATCCTGAAGAGATGTTTCTTAAGGGTAGAAAGAGGGAGTGGGGTGTATGCCTAGAAGTAGACTCTGGAAATTGTAAAAATGACTGTCCAAGATGTCACCATTGTCCATGATTCTCCACCCAGCCACACTCCATCTCACCTAAGCAAGATGGCTGGAGAGTCTGAGCCGACAAATTAAAGCACATTTTCTGATTGTACTTTGAAGGTATTGGTTACCTACTATAACAGTAGAATTTATTTTCTGACTTGGGAATGGTTGCTATCTTGTAAATAAAAGTGGGGAAGTTTTTCAATTCCAAGCCATCAGCCACCTACCTCTCTCCACCTGGGCACAGAGCTATACTATACAATACAAGGGGAAAAGAATCAATCAGGCTTTATACTTACCCAGAAAACCTTTTGGTTATGTGGCCCACACAGCACTGCCGTTTGTTCCCCAAATAAATTTATTCTATTCTGAGATGCCTTCTTATTGCTTGTGACCAGAAAAAATGAATTTAACAAGAGAAAATGGAGTAAAGCTTGACGTGGCACGGAACAGGTATAAGATCAGTTTTTTCTCAGTTGTGCAAATAAATTTTAGCCAATTTCACCTGCTAGAAGTCCATTTCTAGACTGACAGCTTAATTTTTATTGATATTTTTTGCTTTCCTATCACACCTCTTCTTTTTAATTTGGCTCTTTTCTGAATATTCCTTTATAGAGATGTCCTTTTCTTGTTTTATGCATGTAGCAATTCACCACAATCTTTCCCAAGTGTTCTTTCTCCTATATCTTCTTTTTAAGTTTCTTATTTTTTTTCTCTCCCTTTGTTTACCCTTTACTTTTCGAGTCAGCATATTTTACAAAAGAAGGGATCATCTTTGATGTCTGCTATCATATATAAGAGGGAATCTCTAAAGATCATTTGCAAATCCTTTGCAAAGAGGATTATTGTCAGATTGAAGTTATTCAAGTTGATAAACAATTAATAAAGTTAATTGTTACTTTCATGGAGACAATATGAATAGAAATATTTCCAGGTCTCCTTATTTCCTTTCCATTGGTCATATTCTTACTGGAAACAAAGTTTGAATTTATTTTTGGTTGGAGGTTATCCTGATTGTCTTGAGTGTGTGAACAACCAAAAAATAAAAGTGGTGGATATCTCACATTTAAATGATAAAATGTAAATACATGTATAAAATTGCATTCAATGTCTCATAGTCCATATTCTCAGTTTACAAAAAAAGTTGATTGTGTGCTTTCTCTTCCCATCTCTGCTAACCAACACTTTATGTTATTTATTGAAAATTGGCTTGGAAGGAAATAGTCCTATATGTGAAATTGGCAACTATTACAAATGACCTCCACACCCCAAGCTGAACCAAGTCGACTATGCCAATGCTCCATAAGAGAACACAAGCTGGTCTTACATGGGTCTAGCTGTCCCCTGTGCCATCCTCTTCTGATTTACTCCTTCCGAAGTAGACTGTCAATTAGACTGTCAATCTGCTGCTATGTCAGGGGAAGAAAGGAACAAGCCTGTAGGAGAAGGATTGAGTAGGAGTTACTACACACTAGTTGGATCTCAAGCTTCCAAACTTCCTCCTATTTGTAATTTCTTTGCCTCCTGCACTTTGCAAAGCATCCAGATCACCATCAATAATGTTGATTCTTTTTTTGTTGTTTTTTGGGGGTTTGGGGGAGGCAGTGCTCAGGGGTTACTCCTGGCTCGGCACTCTGAAGCTCCTGGCAGGCTTGGAGACCATATGGGATGCTGGAATTTTAACAGGGGTCTATCCTTTGTTGGCTAAGTGCAAGGCAAAGGCCTTACGGCTGTGCTACTTCTTCACCCCCCTGATTCTTGTCTCAAACACTGATGACTTAAGATTCACCTTTCTGGGACTTGCCAATCTAGGGCCCTTTATCCATCTTTCCCAGCAATGCAACATGTCTAACATATCTCATTTGTATTGAGGGCTTATATCTTAAAAAGGAAAACAAAAACACTCTATAGTTTTTCTTAAAAAATGTTTGAGAGGGAAGCACAGAAAATGCAGATTCTATCTTCTTTATGCAAAATTGGACTCATGAGCCGATGAGATGCCAGTGGCAGCTTGAGAATTGCAAGTGGTTCAGAAATATTCCTGCTATCATGTTCTTACCCGAACTACCTGCTAGGATCTTGGATGGCTTTACAGCCAAGGTGGACTTTCCTGGGCTCAGGAAATGGGATAAAGCTCAAGGTTGCCTGTAGGGGCTGGCAAGCATCACAGAAAGTGAGAATGAAGCTCCTATTTTTGTGAAGTCTTTGACTAATGCTCACTCAGGTTTGGTCAACTGCTGAAACTGGTACTACTGACTTCCAAGAAACCCTGTCTTTTTTTTTTTTTTTTTTTTTGGTTTTTGGGCCACACCCGGTAACGCTCAGGGGTTACTCCTGGCTATGTGCTCAGAAGTTGCTCCTGGCTTGGGGGACCATATGGGACACTGGGGGATCGAACCGCGGTCCGTCCAAGGCTAGCGCAGGCAAGGCAGGCACCTTACCTTTAGCGCCACCGCCCGACCCCAGAAACCCTGTCTTAATGGCTTTTTAACACGCTACATTTTTGTCCCATTTTTCCTGGAATCGTTTTTAAATGCCAGAGCAATCTAGAAAGATTCTGTGAATGTGAGCCATCACCTGTCAAAAAATAAAGAAGAAATATATGTTTTAAAATAAGAGCAGGAAGGAAGGAAGGAAGGAAGGAAGGAAGGAAGGAAGGAAGGAAGGAAGGAAGGAAGGAAGGAAGGAAGGAAGGAAGGAAGGAAGGAAGGAAGGAAGGAAGGAAGGAAGGAAGGAAGGAAGGAAGGAAGGAAGGAAGGAAGGAAGGAAGGAAGGAAGGAAGGAAGGGACAGAGGGAGGGAGAAAAAATAGGGCTCTTGCCTTGCATGTGGCCTATCTGGGTTCAATCCTCAACTTTCATATGGTTTTCTAAGCTCCACCAGGAATGATTTCTGAGTGCAATGCTTAGAGTAAGCCTTGAGCACTATTGGGTGTAGCCAAATAATAAAAGAGAGAGAAAATATCCAAGAAATACTGTAAGTAAAATTTTTGGAACATTAAAGAAACTCTTCAGAGAAAGAAAACTGGCTAAAAAAAATCATGAGCCCAAGGACATCATTGCTAAATAGAAACAATTCCTATAACTTTCAATTACCATAAGCAGGATCAAGACTCAGAACAAATGAAATCCCAGAACCAGAATGGAAAACCAAAGGTAAATAATTCATGCCTTCAAACTTCTGAGAAATATGATTTCCGATCTCTCTGTAGGTTTTTATATAAGGGGCCAGGGAGACAGTAAAAGTATTAAGATTCATATCCTGCATATTCCCAACCACAGTTTTATCCCCAGTGCCACATGATCTTTGGGTATAACTTGGAAGACTTCCAAACATTGCCAATGGCCCCTTGAAGTCCCTGGCACCAGAGGTCCCAAGAAGTATACCCTATCCTTAGTCCCAAACACTGAATCATCAGTCTGACAGGCCAAGAATTTCTGCATCGAGCATACCTTCAATTAAGTGAAAGAATAAAAAGAGAAACTGTGAGACATTAAAGATTTAAAATTGTCTATCTATTCATCTTCTCTCAAAAAAGTTACTGAAGGAGAAAATCCTGAAAAAAATGAGAAGTATAGGATTAACAACAATGAATTCAGGAAAGAAGTAATCATTATATCCTATATTAATATCTCAATCAATATGTATTTTGCTGATTGTGTGTATCAATTACTACTCTACATTATTCTTTATATTTAAAAAAGTTCAGAGCACCCCCACAGTTGCTGGTAAAGAGAGATAATTGGATGGTATGTCAGCAGTCCACCCACTGGCTCCAGGTTGGAGAAAGGAAGGCTAAAGGCTCTGCAAAGGTGCCTTTAAAAAGCAAAATCAATGACTTACTGAATGTAAGAGGATATTTGCATTGACAGTAAAACATTTGAATAGGGAGTGATTGGATAGTAAGTACATAGCAACTACTTACAGACAGTGAGAGAGAGAAGGTTGGGAGAACAATGATTAACTCCGGAGACATAAAAAAAGGAAAGGAAATGTAATATCAGTCCACTACCTGGCTCCAAGTCAAATATGTTATTTAACCTCATGATATTGTACAGCAGTCCATGAAATATAAATAAATAGGAAGATATAAAAAGACTATGAGAAAGGAAGTGTGTGAATCTAATTTCTATGCAATTAAAAGTAAAAAGTATTAGCAAATTACATAGATATATGCAAGTCGAGCAAATAGATCAGGGAAATAGTCAAATAGAAATAAAGTATTTGAAAGGTGAGAAGCTTCCTACTAGAGTTTTTCAGCCCTCACATTTTTATTGATATCCATGTTGTAGGTTATTATTAATGGGAGTTTTATGCATTCAGAGTCTCCTTCACCATCAAAGTGCCCATTTTCCAGTAATATCCAAAGTCCCTTCCAACCACCTGTCACATTACTCCCTTTTCCCAAATCTTAGTCACTTAATAAACTCAGGTGTATAGACCAAGTTCAACTTCTGTTGCCTTTGGCCACTTGTTGGTCCCTTTCTGGTTCTTTATATCCCACATATGAGGAACCATTTTATATCTGTTCCTCTCCTTTGAGAATGCTTCACCTTCATTCACAAGGGTTTTAACAAAAGATTCATCAACTTGACCAAATCCAGCATCCTAGATTTCTCAATATGTGGTAGATTTCTAATATGCTGACTTTCTGATAAAGTATACTCACAAACAAATGTCATCTTTCTAGTACTATTTTCATTAGCACATTTGATATATTCAAGGGAGGGACTTAAGAAAACTCCAGTGATCAATTTCTATGCCTGTCTCATTTGCTACAGATTTATTCTATGAATTTGATTTCACACAGTAAATATCTCAGAGACAAAAACTTATGCCACATTACACAAGGTGATTAAGAACCAGTCATTTCTTTTTTCCTTCCTTCATTCAATATCTGTGTCTAATATTTCTAGACATTTGACAAGTAAAGCACACAGATTTTCTTCTCTTGGAATCCACCATCATAAAAGGGAATTAGATGAATTAAAAAATGGTTCTGGAAATGGACCAACCTTCTAGTTTTCATAAGAATCGTGGATAAAGCTTAGTTAGCACAAGAAGATTGTAACCCTATTTTTCACTTCATTGAGTTTTTAAGTATATAAATTAGCATCAGCAATGCAGAAGAGGGAGTGATTAAATCGACTTGAGGCTGTAGGAAAGGCAATATAGAATTGTGCATTTTGTTTTTATCCCTAAGGCCCAGCAGAGTACTTGGCACATGTTTAAACCATGTAAATTGTGTTTGGTTTTGAGCCACATCCAGTGGTTCTCAGGGCTAACTCTTGGCTCTGTGTTCAGGGATATTTCCTGGTGAGGTTCATAGGAGCCATACAGTGTGCTAAGTGTTGTGCAAAGCAAGCGCCCTGCCCACTGTACTTTTTCTCTTGCTCGTGAAAATATTTCTGGAAAGAAGAAAGAAAGGAAGTAGGGAAGGAAGGAAGTAGGGAAGGAAGGAAGGAAGGAAGGAAGGAAGGAAGGAAGGAAGGAAGGAAGGAAGGAAGGAAGGAAGGAAGGAAGGAAGGAAGGAAGGAAGGAAGGAAGGAAGGAAGGAAGGAAGGAAGGAAGGAAGGAAGAAAGAAGGGAGGGAAGGAAGGAAGGAAGGAAGGAAGGAAGGAAGGAAGGAAGGAAGGAAGGAAGGAAAAAAGGAGAAAAGATGATATAATTACAGCATTATTCAATTATATAATATTACATATGTTTATATGTGTGATCTATATAATATTTTATACTTAAAATTTGGTAAAGAGAATGACTTGCAAGAAGACAATGAAAAATATGCTTCCAACAAAAAGACACAGCTAAAAAAATCCCGAGTACATGTATGTAATTAGTTTCATATTTCCTAAAATCTAAACCAGTACATAAAATCTAAAACCAACTCTTTTTTTAAAATATGACCCCTTGAAGTCCAGATTCTCTCAAAAATTTATGTATAGAAGCTGAATGTTTTAGAATACTCAAGTCCCAACTATACAGAAGCAATATATACCTATATATAGGTATGTCCAAAGATTTAGGTTTCAGCATTAATAAATCTATTTATAATCTCAATAGTACAATTCCTCACCTCTTATAATCAGCTCTTATAATCAGCTTCTTATTAAATCATGGTAAATGTCAAGTGCGTCAGTTTTTCCTTCCTTCCTTCTTTCCTTCCTTCCTTCCTTCCTTCCTTCCTTCCTTCCTTCCTTCCTTCCTTCCCTCCTTCCTCTCTCTTCTTTCTTCCAGAAATATTTCTGCAGGAGAGTGGGCATGACACTTGCCTTGCACTGGGTTCACCCAGATCCAAATTCATAAAAGGTTTGAATGATGTTTCAAAGGCCAACTAATTTTGTAGGAAAAAGACACTAAATTTGATTCCCAACCCTGCCATTGTTTCTTAGTATTGTAGATAGTAGCCTGGTGATAATCAGAATGGCTGGGCCTGAAAACTAGTGCTTCAAAGGTCCAAGAACAGAACTATTAGGGCCTGTACAGCTACAGGTGATACCAGGACAACTGCCAACAACCCTAATATAGAAATACAGCATCTTCTCAGGGTCACCTACTATGTGGCTTTGTTCCCATTGCTTTTTCGGTATAATCACATCTCACTCAACTCCTTTTGTAGGTGAGTCAACCCTGACCACAAAAACTGAAGAGAAGAGTTGAGATGGTTTCATACCAGGGTTAAATGTTAAGATCTAGAATTCCTGAACCTGTTGAAACTTCCATATTCTACTGACTTTAACTCTCACCTCTCCTTGTGGTATCAACCTGCACTCAGAAGTTTGAAGACAAACTGGTAAAACAAACAGTGAGATTTCTGTATTGTGAATATTGTAGCTAATGTGCATAAAATGAGTAAGCTTAAAGCATTACCTTAAATGAGTCTGAAACCTGCATTTCTAATAGAACAGTTTACCCCAGATGCTCATGTGTGCTGTCACTACACTGATGGAATACAAACCGCCCTTATGAAAGCAGAAACTTCAGTGCAGTTGACAAATGCATGCTTGGCAATGTCCTCGGTTGACCCAGCCTGGGAAAAATCACCACTAATTGGTAGTCATGTTCATGTGGTGCTTGAGGTCCATTTACGAATATAATAAAAGATTTTTTTCAAAGATAAAAGGCCCATGTTTTAACAGACAGACATGGGGTCTTCGGATTGTATCCAGCTGAGATCAGGCTCAAAACAACTCTCAGAATGAATAGTATAGTGTGGAGGAGACAGACGCAGACTCTCTACTGGACTGCAATGGTGGGTCAGTGGACACATTACAGACATAATCATTGTTTTTACATGTAAATGTGCACATGCATGAACTCCCGCCCAAAGATCACCCATGTGTGGATGAGGATAGAATAAGCCTGTTTTATGGTTTCCACCATGATTTTTGACCTATACACATAAGTGCAATTTTCTCTCTGTAGCTATACTTCCTGTTGTAAGGAAATGATGGAGATATGAATCAAGAAACCCAATGCTCTTTCTCTTTCCACAAGGACAACAGGACAGTTAGGGAGGATGGGGAAGGACATATTCAGCTCAGTCTATCCTTACCAGCTAAGGCTGAGCTGGATGGACAGATCGACATTCTCACATTAGCTTATCACTCAATGTAGCTAGAAAGGGTGGCTTCAAATAATGATCAGGAGATTTTGGAGTCACTCCTAGTGGTACTGATGAGTAATACTTGGCCAGTAGATCCAAGCAATTTAATGCTTGGGCCAAATAGTGTGATGTTGCTTAGATCTAGCAGTACCAGGCCCCCAGTGCTACTATCAGTGGTATTGGTAAGAGAAGGGAAGGAGATGCATATTAGGAAATGAACTCAATATGTGATGAACACTCAAGAGCACTGTTTGTAATGTGTGCAGCCATTTGAGTTATTGCCAGCTCCCAATTGCTTTAATTTTATATTTGCTTGCTTAGTTTTGTTCTTTGGTGTGGGGACCCATCACTGACAGTGCTCAGGAACTGGCCCTGACTCAGCTCTGAGAACCAAGGAATAGTAGGGTTATCCAAGGCTTCACCTTAATCCCTGGACGATCTCTCTATATAATAATATATCTAATAAATCTCTTTAGCTTTAATAAATGTATTCCTTTTTTAGGGGGCACACCCAATGATGCTTGGGCATTACTCCTGGCTCTGTGCTCAGAAATCGCTCCTGGCTTGGGGAACCATATGGGACGCCAGGAGATCAAACCGTGGTCTGTCCTAGATCAGATGCGTGCAAGGCCAATGCCCTATCGCTGCGCCACTGCTCCAGTCCCAATAAATGTATTCTTAACACCAAACTGAGACTTGGACTTTAGATGGAGTGTGGAATGAAAGGAAAGTCAGTGTACTGGGTAGACATGTCAAGAATGCATCTCTTGAGCAACTCAGATTTCTGGGATTCCAGACAGGAGGGTCAGGGAAGTGGGGAGGAAGGTACTGCAAATGATTTGCTGTCTACTAAGCACCTGTCCTCCTGCAAAGACAAGGATCAGATCTGGGAATGAGCCCCAACTACCAGCATCCATGGAAAATGAGTCTTTGTAAAGCACAGCAGAGGGGCTCCCTATTTAGTCAGTAGGAAGAGCATTGCACAAGAAGGGCAAAGATCAGACGGTGACCACCTTGGGCCAATACAAGAGATCAAAGAGATCTCCAGACAAGGAATTTAGATTTGTAAATTAGCTGTCTGTGGACAGATGAATATTAGGGCCCCCCAAGGCAACTGTGCTTTGCAAGGACCCTGAGAAAGATTAGGTAACATGGACAAGGGCAGAGTGGAAGCTAGACCAGGCAAGCTGCCCGCAGCTGGAGTCACCTGCCAAACTCTAGTGTTCTGGAGTCAGGCAGGCACCATTTCTCCACATCTTCCATTACCTACTCAGAATTCAAAAACAAAAAGTAATTGCCCACTGCTGGCAAGTGTCCTAATATTCTTGTCCTCAGCATCTAAGGACAGTGTTAGTGGTGCCACCTGGGCCTGGAATGCCTTTCAACCCATTCACTTCATACTACCCACATACTTTTTTCTTCTGGCCATTTCCTCTTCACCCACCAGAACTCGCCCAGTCTTCACCTCTCTGTGAAGAAAGAATGAGTTGAAACCCTAATCCCGAATCTCCCCCAAATGTGATCTTATTTAGAAATTGTGTCATCACTAGACAATTCAGATAAGGTCCTACTAAAATCCACCCTAAACCCAATATGAGCAGGATGCATAAAAGAGGAATTTGATATAGGAACCCAGGAAGAACTCTATTGAAGACTTGGCCAGAGGGAAGGGAGCCATGAGATCCTAGAGGGAGACACTGCAGACATATTTTTACCATGCAGAGTACTAGAAACCATCAGAGGCAAAGAGCAAGGCAACAACCTCCTTCTCGCCTTCAGTCTTCAGGAAGAGCATGATCTCACAGCCCCCTTAAGTTCAGACTCCTCACTCCCAGAGCTGTGTGGGAACACATTCCTATCATGTCATGTCGTGCTTTTCCATTTGTGGTGGTGTTTATTCAGGAAAGACCCAGGAAAATCCATATAGTTACTTGCCTCAATGCTTTCATGTGTAGTTTTCAGGGATCCTCAATCAGGCTACATCTTCCATCCATATTTCTAAGGAACTAATAATCCCTGTGGTTTAGTTAATATAGATAGACATTGTTTGTGAAGCTGACTTGCAATTCCTCTGCAGGCTGCTAATGTACCATGTGAAACGTTGGCCCAGAAAAAAATAAGCATTAGTGCTGACCCATGATAATGGAGTTTTTGGTGGGCTTTCTTTTTAGAGACATTCTCCTCTCCCTCACTCTGCTAGGTTTGTTTTTTTTTTAATTTTTATTGAAACCATTGTAGATTACAAAATTCTTCATAGTTAGATTTCAGGCATATATTAACAGAGAATCAGAGCCATTCCCACCAAACATTGATCTCCCTCCATCAAAGTTCCCAGCATGTATCTTATGCCTCCATCCTTAGCCCCGGGCCTGCCAGTATAACAGGCCCATTTTAAGTTTAGATTGCTATAGTTTGGGTCTCTTGATTCTATTGATGTTGAATTTGGTTTAGATCTTTAGTTCTGTCTTTTTTTTATCTCCACCAATTTACCTGAGACCACTCAGCACCTAGCCCCCATCTTTTTTTTCTCAATGTTATAGAAAAATGAAGAAAGATGAGGTAAAACAGAATAACTCATATCCCAAGATTCTATGAAAAATGTGGAAGCCCCTATCTAGAAGATAAAAATAAAATTTTTAAAAAGGGAATGATGACAGTTTTTTGTTTGTTTGTTTTTGCATAGGTGCAGCAGACAATGGGGAAATTAGGGAAAAAATACCCTTGGCCTAAAATAAAACAGTGTCTCTACCTATAATGTATTCTGTCATAAAGACCAACTACAGCCTCTGAGCATACTAGTTTTATGTATACCTGCCTACTAACTATATGGATTTGTCCATTTGGATTAGCTTCCTTTCTGCAATTTGCAGGTTCTGTTACAACTTGCTTGTTTTATTGTAGGAATCCCTGAACTAGTTTGCCCAGAGATGGGCCTCCTGAAAGTGCAGAAATTCCCATAATTAGTCAGAGACCAATTACTAAGGAACCCCCTAAACTAGTCTGGCCCAGAGACAGGGAGCCTCCTTCTGAAAATAACCATCTGTTGAAGTTTCACTGAAAACTCACCACTTACTGACTTTGTACCTTTAACCACATCCCCCATTATTGTGAACCTGCTTATCTACTTGTGCATATCTTATTAGGGAAAATGGACCCCACAATTTAAAAGGACATAAAGATTTACACACACACACACACACACACACACACACACACACACACACACCCCACACACACACCCTGGTGAAGTGCAGTACTTAAACTTTGCATATTGCTTCCATCCTTGCCAACTTGAAACTTAATATATCATAATCAGCCACACATGTGAGGGCAGTGCCTGACCCACAGAGGCACTTCATGTATAGAGCATACATGAATGAGCAATAGTGAGATCCTGGGGATCAAATAAAATGCCCCAAAAAGTAGAAGATATGTAATGGGTTTTATTGACTCATATCCAGTACATGTTATGTAGCAAGTAGATGTTGTTACCAGAAGGAATATGAGATGGAAAGTTTATATAGACAGAAAGAGGGTGGGGCATACTTAAAGTTATGCCAGTGGAAAACATCATATCCTGTAAAGTGGCCTTTCCTGTAGTGGGTGAGAGGGAGTCTTATTGTGAAAATTAACTCAACAGGGGTGATCTGAGAACTCCAGCTTCATTGGGGTCAGATTATACTTTGGAGAGAGGCTGGAACTGTTCTCTGGTGAAGTATGAAGACTAGGTAGAATGGGTCTGGAGAGATAGCACAGCAGTAGAGCATTTGCCTTGCATGCAGCCTACCTGGGAAAGACTGGGTTTAATTCCCATATAGTCCCTAGCCTGCCAGGGATGATTTCTGAGTGCAGAGCCAGGAGTAACCTCTGAGTGCTGCCAGATGTATCCCCCAAATCAATCAATCAATCAATCAATCAAGTTAAAAAAAAAGACTGAGTAGGAGAGTTGGTATATAAGAATCCTTGGGAACATTTTTTTTTAAAAAAGGAGGGTAAGAATGAGAATACTTGAAGTTGTGAATGTTTGAGGCATGCGAATACTTAAGGTGATGTCTCTAGTACAATGGATGGGCATGAAAGGGCATCCTACAAGCATCCTTACTGTGCCTATTAGGTACTTAAAAAAAGGGATTGCATTCTATTCTATTCTATTCTATTCTATTCTATTCTATTCTATTCTATTCTATTCTATTCTATTCTATTCTATTTTCTACTCTATTCTAGTCTATTCTGTTCACCTCCTCCTTAAGAAAGAGTCAAATGCAAACAATTGTCAACAATTAAATAGTAAGTGCTTACTTCTTCCTCAATAATGGCATTGTCTCTTAGCTCGTGGGGAACACCAATTGTGACTTTTTTGCTCCAGTTCTTTTTTTTTTTTTTTTTTTGGTTTTTGGGCCACACCCTGTGACGCTCAGGGGTTACTCCTGGCTATGCGCTCAGAAGTTGCTCCTGGCTTCTTGGGGGACCATATGGGACGCCGGGGGATCGAACCGCGGTTCGTCCTAGGCAGCGCAGGCACCTTACCTCCATTTGCTCCAGTTCTTACACTTTTTTGTCCTGACCATCATCCCAGGTCAGAATGGGCTTATGGAGGGTAGAATCAGGCCATTGTCATTAAGTGTGCTGTTCCTACACTCAGGAAAAGAAAGCAAGCTCTATTTCCAAAACAAACTCTAAGAGGGGGGCTATGCAAAATTTTTAGCCAGAGGGAAATCAGAAGAAATGAATGTTTTTATAATAATCCTTGTAAAGGGGAAATGTCACCTTCACTTAATTGGGGCTCTGCTATTACATTTCTCCTCTATCTGTGACACAGTTAAACTCTATTATCTCAAGTACTGACCCAGGATGAGCTACTTTTTCCTTAAAAAAAGAAGAAAAAAAAAAAGGTAAAATGTCTCCCTGACATCATTTTCCCACTGTCTTTTGTGAGTCTTTTGCTTCTGAATTAATTATTCAGAAAAAAAAAAAAAAACGGAGAGTGAATCAGAATTTTAGCTGGGAAGTTTGAGGGCATGGGCAGTTAGAACATTTCCCGTTTTTGACATTGTAAGATAGAACTGTTCCTAGAAGAAAAAAATGTAAATGTTTTCATATGAAACTATGGAAGGTAAAGAATGACATAACCTTATTACCAGGGAAACAGACACACACACACACACACACACACACACACACACACACACACAATTCTGAGTACGAAGAGATCAATAGTGAGAGATATTCCTGCAGAGGGCACGTTGCTTATGGGAATCCTGAACAGGCTTATGCTTGTGCTAGAAAAATAGACTGATTTATCCAATCAACTTATTTTCTGTTTGTATAACTTATACTGATTATGACACAGAGACTTTTGGTGTTGCATAAGCCTTGAAATCTGCGCCTAAACCATAAAGCTGTAATCTATTTATTTCTTTGGGGAAAACTTTCTCATTGAAAAGGAAAATGCCTTGCCACCGGGCTTATGCCCTCTCTGACGACTGTTCATCAATGTTTTAAGACACGTACCTCGAAACTCTTTCTAAGTACAGGAGGGTAGTTGCTATGTAAACACAAAATAACAGCTTTTTTAGACACCGGATGAGAATGAAGACAAAATTGCTTGAGTCACTTCAGAATATGAAAATGAGATTTCATGTAGTTGAAAGACAATCTTAGAGATGGGGAAAGTGATTCTTATTAATGTGAAAGAGATTTTTGTTTAGGATATTTTCTGAAGTTAAAATAATTGTGAGGCAACGGAGGAATCCTCTGAATTCAAAAACATCTATTCAGAGGATCTATTCTTTACCTTCATTTCATGTGTAGACAAGACAAGTAGATAAGGCATATGTCATTCACCTAGAATTTCAGGATTTTTCCTGTTCTGAGCAGTTCTCACCCTGAAGCATAAAACAATTGGAAAAAAACCAAAAAGCCAAAATTACTCAGATCTCTCCCTCTCCATTGGCATTCTGGTCCCTATTACAAAGTCAAGATAAAAAGTACCTTGATCATTATCTAATATACTCTAAGTGCTCAATAATATTTATTGGAGTAATGCATAAATGGATATTGAGTAGTTCTGCTTATATTTAGAACAGTAGGCAAAAAATAAAATACCAAAGAAACTCAATTTGAAATCTCAGAAACTGAGGGCAAAAACAAAATAAATCAAAGAGAATATATTAACGGGTATCCTTTGTTTAAAGAAATCAGAAAACCAAATCCCTTTCAGAATTGTCTGACTGTAATTCTTACTCTAAGTACCACATTTTAGTCATATTCACCATCCAAACACGGGAAGATCAATTAATGCTTTATTTATTTTCAGCAAGATGAATCTGAGAAATGTGAAGTATTTTTGTTATGGGAGAGCCTAAATATAGTGAGGAAATACAACACTAAACAACAGCAAAACTATAAAGACTGAATCCCTTTAATTTATAAAAGTTTCTATCTCTTCATTTCAACAGTAAAATTAACCTCAAGCTAAACTAAAATGCTGTATTTTAATAAAGTAGCATTAACATTGTTGCTACATTTTGCAGTTCATGCTAAATATGGTTACAAAGCTACAGGGTTCCTGTCATAATGTCATTTTTTCTTTCTTTTTTGTCTTTCTTCTTTCTTATTCTTTCATCTTTCTTCCTTTTTTTCTTTCTTTCTTAATCCCTTTCTTTTTCTTCCTATGTTTCTCTCTCTTTTTTCTTTTCTTTCTTTCTTTCTTTATTTTTCTTTTTTTATTTCCAGATCTTTCAATATATATTTTGAAAACAGGAAATTAGGTCTGAATAATAAGTTAACCTTCCTGTGTCTCAAAATGTTTGTATCTAAAAATAGGCTAATTTCTTGCCATATTAGCATATTTTATGTCAGGGAAAAATAGACACTCCCAGTTTTTCATTGATGTGTGCCTTAAATGTTTTATTTTAATGTTTCAGACATCTGAAAAAAACAGCTCCAAAATTCATTAAATATAATTAATCCCCAAATTAAGTTTTATTTCCCTGTGGCTTTCCTGAATTACCAACAAATGAAAAAGAACAAATATTATATAAATAACAGAAACTCAATAAAGAATTGCCTTCCCCATCTCTCTTTTACTCTCTCTCCCTTCCTTCCTTCCTTCCTTTTTTCTCCAGTGAACTTATCATCTGTAAATATTCCATAAAAGTTTTAACTTTGCTCATTATGTCCTATGCCCTAGTGGAAGTTAAACTTCTAGAAATCTTTGTATATTCTATTTTCTAATGCATCTCCATGTCTAAACAGTGCTTTGCACACAGTCTGCCCACCAGTCATGAGTATTAGTTAATCTGTAAAAGCCTATAAAGGAATACCAGTTAAGATGCAAACACAAGACACCTCAAAGTTCCAATTTTTCTTCAGCATTTATCTAGGACAAAAAGCATGCAGCATACTTAGGAATAACCAGGTCATATTTTACTAAAGGCAAGCGTGTCGACAGCATTCAAGCAATGTACAAATTCTTTCTAGTACATAGTCTCACCTGATTTCCCAGCACCTTTTCCCAGCATATCACAAAGAAGGTTACAAAATCACTGTAATAGCAAACAATGGCAAGAAACTTGAAGTCTTCCACTAAGATCAAGAGAGTCCCTCTCACCACTCCTTTAAATATCACACTGGAAGTTCTTCAGGAGTCCTCAATTTTTTTTTTAACAGGAAGCCAGTTCACTGTTCTTCAGACCATTAGAGGGCCAGACTATCCGAGTCCAGAGTAGAAGGATGAGACCACACAACTGAAATAAATTTAATACTTTAATCCATCTACCAATAAGGCCTCCACACTGGCCAGCCAGGGCCATTTCCCAAAAGAGATGAGCCCCATCCAAGGTCATGAAAAAGATTATATAGGGAAGGATATAGGAAGGTTCTAGCTTTCTGATGATCTTTAAATTGATAGACTATTGTCTAGGGGTACCTTCTTTCTGCTCCCTTGTGTCCTTCCCGGATAGTATACCTGATATTGCCAGGTAGATTGGGGTAGTGTCTATGGAAATAGGCTTGTGAAGATCTAGTATGTGGTTTATACCATGTGGTTCTTATAAAATGACATCTCTGCCTATTCAGAACCTGAGAAGAAACCTGCCATGTGGCCTTTACAAAATGGCTTTCCTCCTGTTCAGAACCAGGTCCCAGCAAAACTACAGTTTAAAAAAAAACTATAGAAAATCCCTATGCACACTGCACAGAAGTACACACACACAACCAGGAACAAATACAATATTTAAAATAAAGAACAAGTAAAGTTAAATAAACAAACTTACTCACATTTTGATGGGAACTATGGGCTTTTTGTGATGGGCTGTAGTTTGAAGACCCCTGCTCAAGACTGAGAGGGTAAGTCAGAGAGTAAGGTGCACCTCCCCTACTGCGGGCCTCATACAAGTCAGATGCTAAGCAGGACAGGCAGTGGCAGCAGAAACACCCAGAGGGCCTGACAAATGTCCTTGGCTGGCCACATATGGCCTTCGAGAAGTAGTTTGAGGACCCATCTATCTAACTAATGCCAGAAAACAAAAATAAATAATTCTGAGTTAATAAAAAATGACGCTGATGCTGTCTCTGTTATAGATCACTTTCAGATAGACAAACCACAAGCAAGTAAACTTTGAAATTAAAACATATGCCAAGTATATTAACTTTTTTACAAAGGGAAAATGTTATACATTAATACAAAAATAATAAAAAACTACTTAATAAAAGAAGAACTAAATCAATGGAAACAATATATCATTGTTTTGTTTTGACTTTTGAGTCACACCCCAAGATGGGCTATGTTTATTACGGTTTAGTGCTTGGGGGTCACTCTTGGAGGTGCTTAGGGGACTAAATCAAATTTGAGTTAGTTGTTTAAATGAATTTAAGTCAGTTGAAATACCAGGCAAATACCTACCCACTGTATTAGCTCCACTATCTCTCAAGCCCTGCCCAGGAAATTTTGATATTGTCAAAATTACTTTATCTTGACCTTCAATACAATCTCCGCAAGCAATCATAATTAATAGGTATAAATGTCAAAATATAACATTTTAGACATCTAGATACCTAAAATATCTGTAAAAAAAAAAAGAAGATAAAAAGATTCCAGTGGAAAATGGACCAACAAGCTGACCAAACATCTCCCCCCAAAAAGAGGTGCATGGAAAATAAACACATATAAAGACGCTCCATGCCACATATTTTCAGGAAATGCAATTTAAATTCAAATATCACTACGCACCTGTAAGAAGGACCAAAATCCAAAATAATGATGACAATACTAAGTGCTTAAAATAATGAAGAACAACAGGAAGTTAATCATGCATTGTTTATGAAAATGTAAAATGGCACAGACACTTTGGAAGAGAATTTGGCAGTTTCTTACCAAATTAATCATATTCTTACTATGCGACTCAACAATTTGTGCTACTTGGTATATTCCCAAAGGAACTGAAAATTTAAGTCCAAATTAAAACCTGCACACAGATGTTTTTAACAGCTTTGTTCAAAATGCTAAAACTTGCAAGCAACAAAATATCTTCAATTGATAATTTAAAAAAATCTGTGATACATTCAAATTATGAACTATCTGTCGGTGCTAAAAAAATAAAAAACTCCCCAATCTTTGTCAGATGTAGAGCTCAAGTGCATATAGCTAAATGAAAGAAATCACTTTTAAAAACAATAATTTAGGTTTCCCTACCATTTTGTATTAATTTATCATCAGTTAGCATCCTGTAGGATATCCTGGGAATTATAGACAAATATGACTCACAGAACCACAATTCTAGCTTCTTCTACCCCTCTGCTTTCCACACTAACCACCTTAGTTTTCATGAGTTCAAGAGTTAATTTTGTTCTTTCTTCCAAGTCATTTGCTTATATTTTGTTTTTGAATTCGGTAATTTTCTTTTATTTTTTTATGTATTTCACTTAGCATAATTCTTTCAAGTTCTATTAATTTTGGCTTTCTCTTTTTATATTTTTTTGGCTTCCTCTTTTTAAATGGCAGAGTAGTATTCCATTGAGCACACAGACCAATTAAGTTGAACCCATATTTTGACTACAGTGAATAATGCTGCTATGAACTATATAGAGTTCAGATTAGTGATTTATATATTTCAGATAAATCAGAAAAGGCTAGATTTTATATGATATCAATTCTGTGGCACTGAAACATATTGGTGATAGTAAAAGTTCACTTTTTGCTAAATATTTTAGGGGATAAAATGTGGCCAGAGCAATAGTACAGTAGGCAGGACACCTACCTTGCACACAGTTTACCAGGATTTGATCTCCAGCATCTCATATACTGCTCCAAGCACAATTAAGAGTAATTCCTGAGTGAGTGCAGAGCCAGGAATGACCCCTGAGTATATCCAGGTATGGGATCCTGCCTGAAAAAAGGAGGAAAATAGAACACAGAGAAATTTTAGAGTAATGAAACATCTCAATATGATACTATAAAGGTGAATGCATGTTCATTTGTTCACATCTACAGTGTTGAATAATAAGTGAACTTGAATGCTGCTAACTCACTAACAACAATATACCACTTAGTAAAGGCTATAGATAAGGGAGATACTGTAAATTTAAAGGCAACAAGTACATGAGGAGACCCTTCAGTTTTTCTTTGAATCTTTTTGATAGTTTAACAGATAAAGTCTAGACAATGAGACATCATCTCACACTAGAGCTAACAGCACATAAAAAAAAAAAAAAAAAAAAAAAGAAACCTGAGAGCAATCTTTGTTGGTGGAAATGTGGTGAAAAAGGAACTCCCATCTACTGCTGGTGGGAATGATGTCTGGCTTAACTTCTATGGAAAACAGTATGTAGATTTCTCAGGAAAGTAAGAATAGAGCTACTATATGACTCAACAATTGTTTCTTGGTATATCCCTCCAGGGCACAGAAGCAGGAATACAAATACACATTACTCTTCAATGCAGCACTTAGCACAATAGCTAGGATAAGAAACCAACCCAGGTGTCCAAGGACATGAGTGAAGAATGAGGTATGCACAATGGAACACTATACAGATGCAAGGAAAGATGAAATCATACAATTCACTGCAACTCAAGGATCTCGTGTTAAATGAAGTAAATACCAGGTGATCTCATTCATCTGTAGCATATAGAATAACAGGATGTGGGAATGAAAGGGATCAAAGGGGGGATATCTAGATTCTCCTGGCCTCTAGATTATATAAATGAGGACAGGGTAGGAAAGAAATCTTGATAGGGGGAATAAGAAGAGGCATAAGAAGATAACAAGAGTAGGGGACAAGAGCCCTGAATGATCAGGGGTAAAAAAGTGTGATATATCTATATATCTGAACCACAGAGCCAATAAAACTGAAATCCTAAGACCCAAACTACAAAAAACAAGCTTAAAAATGGGTCTGTCACAGAGGCAACTTGAGAGTAAGAGGTAACCTGGGGATACTGGTGGAGGGAAGTGTTTTCTGAATGTGTAGATCCATGTGTAAGCCCTAAACACAGCTGGGCATGCCCCCACAAAAAAATAATAGATATAAAGTATCAGTACACTACCCACACACACTCAAGATATCCTTTTTCACCAGTATTTGGGCAATTGCTCAATATCCTCAACACGATATGATAAAGTTCACATTTTGTAGAAAAGAGATTTTCTGCGTTGAGCTGAGCAACTCAAGCTACTTCAAAGTTCTATTTACAAAAGCTACTTGTGTCCCTAAATGGTATCTTAACTGTAAATTGATCATGTAATGATCTCTTGCACTTAAAGCTCTTCATCTTTCTTGGGGTTAGAGTTTGCATGTGCAAAGGTCAAGTGAGAAATTCTAATCACAGAATCAATGGAATTTTTTTCCCCAACCACTTTTATAGCCAATTCTTTCATGTCCACAAACCATGTATCTTGTCCTGTGCTGCAAAGGAGTTTCCCTATTTTATTGAACTTCTGACCTAGCAGTTTTCTGGGAGGTGAAATGACTGTCATGCCTCATTGCTCAATATGGCTCTTCCACGTGGCACACACATGCTGCGCTCAACTTTACGACTGCATTCCCAATGAGATGGCTTTATTTTAGCAGTTCTGGGAAAGAACTTGAATTGCTAATAAAGAAACATCTGGTCAGACTTCACTTGCTCTGCAACAACATGCTAACAATAGCCACCCAAATTATTAAAACTCAGACTTATCTCTGACCTCTGCCATTTAGAGTACAAAATGTGTCTGTTTCCGTTCCATTCAGCCTAAATTCTAAACTTTAGGAAGAAATCTAAGAGTTATATTTAGGTTTGTTATGCTATTTAATGCATATATGCATGTACAAATGACACCCATAATTTATCATTCCTGTTTATTCAATCGCAACCATGAGCTAATCTTTTAGGAGTTGCCCAGGTGTTCTCAAAACTACCAAGATTGCATTGGAGAAGTGCATAGGAGATTCTGCTAAAAGCATGTCTGAATTTAAGCTTTACACTGGACAATCACAGTGCTCCGAAGCCTAAAGCTTTCTTCAGATTTCAGCTGAGCCACTTCCTTTAAATATGAGGTAATACATAGATAGTCCTGATCCCCATCTTGAGCCAGGTATTGATTGGTGTTTATTATAATCTCATTTAATAGTCATAAGCAAAGCAGGAAGCATATTATAACTGAGGAAACCGAAACATAACAGAGTTGAGGGTTTTGCCCAAGTTTCCAAAACTTGTGTGCTGGAATTTGAAACCAGATAACTTTTGCCAGTGGCTTTGCTGATAAGGACCACTTGTTTCAGCTTCTCAACATCACAAATACCTTTGAAGTTCATTTGACAAAAGCATGAGAATGGAAACTTTTCTTTCTCTGAAGAAACTGAAATGTGTTCATAGACAAGGAGAATTCATCTAGAATTACCAGCCCCCTTTCCTTCAATAGAAGTCAACGCAGATGCCTTGTGAACACCAACAGGACAGAACAGGATAGAATGAAGTCAGTCTATGAATGATGGATTCTAAGCTGGCCTCTGCATTTTCATTGGTCTCTCCCAAGAGGCAGTGGAGTTTTTTTTTTTGTTTTTTTTTTGTTTTTTTTTTTTTTGTGGCATTTAGGGTCACAATCAGTGATGCCGAGAACACAATATTCAGGGCCCAATCTGATACTTAGTCACCCACAGGAACCCTCAATCCCCCCTCATCCCCAATAATTCCACAGCTATCTTCACATAGTCCAAGGCATCATTCTCCTGTTTTGTTCTCCGTGTACTGTGCTAGCAATCTATTTAGGGCAGAGCTCTGATTTGGATGTGAAATAAAATTGATTGATTTTTATGATTCTGGAAAGGTTACCTCAAAAAGGTGAAACAATTTCAGCTGTAATGGAGCACCCATAAATCCAAGCTATTTGGGAAGAGTTTTTTGGTGCCTTTCTGAGAAAGCAGATGTGTCTATTTGCATCTAATCCTAGAAGAGAACACCTTTTCCATTGCACTAAGCTTAGGCCCTTAAACACTTTATGTATCAGAGAAGTTTACCTCTAAAAAGACAGTCCAGTTAAGTGAGGATTATTTGTTAACTCTCCCTGGGGAGGTGCTTGGATAAGACTTAAAATTACAATTTCATTGGACAAAATAAAGCACACATCATTGTGTGACCTCATTCTCTCCCAGCAGGTAAGAGCCCTAAAATATATTGTTTACAAGTAAGGCAGAAAATCAGAGTGTGCAGAATGACCTTTGAACCCTTCCAATTTTTTTAATATCCAGGAGGGCAAGAAATCTCCTTCTACATTGTCCTTCAGTGGATGATCAAGCCAATGCAGTTGAATGCATGGTTGCATTTCACGGAACCATGTGCATATCTTGAGGTATGTGGCCTCAAATCATGGGGAATTCTTGGCTTCACCAAATGGAGGGTGAGCTTTATGAGAAATAGTGAACACATGGTTGAAAATGATGGGGGGAAAGATATGTGTGTGTGTGTGTGCTCATTTGCTCATAAGGATTAAATAGGGATGTATGAGTGAATTGGGTGCATAATGTATCTAAAGCAAGGTGATCCACTGACCTTGTTTTGTTATCATTCTAATTGTCCAGACATAACTACCAATAGCAAGACAGTAGGGGAAGCCAAAAGTTCCTTCACAACAGAGTGAGGAGAGGAGACACAGCTATGGCTTTGTCCCAGGCCTTTATCCTGTGAGCCTCTTTTGTGATTGCACTTAACTTCTTCGGAGCAGCGCGTGGTTCCACTCACAGATGAGGTTGAATGACTCAATCCACACAGAACTGAAAAGGAACAAGCCCTACCCTGCATTCTTCACATTCCTTTTTCTCACCACACTGGTTCAGGCCCTCTTGGCCACTTTTCAGTCCTTCCCACCCTCTCTTTTGTCCTTCTGGCTGAAGTAGAAATTTTAACATCCAAACCAGACCCTGGTATCCCATTTCCTTTATTACCTAACTTAATGTCACAGAACAAAAGGGTCTGTTTCTCACCACCATTTACAATGGCATTTCAGTCACTGTGTTTCTGGAATTTTTGTTCCTCTTTGCCAAGCTCATAGGGAGTTATCCAACCTTAGCTTAGCCCTCAAGTTCTTCAAAATCTTCCTGAATATCACATGGTTTGGGAGTATTCCCCTAAGATTCCACAGCCCTCTCTAAATTTGAGGGCTATAAAAAATGTCCCACAATATGTTAACACAGTCTTTCTCTATCCCCCTCTATATCACTTATATTAAATTATTGAAAGGCAGGTCTTGAAAAACTTCTAGTGTTTGTAGTACTAAGACTTTGCACATAGTATCAGTAGCCAGGTAAATTTAAAATTTTCTCTTTTTTTTTGTTTTTATAAGAGCATATGAGAGAGAGAGAAAGAGAGAGAGCTCTCATTCATACATGCTCTAGGGATGACACAGGTGCACAGAAGATTCTAAGTTAAGCAATGCAATAGGAAAACTATAGCAATGCATTGCGGGGTGGGGGGAGGAAGAGGGAAGCTCAGTTGGAAGTCCTAAAATTTCAGGATCCCTCATCCCAATTTGTTCGGATCTCAGGAGAGTTGGCCATTCCCTTAACTACAGCACATCCCTCCCTCTCTAGAGCCCACTCTCTCCTTCCTCCTGAGGCAAGTTATTCCATCTATTATCCCTCTTATCTTCTGTATTCCCAGCTGTTTGAGGCTTTCCATCAGCACAGGAGTTGCTCCAGGCTTTGGAGCCTCTAGTTAAAGAAGGTCGATAGAATTTATTATGTATTGCCACACACTCTTCAGAACCAATAAAAACCAAAGAATGAAGCACTGGACACAGAGGACCTGGACAAAGGAAAACAGTGGAAGAGAAACTGCCACCAAACTCAGGACATGGAAAAAGACTTAGACAATGGGCAAGACTTGGATAAAGAAGAAACATTGACATTAGATAGATACCTAGGAAGGTAGAAGGTAAATGAGTTATCCTATAAACCCCAACAGGCAAGCTGAGAGCTTGGAGCGTGGTGACCAGCCACATCCACACACCTTCTCTTAGCTCAGGCCTGGAGGCTTTGTCTGCTGGAGACCCTGAGGCAGACTCCAGATACTCTGAGATCAACAGTGAGAGCTACTGAGCCATTTCCCTCAAATATGTGGCATCCATGGCAGCCCCTAAACTCACTAGGGAACCTTCGTCTCTCCTCCCCTCAGCTCACAGAATGCTGGCCCCTGGATAGTTAGGAAGGTGACCCCTACACTTAGGGTTTTCTCCCACTAGGATATAGACCATGTGCAGCTCCCATGTGTCCAATATGAAGACACCCAAGAAGTAATTAAGTTTAGTTAGAAAGTTGATAATCAGAGGAAAGGGGCGAAAAAGGGTGATCTAAGGGCTCTTAATCCCTAAATTACTGGAATGCCAACACCCCCACACAGGGAATGCCCTGTGGGTGAGGGTCTTTTACTCACTCTTTTGTCCTGCCAGCTCTCCTGGAAAAGGACAATCCAGAGAGACTTTACATTAAACTTTGCATTCCTCTTCCATGGACACCCCTTTTTGAGATGGAAGCATCCACTTAGGCTTGATTAGCGTTAGATAGGTATTTGCCTATTAACCTCTGCCCTTTTCCCCATGTTGCCCTATTTCCCACTGTACAATAAACAAATATTGACATGGAGGCAGCCAGGGGTCTTAGTTCATGAAGCTGGAATTTTCCTGACCCCATACTTTACTCTCATGTGTCTCTTTTCTTTTGTTTTGTTTTGTTTTCTTACTCTTGTGGGGGTTTTGTTGTTGTTATTGTTGTTCTGCTTTTCAGCGACATATGGCAGTATTACTCAAGTGTTACTCAACACTCAGGTGTTACTCCTGGCTGGCTCAGGAGACCATATGGGATTCTGGGGATGGAACCCGGATTGGCTGTATGCAAGGCAAACACCCTCCCCATTACGCTGTCACTCCAGCCCCAGTGTCTTGTTTTCGTAATCCTTCAGGGTCAGAGGCCTGGAACCATGGAGGAGGCTTCCTAGACAGTGTTGATCCAGTCACCATCAGCCAGTGACTGAACATTTCAAGGGTCTCTTCCAAAAGCCAACATGGGCTCTGGGCAATGGGCTCAAAACTACTCTAAGCTGCTCTGGCATTTATGGTTCCTCCAATCTGTTCCTTCCACCCAAATTCAGGTCACCACTAAAGACTGTTCCTGTACCTTCCTTTCCCATCCTTCCCAGGAGCAACCCTCTAAAACTCATCCATATCTAACTCACCTTGAAGTCTCCTTCTCATCATATCTAGACAGGCCAAGAAGTAGAAGAGCTACCCTAGAAAACACAGCACTCAGATGGGGTTTTGGAGACCAGCGTGTTCACCCCCTTGGCTGGTAAGACAGGACCCTATCCTGAGCCTGCCCTGTCCAGATGGTCTCACTGCTAAAAGTTTCCCTTAAGAGGACCCAGAATAAATGTTGCAGGTAGAAATTCTGTTTGAAAGTGGAAATAGATTGAGGGACAAGTAAGGCGGTGGGTTCCTGTGTGCAGTACCCGACTTGCTAGCATGAGGCTGTGAGACCAGTCTTCAATGCACAGGATCCCAACACATTTGCTGTCCTGGTGTTGTGGTGCTGCAAGTTAGTGCTGGCCATGCCACACCTACACCCGTGTGGCATGTGTGTGGATTGCAACAAAGAGTTTTCTTCCTGGTCATCTACACAAAAAGAACCTCAGTCGGGTATCATGGCAGAGCATGTGAGCCTGGCAGACCTCTGGTGAGCCCTACAACCAAGCACACAGCCAAGTGTGTCATCACAGCCACGTCCACAAAGGAAAGGAAAAGGGCGGGAGAGAAAATGAAATCTAAGAAGGACTCAATCACTGCTCACAAGCACTGTGGAAGTAAGTTTTATGTTTGGGTGGGATTTGTTTGTTTGGGGAGTTTGGGGTTTGGGTCACATCCTGTGGTGCTCAGGTATTACTCCTGCCTTGATGCTCAAGAATTGCTCCTAGCAGGCTCGGGGGACCATATAGGATACCGGGAATCAAACCGAGTTCTGTCCTGGTTTGGCCACGTGCAAAGCAAACACCCTACCATTGTGCTATCGCTCCGACCCCTGGGATTTGGTTTTTGATTTGGGGGAGTGGGGTGCTCCGGAGAAATTGTTGGCTCTATGCTCAGGAGGGTCCCCTGGCAGTTCTCAGGAAACAATGTATAATACTGGAATTCAAGCTAGGGTCAAGATGCAAGGCAATTACTGTATTATCTCTTTAGTCCCTGCAAAAATAATATTTTGGGGGATGGAAAGAGGGCACACTCGACAATGCTAGCTCTATGTTCAGGGACCACACCTGCCTCTATGTCCCGGGACCCCATGTCTTACTGGGATTTGAACCCTTGTTGCTACAGCAGCTGTTTTCAACTTAAGTGCCTTAATGTTAGGACTAGCTCTCAGAGTCTGGGAGTTAGCCTTTAATTGCTGTCTGTATCACTACCCTGGAGACAACTGACAGGGAAGAGAGGGTGATAAACACAGACCTAGAAGATGAAGTGTGAGGGCCAGATGGGCTATCTGGGAATTTACAAAAGGACTTTCTCTGCTGCAGACCTGCAGGAACTCCAGAGTGCAAGGGACATCAAGTTCCTATGAGAGTCAGATAAGAAGCACCCCAAAACACAAGATGTAAAATCCAAAGATTTTTATTTATTTTTTTAATTTGTTGAGGGGTAGAGAGGGGTCACACCTGACAATGCTCAAAGATACTCCTAGCTTTATGTTCAAGGTTATTCCTAGCTTTGCATTTCTGGGACAGCTCCCTAAGCTTCTTGCATGCAAAGCTAGGGACTCCAGCATTCTGAGTCTTCTCCCCAGAACCCACCCAGTATTTCAGCCCTCAGGCTCTGTGAGCATGCCGGCCTTGGCTGCCTCATCTCAACAGCAAAATCGATCTCCCCTGCTGGGCTGGCAGATGCTGTGTCTGCTGTTCCCCTGCAAAGCAACCACAGGCTCTCTCTTTTTCTGTCTAACTGGTGAACCAACTGCTCGAGTTAATTCCCAGCTTTACTTACCTGGCTGGGAGCATACCTGGTCTGATAAGAGATGACAGGCATGTCAGAAACTGAAGGAATTAGCTAGGAGGTACAGGGAGGAGTCTGGAGTCTTGCAGAATCTACCTGGGATTAGATTTTTAGAGTGACTGATAAGGTGGCTAGAAAACAAAGCCAGATACAAGACATTGATGGCAGGGAGGCACTTTCTTGGAACGGGATTAAATGCTCTGGCTAAGATCCCAGAGTTTGGGGGAAAATTCAGTCAGCTAAGATGCTTGGTCCACACAGAGTAGAGGAGAATTCTTTGCATTTTTCTAGTAGCGGGCAGAGGAAGGCATAAAAGACTGAAGAATACAGGCTTGTGAATTTAACATGAGCTGAAGGATTAAGCAGTATCATTAAGTGCAGCTTGGAACCAGGGAAATAGTACCTGGGATTAAAGTTCTTATCTTCCATGCATTTGACCCCATTTTGATTCTCAGAACCACTAGGAGTGGTCCCTGAGCACTGGCCCAAGAGTTAGGTTTGGGCATTGCTGGGTATGGCCCCAAAGCAATTTGCTTAAAGGACAAGAATATGTGCTTGCATGTATGAGGCCCAGAGTTCAATTCTCAGCACTGCGTGACCCCTCTGGAGATTTCTGAGCACTGCCGGGGTGTTCTGGTGATCTCTAGTACTACTGGGCCTGAACATCATTGCATCACTTGGCCCAAGCATTGAATTATTTGACCTATTTCAATGAGTATAGCTGGGAAAGACCCAGTAACTATTAATCTTTTGGAAAATTAAATGTGGTATGAAGTAGAATAAAAAGGCAGAAAAGAAAAGGCAAATGTAAGAGAAAAAGAAAACATGAGATCAATTTATTAGGTTCAGTGTTTCAGGAATAATAGATAGACTAAAAAGTATAGAAATAAAAGGATGATTTTTCCAAAACTGAAGAAATTGAGTTTTAGATAATTCCTGAAGTAAGCAATAGATGAAACTGTAAATAAAACACATACATTATCATTCAAGTTCAAAATACTAAAATAAATGATAATATCAGCTCTTTGGCAAAGATTACATGAGTTACCTAAGCTTAAGAATTTAAAATGACATTAGAATTCCAACTTATATTAAGAGTTGAAGGCACAATTTTACCCTTAGATTTATCCAAGGGGAAAAAAATGGTTAAGTCTGAACATGAATCCCTCCCTTTCCTGACATTGAGATCTCTGAGATGTGTGTGTTCCAAGAAAAGAGCCAACTTGTAGAAATTACTAGGAAAATAGCAGAGTGAACGAAGAAAGCAAAAGACACAAAGTCTCTCAAACAGGAACTCCAGCAGAGAAATAAGCTGTGAGACTTAACAGAGGAAAAGAATAGAGTAGGCAGTGACCTTTGGCATAAGAAGAGAGCAAAGAGGGTGGATTCAAGCAAAAGGACGTAGGATGGTAATAAGAAAAGTGTCAGTGAAATAGCAATTCCAAAATATGGAACTAATTTATTTATGTGTTTGAATGTATTAAGAGGAATGTGCAATTTTGAAGATGTTTGGAAGAATTAATGATCGACACTGAGAAATGAAGAAACGAATTGGGCTGAATGGAAAATTCAAATAACAGGGTACTTGTGATTCCACATGAATAATAATAGATTGTAAATATTACATATCTCTTTAAATAAAATTTGTTATGTAACTTTGGGAGGAAGTAGAAGAAAAGAATTATAAGTGTGAGCGCAAAGACTATTTTTAAGAGTGTTTCTACTGCTCTTTCATAGTAGGCAGTCAACAGAAATGTCCAGAAAGAATATTATAAATACAATGGTGAAGATAAAAATAAATAACTAAAAAGGTCCGGTTTACCTCTAGGAAGTAAGTAGGTGTTGGGTTGACAAAGGCAATTTTACTTTGATTATTTTTACCTATATGTTTAATAGTGGCCTTTGAGTCATTTGGCATTTTGAAACATTTACATATTTTGCTCTGATAACAAACACAGATGAATCATAATGACCAAACAAGGAGATAAAGCAATGAGAAATACACAAGCATTTTAGAAAGACCAGTCTCCGCCATTACAATATGATAAATAGTATAAACCTTCCCTGACATGTTGACTTTTTCCAACCTGCTTTTCCTTTTCCATCTCATGCATTGAAGCTTCTTCAAAGTTGCTTGCTCTTTTCTGTCTCTTTTTTTTTTTCTGATTTCCAAGTTCATCAATTCTCTTTCTTTATTGGCAATTCCCAGAGCCAGTGTGGGACTCTCTACCACAAAATCTCCTCTTTTCTGACCCCCTTGTCTCTCCTCCTTTCACCCACCCACGGGCTTCTTTTCTATATGACCTATCTGTGTCCTCCAAAGAATTGTCTCAAATCATGTCCTTCAAGTTCCATGTCATTTTCTAGGCTTACTTCTCCAGACCTTTTTCTGAGACTGCAGCAAAGTGGCTTTTTTCTTTCCTGTACTGAAATTTCAGACTTGCTTCCTTCCTTACCTCTTCTCATGGACATGAAGTAGCTTTGTTCCCTTTAACTATATTCTGTGTCCCTTGGCATCATCTCATGTTCATTCTGCTTACTCCTAAGATTACTCCCTGTCCCAGAAATTCTACTTTATATTTGTTGGGGCAAAGAAAGGAAGCACAGTATCTTATGGAGCAGAGAAATAAATCCAGAATGTCCAGAGAAGGAAAAGAAAGGGATGTAGAAGCACTTGATGAGACTGAGAAACTAGGTTTGGGGTCAGTGATCTAAGGTCTTGTAGTCAGCTTGAGAACACTTGTTTTTAGGGGCCTAAACGATAGCACAGCAATAGGGTGTTTACCTTGCATGCAGATGACCAAGGATGGACCCTGGTTCAATCCCTGACATTCCATATGGTCCCCTGAGGCTGCCAGGGATAATTTCTGAGCACAGAGCCAGAAGTAACCCCTGAGCACAGCCAGATGTAGCCCAAAATCCAATAAAAGAAAAAAAGAAAATTTGTTTTTATTTTAAGACCTGTACAAAAATAACAATGGAATTTTTTGAACCAAGGAGTAGATCAGATATCCCTAAAAGATGAGTTTGGATCAATACAAAGAAAGTAGGAGTGGATGAGAGAAAACTGTTCAGAATGTTGCCAATGATGGATAACATAGTAGTATTCAGGAACAATAAGTGGTGATGGAGATGGAGAGATGTGACTGGTACAAAGAATCTTAAGATTCTAGAATGACTTGGATAAGGGTAATGAGGAAAAGGCATCAGAGATGACCACAGAGTTTTGTCCTGAATAGTTGAGTAATTGATAGTGCCAATCATAAAAAGGGTGTTCAGCAGTATGTGTTGGAAATATAACTGTAAGTTCATGAGCTTGAGACATATTTGAGGTATATTTTTAAGACGTTAGCTAACTGTTTAATTCTAACATAGTGTGGAGCACTAAAGTATGACCCATGTTAAAAATAGTTTAAAAATGACATTGTTGAGGCCAGAGCGATGAAACAACAGGAGGGCATTTGCCTTGCACGAGGCTGACCAAGAACAGACCTTCATTCAATCCCATATGCCCCCCCACACCAGGTGCGATTTCTGAGAGCATAGCCAGAAGTAACCCCTGAGCATCGCTGGGTATGACCCAAAAAATAAAAATAAAGGCATTGTCACAGTTTTATCAGTTTCCATCACACCTTTTCTAAATTGTTAGGGACTTAATACAATATATTTATCTATTCTCTTACAGTTGTAAGAGGTCAGAGTAGTTGACTAAAATCAAAGTGTTAACTAAGGTCAAGTTGTCTCTTATTGGGACTCTCTTTCTCGGACTTCTTAGCTTGGAGGTGATCTATGTTTGCTTTATTTTTCTTTCTATTTTTTTTGTTTGTTTGTTTTGGGGCCATACTTGGTGGTGCTCAAGGATACTCTTGGCTCTGCGCTTAGAAATAGCTCCTGGAAGCCTCAGAGGACCATATGGGATGCTGGGAATCGAACCAAGTCCTGTGTTGTTAGCCTGTAAGGCAAACACCCTACCACCAATGTGCTATCTCTCCAGCCCCAGGTTCTTATCTGTAGTTTCTTTACTTGACTTTTGTCCTACTCTTTCCCCAATCATAATCAGCCTGGTAGCATCTTCAGATCTCTTGGTCTCCTTCTGCTTACTTCTCTTTCTCTCACCAACCTTTGCATCATTTCCCCTTCTATGAATTTCACTACATGACCTCCTTATAAGGATCTTTGTGGTTGCACTGAGTCATAGGATAGTCCAGGATAATCTTCCCATCTCATGACTCTTAACTAAATCAGATCTTCAAATTCCCTTTTGACACATAAGGAATGTGATTACAGTTTCCTGGATTAGAATGTGGGCATCTCTGAGGAATCTTCACTCTGACAACAACAGGTGCACATCTATCTCTAAGAGTTTTTTTGAATAGATGACTTGGGGAGGGGTCACACCTGTGGCGCTTGACTTTTGTGCTCAGGGATCACGTCTGGTGGTGCTCAAGGGACTACATGTGGTCCCAGAGATCAAACCTGGGTCAGCCATATACAAGGCAGACACACTCACTATCCATTGTACTTTTCCATTCCTGAATAGATGACTCTATTAAACATGAATGAGGCATTTTAAACAAGATATAACCTTTCTCTAATTTGGCAGAATAAAATGCAGAAAGAAAGGGAAGTATAATGGAGGAACCAAAAGAAGTAATACAATTAATAGGACTACTATTTTTTACCCCCTTTCCAAATATTTTAACCTATTCTTCCCTTTAAAAAATATCTTTTGGGCCAGAAATTAAGGTTAGAGACAAGTGTTAAAGCATGTTTTATCCAAATACTGATCCTGATGCAACCCCCGACAAAGCCAAAGGTACCCTGAGCATTTCCAAGAGTGAACCCTGATTCTGGAGTAAGCCCAGAGTATACCTAGGTTGTGTCCCAAAAATACACAGATAAGAAAAATGAGAGACTGTCTCTTGTTTTATATTTTAGAATTTCATTTGAAGTGAAATCTTCTAAATTTTAGACTTGCTCGCTTCCATATCTGCTTGCATTGAGATGAGGAAATAGAATAGCAGGCTTAAAAAATCAACATATGAGCATTGAAAAGTTCAAGTACATGAAGGAAGGAGAAACTATTCTTGAAGCCTGCTTCAATTTTGAGGATTTGTCCAACTTTATTGTGAAAACATGTTGACCATGAGTTTAATCAAAGGTAATATATAGCACAGTGAGTCCTATTCTCACACCGTTTAGTAAAGGTACTGGTTTTCCTAACTTTCTCACTGTAGATACTTATATATTTTCACTCTCTTGGTCCAAAAATGCATAACCATGGTGAAGGTAAATATTTCTCCTGAGTATACTCCATAGTAAGTCATGAAAGGTTTGTTCCTTCCTTTATAACTCTGAGATGCTGCTTGATATTTTTTAGTGTTCAGGAGAGTTAGATTCCCATCAGGGGATACAGCATAGTTACAAAGGAGAAGCAACTTCTCAGTCTCCTTGTTATCCATGTTATTGACCAAACAAGCCAACAAAGCATGAACCTTTAGTCTGATGTATTTGACCCTGAATATCAAAGGACAAGAAAGTTCTACCATATGAGAGTTAAAGGAAAATGCATAAATGTAGTTTAAGAAAACCCATGGGTATTGCCTTATTACATTAGGTGACTCACATAACCTAAAAGCATAACTCTAGGACTCAGAAATGCACACTTGGTAAAGAATTCCAACCAAGGCAAGCTGACTCCAATCGAGAAAATATAGTGAGAAAAAAAGTCATAAATATTTAGTAATAAGATGATCACAGTTAGAGAAATGATCATTGCCATGGTCATTCACTCTATATTTTTATCCATAATTTTTATCCATACCCATATGAAATGATTTAGCTTGGTCCCTACTTCTTTTTCCTCTTCCTGTCCTCCACTGTCATATTATAATACATAAATAATGACAAATAGGACATTTAGTTTATAAATAGAAGACTATTGATGAGAAAGATAGAATACAAAAAGGCAAAAGGAGAAGACAATATTCAAAGGATCCCAATGTGAAATAAATGCAGTAACTTGCCAGACTTGAGAGTATTTTCCTTTGAAGAGGAAGAGAATGATATATGTTTTATCTATCAGGAGGATTAACTAAGTTTGACAAGTTTGCAGGAATGATTGATTTTGGTTGATTTTCTTTTTTGATTGATTTCCATTAGTTTACAGTATTATAGATTCAGGGATCTATTTTAACACCTCTAACTCTTATAAGATACTTACCTGCAAAAGAAAGTACCACAAACACAAAAAGGCATCCCGGCACTTGGAAGAAGATGTTTGCACATCATGCAGCAGATGGGGGTTGAGATTCAAATTATTTTAAAAATATGCATGACTCCACAGCAGAAAAAGAAATCTATTTAGAAAAGGGAGGATGCCAAAAACTTGAATAGTTTCTTCTCCAAAGAAGAGATAGAGATGGCCTGCATGAAAAGTTGTTCAGAAATATTTCATTTTCGAATGGTCAATTTGGGACTAAGTATGTGGTGACTTTTAATTTTTATTTATATAATTTTGGTTTGGGGACTACACCTTCTGATGCTCAGGAGTTCCTCTTAGCTCTGTGCTAAGGTATCTCTCCTGGAGGTGCTCCCATATGGGATGCCAAGTATTGAACCCAAGTTGGTTACATACAAATGATGAATTTTAGGGAAGCAAGTAGACTCTATTAGGAGTATGTCAGCTTTTGTGTTTGTTTGATTGATTGATTGGTTGCACAGGGCAATCGGTTTTCCAAGAGTGTGCTGAATTCTTTCTGAGAAATTATACACACACCCCATTATATGTTATACCTAATCAAAAAAATGTAGATTGATCTTGAGAAAAGGCTGCCTACTGTTTGCAAAAGCAAAGACAGAAAAAAAAAATATCCACTGCAAATGTCCGCAGGTAATTTTAGCCATATTTGGGAAATACATAAAGTCAAGATTTCCACAATATCATGCCAATAAAAATGTCTGATTTTACCACTTGAGAATGAAAATAAATGCAGTGTATTCTATAGGTCATATATGACTGTCAGCAATGAATATATATAGATATATTGGTATCAAATGTGACAGAGTAGACTCTCTAATCTCTTTCAACAAAGAATTAAAGCATTTTTTACCTGACAGGGAGCCTATTTTCCTTCTTCTTCTGCTTTGATTTTTGAAGACCAGTGATTCTCTCTGTGGACCTCTGTCCCCACTAGCCTTCCTTCTATTATAATGTTTACTAGGAATTGCAGCAAATCGACACTGGTTATAGGCTTGGAGTTGAAACATTATGAACATGAAACTCTTATTATTATTATAATAAGATTATAATTATAAATATAAATTATAAATATAAAATTATAAATCACATGGTCTAAACACGCACAATTTAAAGAAGAAGAAATTTGCAGCAATTTATCTCTCTCATTATGCAAAATTCAATAACTATATTTCTTCTACTTCAATTACCCTCTTCTTCTTTACAAAAAAATTGAGATTCTTTCTACTTCCTGTATCCCCACACAATTCTTTCATTTCCTTATTGCTTAGGGTGAGGTTTTTTTTCCTATTTGGAATATGTATTTTGGCAAAGGCCTTCCCATTGCCCCACTATCTCTCTTTTTTTCTCTCTCACTCTCCCTCCCTTGCTCTTCCTTTCTCTGAGTTCCCCCACTCCAATCTGCCATCATACAGATTTGCCAAACACCCAACAGGATTCTTCATTGTCCAATCAACCTTTGTCTGTCTCCTAAACCTGTACCTGGTATTTGACAATTCCGTGCTCACAGTTGGGCAGAGCTCAGCCAGAATCTTAGCCAGCTCTGGCTAAAGGAAAAATGTGTGTGTGTCCCCACCCCACCCCCAGCATGGCTTCCTTCCCTCCCTTTAATCTTTCTCTTAAGAGCAATATCCTTTTCATTAATATGTGAACGAGGAAAGATAGGCATCTTCATGGGACTTTCTGATCCTTGCCTAGGTACCTGCCCTCTGATGTCAGGAAGAGGGGATTTAGTGACCTATCTCTGGCATCAACAATTCTTTTTAAGTTGTTGAATCATTTGCATAAAGGGGCTTGTGGATTGGCTGTTTGGCTTATACAGGAATCAGACAGTAAGATATGAAGCCAGATTCCCAGTCTTTATCCTTTACCATTGGGCCTGAGTCTAACCATTTTGATCAGCAGGTGAATGTAAGATTTTTAAAATAGGGTTAGAGCTTTTAAAAATAAATTAAAACAGGGCTGGACTGATAGCACAGACCTGTATGTGGCATCAAACTTCAACTCCTTAGTATATCCTATATGGTCCCCCAAAACCTCCAGGAATGATCCCTGAGCACAGAACCAAGAGAACCCCTGATGATTGCTGGTGTGGCTCAAAATCAAAAACAACAACCAAAACAAAGAAAATAAAGTATTAGAGCTTAGTGATTGATTGAGACCCTTTGATCCAAGAGATCTATTTTAGAACTGGGTAAACAGGGGTCCAAGCATATGCTTCAGACATAAAGTGACCCTGGTTTAATCCTGATGACACCTGGTCAGTCCCCTGAGCATCCCTTGATCCTAGAGACCCAGATGCACTGTGGGAAGTCTGCACACTTTGTGGAAGACCCTAAGAATAATAACAACAATAAAAACCTAAAAATAAATAAAAAACATAAAATTAATTAAAAATTCCCACCAAATTACACATGTGAAACATAAAAAAACTGAGGTTTATTTAAAGGAAGTGATTTTTTTTTTCCTCAGGTAAGGCCAATTTTTCATTCATTCCACATCAGACGTAGTGTTTCTCTTACAAGATACTGAGAGCATAAGTTAGGAAAACTTAGAGGATGTATTCACAATAGCTTCTCTTCTTCCAAAGCTCTACTTGATGCTTCAGTCAGAATCTAGATGCAGACCACTCTTCCACTGATTAGCAAAAAGTAAGAAAAGTCCGCATTTCATTGTTTGGCTTCTATTTTTTGACTATCCTCCTTCTTTTCATAACCAGTGGTGTTCAAATTGCTTTTCTACCCCAAACCTTACCAGACCTTTTTATACCTCTATTCTTTGATTCTTCCATTCCAATCATTTCATCTCTCTCCTGCATTTTATACAAAGACCAATTCTCTCACATATCTCCTAAGTCAGACAACTAGAAATTATTTGGCATGTAACTTTTCTTGAGCCACATTCAGCAGTGCTCATGGGGTGATTCCTGGCTGTGCACTCAAAAATCACTTTGGCAGGCTCAGGGAACCATATGGGGTACAGAAGATCAAACCTGGCTTGGCCTCGGTGCAAGGCAAGCACCTGACCTGCTGTGCGATCACTCTGGCTCCTGCAATGTAACATTAAAAAAAGTTTTGAAATATTTTAAATGATAATATGTATGAGAATTAAGTTGACAGAGCCAAAGTTTTCCTTTGATTCTCAGGTTTCTAACTAAACAATAACCATTCATTTGATTTACTTTCACTTAATCTCTTTTCATGTTTTACATATCTCAAAGATTTTTGTGTCCTCCTGAACATTTTTTTTAATTTTTCTTTGTTGCATAATATAGTGGTTAGACATGTCTTACTTTAGACTGAAAATCTTTTGCATTGAGAGTAAAGAAACAAACTTATACTCATAAAATCCTGAACACTAAGACATTTCCTAAAATACTAAATAAAAATTTTGCATTATACTTAACATTAAATATTGGAAGTTCCAGCTCACCTCAGGAAGCTCACCACAAAGAGTGATGAGTTTAGTTAGAGAAATAACTACATTTTGAACTGTCCTAATAATGAGAATGTATGAGAGAAATGGAGAGCCTGTTTAGAGTACAGGTGGGGGTCGGGTGGGGAGGAGGGAGACTTGGGACATTGGTGATGGGAATGTTGCACTGGTGATGGGTGGTGTTCTTTACATGACTGAAACCCAAACACAATCATGTATGTAATCAAGGTGTTTAAATAAAAAAATATTGGTCATTGAATGAATAATAATTTAATTTTTTTACAAGACTAACCCCTTGAATATGAAATGCCACTGAAATGGGATAAGGCTTTTCTTATTTCTTCTTTATCCATCTCATAGGCAGAATAATTTCTCCTCATTGGTATCACTTCCTAACAGAACCAACAAACATGCTACTTTCATAGTGAAAGAAACATTGAATATGAAAGTGGACAGAGGGCCTGAGACCAGAAATAATTTTGAAGTATCCACAATGATACTTAGAGGAGAAAAGAGACTTGAAAAGATAACTTAGCTGCAAGCACAGAGGCTGGAGTGATGATTTTGGAAGAAGTGACCATGACATTTGTGTAGCCTCTGGAAGCTGAAAAAGGCAGGAAAAGGAAGGAAGGAAGGAAGGAAGGAAGGAAGGAAGGAAGGAAGGAAGGAAGGAAGGAAGGAAGGAAGGAAGGAAGGAAGGAAGGGAGGGAGGGAGGGAGGGAGGGGAGGGAGGGAGGGAGGGAGGGAGGGAGGGTGGAGGGAGGGAGGGATGGAGGGAGGGAGAGAGGGAGGGAGGGAGGGAGAAAGAGAGAAAGAAAGAAAGAAAGAAAAAGAAAAAGAAAGAAAGAAAGAAGAAAGAAAGAAAGAAAGAAAGAAAGAAAGAAAGGAAAGGAAGGAAGGAAGGAAGAAAGGAAGGAAGGAAGGAAAGGAAGGAAGGAAAGCAAGGAAGGAAGGAAGGAAGGAAGGAAGGAAGGAAGAAGAAGAAGGAAGGAAGAAAGAAAGAAAGAAAGAAAGAAAGAAAGAAAGAAAGAAAGAAGAAAGAAAGAAAGAAAGAAAGAAAGAAAGAAAGAAGAAAGAAAAGAAAGAAAGAAAGAAAGAAAGAAAAAGAGAGAGAGAAAGAAAGAAAGAAAGAAAGAAAGAAAGAAAGAAAGAAAGAAAGAAGAAAAAAGAAAGAAAGAAGAAAGAAAAAGAAAGAGAAAGAAAGAAAGAAAAAAGAAAAAAAGAAGAAAAAGAAAAGAAAGAAAAAAGAAAAGAAAGAAAGAAAGAAAGAAAGAAAGAAAGAAAGAAAGAAAGAAAGAAAGAAAAGAAAGAAGAAAGAAAGAAAGAAAGAGAAAGAAAGAAAGAAAGAAAGAAAGAAAGAAAGAAAGAAAGAAAGAAAGAAAGAAGAAAGAAAGAAAGAAAGAAAGAAAGAAAGAAAGAAAGAAAGAAAGAAAGAAAGAAAGAAAGAAAGAAGAGAAAGAAAGAAAGAAAGAAAGAGAAAGAAAGAAAGAAAGAGAAAGAAGAAAGAAAGAAAGAAAGAAAGAAAAAGAAGAAGAAAGAAAAAAGAAGAAAGAAGAAAGAAAGAGAAAGAAGAAAGAAAGAGAAAGAAAGAAAGAAAGAAGAAAGAAAGAAAGAAAGAAAGAAAGAAAGAAAGAAAGAAAGAAAGAAAGAAAGAAAGAAAGAAAGAAAGAAAGAAAGAAAGAAAGAAAGAAAGAAAGAAAGAAAGAAAGAAAGAAAGAAAGAAAGAAAGAAAGAAAGAAAGAAAGAAAAAGAGGAATATCAGTCTTTCCATACCTTGTTTTTCCTCCGGAAAACACATTTCAGACCTCTAGCTTCAGTACTGACACTAATTTATTTGTATGGATTTAAGTTAAGAAGTGTATGACCATTTGTTAAAGAGGTCATAGGAAGCAAATAGATACTGGGCCCAAACTCCTGCCACTTCAGACACAACCCCACAGCTGTGGTCTAACAACTCGATATTATAACAACTCAGAACTCTACCTTCCATGTGTCCTTTCTCTGCTTCTTCTCACCTTCTACTTTTCTTTTATTGTTTATCATTTTATTGAGACCAATGTGAATTACAAGTCTTTAATAGTTGTATTTAAGGTACATAGTGAGAGTACATTAGGGCAATCCCAACACGATTGTTGACTTCCCTCTACCCCTGTTTCCAGCATGCATCTCATAACTCCACCCTTAGCCCCCTGGACTGCTGGTGTAACAGGTCCCTTGTGTGTATCGCTTATATACCTTATAGTTTAGGTCTCTTGATTGTACTATTGTTGACATTGGTTTGGGTATTTAGGTCTGACCATTTCTATTTCTACTCAATGCTCCTGAGACTGTTTGGCCCCTGGGTCTCATCCACTTTTTTTTTCTCAATTTGTAGGAAGACATAGAAATATGAGCCAGAACAAGATGATTCATGTTCTACGGTTCTGTAAACAAACAAACAAAAAAAAAAAAACAGCAGGTGGGAAACCCTGTCTAAAGTGCTTCTACTTTTCTGTATTTAATATTTGTGTGTAGCTCCTGGAATCCCAGACCAGAAATGGTACACCATTTGTACACCAATTGTACAAAAAGAGAAGTTAGGCAAAAGTTCTAGAGCCACATGGTGTGGGCAAATTGTCAGGATGTCAGTCAGAACTTGCCAGAATTTCCTGAATTCTAGTCTAGTAACTTTGGGATATCTCTCCTTAGATGTGTCCATCAATACTTCAACTCAATATGCCTAAAATTGAACTTCCAATTTCCTCAAATATTGTCCTTTATCTTACATTTTCAGTCCTGGTGATGGCAAGACCCAGTCTCTCACTCAAGTTCAATAGTATTTTAGATTTTCTATGGCACAGACTCCGTTCCTAGACAACAATAGAGTGAACTCCTACGCTTTGTACTTCGATTTTTTGATAGTTTTTCTTTCCATTGTAGATCCATAAATGGTAGAATTTTGCGACTTTTGCGCTAGAGTTTTTATTGACATTAGTACATACTACATGTGATTTAATATAGAAATAAATACAGAATTAAATTGGTTAACATATTAATAAATCAAACCAGACTTTATCCATGCAATACATGAATTCTTAGCCAAATACTCTGTTCCCCACATTTACTAGAAAACTATGTTGGGATTCTTGAGTCTAATTACAGGCTCCTTCCTCTCCAAACTGTGGATGCAACCACATTCTTCAGGAGGCCACAACATATCATGTGTCAAAGATTAAGATGCTAATCAAGAATCTAGAAAAGGGTTACTACTGCTTTTAGACTGCTCTGAGGGTAACTTTAAAAATAATCACTCTTCCTCAGGATATGCATCCCTTGCTATTTTGTTTTATAATAAGTAGGGAAAGAGATGGCAGAACTCCATACTTGTCATCTCAGTATATAAAGTATTGCTAAATCAAGATACTATTTTGAGGCTGAATTTCAGGGGCTTCCCATGCAATTATCCACTGGTTTCCCTGCCCCCGAGATCCATTAGCTACTGGTTTATTTCCACCGTTTCTTTGAATCATGAAAAATCTCTAAAAGATTCCCTGTTGCTCATTCTGTCCTGCTGAGAATCATTTATTTATTTATTTATTTTGATTTTATGTCACATGGGTTACTCCTGGTTCTGAGCTCAGAAGACACTATGGGATGCCATTGGATGCTGAGCCAGCTGTGTGCAAGACAAACACCATATCCGCTGTGTATCAGCCCAGCCCCTGAAATATTATTAAGACCCTGACTAAATTTTACTAACAGATAACTGCTTTGAATTCAGAAGGCAAAAAGTATATGGAAAATATTTTAAAAAGCATATAATCTTCCTTTTGTTTTTCCAAGTGAGATCAAGCCTTATTGTTTTTTCTCTTTTCTTTTCCCTCCCATTTCCTGATCTATATGTATAGAGAGATAGAAAAAGAGATGAATAGATACTCTAGAAATGAAAATAAGTACAAATGAAGAGATATAAAATAAACATCATCTTAAATCGATCCCTGGGAATTGGTTTTATATTTGGTTCATATTCTTCCAGGAATTTTGTCTAAGTAGCAAGTGATTCAAAGGCTTTTGTCGGTGCCAGAGGTGAGGGGGGCGGGAATGAAACAGAGAAGCAAAAACTTTCAAAAATAGAAGAAGCAATCTCTGGTTTGTGCTATGACAGCAGCATAAGGATCAGAGACCAGAGTCAGGCATAATATTCCCTAATGTAATTATCAAGCCAAACCTATCTGTTTACTTCTGCCATTGGGAACCCTCAAACTATGCGGTATGCAGGATTAAAAAAAATAACACAAACAAAAACCTGAAACTGACACAGGATCTTTTCCTTAAAGCATTAAGAACTGAGACATAAGACCCTAACCCACAGAGAACTTATATATCCCTGAATTTACTAGAAAAATCATCTGGGGAAATATTTTGTTTCTCATTGTCACCATTGACAGATTCATGCTCCTAGCAAACTTGCTTGAGGCTGTAGAGGGAACATTTCCCCTAAATTCCCTCACAGTATAATTGTCCTTAAAACAGAGCTACAAAAGGTGAGAGGATCCTTAGGAGACACTTGGGCTTGATTATGGCTCTGTTGCAGCCATTGCCAAAGAGACAGAAAACATCCCTCTAAATCTTGGGCATCCTCTGTGTCATGGGGCTAGTAATCAGTGTTCAAGATGCCTTCGGGAGACATCCCTAAATGATGTCGTGTGACTGGACATAAGGACACTCCAGGATGATTAGCTACATACACAAATGTCAGGAAGTGTCATTGCCTCCAGGTAGGTCCACAATCATGTACATGATGTCATCACGTCACTTGCCTGTCGTCCTGCGTTACTGTTAGTTAGATTTCAGAATCCAAAGCTACCATATAAGCACTAAAATATACAATGCCTCCCCCTTATGCCCATCTGTTGCATCTTAGGTCTTTCTCCATCAATTGACTGACTCAAGCATATGTATGCAGCTGATATTGGGCCCCAGAATACTATTCTTATTAACCCTCCCAAAAAAAATAAACAGGAAAGATAACTAGAGTTTTGAAATCTTATCAAATGTGAAAGCACTTCCCTACCCTGACTTCCTTTAGGACACGTACAAAGTTTCCCCCCGCATGGATTCTAATCCACTTATCCTGACTTCAGTGTTTTCTCGATTACTTAATTACTGTCAATTTCTTCCAGCTCATTTCTCTCTCTCTCTCTCCCACTGCCAGCCAGTGCTCTCTCCTAATACTAACCTCACTAATTTCTTCTTTCTCAGCCAAGACAACTTGAAATCCTTGAAAGAGCTAAGCCCTCTCAAGCCTCCATATTACAGCAAACACAAAGTCATATTTCCCAGCACTTCTATTTTCATTTCTTTTCTCTTTCTTTTTCTTATTTTCTTTTTAGTTTGGGGGGGCTGTGCCTGGCAGTTTGGGGGCTACTTCCACCTGTGTGTTTAAATAACATTCCAAGCAGGACTCAGGACCAGGTGGTATCCAGGATCCATTAGGGGTTGACCACATGCAAGGCAAGTGCCTTGGCACTCAATTCTCTCTCTTGCCCTATCTCAACGTCTTGTTACTGCCAGATTATTTAAACAGCCCTTCTATCCATTGACTAAGCATAGTTTATTACCCCAAAGTGAGCAAGTTGTTCTTTGCACCTATATTTGCTCATTTCAAATGCCAACTACTTGCCAACTAGGGTTTGCCTCGGTATCCCACTTTGGAAGTAGTGGATCAGTATCTTCAATTCTTACTCTATAGGTACTTACTCTATAGGTACATGAAGGAAATCATAACATGCCTATTGAAAAAATTAAAAAAGATAAAAGGAAGGATGGAAGAAAAGAAAAAAGGGAGAGAGGAAGAAAGGAAGGAAGGATGGAAGGAAAGGAGGGTAAAAGATAAAAGGAAGGATGGAAGGAAAGAGAGGTAAGGAGGGAAGAAGGGAGGAAGGAGGAATATAGGGAGGGAGGGAGGAGAAACAGGGAGGGAGGGAGGGAGGGAGGAGGGAGGGAGGAGAAATAGAGGAAGGAGGAAGGAAGGGAGGAGAGAAGGAAGGAGGAAGGAAGGAGAGAAGGAAGGAGGGAAGGAAGGAAGGAAGGAAGGAAGGAAGGAAGGAAGGAAGGAAGGAAGGAAGGAAGGAAGGAAGGAAGGAAGGAAGGAGGAGGGAATGGAGGGAGGGAGGGAGGGAGGGAGGGAAGAAGGAAGAGAGGGAGGGAGGAGGGAGGAAAGGAAGTAAGGAAGTTCACTTGAAGTGCACATTTTTCTCACCAAAAGAAATGACATATGTGTTCATACACATACCTAAAATGTATGTATCCCCAAGCTTCATGCATAAATAAATGTCCATATTTACATACAGAAATATGAGCATATAGTGTGTCTACTATATACATGCATATGTATTTAGAGTGAGAGAAAATGGATTGTTCATATGCATGCATGGAGTCACAACACACATCCTCCATTTTTGTCATCTGTCAGCATATCTTCACAACCCACAGGATACACAAATAAAATTAACATGGTCGCAACTGTAAGGTAGAGCTAAGGACTTTTAACCAATTTTCAACAAAGGGTTCTTGTTGTTTACTTTGGGAACCGCATGCACAGCATGCGCAGCTGGTGACGCTGTGTGGGACACCTGCTACCTTGTGCTCCTTCAGTCGTGCCTGATAACCAAGATGAGGGAGCAAAATAGCAGAGAGCCCGCCCCCCTGATGTGTATTTTATCCCTGGATTTGTGTTTGGGCAATGCCGCTCAAACCATGAGTGTCAGCAGCCTGGACGGTGGCGTGGGGGCCTGGCCACCTGCCGCACTGCTACCTTGCTTGGTTTCCATGTGCACTGTTAGTATGACAGCACGCTCATCCAACTGGCAACTGTAGGTGACAGGAGATGAAGCTTAGCCCTTCCGGAAACAGATCTGTGGCCTGGCGAATGCTGACAGTGCTCTGAATAAATGTTCCAGTACCCCATCCTGTGTCAATACATTTAGATTCAGCAGCCATCGTAGAAACACTCTACATGAACACTTAGATAATTACACTCTTTGACTCTTCTACCATATAGTTCTTCTGGGGCTTAAGGGTTTCCATACTCTTGGTAACAATGGACAAAAGAAGAAAGAATAAGGGATGCATTTTAAACCAATTTTTAAAAAATGATATTAATGAAGAGGTCATGTGAATTTCCCACAATGACTCACGCTAAGCCTTGAGTAACCCTATTTTCTTTCTGGAGGAGATATTTAATCCGAAACAGAAAATTCACAATAGAAGAAATGCAATGGATTGAAAGGTAGAAAATCTTTAAGTTTGCCCACGTCCAATCCTAGGACTTGACAGGTCTTTGCTTTCTCAGGCATTGACATTCTCCCTACTCCAGAAGAAGAATCTGCCTGTCTTTTCCAGGGTTCTTATAAAAGAATATCGTGAGTTATGTCTGCTACCTCCTCTAAGAGAAGTCCACCATCACGCTGATCCCTTACCCTCTGCTCTGAGTTGATTGTCTTTCTTTAGAAGCCAATCTGACAGGATTTGGAGCCTGAGGCTGAATTTATGGTATCTCTAGAATACATCAACTCCTAATGTCTCTATTGAAGGGAGAGCAGGTAACACATTCATAAATCACAGGCTGGTTTAATCTTTAACCACAACTTATCAGTGGTAGGCTCACACACTATGGAAACCAAGTTACCTCAAAATAGAAAAATAAAATTTGTTTTTAAATAGTCTCTGTGGCTTTCATTAAAAATTATAATGCTTAGTCTTATCAAGAGAAAGGGGCATTTCCATTGAAAATAATTATAATGAATGGGAAAATCTCTCATTTACTAAGAAATCATGAATGAATTAATAAAGGCCATGAAGTGTTAAAACAGTGTAGAAAATAATGTGGCTTGCTCTGAGTTGTCAACTGAATTCCATTTATGAGTATTTTTCAATCTACCTAAAGATTGTGTTTCCAGTATACACTACACTGTGCGTTATTTGAATGCACAGCTCAAGTTACAAAGACAATTTATATTGGTGCCAGGCTGGTTCACTAATACCTTTTTAATCACAGAGGAGAAAACCTGACAGAGTAGCAGGTCTACAGTGTTTTGGAATTGAAGGAACTTCGTGAATTTACCATAGTTTTCCATTCACTATCCTAAAAAGAAGTGAATTTATCACATTTATTACAGATGCCTGGAGAACACATTACCATTTTCCCAACAATCGAGGATGACACCTCTTGCTATGAAGAAACGAGTGTTGAGGGTTCCTCTACAGCTATGCTGGACAACTAGCCTGAGAAGTTAGGACCCTTTCATTCTCAAAGGTAAAAGGAAACATATTCACTCACAGAGTGGGACTCAGCCCTGACCCTTCCTAAATTTAGGACATTTACATTTAGGTGTTTATAGATCAAGGGATGACTCTGAGGCATTTTTAAAATTTTATTCCCTTCTATAGAAAACTTGTCTTTAACATGAAAGGAAAGAAGAAACAAAGGAAGGAAGGAAGGAAGGAAGGAAGGAAGGAAGGAAGGAAGGAAGGAAGGAAGGAAGGAAGGAAGGAAGGAAGGAAGGAAGGAAGGAAGGAAGGAAGGAAGGAAGGAAGGAAGGAAGGAAGGAAGGAAGGAAGGAAGGAAGGAAGGAAGGAAGGAAGGAAGGAAGGAAGGAAGGAAGGAAGGAAGGAAGGAAGGAAGGAAGGAAGAAGGAAGGAAAGAAAGAAAGAAAGAAGAAAGGAAAGAAAGAAAGAAAGAAAGAAAGAAAGAAAGAAAGAAAGAAAGAAAGAAAGAAAGAAAGAAAGAAAGAAAGAAAGAAAGAAAGAAAGAAAGAAAGAAGAAAGAAAGAAAGAAAGAAAGAAAGAAAGAAAGAAAGAAAGAAAGAAGAAGAAGAAAGAAAGAAAGAAAGAAAGAAAGAAAGAAAGAAAGAAAGAAAGAAAGAAAGAAAGAAAGAAAGAAAGAAAGAAAGAAAGAAAGAAAGAAAGAAAGAAAGAAAGAAAGAAAGAAAGAAAGAAAGAAAAAGAAGAAGGAAGAGAAGAAGGAAGAAAAAGAAAGAAAGAAAAGAAAGAAAGAAAGAAAGAAGAAGAAAGAAAGAAAGAAGAAAGAAAGAAAGAAAGAAAGAAAGAAAGAAAGGAAAGGAAGGAAGGAAGGAAGGAAGGAAGGAAGGAAGGAAGGAAGGAAGGAAGGAAGGAAGGAAGGAAGAAGGAAGAAAGAAAGGAAGGAAGGAAGGAAGGAAGGAAGGAAGGAAGGAAGGAAGGAAGGAAGGAAGGAAGGAAGGAAGGAAGGAAGGAAGGAAGGAAGGAAGGAAGGAAGGAAGGAAGGAAGGAAGGAAGGAAGGAAGGAAGGAAGGAAGGAAGGAAGGAGGAAGAAGAAAGAAAGAAAGAAGAAAGAAAGAAAGAAAGAAAGAAAGAAAGAAAGAAAGAAAGAAAGAAAGAAAGAAAGAAAGAAAGAAAGAAAGAAAGAAAGAAAGAAAGAAAGAAAGAAAGAAAGAAAGAAAGAAAGAAAGAAAGAAAGAAAGAAAGAAAGAAAGAAAGAAAGAAAGAAAGAAAGAAAGAAAGAAAGAAAGAAAGAAAGAAAGAAAGAAAGAAAGAAAAAGAAAAGAAAGAAAGAAAACGAAACGACAGACAGACCTGGGCCAGGAGGGTCAACCTTGTTACTATGGCAGCTTGCTTGGCCTTTTCAAGCTTCACCTTTAAATCTGAAAATGGAAAACACTACGAAGAACTAACATTTTCAGAGACTGAGGCAGACATGCTATTAAAAGATATTTATTCAGGATGAAAAAGGAACAAAAATCTTCCTTGTTCACGCTTCCGCAAGTCTGTCTCAGCTCTTTAATTTAGCTTGATCTGACCTCACTTCTACCTTTCCAGTGTTGTTTCCAGTGGGCTTGTTTGTTTGTTTGTTTGATTAGTTTTTTGTTTTTGTTTTACTACTAGGATGCATCTGACTTTGGGCTAAACTTAAGCTCTAAAAGATAATGTCAGATATGGTTTACTGATAGGTGTCAGAGGTAAACGATCAAAAAATAGCCATGAGAGCAGTTAAAGAATTTGGCATCAAAGTCTGAACTGCTGCTCCCAGAGTTTGGGAAAAGAATGGATACACGAAGAAATTTGCCAGTGGAAAAGCAGAGTATACTGAGTTAATCCATGTAAACAAGGAGTGAGTTATTGGATCAGAAGTGGTTGGTAGGATCTCTAGTAGGCTATGATTCTTCGTGGTCTTGCTATCAGGGATCCGGGGTCCTGAAGAGATCCCAGAAAGAGCATCTTTCCTCCTCCTCCTCCTCCTCCTCCTCCTCCTCCTCCTCCTCCTCCTCCTCTTCTTCTCCTCCTCCTCCTCCTCCTCCTCCTCCTCCTCCTCCTCCTCTTCTTCTTCTTCTTCTTCTTCTTCTTCTTCTTCTTCTTCTTCTTCTTCTTCTTCTTCTTCTTCTTCTCCTCCTCCTCCTCCTCCTATTTTTCTTTTTGGTTTTTGGGCCACACCCGATGACACTCGGGAGTTGCTCCTGACTATGTACTCAGAAATCGCTCCTGGCTTGGGGGACCATATGGGACACCAGGGATCAAACCCAGGTCCGTCCTGGGTCAGCAACTAAATGCCATAGTGCTGTGCTATTGCTCCAGCCTCTCTGTGCCCTTCTTAACTTCAAAAGGTTACTAGAAGCCTTTCTTCACCTACCACATGCCCTACAAAGCTTTAAAACCTCCACCAAGTCACAACAAAGGTTCAATATTTCTAAGTGCAAATTTATTGTTTCCTGTCCATCTCTTACCCACAATTGTCGCCATTTTTGGCTTATCCAGTCCATAAAGCTTGGAATCTGCTGATTGACTCAAAGTAGTGCCATTCCTGCCATGGCCACGTTCTCAGAAAATACCATAGGGCTCCCTCCAAAGTGTACCCAATTCCTTCCCTCTCTTCTCTCTTCATCCAAAGTCCAGGTACCATAATCTTCTTCCTGAACATTAGTCATAGGTTAGATCTTCCTGATGCCCTTCTTGCCTACCTGTCATGTGTTCTTGTTTAGGTGGGCCTTTATATTATCACCTCTCTGTGCAATGCCATAAATGCCTTCCCAGAGCATCTTCAGTCTCACAACTTTTCACAGACTTTCATGGTTTGACTCCTGACCACCTCCCTGCTAAGACCATCTGAGACTATGTCTCTCTTTTTATGTGCTCCATATAGCTGGCTTTTTAGCTTGGGGATTAGATCTTTCTTTGCCTCCCTCACATTATAATAATACCTTCACATGCCTTTTAGAACATTCTTCTTGGAACACTCCTAAACCACTGAATCTTTCTCAGTTCTCAGGCCCTTTGCTCAATGATATTTCTATCTTCTATGAACAACCCAACCCAAGCCCAATTCCCTCACCTTCCATTCTCCATGGCGATACTTAATTTTTATGGAGCATTAATAACTACTTGGATTCATTTTTTAGTACTTCAAATTGTTTTTCTATGTCCACTCCACGCAACCCTGTGAAGTCTAAGTTCATTGAGCATAGAGGCACTTTCCTGCGGCAGGTCATAATCAGGCTCCCAAAAATTCTGTGATTTTAATCAGATAAATTAAACTAATCAAAAGTTTCAGTGGTCTCCAGATAGTACACACTGTAGATCAAAGTCCTTGGCACACATGATCACTGCTCACCCATCTAGGCCCTTGCCCTAACATCATTTTCTCTAACATCTTTCTTACAGCAGTACTGCAGACAGAGCAATCAGTCAGCAGCCTCTCAATGGAGCATCTTTTCTCAGGATAGTACTTAGACTTGGAATAGTTTTCCTATGACCTTATTCTCCTTGAAAACTCTGGCATTATCCATTATCACCTCCATCCTTTCAACCATCCCAAGGGATTTAGCTCATAGCTGCTCCACCATAGCACAGCTCCCTCTTTGGAGCTATTTGTGACTCTTCAATCCCTCTCTCCTTTGGATTTTTGCATGCCTCGGGCTATATTATTTGTTACAGTCTCACTGAAATATAGCACCTTACATAGTCCATAATTGGTGCTCAGAAGACCCTGTCAAATAAGAAAATGAACAAATGCATATACCTCACTGGATGGTTCTTAGAATAGCTGTTTTAGATTACTCACTTCGAGTCTCACCGAAGTCAATTTGTTGATAATTTTAGATGAGAAATTCAATACAGCATAGAAGGTGAATTAGCATGATGTAAGCCATGGTACTAAAATTATATGTAATAGCATAATTATACCTAGTATCAGATAATTAGATGTGCTAAATGACTTTAAAAGGCTTTAGGTACATTTCACTAATGGTTAATTCTTGGTAATCTTGGGCTTTTTTAATATCACCAATTGGCATGGAACTTGGTGGCCATCCATTTCAGTTGTAATGGCCTTCTATTCCACAATATGTTTTTTTCTCCCTAATGGTGCAGAAAATATTCCTCCATGTGCCCATCATAGTGGACAGCACCAACTCAAAGCAACTGGAGGATAAGCTCCCTGGCCTTCCATTTTCCCGCTAGGCAAATGTACTCAGTAGGCACATTTGTTTCAGCTCAGAAACACTAGGTTTCAAATTATTTTGATTTTAATCTCTTTACTGCTGTGCTGGGTATCAACTCCATCCAACAATAAACAATTTAAACCAACTTAGAGGGACCTTAAGAGGTCAAATCTCTGGTTCTCGGTCACCTTCTATGAGCATGGTAGAACATCTCAAAGACAGAGCAGTGATTGTCTTAGAGGAGGTAGGTTTAGTTGATATTGAAAGTAAGCGATTTTGCTTAGAACCTATGATTCATCAGCAATTTTGAAGATTCAGTATAAAGAAGGTTCTGGACCCTTCAAGGTGTTTTTCTTGTTGCAACTCAGATCACATCTTTATTACCACTCTCCATTAGGAAAACAGAATCCGATGCAAATGTCTCTATTATACTTAAATTAGGGGCTAGTTACAGAGAAGGGCAAGATCAAAGCTGCTTATAACAGATATCAGGGAACTCAAAGTGATAGATGATGAGTGTTTCTCATGAGACCGTGGAAAAGCCCGAGACAATGACAGGAGCTATAAAGGATTACAGTCACATTCTAGAAATGCTGCACAAAAGAGGGAAGGATAATACTACCTCCACAGTGCCCAGGGGACTCAGCCCATGCAGAGATGAAGATGAGAGAGAGACAAGAGAATCATCACAAAGTTCCACCATTCTGATGGCCATGATTTATGCTTCTCTCCACCACCACCACCCCCTTCTTCATTCTGAGCTTTCCCTATTTCCAAGCTATCCTTCATCACCATATGGTTCTGAAGGTCTGTCTTTGAGAACCAGCAACTTAGAAACATACCCTTTAAATTGAATATCCCTCTTAAGTCCCTTTTGTGATCTTTGTGATTCAGATTGCTTACATAGGACAAGGGTCACCAATTACTCTGTCCCTAGAGCTAGATTGTAGAATGCCAGGAAATTGCTTTCAGTGATACTGCAAATTAAAAACCAGAATCACCGAACCTCAAAAGACATTGATTATCCAGCCTGCTACAGGAGAAGAGGTCAGATACCTCCCATATTAACTCCCCTATCTTGAAATTCAGGAAAGCTTTTTCTTTCTTTTAGGTAACAAGCACACCTTATTTCTTATGTAGATAAATTGCCTCAACACCTTGTCTCTACTTTTATTGAACAAAGAATGCATTCATAATCATTCTTCCTTTTATCCTTCATTTTTAAAATCAGAAAAAACTGGAGAAAAATTATAATCTCAATACTTTTTATGGAGAGCCACATCAAGCCATACTCAATGTTTACTCTTGGCTTTATTCTTAAGGATCACTCCTGCAGGGCTCTGGGAATCTTCTGTAGAGCCAGGGATCAAACCCAGGATGCCACATGGCAGGCAAGTCCCCTATTCTCTGTACTATTGTTCCAGCAATGATGTATAGTTTTAAAGCAAAATTTCCCAATGCACAGTCTTAGTTAAAAAGATGATGACATCAGGTATTCCAAGTTATTGAGCTTCTACATGTATTCCATTATAGGTTCATACCCACCTTTCTGCTTATTGAGTTTCCTGGAATAATATTGACAATCTCTCAAAAAAAAAAAGTCTGTTATAGTTTTTTGTTTCAATCCCCCTATATAGAAATGATTTTTCATTTCTTCAAATATTTTTGATGAGCTAGTTGTGCTCATTCTCTATGCTTTCTCCTACTTAACTCCTTTGATGAAAGCCTCCAAAACAATATACATGTGTTCAACCATCTACAAATGCAAGGAATATTTTTATCTGAAATCTTTATTATTCTCCTCATTTGAATCTCAGCAATAAAATTCATCCTCCAGAGAATTTAAAATAATAGGCACTTGAACTATAATGGTGTCCAGTTATAAATATTATCACTGATAACTCCTTAAACATGTATTTCCTGATTTTTCAACCTTAATTGTTCCCTGAAATGAGTCCTATTTCTATACTGGACACTAGTGTTGCTGTCCACGTAAATTAGTATCAGACTCCCTAAATCAAGTGTCCAGCCAGGTCAGGCCTATCTACTGAGCCTCACTCTATATTTAGTCACTTTCTCTTAAATGTACAATGCATAATTAGTCTGAACATATCTCTAATAAACCCTGGCTTCATTTTATTAATCTGTGTCTCCTATTCCTAGTATTTATGCCCAAATCATCCAAGTCATCCTGAACTTCTCTGATAACCCATTGATTCTCTATTCAAAATATGCATGTGCAGGCCCTTTCTCATAATCCAAGTTACCATTGTCTATAACTAACTGCAGTGTTCAGTAGCTTCCTAATGGACCTTATTGTTCCTCCAATACCCTCTTCAATGCTTTTCTCCCATATGTAAGTTCAATAATGTTGCCCCTTAATCAAAACGCCCTACCTACTTCCCATAAGACCTGGAGTTAAAGCAAAATGTCTTCCAATGGTTTGCAAATATCTAATATGACATAACCTCACTAAGTCTCCTGTGATCTCACTTTCACACTTCACCTTTGCTCTGATTATGGTCACGCTAGATTCCTTTATGTTGCTAGAACATTCCAAGTCACCTTCAAATTTCTGAACTTTTTTTCTCCAACTCTTGTCCTTGAAAAGGGACCGATAACTCACTCCTACTTCTCTCTCATTCCAGCTTAAGGATCCCTTTATTTAAAAAAAAAATCTTACCTTTTTAATTTGATTATCATTTCCACCTTATTTTCTCCTTGGTAGTTACCACCATTTCACTAATCTTATTTGAAACTCTTTAACGTCTGCAAGTTTCATGAGGTTAAGTAAAATGTCCTAATGTGCTCCCTGTTGCTATTCCAAGTATGAATATCAGTGCTCAGTACCAAATATGTATTTTAAAATATTTTGAGTGATTGAAACTTGCGGGAATGATCACTGTTGAATGGCAAATGTATAATTGCAACACAAAACCAACTACAGCAATGTTCTGTCTTTCTGGTCTTTTTTGGCAGAAAAAATTCAAGGACAATTCATACCCAAGGAATCACCCAAGGAATCTTGATAGAATTGCAGGTTCATGTGAAGTGGCTTAAAGTCCCAGGTTTCTGTCAAATTTACCTAGATTCAATCTGACCTTGCCACTTTCAAGTCTGACCTTGGAGGTTGGAGAGATAGTACATCGGATGTTTGCCTTGCATTCATTGCTCATTCAATCCTCTGCACCTTATATGGTTTTTGAAGCCCACCAGGAGTGATTCCTTCAGTACCACAGAGTGTGTGCCCTACCCCCAAAAACGTTCGATTGTTGTCAAGTCTATTGACCTGAGAATTCTTTTTTTGCTCTTTTTTTCTAGTAATGAAAAATATTAATGCCTATTCTCTAAACTTAAGGGATTGCCTGGAGCAGTTAATATTTATTTTGAGATGGGGCCAAACACAAGGTCCTCCATACTTCAGTGCTTGGTCTCACCTATTAGATAAGCAAAATCTAGAGGTGATCGGGGAAATGAGTCAGAAGAGGAAGGGAAGCAGATTGTGGTCCGTGAAAAGCAAAATATTTTGCTCTTTTAACATAGGAAAACAGGGAGCCAAAATGAAAGCAGGAACACAAAGGAAACCAGTTTAAGATGAAAAAATGATGGTTGTAGCCAGGCTATGGAGGACTTCCAATGACAGCCATAATGGTAAACTGTCTAGAGACACCAGAAAGAAACTAATTTGTTCCCAGCTGCAAAAGTCATAATTGGAATGAACAAATTCGAGTCTGTGTGAAGAAAGACAACACTTTATATCCTCTACTATAGCATGAAATTTGGAAGGAATCTTTCTCCCAGACACAACTCTCCAAAATGCTAGCAAGTGATTTCATCTACTACCTTTGTCTCACCTGCTTCCTTGAGGCAAATGGAGGCCGGCACTGCAGAGGTAGTGCAAATGAGATGATTGATATAGCAAACTTAGCCAGTTCTCATCTATGGGAAGCATCTCTTTTTTTTCTGGACGATTTACAGACATTTTTTTTTTAAATAAGTGCGAAAGAACCTGAATCTCCTCAGATGAAAAAGGATTCTTACATTTTTGTTCTAGGTTTCTGCATCAGCCGGCTTGTTAATGGCAAGTTAAGAGAATCTTCTGTGATTGGATTAAGAAATTTATCCTATCTACCTAGTTCATAAATTTTTCAGATATATCCAAAGAAGCAGGCTTGAGGACTAGTGATCCAGAATGCTACACGTACTGCTGCTGTAGAAGCTTTTCTGATGCCAAGGAGAGCAGATACCACCATTCACATCTGGGAATATCTGGGAAAGTTGGAGCGAGCCTGCATGTGCCCCAGCTTTCCTGGAGGACATAAACATATCATTCATGAAGCAAATCCTATATGGCACCCTTAGATTGGGAATCTAGTGTGATGACAACTAGCAAGGTTAACCTAGGTCAAAGGTTGTCAAAGAGGTCTCAGGAAGGAGACAGTTTTTGGAGATGGTTTCCAGCCCAGTGGAAAGTCCCACAGAGAAGAAAGAGGATGTCTTGTTTCTTTCTTTTCCTTTTTTAAAGAGACTGGGAGACCAGAACAAGCATACATTTCTTCTGCCAACAGTAATTAGGGATTTTTTGGGAAAGAACTCTAAGGTAAAAAATTTAAACTGCCTTTGAGATTCCTGTAGAATATTCCAAGGAATGTCTGTGAGCAATGATGAGATCTGGATTGAAAGTTCAGGAGTAAACTGGGGAGAAGACCCAGAAGACAAGAAAGCAGAAGTAATGCAAACACATGGAATTGTATGTTCAACTCTTCATACATGTGCATATCCCCTTCATTTTGTTCTTTAGTTTTTGAAATTTTACTTAAAATCGGTGAAGTAAAAATACATAATGAAGTTCACAAGTCTATTATGTTCAATTTCATCTAGTGACAAATTTATCTTCCAGTTAGTTCTGAAATGGCCAGGTAATTATTTCACTCAAAAATAAAATAATACCTCATGTGTGAATTATTTAATTTGGAATTGGAATTGCTTACTGTTTGATTAAATTCATTAAAACTTGGATTATAATTTAATTCAGGATTTATTAATTCATTTTGTTCCATTATTATAATAATCAGCATTATTTAAAATTGTTTGATGATTGAGAATATTTTTTTAGCCTTAATGAAAAAAACACTGATTAAAAATTGTCTTGATTGGAGTTGTTGAGATAATCCAAAGAGCTGAAACATTGGTTTATACTTTGTATACGAGAGTCATGGGATCAATCCCAGGAACCACACAGTCTCCAAACCACCAAGCCAAGAGTAGTCCTGAACATCATTTTTGTGTGATCTAAAACCAAAAATAATAAATAAAGTAAAATGTAAACCTAGATCGATATGTCAAGAGACATCACATATAGTTGGACACATAATGTCCAATATTCAAATTATATGCTAATTTGTCTTATTATAACAAATGAATTTTAGAGGATCATATTTTTCTTCAAAGTTGACAGGAATTTGAGAGACAAGCTACCACCTACTTCTTTCTCAGCTCCAACTTCATGCACCAGCATAATAGGCATCTCTCAGCAAAGGCACACAGAGACAAACATCTGGGACAAGATCCAGGGGCAATGAGATGGGGATGCACCCACACTGGTGAGGCAAGGTAGCACAGCAGCCAGGACCCCAGAATCTGCCTCAGTGCTAGAGTATGCCCAGAAACCTCCAGAGTGTAGGAAACTGGACACTACGTCACTCCCACATCTTGGATCAAAGGCTTTTAAAATCCAAAAAAATCCAGATTATACAAAGCAAAGAATCTGGTGAAACAGTTCTGGTTTAGCAAAGCCAACCTACCTCCACTCTAAGAAGGTTGACTCAGATCATTTACGTTTTATGAATTATCCCTCTGTGTATAATACTCATCGACATTGAACTACAAAACTAAAATTCCCTTTGGGATATAATTTTCATGATTTTGACTATGAGCAGTTTTTTATGCTTTTTTTGGGGGGGGGAGAATTTGGAGGAAAAGAAACTTTTTGTTTGGGGGCTATCATACCCTTCAGAGTTCAGTAGATACCCCCCCACACACACACACAGACACACACACTTAGTAGTGCTCAAGAGACTGTATGGTGTAGGAGATTGAATCCTGAGCTCCTACATGCAAAGTATGAACTCTGGCTAATTAAACTACCTCTCTGATACCATGCAAACAGTTTTTAATAAATAATTTTGGTCATGACACTATAACAATAGTAGGCTGTTTGCCTATCACATAGCCTACCTGGTCTGATCTCCGGCATCCCATTTGGTTCCCTGAGTCTGTTAGGATAAATTTCTAGAACACAGAGCCAGGAATAATCCCTGAGCACCCTCCAAATTTTTTGGTCACATTTTCTTTATGATTTGTACCTAATGTTGTACTCAAATATTAATATTACTTGTATTTTCCTATTTCATTTAATAGCCTAGTACTTAAGCAGCTGAGGAAGATTTAAACTAAGATCTTGTTGGATTGCTGTATGCTAAAGAAGCCAGTATTCTGTAGACAAGGTCTAGCTATTTTAGGGAGGCGGGTCTTATAGTCCCAGACTCCTCCCCTTTCCTCTTCAATTATACCTTTGTAATGAGAGTGCCTTATTCATCACCCATCTCTGTCCTTTTTCCATATTTTGACCTCAGCCTCTTTCAAAGTTGATTTTCCCCTTTTCCACTCAGTAAACTAATAGAACTAGCGAGAGAAAAATAAGTTTCTTTCAAAGTCACTTTTTCCTTGAAGTCCTTGAGTGGGAGTATTTTAATGATCTATCACTTTCTTCTTTGTAAATGAGGCTGAGGGGGTCAAAGTCATTTGTCCATAAGGAGAAAACTAAAACTTCAAAGACCAGTTTATCCTTAGAAACACATGAGATGTCCTCTTCTCATCTAAGTTTGAAATTACTTCTTCATCCCCTTTATTGTAAAACAAAGCAAGCATATTAATAAATTATAACTTCTACACGGGACTATTTTTGATATCATGAAAAAGAATAGTTTTTATTTTACATATCATAAAATCTACTTTTAGACATATATCTGTTATGAGTAGGCAAATGATAGGTATAAGAATTGATGGATAAGTAGAAGTGTAAGTAAATAAAATAGATAAATGAAATGTCAGAAATGAAAAGCTATTCGAAGTTATTTATCCACAATTCCTATTTAATACCAATGATCCCTTTCTTTCAAGTTTAGGAAAGATCCTAAACAGAAATCTCATTTGTGAAACAAAAATATCTGGGATCTTTAAACATTGCCTATATATTGAAATTCTAACATTCTTGGAGTTCAGGAGCTTGAGATTTACAAATTATAAACCACTGGTTGTTCAAAATCTTCATCTTCTGTATAAGAAACAAAGACTTTAAGAATAATTATAAGAATATAATACTTGAACCTAGATTTTCTGAATTACATTGCCTTCTACTACTATTCATGAGAAATATATGGCCTAATAACTTAAATATAAAAGTCTTATTGACCAATTTTGGAAGAGGAATTATGTGATTACTGCATTGGTTGATATGTTTCTTTATTTGTACCAAATCTTGTTATGACTGTAAGAGTATTGCCTTGTTAAATCATACCTTGAACATGGTTATTTGAAGTTTATATTCATTTTAATGTAATGTATTTACCTATCTTCTCTTCCTTTTCTATTTGTTGTTGTTGTGATTGTTAGAGTCCATACACACTTGGTTGCATTACTCACACAAATGATTGTGTTCACTGCATACTTTGGTTGTGACACCAAAGATTGCAGCACTACTAGGACAGTACTCAGAGCATGTGAGTATATGCATACTCACAAGCATGCATGAACATCTGCTAAAGTGTGCACAGATGCACAAAGGATCAAACTCATAAACTCATACCTGCTTGCAAGACAAAAACTTTTACCACTAAGCTAGCTCTGTTATACTTTTACGTTATTTTCAATAAATTGTTGTTAATATTTTCATGTGTATTGCAGTTCTATATTATAAAATTCTCTTTTGAAAGCACACACTGAGGTATTTATAGAGAAAATGATTTAACTGTTTTAAATTTACTACAAAATGCCATAAACGGTGTGGAGGCAAAATAGGGGAATCAAACCTTTTCTTATCTAATAAATATTAAAATGAGAAAATATATATTACTTAGGAGCTTATTATAAAGTTCCCTTTGCTTCTGCCATTGATTGAGTCTTTCATAACGAAAATAAAAAATAAAATTTATCGCAGATGATCAACATAGATTCTGCAGTCAAAATGAGGAATCATTTCAGTGAAGACTTTCCAGTTATTAGTTTTCCATCTGTAAAATGGGTAAAAGTAGCTTTGTTATGGGATTGTGCATGTTAAAGAAGTAATATTCCTTTTCTCATTAAAACAAAACCTCGCATGACAAAAAAATTTGCCCACCAGGTATAAACCCCAAGTTGGATCCTCAGCACTGCATGGGCCCCAAAGCACTTTAGAGTATAACCAGAACCCTACTTGAGAGACTAAAATAATCAAGTAAACCAATTTAAAAACAAAAGCTTCTAGTACATGTTATCATGAAAAATTTACTCAAATTTATTATCCTGCTGTCATCATTTGAAACAATGCCTTGTCTCCATGGCTATCTGTTCCCATCCACACCAACTGCAGTGATTAATAAATACATGTTTTAAAAAAAAAAAGAAAGATGTGAATATCATTATCTTAGGTTTGGAGACAGAAAGAGCACTCAACTAAAATTTTCAGATGACAGTTAGCAAGAAAGTCAAAAGGTATATTTCATAGTACAGAAAGGAAAGAAAAACATTCTTGATTCTAAGGAGAAATTTGACCATATGATAAAGCAATCTGGGATCTTACACTCCTGAGAAGTGGTTATGATGAGGTGCTTTGGCCTGAAACTTTAAATTGTCTGCAATAGCCATGGAGTTGTTCTACATTGATGGATTTTTTGGATTTCCCTCTGTGATTCTCTTTTTCATCTTCAGTTATTCCCTTAATTAATCCCATCCTTCCTCTATTGTATTTTTTTTATCCTCCAATGGTGGTGGGGGGAAGCAGGATATTGTTGTGTCTCAGGGAATCCAAGTTGTCATTCTTAGCCAAATCACCAAAAATTCAATATCAGAATCATAAAATGTGATGCTGCAAGGAACCACCATGGATACCCCCAGAGGTGATCTCATGCCCCCAATACCAAACCCAGTGAAACTAAGGAAAAACACTTGGTGTCAGGGATCAAATAGTAGTAGGATGTACATACCCCAACACTCCTATTATCCTTGGGAAATTCTTCCTTTCTTTATAAAAAAAAAGTGGTAGGGATTGGAGTGGTGGGGCATTTGCCTTGCATGCGCTAACCTAGGACAGGCCTCGCTTCAATCCCTGCGGTCCCATATGATCCCCCAAGCCAGGAGCAATTTCTGAGTGCATAGCCAGAGTAACCCCTGGTGTCACCAGGTGTGGCCAAAAAAATAAAAAATAAAAAAATAAAAAAATACTATAGAAAAGTGATATATTTAGAGTATAGTTAGAGTGAAGGTTAGACCAGAAGGCTTTGTCCATAAGGATTTAGCTTGAGGCACAAAAGTTAAGGACAAGATGCCTTTACTTACAATAAGAAACCAGTACTTTATAGCTTAGATGACATTCAAATGAAAAGGTCAAGACCCATTGATTTGCACAATATAGTTGAAGGGGGAGGGGGATCAGTATTTTTCCATGTCCTATTTTAAGCACTGGTATATGGGTGGATGTCAAAAAGAAATCTGATACTGTTGACATAGGCATTGATTCATAAGAACCAGGCTCATAATCTTGTGGACATAGGACAGGGTCTTCAAAATCAGGGTGTTATCTATGAGCACTAATTCCACCTCTTCCTCTTCTCCCTCCACTGTTTTTGCCATCAGTTGTGCTCAGATAGGCATGTCCTATTTTTGTTTGTTTGTTGGGTCACACCCAGCAGTGCTCAGGGGTTACTCCTGGCTCTAGGCTCAGAAATCGCCCTGGCAAGCATAGGGGACCATATGGGATGCCAAAATTTGAACCACCGTCCTTCTGCATGAAAGGCAGACGCCATAACTCCATGCTATCTCTCCGGCCCCAGGCATGCCCTATTTTAAGGTTTGTGTGCTAGTTTATTCTCCACCACAAACACTCACCTTCCAGGTATCTCTCAGGCTCACTTCCCCAGAGTTTGATTAAGTAAAACCTTGTGATATGGTGTCTCCAGAAAACGTATGAATATTGCCAACCACTGCTTAACTCTTGCATTCCTTCTCATTGCTTTTTTATCTTTGCTGTGAAGCTTGTATCCTTTTTTAACATACTACATATTTTTACCAAGTTTACGTAGTGAAATATGCATCTCTCCCCAAGAAGACATGCTTTTGAATCTGTTTTCTTCATTAAGAGATCACCAAAGCCTAGAACACTACCTGACACCTAGTCAATCTTTAATAAATATCTATTTAATTGAATGAAAGGGAATAAATGAACAAGCAAGCAAAATCAGTATAGGAAGAAATGTAAGATATATCATATCAAGGTGATCTCATTCATTTTTAGTTGGTATAGGCCAGTCCCGTCTCTTGCCTATTAAGTATATCTTCTGAGTGCCAGATATCTATTGAAAACTCTGCTTTAGCCCAGATATTTACCAATGTGACATTTTGGGGGAGCTATCACGTGATCTGTTCCTACAGTTCTCACTGAGGCCCTCTTCTCCCTACAGAAAGTTTTACTTGCATGTAAAAGATAATTCACTGTGGGATGAAGTTGGTTATAGGGTCCTGGAATTTAGAGAGTTTTAATGTCTAGATTTAGATATAATGTCTCCTTGATGAATTACCACAGGTTTATTTGGAATTTAAATATTTTATAATGTATTCATTTTTTTTTCATTTTAAAAATATTTTATAAAGTAGATTCCAAAGAAGACTATTTTCTTTGTCTAAGTCCAGAGAAGAAATTCAAGCTGTTTTACAAAATATTACCAATATGAGGGAGCTTCTAGTTTGTGTCCTTGAACACATAAAGTTCATTTATTGTGGGAGCATTGTTTTTGCACAAAATGTTTTCATTGGGACTTGAGCTTCAACGGCATGTTCTCCCTTGAGAACTTGCTTGTCTTCATTTCTTTCTTAGTTCCACCCTGGAGAAGCCTGTGTTCTCTCTCACACGTTCACTTTTCTCTCTCTCCCCTCACATCTTTATAAATAAATTTATTTTCATAAATCTTTATACAAATTTATACATCTTTATAAATAAATGTATAAATAAAACCCAGCTTGCTTTACACACACAAAGCTTTAATTTACTATTAAGGAAAAGAGAATACAGGGCATGAAACAGTACAATGGTCAGGGTGCTTGTGTTTGCCTTGCATACAACTGACCCCTGTTCGATTCCAGGCACAACATACTGAACACACAGGAGTGATGGCTGAACATAGAGCTTGGATTAAGCCCTGAATTACCACCAGGTGTGTCCCATAACACTACCAAAAAGCGAACCCCCAAAAAAAACCCAAAAAAACAACCAACCTATACTTTCTCAAGTATGCTGGAACAATTTAAACTATGTAGAGTTGTGGGGTAGAGGGAATTGGGGGGGGTGGGGGGAGTTAACAGAACTGGAAGTAGATTGTAGCTCCACCCACTTCAGCTGGATCAGCCCCAAGCCCCCAATCAAATGTCTAGAAACACATGCAGTCTATACATACTACATGAAGTCCCCAGTCTTTTGTTGTCTACTAAGCAATCTAGTGGTTTCTGCAGAATATTGTTCTGTCTACAAAGAAAAAGAAAGAAGCACAATGGTAAGAATATCCATTTTTGAAGAATCTAAATATGACATCTGTGGGAATTCAACTTATAACAATTTTCCTATTGTAAGAAGAAAACTTAAAACTTAAGAGTAAAATCTGTCAGAAGGTGACAGCTGTTTTTGGTTGGATTGTAGAGTGAAATAAACAGTGAAGATAGCAGAGCTTCTCCTAAGATGATTTAATAAAGCTCATTAATGTTGTTGATTTACATAGATGACCCCAATAGAGCACAGAATCCATCTCTGTACTTCAGGAACATGTCAACAAAAGATACTGCTGTATCAAATGCATTCTCAATGTTATATTTTAATTTGAAATATAATGAAACTTGTTAAGATAAATATAGCAAAAAGAGAAATATTGGAAGATGCAGAAATATTTTACATTTATTTTAATTTGTTTCTAACCCGTGTAAAGTGCTCAGCTGTTAACATCAAGAAAGGATTAATAGCATACTCACTGTTATGGGGGAGAAAAGCAGAGAGGCTTTTTTTTTTAGATTATAGATTAAAACTATTCAGTCAATTCAAATAAAAGCCAAGGAGGACTTAAAGCAAGACTTTGGCTCTGAGTAAACATTCCATTGTCTCCACCAGCTACACATACACAGTAATGAATCAGCAAGAAAGCATTTGACCCAATAAAATTCACTTCTGGATCTGAATGGTGAGTCACACCATTTGGAGCTTCAGACTTCAAGTCACTTGAATATTTTCTATTATTTTGTACTTCTATGATTGATTCCTTTGGACTTCATTCACTATGCAGTAACTGAAGCTTTCATACAAGCTTCTTGATGTGTGTGATTTTTATACAAAATAATCTTAAACCCAGGGGTGTAACTCAGAGGTATAGTACTTGTATGTATGAGGCCCCAAATTTTAAGCTTAATATATTACAATTTTAACCTGATATGTCACCTTGCTACCAAAAGAATCTTTGGCTTGGTGAGCGTAATCTGTGGTGCCACAATATATGATCCCCAACATAATACAGAAGCACTATTAACAAAATGAAGAGGGGGTGTCTTATCCTTTCTTCAGTTTTATGGAGAAAGAAAAGAGAAAAAGAGAGTTTATTTGGGGGAGGAGTACACTCCTATTCAGTTCTTCTAGCTATTTACTTAGAAATTAACCCTGGTGAGACTCTAGAGATCTTAAGTGGTACTGTGGGTCTTCAATCCTGGGTTGGCCATGTGCACAGCAAACATCCTACCCACTGTACTGTTGATTTAGACCAGGAGAGGGCATGTAGTTTTTTATTCCAGTACTTTCTGACAGTTTATAGCTTGGCTGTGAAATTTGTAAATATGAGAATTAAGCTCTAAATGATAACAAGACACATTGTTGGCAATTTCTACTAATTATTTATTTCTATATCATAGGGAGGTATATTTAAAGTATTTTATGCAAACAGAAAATATTTTCTTTAAAATATATAGGGACCACACAGGCTGAATGAACTCAGAGAACTTGGGACATTTCCCAGCATACTCTATGAGGCCATAGGGGATCAATACTGAAGGATAAGGAATGTAATACTGAGGATTAATTTCTTGGCCTCTTGCATATTGGACATATGCTGCCCCACTGGAGCTATCTCCCTGGCTCAAAGCACCAGCCTTTTTATAACTCTCCCAACATTCCTAGGAGGGCTACCTGCCCCATGGCTGAAATGAAGAGCCCCTAGGCAAAGTCACAGGCTAATTTGTGAGAATATTGAACTTGAGAATTAATGGAGCATATACTTACTGCTATCCAACAGTACTTGATGGTCAAGAACGTTAGGAGCCAGAGAGATAGCATGGAGGTAGGGCATTTGCCTTGCATGCAGAAGGACGATGGTTCGAATTCCAGCATCCCATATGGTCCCATAGCCTGCCGGGAGCAATTTCTGAGCATAGAACCAGGAGTAACCTCTGAGCACTGCTGGGTGTGACCAAAAAACAAACAAACAAACAAACAAACAAAAAGAACATTATAAGAGGCCACATGTCAAAAAAGAAAAATTATGAAAGGACATTTTAGGAAATGCAGATTCAATGTAAAGGGATGCACCAAACTAAGAATATGATCTTCAATAAGATTTTCATATGTTGGGGCCGGAGAGATAGCATGGAGGTAAGGCGTTTGCCTTTCATGCAGAAGGTCATTGGTTTGAATCCCGGTGTCCCATATGGTCCCCCGTGCCTGCCAGGAGCAATTTCTGAGCATGGAGCCAGGAATAACCCCTGAGCACTGCCGGGCGTGACTCAAAAACCACAAAAAAAAAAAAAAAAGATTTTCATATGTCCAAGCTTCCATAGATAACTAAATTAACTAAATGGCCCAGGACCAGGTAACAGGTATCCTTTTTACCTGAACCCTTTACCACCTACTATGACATCTCTCCCCCTTTTCCTCTCTAGATTCTAGAGCCTGGATCCATCCTTCTCCTTCCTACCTGCAGCTCAAGAAATCATGTGTATAACAAGAGACTATCCTGAGAGCACGATTATGAACATTAAACACCGGAAGAAGTATAAGTCTTAAATCCTAGTGAGAAACATTGTTTGTACGACCTGTTTTTCTATAAATTTGCATTTACCAAGTATATCATTGATATTTATAAGAGTTTCCTCAAAATTGGAGAATAAAATTAAGCTCGTGTATACCTTACTGGATTACTCCATGTCTTTAATATGCAAATCTCCATGCAATTAATGCAGGATATAATAGCTCCCAAATTTAAAAGAAATTCCAGATTCTCTTCCAGATGAAGAGTTAGGGTAAATTTTGAACTGCAGTGGAACCAGTTAATGAGGGAGGGAGTCACATGATGGCTGTTTCTGTGGTTTGTGGAACAAGGGACCTGGACTAGTCTCTAGCCTTCTGGTTCTTTGTAGGGCTGGAACCTGAGCTTTGGAGGGAAGCAGCAGCCTGGCCCAGATTGTACAACAGAACAGGATTGTTCCTAGAACTCTAGAAGTGAAAGTTGATTCATGGATTTATCTTCTCAATCTCCTGGGTTACGGCAAGGTTAGTCACTAGTTCTGAGGCTATTAGGGACAGTGTAAAGAAACTCATCAGTAACTGCAGATGGATCATAGGCTTGAGAAAAGGCAAAACAATTCTGACCAGATTTACTGAAGCCTCGAAAAGATCCAGAAGAGAAACCAAGAGATTATAGCTACAAGTGGCGAGTGTCTCAGACAAATAAGTTCCTATTAAACTCTGCCCACACCCAATGTGAAGATGTTAGCTAAGAAGACACATAGCATTGAGAAGATTGTGTGCTTCATGAAGTTCCAGCTTCTTCTTGAACTTCTTGAAGTTTCTTCAAGAAAACAATGACTGCACAGTGCTGACTTTGACCTTCTATAATATTCTGGAGATACACCAAGCAAACAAACCCTTTGCTCATCTCAATGGCCATGGGCATTCACCTCAGTGAGAAGTAACAAAATCCACAACTGGATTCTTCCAAAGGATTATGGTGCTCTGAAGAGCTGCTCCTGGTTTTGAATAATAAGTAAAGTTCTTAAAAATAGTGACATAGATGTAAACAGGTCAGGCTAGCAGGTAAAAGACAAAACCAAAACAAACAAAAAATCACACACACACACACACACACACACACACACACATTTCATTCAAAGTGCCAGAAAACAGGGTCGAAGTAAATTTCATTGCTAGCTTTTAAATAGAAAGACCTCCAGATTATTTTAAGATGCTGGCTGTGTCTCTTTTTCCAAGACAATCTATTCCTTTATTACTTGCTCAAAGTGCACAAGAGAACTCATTCAAATGACAGTTGCCAACTACCTGCTGACATATGTCAGTTGAATAAGCACCTTTGCTCAAGTTTCAGGTTTCACAGAGAGTGTTGGGGCAACAGAGAGGCCTAAATCTTACAACCTGGGTTTCCTACCCAGCTCAGCCACTAGTTTCTTTAGTACTAAGGGATGAAGTTTTCCACCTTTGAATGCCTCAGTTTCTCAGTGAATGTAATGAAAGCAAAGAAAATGACCCCCCAGATGGAGTGTGAATGTGAAGTGATAAATTAATTATCGCAAAGTGCTTTTCAAAGGAGAGTGTGCAATGAATGTTTAATAATAATCTTTTCAATATTGAAGACATAAAGATAAATTAGGCAGCCCCTTTGTCTCTTCTGAGGACAAAGATAGGATCTGCATTTAGGTGTCAGTTAGTCTAATTAGAGCAATAAGTAGTCATTAGTTGATTCAGTATGAAAAATGTGTTTAATTGCCCTTTTGGTAAAACTATCCTTTTCTAGCTGTTGGGGGGAAATCCTTTGGCTGTGCTGGTTTCCAGATCAGAAATTTCTTTTCAAGGAAGCTACTGATTTTTCACCAAAAGGCAATTTCTTCATTCTATTTAAGTAGGAAAACTTGAGAATAGAGAATTGTAGAAGAATGGCCCAAAGGATTTGCACAGTGGTGTAAAAGAACTCCAAGTATATATAAAGCAAAGTTATAAATGCTTAATTATGTTAAAAATAACTTTAAGATTAAAATAGATTAAAAATATCATCTGTGCTTCATAGTCAGGGACCCAGCAAATTGAGAGCTTGAAAAATTACTTTTGGAATATACAGCCCCTGTGAGACAGAGCACATGAAGGAAGTCTTTGTCTGCTGCAAAGCTGGTGGTTTTGAAAACGAAGAGGCTGATTTTGCCAGTGCCCTACGTATGTGGCTGGTTTTCTGTTCATTGATACTGAGTCTTTCTTGTCGATAGATGCAAATGTTTATGGCTATAAATAAACATCCTTTCCATGAGTCTACACAACTGTGAATTTTTTAATGTCCACTTTTCTTGAGACCAAAGCCAAATTTTTTAACTTGGGAATGAACAAGACACTATGAATTTCTGATGCAGGTGGGGTTACTGGCAGCTGTAACTCGGTGACCAGCAGTTGAAATGCTTTCCGCAGGGAAAAGACAGTGGGTGGATGGGTGAAGGAAAAGAGGGGGGGAGAGGGGGGGAGAGAGAGAGAGAGAGAGAGAGAGAGAGAGAGAGAGAGAGAGAGAGAGAGAAGGCAAGAACCAGGCATAGCTCTGATACCCCATGGAAATCCTCCAGAAAATGATGAATCCCAAAACATACAAAGGGGTTAAAATCTTCTCTATCTTTCATAAATGCCCACCATTGTCTTTCTTTTTCTAAGCCCTCAGACAAGGACCTGGGATCTAGATGAACAGTAAGATTTCTTCTGGCCCCAGGATCCACGATGGTAATCTCACCCTAATCATCTCTGGACTGGACTGCTTTGCAAAATAAAATAATTACATTTGTAAGTGATCAGGCCTGTTGGGGAGGCTGGCGCTGGCACTCTGGGCAGGGAACAGAGTGTGTGGGCATCAGCTTGGGAGATACAGGGTGTAGGCAAAGCTGGAGAAAAAAAAAAGCTGGAGTTGAAAAGAACAATTCTCATTTTGTTTCACTGTAATGGAGAGACCTACCCCCGGAGTTCAAGATGATAATGACTCAGTGGCTATTTAAATAGGGTTATTTCTTCCTTTTTCATGAAGCCTTTTAAATGCATCTACAAGGCTTTGAGACTTGAAAGATCTGAGATTTTCAAGAAAGAACAGAGTGACAAGAGACTGAAATGATGTAAGGTGATGACATCAGAATCAGAGGATGGTTCTTAAGGTCAATCTCGTTCTCCCCCGCAGATCCAGATGGAAAGCAAAATAATTGCCCGTTTCTGGTAAAGAATGTGCCCATGACATGAGTCCTTTTGTGACAGATAAAACAAAGCCAGATGCTTTCTCTTGGCACACATTATTTTTAAAATAAAGATAAAATGTTTTATTATAAAACATCAACACATGTTCTTGGAAGAAGACTTGAGACAATTTATATACGTTCGAAATCGTTACTAATAGAAAATATACATCAAGAGGGAAGTGGATGTCAGAATGAATGGATTGTATGAGTTAACCTGAGATGAGGCAATAGTGTTTGAAATGTTGTGAACTGGAACGGTGAAACATGGAGAAATGCAAGGAAAGCTCAGTGACCTTGTGTCTGTTGACAGAGCAAAAGAGACCAGTAGAAAAAGGCCAGTCATGGTCTTGAAAGGAAGCCATTGCTTTATTATACCTCAATGCAAGGAGAATCAGAATTGCTAAAGACTACTACTGAAATCAAATACTCGAGGTCACTGGGGAAGAAACAAGCTGAGACAACTAGTAAAGAAAACAAAACCTCTTGGACTGAAGAAGAGAGCAAGGTGCAGTTGTCCACTAGTTCAAAGGGATCCATTGCATGTAGAAGGATGAAAAGAAAATTTTGGTGGAAATTTTGGTGGAAAGACTCTATCCAGATGTCAACTTCTAATTATAGATACTAAAATCTATAGGAGGTTATAAACAAGTATTGCTTCAATTTTTAAAAATTTGGTTTAAACCCAGGAGCATGTAGCCAGGAGTAACCCTTGAGGATCACCAGGTATAGTCCAAAAACCAAAAAAAAAATTGTTTTTGGTTTTAGAGGTTTGAGCAATATTACCATGGATAAGGTATTACTTATGGATAAGTAGATGAGGCCAAGCCAGGTTCTATCCCTGGAACCACATATGGTCCCGTGGAGTGATCCCTGAACATAGAACTGAGAATAAAGCCTGAGCAGAGGTAGGTTGCCCCCCAAAAGACTAATTTTAAATAAAGATAATCAATAATCAAATAGAGATCAGAGCATCTGAATATACAAGTGTCTTTCGTGTGAAGGTCTTCCAGAAAGTTCTTCCTGGAGTTTGCTTCATGTGCTTGAGGAACACTGCCTCAGAGACCCTGTGACATCCATCCCCCCCTTATCTTTTCAAATATCTGCCCAAAGACTATTTTAGCTTGTTTTGGGGCTACACAGGGGTAACTCCTAATTCTACACTCAGAAATCACTCTTGGTAATGCTCAGGAAATCCAATGGGATTTTGGGGAGCAAACTCAGGTTGGCTGTGTGTAAAGCAAGTACCCTCCTTGCTGTTCTACCTTCTGGCTCCCTGCCAAAGGATTCTTTTGAGGGGGCATGTCTTGTTTACACTCTATCAATTACAAGCATCCCCCCAACTCCATCTGTATTTGATTCTTTTTACCAAATTTTTCCAGCATCTTTTAAAAAAATCTTTTAATCCTTCTAACTTACCATGTATATTTTCCATTACATTGAGAGCCAGTTTGCATAATGGTAAAAAGAAAAAACACTGAAGCCCTCTTATGGAGGAAAGGTGGCAAAATGGATTCCACCACTGACCAGCTGTAAGGCCCTTGGAAAGTTTCCTTAATCTCCCAGTAACTTTGCTTATCTGTAACCTTGGGGTAATAACAGATGTTTCATAAGGTTTCCCTCTGCACACAGAAATTACAGTGTAAAGTTTAATGAGGAAATGATCTCAGCTTCTCCACCACCCCATCCTGGGAACACTACAGAGATAAACTTATCATGAGTGGCATTTGGTAGAGGAAAAAGAATGTCTGGAAAGTGGGGTTTTCACTAGAATGTAGAGTTTTAGGGTGAAGGTTTAGAAGTATAGCGATGCTCACAGGTCACTCTACTACCACCAAAGACCCTTTTCTGGCCAAGAAACTTGCATATCAGGGATATTCAAAGTTTGATTCAAGTATTCTATGCAAACCTAGACTTCCTCTAAGATCCAGTCAAGATCTCATGAATTTCCAGAAATTCTAGGTGATTGTGGTTCTGAAAACTAAACAGGAAGCACCATGCTACTCACATACTGTTGGAAAAGTTGAAAACTTTTAAATGGCAAGAAAATAGAATCAAAAGAAAGATATTGGGTCAAATAGTCAAATGTGATGAATAAGGCTCAAAGAAGAGAAAAGAAATTATTTCTTTGGGCAAGTGTTTTCCCAAAACAGATCCTTCCAGAAAACCCTCACTCATTTGAGATTATTTTTTTATGAAAAGGGCCCCTGTCTGAATAATCAATTCTTCAATGTGGCAAACTTTACACCACCCTTTCTTGGAGGCACACAAAACATACTGTCAGAAAGTAAGCAGAGAAAGCCTATGATGAAAGTGCATATCTAATGGGATTTTCCAAACTTTTCTAAATGTATTTAACTGTGGAACCATCTTTTCAGGGACATTTGGAGATGAGTGCCCATAGAGCTCACTTGGGGGGCTATTATGTAATTGTTTAATGGCACTTCCTTGGTACCAGGTCTATGTCTCTCTTATCTTTACATCTTGTACATCTGGGAACCAATAGATAACACTACTAAATGCCACACAGACTGAGTGGATCTCAGTTATGTGGCAACCCTGGAAAAAACAGAGACGGGGCATGTGGGAGAATAGTGACAGGCATTTTCTCAATATGTATTACATTATATATTGTATATATATTATACATTACATATTCATTACACATTACATGTATAGTATAGTATATGTGTTTCAATGCAAGCTTACAGTCAAAGCCAATTTACAGGATGTGGGATTACGGAATTTGTCTCTATGTCAATCAACTCCCACATGGTTTCTTATTGGATGTTACTCTATAATGCAGTACCTTCGATTGGTAGTGAAACCGGATGGTCCCACATTCTGGTGTGACTTTTTTCCATAGATAAAAGGAGAGGACATTTTTTCCTGTTTCCTACATGTAATCTTTGCTATCACCTGGAGATGTCCATGAGTTTACCCACTCTGTCATATATGAACTCATCTAAGGATTGCTGTTTACTCATTGCCTTTTCCAGAAACCCAGCCCTTTTGATTCTTTTGAAAAGGAAGCTATTACCACTCTAGTAAAGACCTTTTCTTGAGCTCTTAACTGTTCACAGAACACCAAAGAAACCATATCCCAAAATCACTGTATTACGTGTCACTAAAGTTCTCTTCCTAATCAGTGGTTTTTTTCTCACATGAAATGGAGATCTTTAGAAAGTGTTTACCCTCTTCAATGCCTGACTTATATCCCAACTTTCCTTTTATCCACCTTGCATATGGAATCCAAAATGTAATCCTATTGGATTTTATTCATGAATGATTGACAGTTCAGGAGTCAGGTACTGTTAGAGATATTTGGAGTGTATCAATAAAGAAAATGGGAAAAGAGTCCCTTTTCCATCATTGGGGATATTTAAATTTTAGTGAAAGAAATGAAAAAGGAACAGTGAAAATCCAGTAGCATGTCCATTAGACTGAAGGGGTGAGTTGATGTGGGAAGAAACGAGAAGTAGAATAGGTAAAGTAGGTCACTCTCCATCCTGTCCTTTATAGACCCCCATCTAGTTCTTCCTCGGTGGCAAGAAGCTGGGCAGAAACTGAGAAAATGGAAAGTCTTTCACGTAATCCAAGCAGATAGGCCATCACCTCTAACCTTTCGAGTCTGAGATCTCTTTGCAAAAAATACCCAATTAGTATAAGGAGATGGAAAAGGGAGTGTAAGCATACTCATCTTTTGTTCTAGTCAAAGGGTCAAATGATAATGAACCACAAGTGATCTCCCAACAAGCCTAAGAGAATAGTGATGAGGACCTTCAAAGACATATCCAGTCTTAAAGAAGAGAGATGATATAAGACAGTCTTTGGTACTTTTTTATTTTTATTGAGGGCCACACCTGGACTTTCTCAGGGCTTTCTCATGGCTCTGCATTTAAGAATCACTACTGGTGGGGCTCCGTGGGTGCCAGGGATCGAACCTGGGGGAATGCCACAAGCATGGTAAGCAAGCGTCCAACCTACTGTACTATGGCTCTAGTCCTAGCTTGTCTTTTTATTCTTTTCAGAATAAAAATATTTTTCTCTAATTTTTTTTAGAAAAGAAGAAATTTTTTAAATTATTTTTAATGAAGACACTATGATTTACAAAGTTGGGTATCAGGCATATAATGTTCCAGCACTAGTGTTAGTTTTCCTCCACCAATGGCTCCCGATTCCCTTCCATCCTAGAGTATACAGTCTGCCAACTTGACAGGCATATACTTAAGATTGGCTGCTGTAGAATTCATTATTTTTACAATCAATAGTCATGGGCGGCATTAGCTTCCCTTCCTCCTTGTCTCAACATGTCTTCTCTTTGGCCCAGAAGCTTCTGAGGACCCTGAACTTCACCCAATTAACATGAAATGTTTCAGAGATAGGTATGCCAAGGCAACTCTGGCACAAATTACTGTCTCCAATTTCAAATGCAGGTCAAAAGGCCCCAAGGATAGCCATAAGATAAAACAATTGACAGTGGATGGTGACTTGGGAGACTTTCCTTAGACTATAGTTCCTAAACTGCTCTGAGGATCGCTGGGAAACTACAGTGAACTTAAGTATGGGAGTCCCATGGACATTATTTCATTGCCAGGGGAATTGCAGAAATGCTCGATATTTGTTAGACACAGTGCAAACAACTAATTCGAGGTACTGCAGTTTCAACAGTCAACTCCTATTACCTTCTTTTTCATTAGAAAATAGATCTTGGCAAACTTGGGTTCTCAGCAGTTTCTAAGACAAAAGCCAAGTACTAGTTACAAAAATCAATGTGGAGCAGGAATTAAGGGGGATTTTAAGCTGATTTCAACTCTGGAGAAATGTGGGAGTGATTTACAGTGGAGAGGACATTTGCCTTCCTTGTTTTTGATCGGGGTTCAATCTTCAGCATCCCATATTCACCCCCAAGCACCACCAGGAGTAATTTTTGAGGTCAAAGCCTGGAGTAACCCTTTTGCACTGCAGGGTATAGCCAAAACCAGCCAATCAAATCAAATAAAAAACAAAACCAAAACTTCAACTTTTGAGAAATGTCTGTAGTTTCCAGTGGATACTGGAAATTAATTCATAACAAATTAGGCCGATTTAAAAATGAAGGGGCTGGAGAGAGAGTACGGTGTTAGGGCATTTGTTTTGCATGCGGATGACCTGGAATGGACCTGGATTCAATTCCCAGCATCCCATATGGTCCCCTGAGCCTGCCAGGAGTGATTTCTGAGCATAGAGCCAGGAATAACCCCTGACCACTGCCGGGTGTGGCCCCAAAATGAAACAAAATGAATGAAGTAAAATGATAGCTGTTTTTTTCCTTTCAAACTTTATAGATTAACTTACCCCTTTTCATTTTTTTTCTATTTTATTGGTGGCACCAAAGTTATGTTCAAGAGGGCCAGGGGTTCATTGCCATCTCCACCAGTGGTACCAACTATTCAAAATGAGATTCTGAGATGTGGAGCAGCTGGGAACATGTGCTGTGAAGTACCAGTATGGCCATCCCAATCTGCCTAAGGGATATACCTAAGGGCTGTGCCCAGCATGATGAATCCAGGCAGTGCTTAGCTGAAACTCACTCATATGCTTTGCATGTGCCCCTGACCATGGAGGTACCTCCCCTGTAGACGCAAAGCTAAAAATTTTCCCAATAGCTACAAAGCTATTATATAATGTACTAAATTGCAAAGGGCTAACTGCCCATAAAAGGAACAATGGAAAAAGTATGTGTTCCTTTGGGTTGAGCCATGCAGCAAAAGAAATTACAAAATATCAAGGATATCTCAAACCAAGAAGAGAAGACATCTCTAACATATTCCCTTTCCACTATTTTAAGGGAGGAGAAATAATCTTCAATATTTTTCTTTGCCATGAAATCGTAATAGAATTTTAGAACCTAAAGATAATGGTGATCTCGATGCTGCCAGCAGGAATTGTAAGAATATAGCAAACACACTTTTAGTATGTGCTGTGGTTTGTCAGGGTTTCTCAGACATCATTCCGTGTACATGCTTTCATTCACTAATTTCTTTCACCACCAATGTGTTAGTCCTGCTCCCCACCCACCCCCCAATTCTTTTCTTCCCTGAACCTGTGGAGAAAATTTATGAACCAGGTGACCTTTCTGGTGACAGACTCTATGAAAAAACATTCTAACTTTCTTCCCCCTGATAATTATAAAACCAATTTTCTATTCCCTGTTGCCTTTGGAACAACCCACACATTCAAAAGAAGAGGAAGAAGAAGAAAAGCAAAACTTACTCATGTTCGCAGATTTTTCTCCAAAATCCAAGATAAATGGTTTCAGCCCTGTTCCACACAAGGCACCGTGGAGATCACAGAGATTCACACTCGGTTTTTGATCCCAAGGGACTGGCAATGGGGCTTATCCATTAAACCAGCTAGAGGAGAGAAAAAACAACAGTCTAGAGCAGGAAAACACAGACCAGGAATAGGCTATTGAGAGAGAAATCTGCCCTCAGATTGAATTGTCACAGCTCAGGCCCATCTGCAACTTGTCTTTCTGTCTCATTTCTCCCTTAGTGTAAACACCCGTGTCCTCATTTCTAGCCATCTCTTCGGAAAGTCAATACTTCCATCTGCTCCAGGACACCTATCCTCCCCCCACGAAAGAAGACTGTTTCTATGGAAATCATCTCCATCTTAAACATCATCGGAGATTACTTTTCCTGCTTCCTCTGAAGCTTGCTGGCTTTAGAGAGCCAATAAAGGAGACAATATCATTCCTGAATTGTGCCTTTCTGCTTCTATTTCTCCTCTCTTTTCTCTACTCTAATGTCTTTTTAATTTAAAGACATCCATTGTCTCTATGGCTTGAGTAGATTTTTTTTTCCTGGAGTGAAGCTTTGTCTTTGCCACTTTAGTATTAAGAATTATTTTTTAGCATATTAAGCCAATCATTCCACAACCAGGAGTGAGCATCAGTTCTTATATCACTGCAAGTTATAGAGGAAGCATGAAGGAGCAGGAAAGATGTGATCCTCTCTGTTGCAGAGATAACCAAAATCTGTAAACAAGTAAGACAGATTTATAGTAGTCTGTGATAAGGAGTATAATGAACAAGATGGCTAGGAACAAGAGAAAAAGAGGCCAGGGGGTCAGGGAAAGCAAACTTAGGGGGTCAGGAAAGACTTCCTAAAATAAGAGATGTTTTGGAAAGAAAAGTGTTAGATGGATGTAAACAGGATCCCCAAGACCTCTGATAAAGCAAAGCAGAATCTCTTGTAGAAAGGACATAATACATTCTAGGGGGAAAATTAATTTAGTAATACTTAATGTGAAGTAGGAGGGAATGAATGAATGCAAGAGGAGTAACAAGAAACTATATTCTGAGGGGCCAGAGAGATAGCATGGAGGTAGTGCATTTGCCTTGCATGCAGAAGGATGGTGGTTCGAATCTCGGCATCCCATATGGTCCCCTAGCCTGCCAGGAGCGATTTCTGAGTGTAGAGCCAGGAGTAACCCCTGAGCGCTGCCAGGTGTGACCCAAAAACCTAAAAAGAAAAAAAAGAAACTGTATTCTGGAATTACTCGATATATTTCTTGTGATGATCGTGGCAGGGAGATGAGAGAGGGATGTGGGTTCATGAAACCCATGAAAATAATGGCAGTTGGAGACTTGTGCTTTTCAAAGAGCACTAGGGCTTCGTTTGGGTGACTAGAGTGAAAGAAAGCATAAAGGTGGCACATGTGATGGGGATAGGCACTTGAGTTAAGAATGCAGTATGATAATGGAAAGAAAAGAGAAATAGTCTAGGGCTGGTAAATGCTTCCTTTGCATGTGGCTGACCTGAGATCTATCTTTGGCAGGACACATGGTCTGAACTTTTCCAGGAGTGAGCTCTGAGAATTAATTAGCAATAATAATAATAACAATAATAATAAATTATTAGCAATACGAATAATGATAATAATTTTAGAGAGAACCAATTATAGGAGAGATAGGATTTTTAGGATTTGGGAATATTTGGATGTCGGTGAAGAGAAAGATCAGTCATCAACAATGGTGTTATCATTCACTCAAATGGAAAATATAAAATAAATGTCTTTTATCATAATAATTTAAAAAATATAAAAATGAGCAGTTGGACTTTGCGAACAAGAGAAAATTAGACCTTAAATTAGTCAACTTGTGCAAAATAGTTGGCAACTTCTGTTTTTCAATTTTAAAGGATTTGTATTTTAGTTCGTTTATTATTTATTTGAGAAAGGAATAGTTTGAGCCACACCCTGTGATGTTCAAAGGACTATTTCTGTCTGGATCTGTGCTCAGGAGTGACCCCTAGTGGTGCTTGGGTAAGCCACATGATGTACTGGGAATGGAATCAGGGCCAGCCATATCTCCCCAATCCTTGTCTATGACTTTAGTTCCTCTGGTTAACTCCTTCACTTGTATATAGGCGATAATATGTCTGGATCTATGTTTGGTTTCTCTAAGCACTCAAATTCCTATATAGCAATAGATGGGAATTTATTCCTAGGTCTATGTTTGCTTTCTCAAAACACTCTCATTCCTATTTAGCAATAACTAGTAAGGTTTCCCCACACGACCTGCCAAATTTCAATACTTAAGAGTTTGTATTGCAGAAAGAGTGTTGAAGAAGAAGGGGTGGAGGGCAGGATAGAGGAAAGCAAGAAAGAACAGAAGAAACTGAGGATGGGGGAATCCTTCCTGATCTATAGTACATTATATTGCTAAATTCATTCATTCAAAACATCACTGAACATCTCCCCCTTGTGCTAGGCACATTCTAGATCAGATGCTGAAACGACAAAAGTGGTTTGGCTGGCCAACAGGTTAAAAGACAGAGCTAAGAAATTAAACAGATGAAAACCTTGACAAACTCTGTTATGCTTTCAAGTGAAATCTAGCAAGTCTTGCTGCTCCAAGGATAGCTCCTGAACCAATCACATCAGCACCACTTGGGAGCTTATTAGCAAAACCCAGTCTCAGACGCCACCCAGGAACGACTGAGCTAGGATGTGCAGCTAACAAGCCCCTGGGGGATTTGCAGGCACAGTAACTTTGAGATGCGTTGCTCTAGAGTGCATAGCCAGAAAAGAACAACAGGTGGGACTGAGCTCACCTGCAGGGAGTGGATGGGCTTTCTGATGAGGCTGGGGGAGCTGTGGAGGAGCAGGTCATGTTAAGTATCTTCATCTTCTTAGAGCAAACCCAAGTACCTGTATAGGTTCAAGTTTTCAGCTCAGTTGTCATAGCAAAATATCCCCGCTCTCACCCCAGACTCTGTCTTCAATAACAGAATATTGTTTTCTCACAATTCTAGAAGGTCTGGGTTTGGGGGAAGACACTCATCCTATCTCTCAGATAACTGCTTCTCTTGACTCATTTGACTGAGAGAGAGAGAAAAGAATTCCCTCCCTGGTGTCCTTTAATCTAAGGGCAAAAATTCCAAAACAAAGCCCCCCCCACCCTCATGACCTAATTATCTCTACAAGTCTCCATTGCCAAATTCCCTCTCCTTGGGCCTAAGAGTCTCAATCAAAGAATTTGGGTCAGGGGCCCACAATTCAGTCCACAGCGAATAGTCTAAGCAACCAAGCAGGGAATAATCAGAAATCTAGTATTGAAATTTTCCATTGGCTGCCAAGTAGAAAAATCCTGGAACAATCTGTATAAGAAAGCAGCTTGGAGCTGTATTTTAGTGGTCTGAGTAAAAGGCAATGATCTCTTGGACAAAGCTTCAAAGATGGAGACCGAGAAAAATGAAAGATTTAAATATTTAGCTCTTCTTTTTTTTTTTTTGTTTTGTTTTGTTTTTTGGGCCACACCCGGCAGTGCTCAGGGGTTACTCCTGGCTGTCTGCTCAGAAATAGCTCCTGGCAGGCACGGGGGACCATATGGGACACCGGGATTCGAACCAACCACCTTTGGTCCTGAATCGGCTGCTTGCAAGGCAAACGCCGCTGTGCTATCTCTCCGGGCCCATATTTAGCTCTTCTACTAGATAGGGTTTGACATTAGACTTCAGAGGGGGTCTGTAGTGGGGCAAAGCCAAAAATGATTGTCAGGTTTTTGACCTGGGCCCATGAATGGGTGTGGCCTTAATGTTGGAGATGGTAATCTTGGAATGAGTAAGTGTCTGCACAGTGTTATGATCTATGCAAGGAGTAATGTAAAAAGAACAAGGACGGCTATGTGTTAGGGGGTTTTTAGGGGGCAGCCACTATATGGATATATGTTATTAAAAGTTGAGTGTGGATCATCAACTCACTGTGAAGGATTTCATAGTCTGGCGAAAAGAACAGTGCAGAATGCAATCCAAGGAAACAAACGTTGGAAAGGACAAGCAGGGTAGAAAAGTCTTCTTCGAGGAAGCTGGAGGGTGCAGGTTGAGATCTGAAGGGTAGGAATGATTTTGTGAAGCAACGCTCTCTTGGGAATCAGGACTGGTACAGAGATTAGAAAATGCAGGCCTTGAAGGGGTTAGTATGATACTATCAGAAAGTTCATAGAAAAGCAGAGAGGGAAAAGTTGATTTAGAAAATAATGGGCTGGATTATGAAGGCCCTTGAAAGACTGTAATTGGGATTTTTGATAAAGAAGAGAATTTGACTATGAAAGAGAATTTGAATAGGAATTGGAGAAACCTGTTTGACCACATGGGAGCTGAAACTTGGGGAGGCTGAGTTCCAGAATAAGGCATTTTATTAGCATCTATATTATCTATATAATCCACAGATGAGGTCAGATTTCTGAGCCAGTTCCGAGAAAAACTCAACAAGACTTGACTTTCATGGAATAAAAATGGGGTGGGGGGAGATGACTCCAACTCAAAGATTGAACTTTCAGGAGTGAAGACTTAGGAAAATGCTTGTTTCAGAGAATTCCAGGAAGGTGAAAAAGAAGAGATTCTCATACATGAAGCATGATACAAAGTCTATTTGATCTGCTTTCACTTTCTTGAAAAAAAAATTATGTTCAATGACAACCCACAGGTTATGCTATAAGATGGTTTTACATTAAAATGATAAATAAAAAGTCTGAGAGTTGAAGAAAACAAAGTATAGTCTTCTACTATAGAGAAAATAACCTAATAAGTATGTTTTTTAAAATGCAGTTGAGGAGCCGGTGAGGTGGCGCTAGAGGTAAGGTGTCTGCCTTGCAAGTGCTAGCCAAGGAAGGACCGCAGTTCGATCCCCCGGCATCCCATATGGTTCCCCAAAGCCAGGGGCAATTTCTGAGCACTTAGCCAGGAGTAACCCCTGAGCATCAAACAGGTGTGGCCCCCCCAAACCAAAAAAAAATGCAGTTGAAAAAATAATAAAGAATACTCTTTGCTTTGTACTGGCTTAATTTCCAACCTCCCCAATCCGCAAATTCCTACTTCATAAGAGGAATTGACTCCAATTCCATTGGGTTCAACCCCTTTAGACAAATTGGGCTTTGATTCTGCATTAGTATTGTATGTTATCTTAAAGCTTCATGTTTTTAATTCAAACTGTTGTTTAGTGGAAGGATCATATATGGTTTTTTGTGTTTTCCAAATGCCCTATGTTTTTATTCAAAGTATGGGAGGAGTACTGTGTGTGTGTGTGTGTGTGTGTGTGTGTGTGTAAATAGATAAGCTTCCTAACCTTTCCATGTCTCTTTTCCAACTTTATCTCTGCAATTGCAGTTTATACCAGAACATATTTTATGATAAGGGTCCTGATGAGACCCCTGGGATCAGGAACTGAGTGCATTCAGGCAGAAACTTTTCCTGTCATCATTGCTTCACTAATGACAATATGGACCCCAGCATGTTTATTGCATGGACCCTAAATCAGAGAAGACTCACCTAATTCCTCTCAGATCCTAGAGGACAAACTGGCAACATACAGGTACCAGATTGATTGTTAAGTTCTCTAATTGAACTCCGCCGAGGTCTAAAAACTTAGGTGCAAGATCTAGAAGCTAAGTCATTAACTCCTGCAATGGTAGGTGTTATACAAGAAAACTCTGTGTGTGTGTGTGTGTGTGTGTGTGTGTGTGTGTGTGAAAGAGAGAGAATGAGAGATTTTGCATATGCACTTGGCCAGCCATCTTCACCAGTGGAAATTATATATATATATATATATATATATATATATATTTTTTTTTTGGGAAGGGGAGAGGTATCCATTTGCAAAGTACACACTGAATAATTTATCCTCTATTCCTAAAAAAAAATAAAAAGTCTATCTAGATCTCTCATCCTCTGGGAGCATGACTTCAGCTTCCTGTACAACCTGGATATTATTTTTTTTCCCAGTTCCTGTAGAGTTTTGTGATTTTCCAAAGTATTTAGAGGGCAGGCAGCCACAAGCCAGCCTGAGTGCCAGGAGGAGGAAAGGGAAGGGGGTGGTGGAGGAGAAGGTGGGGGAGGCTGGAGCTGCTCTGCTCTGCCTTGCAGGGTGTTTTCTCTTTCGAGCTGCACCCCCTTCAACCCCCTCCCTGTCTCAGCTCTGCCAGTTGGGTACCACTTGGTCTCGGGGGGCCCTCTGATCGCTTTTCCTGGGCGAGGGAAATTCCTCTTTCATCAGTATGGATGCACTGTTTTCACACACTGCCAACGCCGTGTTGCTGCTGCGTCCGTCCGTCCAATCAAGGGCAGGCTCCGGCCTAGCAGGGCTGACGATCTGGCAGCTGATTGGTCGCTGCCCAGGGAGGGGCGGGGTCAGCTGGGAGGGAGGACTGCAGTTTTACAGCAAGAGTTTAGACTGTCTTTGCTTCATCATCTGAAGGCGAAAAAATTTTCCAGCCACGGGCAGAGGGCTCCCCGACTGACTCTAGCATCCAATCCCATCCGGGGGGGACCAGAACTCTTTTTTTTTTCTTTTCTTTTTTTCTTTTCTTTTTTTTTTTTTTTTTTGCATGGACATTTCTTCCCCAGGATGCAGCCTAGGAGCCCCAGCCGCCTGATTCTGCCAGATGTTCCTGGGGTTACTGTACATGGAGAAGTGAGGCTGAGCTAAAAAAAAATAATAAGGTAAGAGAATCAACCCCCTTCTTCTTCTTCTTCATCTCTGTCCCCCCCCCCACCTCCTTTCTTTTTTATTTTTTTTTCTCCCTTGAATGTTTAAAGAGTTTTGCTGCAGTATGCTATGCTGCATTCCATGTGTGCTGCTTTGAGCAGCCGGGGAAACCGGATTCCACTAATTCAAATGTGATTCTTGCATGGAGGACCCTAGAGTTTTACGTAACATTTGGATTTTTTTTTTTTTTTTTGGAGGGGGAGCAAAAGAAATGGCAAAGCTGGAATCTGAGCAGACTATGTGTGTGTGTGTGTTGGAGAGGAAAGGCATGAGATGAGTTTTTTGTTTTTTTCTTGCAAAATGCATAGATCCATTTGATTATGCCAAGGAAACCATTTGAATTCTTCAGGACATTTTGATTTTCTGGTGATGGAATATATATTTACATATATATACATGTTTTTAATCCGGCTACAGTTAGCTCTCTGAATAAATGAAGTTGAAGTCGATCTTATTATTTGAAAACAGACTTGTAATTAAAGGGAGGGAGGGATCTCTTGGTAAATAAGAAGCGTCGATGGAATGTGTGGCGCGTAATTAATCCATTTATTAGAAATTAGAGCCGGCCTAGCTTTTTTTTTTTTTTTTTTTTTTGCAAGGCCAGAGCTGTCACCGACTTCCCAAAGCACATTTTTTTACCAGCTAGCCAGCAGCCAGCTTCCTGATAAGTTTTCGATACTGTAGCTCATGTTTATACTTCTTTTTCTGGTATGTCTGAGTCTTTGTTTCCAGCTTAAAAGTGGAACCATTATATTCAAAAGTAAAGCTGGGTTAATAATGCTTACTGCAATTATCTGATCTTTATGCATTTTTAATGAGAACACACAGCCAGCAGAATAATTTAATGAGGGCAGGCCAGCTTTGAAAGCTTGTGTTTTCACTATGCCCAAGCAGATCAACTTTCTTGCTGAGAAGCTAGCCGTTAGAAATGATGGGGAAAGATTTATTTTTAACACACTCAGCCGAGAGAAGGGAAAGGCTGGGGATTGGGAACGGGTTCTTTCTGCCCTTTTACCCGTTTTCAATTTCTGCCAAGCATGAGGAAATGGTACGTTTTTTGTTTTGTTTTTTTTTCTTTCTGGTTAGGCCTCTGGAAGCATGTGTTTACAATAAATGTGTAACATTTTTAGAATAGTTAGAGAGCACTGAAGCGAAGAGGGGAAAAAAAAATCTCCCAACAGGAGAATATTCTTGCAGAAACATTACTGTCCTTCGGAAAGACAAAGGTGAAGTGGAAAGATATATCCGTGATTGTAAAATGTGTATGCGTTTTGGGGGGGGGTGGGATAAAGTCTTAAAAAAATAGAAAGAGAAAAAAAGTAGAAGACTTTCTTATCCTTTTTAAAAATCAGACGAAGTGACTTCAGCCGAGCCTGCCTGTTCGGTGAGGGGGAGCTGTAGAAAACCCCACATAAAAAAAGAAGGGCAATGCCACGTCGATTTTTCTAGACTCACTGCTTTTACTCTCAAGGAGACGGGCAGGACACTAGCCCAGAACTTCTGACGTCATCTCCCAACTATTTCTGCTGTGTGTTCTTTTTAATCGGGCTCATGGAGAGGAATATTTCTCTGTGTCCTGGCCGGGAACATTCTTAACTCCCACTCAGCCGCTCTTCATATCTCATCTCTCTTTGCAAGTCAGCCCTGGAGGGGATCTCTTGTGCAGAAATAGGGCATTTCTGCTACTTGCTTGGAACCAGGGTTGGTGGGAGCTGGCTTTTTGCAGGGGGTCTGGCTGTGTGGGACAGGCCCTCAAGACACAGCTCTGGTCTGGCCTAACTTCCCCCAACACCCCCCTCTCGGCCTGGGTGCCGCTGAGCCCTGCCACCTGGGTGAGCCCTGTTGGCCTCATTCCCAGCAACCGGCTTTGACTCCCATCCACCACGACCCCCAACTCCCAAGGGTTCAGGTTGTGCCCTCAAGTTCAAGGCTGGTTGTGCTGGGGGTTGGAGAAAACAGCTGCTTTTGTATCCAGAGCTCCAAGTCGTGCAGATGGCTCAGAGGAGAAAATCTAGTACTGCAAGGCAGTGGACCCAATCTACCAGGTGCCCCCCCCCCCTTCCAAGATCCGACAGGCTAGGAGTTTTTATGTGTTTGTTTTTGGTTTTGTGTTTTTGTTTTTTGTTCTTGTTTTTAATCTGGAGCTTTGGAAGAAAGTAGAGTTCTTGGGGGTTTCTAGTGCTGGTCTGTGTCTGCCTTCACAGCATCCAAACTGCTTCAGTTTCTGTTTTTCTCTCCTGAGTGAGTCGAAAATATTTGAGACACTGTAACCTGTAACGCAGTGTGAGGAGGTCTTGGTCTTAGATGAACCCCACTCTACCCCCACAAGTTGTTTTGTCTTTTGCACAATGATCTCTTTTTTAAAAAGTAGGTAGGGAGAAAAACCTCAGCGAGCTGCTCAAGAAACTGTTGGGATATGTTTTAGTGAAGTGGGAATCTCAAGTCCTAGATTTAAAAAAAAAAAAAAAAAAAACCTTTTGCTCTGCTTTGAACTTAGGTCGATTTTTCTCGAGCTGTTTATCCTTAGATCAACAACTAACATTTCCAAGGAAATAGGGCATTGCCGCCTGTGTCTTCGCCATGAATCGTGTGCCAAGCTGTGCAAAACAGACTATTTCAGACACAGGCCCGGTAGAGCCCAAAACAGTGGGTGCTGTTTTTTGCTGTTTTTGACTTTTGTGCCGAATTTGTGAAAGTGGAGTAAGAGAGCTCGAGCGAGAGAGAGGGAGAGAGGGAGAGAGGGAGAGAGGGGGAGAGAGAGAGAGAGAGAGAGAGGGAGAGAGTGAGAGAGAGAGAGAGAGAGTGAGAGAGTGAGAGAGAGAGAGAGAGAGAGAGAGAGAGAGAGAGAGAGAGAGAGAGAGAGAGAGAGAGAGAGAGAGGAAAGAAGAACAAAATATGCTTGCGAAATAGACTGGTTAGGCAGCTTGGCTGGTTGGTTAGCAGACTGACTCCAGCTCTTGGGCGAGTTGTTTGAATTTGCTGTTGCCATGGTAAAAACAAATCAATATCACAGGACTTCCAGCCAACCCCATGCTGCTCTCTCTCTCTCTCTCTCTCTCTCTCTCTCTCTCTCTCTCTCTCTCTCTCTCTCTCTCTCTCTCTCTCTCTCTCTCTCTCTCTCTCTCTCTCTCTCGCTCCCAGATGAAGGAGCACCTAGACATTCAAGATCAGGTACTCCAGATTCCAAGGCAGAATTGGGGGTGAAAAGAGGTTTGGGCTATGCAGCTGAGGAGACTTCTAAGGGTACTCCACATAAGCTTTTGCTCTGCCTTTTTTTTTTCTCCCCCTGACAATTTCCTATTGATAACCAAGACGAAATGGGCAAGGAGGCCTATTGATTTGTTTACAGTTTCCAAAATGACCAGAGCTCTGATCCACAAAGAGAAGCAGGGGGTGAAGGATCCTTTTTAATGAAAAGGTGTTTCTGGGCATCACTGTGGGGCATGCTGGTGGTTGAAAATGCACTTGGGGTAGGATAGGGTGGGGGGGGGAACCTCTCCTCCAGGCCTTGCCAGTTGACATCAGAGCCATCTGAGGTAGAAACAGTTGCTGGCATCATGTCAGTCTCGGGGCTCTGGGGAGACAGTGGGCAATGGAGATGATGGGGTGTTTCCGACAGGGAGAGTGGGAGGAAACCGCCGAGTCAGCAAGTCGCAAAGTCAAGGGTAAGTCCAAAGTCAGGCCGGCAGTTGTGGATCCTAGAGCTGAACTGGGCAAAGGACACTGAAAGCTTTTCACGCCATCAGCCTGCGGCTCAATCTCAAAGCTGGGGCCAGGAAGGATAGGAAGTGACTAGAAAAAAGGAGTAACCCCTGGGTCCTGGATCAGCTCTGGAAAGGGGGTTCAGAACCTGTGCGGATCTACTCAAGGCCAAGGAAACATGATGTGAGTGAGAGTCGCTTTGGTTTCTCCAGTAGGAATGAGGCTGGAATACTTAGCCGGCTTTGTAAATTAGTTATAATCCTGTTGTGTTTTTTTTTTTCCCCTCTCTAGTGTTTGGCTGGGCAGAGTGGTTGTTTGTGTTTATTGTGTGTGTGTGTGTGTGTGTGTGTGTGTGTGTGTGTGTGTGCGTTTTCAGTGGGGGGCACACAGCTTCAGCTATGAATTTGGGGGAGGAAGGAGGTGCCAGGGCGCAGGCCTGAATATGTCCTTCAGCCCGGCCTTGTTTCTGCTAAAGGGATCAGGCCTTTGGCTGCGAGCAGGTATGAAAGGTAAAGCCAGAGTAAGAGGAAGAAGAGGAGGGAGGGATTCCGGTTTAAATGGAGCCCTGGAGGTCAGTCCCCCTCATTTGGCAGACACGGAGGGGGTGTGTGAGCCAAAGTGGACACCCCCGTTGTACTTTAGTGCCGACAAAGGGCTGCATTGTCTGGAAATCCTGGCTAGTATATTCCATCAATCCATCAACAAGTGTTTATTAAACACCTCTCTGGTGCCCCTGCGTTCACTGCTTGGCCAGAACAAGTCAATTACCTAATATCTCCGTGTGTGTGTGTGTGTGTGTGTGTGTGTGTTTAGAAAAGGGGTGCAAAATGTAAAATTACAAGTTTCAAAGGCTTGGGTAATAAGTCCTTTATTGGCCAGCATGAATTCTAAGTAATTGCAGGAGGCCAGGCTGTCTTGGTGTGAGGGGTGGGAATTGAATTAAGGGAAGGAATGGGGAAAGTTTTTAGTATCTGTTTGAATTTCCTTCCCTCTTAGCCTAATGCTCATTCGAAATAGGATCTAAACCACAGCTAGAAAATGTCCTGGCTAGAAACAGGCAGTCGAGATTCAGCCCTAGGAGAAATCCTCCACTCCCCCCACATTTGAGCCCCGAGAAATCCCCATGCAATGATCTCACCATCCCCCAGTTCTTCAAGAAAACTTGATTCCTGATGCTGGAGAAAGAAATCCACCCCCCTAACCCATCCCTATCCCTACTCCCACCTTTTAGACAGTTTTTCCCCTACTTTTGTTCTGAGCAGAATTTCTTTGGGAAAGTCCTTAAAAACACTTGAGTTTGGGCTTTGTTTTCTACCCGCCATGAAAATGAGTGAGTGAGTTCAGCTAGCAAAGAAGCCTCCAGATGAGGGGCCCGTTTGGGGGCCCAGCTGGGAGAGCCCATATTGGCCAAGAATTCTTTGCAGGGATGGGTCCAGGCAGGCCTGAGGGGAGGTTGGAAGGTTTGAAAGCATCTAGCCTGGCTAGTGGCTGTGGCTGAGTTGGAGGAGGGTGAAGTGGGGGAGAGGTGCGGAGGAGGGGAGGGGTAAAACAGACTTGCTGTCTGGGAAGATGAAAACACCCAGGGTTGCCCCCCCCCCCAAAGCGATTGGTAATCCACAAACGCCCCGGGAACAAGATACTTACAAACAAGATAAGAATAGGTCAGTGCAGCAGAGACCTGCAAAAGAAAATTAACATATGTATACGTCCACTTTGCAAAGCGGCTTTTGCAGACTTGATCTCAATTAACTGTGCAAACAGAGTTAAAGCCCCAGTCTTGACTGGGGTAACCTTCCCCAGTCTGAGCTCAGGCTCAAAAGTCTGGGAAGACTTGATTCCTCCCTAGGTTTTTGAAATTTTGATTTATATCTCGTCCCCTCTCCACACACCCCCCCCCTTGTTGGTCAATTTTCTTGCATTTTGGAGAACAGGGAAAACTTCCAGTTGCCCCTGGGCACCCCTAGGCATGTCAATATATCCTGGTGCCCTGATGTGTTTGACAAGTGCAATCAGTTTGGGGACAGAGCTAGAGAGAAGGGGGGGCTGGAGAATCCCCCCTCCAGGCATTAGGGAACTATGCTGCTGGCTGTAAGTTCCTGTCCAGCCACAGTGAAATAAAATAGGCTTAGCTGGGAATGGCAGGAGATGCTTCTAAAGCAGACCATCCATTAATGGAGTAGATGGCTTAAAAGGGAAGGAGGGAAGGATGGATTGGGAAGGGAAGGACAGAGAGAGCCAAAACTGATAATGAAACCAAATTTCATTGCATGTATATTGTTAAGTACTTTAATAAAATACTTTAACTGAAAATATACTTTAAATTTACATGCATATCTTCTTGAGTCTTCTTAAATCACTCTATCGTTATATACTTAAAATACTTAATTTTTTTCTTAAGGGAAAATTTATTTATAGAATAATTTTTTAATTTCATATTAATTCTGGCTCAATAATTAAAGGAAATAAACTAATTTATTTTAACGCAATTAGCTTTTTTTAAATTTTCCATCACCTTATGTTAAAATGTTTAAGGTCTATAATAAATAACTGTCATTGAGTCTACAAAAAATAAGTAAAATTTTCCTTCAGCCCCTGAGAACATGTCCCAGTGCTAAAGGGTGAAAAAATGGATTTCAGTGGTGTGATTCTAGCCTAGGTGCTTGCACGCGTCCCACCTGTAATTTGAATTCCAGGCGAACCTCACAAAGTGAATATTGTCCCCGAGAAGTGTATGTTGGCTGATGAAGAAGTTCTGGAGCTCAATAACACATAGGGGATCCCATGGGTTATATTTGGCCAGAGCCAGGGTTTAAATCCAGAGCCCCCCCCCCCCCCCCCCGCCATCTCCACTTCAGACCCACAGTGTTTTCAGCTGAGCAAATACAATGGAGAAAATAAAAATAATTCATTTATGGGCAGAAATAAAAGCTTGACATAAGAGGTCAATTCTTTTAGAAAGCCCAGCTGTCCTGTAGTTTACATTACATGGCATAAATATTGGATGGCATCATAGTGGGAATATCTTTCATACCACTCTATCAATCAGTTTATATGCTTAATTATATCTGTTTATGGTTAGAGCAGTCTCCTTAGATCTTTACTTTATAAATGATAAATTTGAGAGAGGTTAAGAATTGTGCTAACTATGCTTAAAGAATTAAAACATAAAAATAAGGTAGGAAATCGTAAAAAAAATAATAATTGTGCTGAAAAGAGCATCTCTCTAAGAAAGAGTAAAGCTAGGCCTCTGCATGGTAGGAATCTGGTTATAAGATGTTCCTTCCTTCCTTCCTTCCTTCCTTCCTTCCTTCCTTCCTTCCTTCCTTCCTTCCTTCCCTCCCTCCCTCCCTCTTTCTTTCTTTCTTTCTTTCTTTCTTTCTTTCTTTCTTTCTTTCTTTCTTTCTTTCTTTCTTTCTTTCTTTCTTTCTTTTTCTTTCTTTCTTTCTTTCTTTCGTGAGACGTTTGCAGGAGAGCACACCCATCTGTACTCAGGACTTACTTCTGACTCTGCACTCAGGGATTATTCCTAGTGGGACTCTGGGCCCATATGAGGTTCCAGGGATTGACCCTTGGTCTGCTCTGTGCAAAGCAAGTGTCCTACGCAGTTGAACTATTTCAAACAGTCATGAAATGAATTACATGCAGCCTGTCTTGGATCTTAGCATTCTGGTAATGGATGTTGCCTAGTAGGGAGCCCAACCCAAGTGATTTTGGGAAGACAGTAATGTGTTTAATTAAGATATTGAGTTATTTTTTAAGAAAATCTATGCATTTCTGGCATCTTAGATGCAAACTTCAATTCATCAACTAAAAAGTATTGGGGAAGCATATATTATCTCAGTGATTTACTACTTGAAAATGTACAAGCTCAGAAAAGTAGAGGTGCATTTGATTGGAGTCAGAAAAGATACTCTTGGAATTCTAAATGGGCATGTTTTGTTTGGACCAGATTTATAAAGTGGGGTGGTTACACCCCAAAGCTAAGCCAGTAAGATCCACTGAGTAAGGAAAAGACAGAATTGAACTTAAATTATTTGGGGGAGGCTAAGGAAAGCGGGTGGGGCCAAACCAGTTGGTGCTCAGGATTTTTGGGGGATTCCTAAGAGGGTTGGCTATATGTAAGGCAAGTACCTTCATCCCTTCATTATCTCTATCTTTCCTGCTGAACTTCTATCTCATACATTATTTGACTCAGTCTTTGAATAATGTTCATTTTCATGTAGGTTTGGTCATGTCTACAATAGAGGGGCCTTGCTATCGAAGTGTTGCACATATAAATATTTTTCAACATGCTAGGGTATAGATCGTCTAATGATTGTTACAAATCTATTTTTTGATGGGGCATGTGACAAAAATACTTGGAGAGGACTATTGCTCACATCAGAAAAGCAAGGTCATCTTGGAAAAGAGGAACAGCAAGATCTGATGTATCAGCAGGACAGAAACAGTATGGGATGCCAGAGCATTATGGGAAGTGGAGGGGAATAAAAGGAGGAGGACCCGAAAGTTTTATTAATGACCTGTAACATCACATTGACTGCATTATAAGGATTCAGCTGGGAAATGGCTGAACAAATTTAGAGGTCATGAATTTTGTGGCAAGTGGACTAGAAAGATAGTGCAATGTGTCGGGCACTGCCTTGCACATAACTGACCCTGATTCGATCCCCTGCATCCCATATGCTCCAATAAGCCTGCTAGGAGTGATCCTTGAGCATAGAGAGGAGTAAGCCTTGAGCACAGCCAGGTTTGGCCTCAAACAAACAACAAATAAGTTTTCTGGTAAGTGATGTCACAAGCTGGAAAACATTTGCTGTATTCCTGGCATGATGTGGAAAGGAGTTGAAGGACAAAGATGGAGTGAGGCTCAAAAACAAAGGGAGAAACTAAAGGCATTTTGAAGGATAAAAACAATAAGCAAACAATAAGAGATAAAAAACAATAAGAAGCTAGTGAGAACTTAAATCTAGAAAGCACTGGAATGTGTCACAGGAGATACTTTCAGGGAATCCTAAGAGAAATAGACTTGGTGGATGGGAAGGTGTTTATGGGAGAGCAGGATAGTGAATTTAGGGCTTCAGTCTTGATGCCCTTTGCTCATGAGAAGACAGACATCCACTTGGGCTCTGTCAGAGATACTTGGTCATGTGGGACTGGAAGCCATATAGACACCAGGCCGCCAATCTAAACCTCCACACACCTGCATTAAAGTCCTGGGTAGTTGGAACGACGAGGCTGCCTGCTTGTGACCTCTAGAAAGAAGGGTGGGGGATATCTGTGGAGATGGCAGGGAGCCAAGGATGAGCCTTGAGGAAGACTGCCAGAGACCTCGAAGGGAATAAAAGCAAGCAAAGTATTGGTATAAATAGCCACCAAGGAGCAAAACTGTCACCCAGAGATGAATAAGCAAGACTGGGAGGTGCCATCTCTGCGATCCCACGGATGACAGTGTATTATTGTCTCCATCGGAGGTCACCAGCTTTGCCTGGAGTCACAGGCGATGGCCCTCTTAGAAGCTAATACTGTTCACGGTCAAGGTTAGAACCCACATTGGATTGACAAAGAGACCCATATTCAGTTGGCTTTTAAAATCTAAATTTTCACAATTGCTTGCGGAAAATATGTAAAACCTACCATTACGAATACTTATGTATTGCAAAATATACTTGAGTATGTATATGTTTAAAACTGGAAATAGGAATTCCGGAGCTGCTTGAGGTCTCTAGCAGGAGTTGACTGATTGGTCCCGGCTTAAAATTAGGATCACTCCATTTTAAAAATATTTTGAAAAATTATTATTTTGTTGTTAGAAGGGTCATACCTGGTGGTGTTGAGCTGCTGCTCCTGGTTCTGTGCTCCAAGGTCACCCCTGGTGATGCTTAGCAGACCCAGCAAAGCCAAGGGCTAAACCTGGGTCAACCACATGCAAAGCAAAAGCCTTCATTCCTGTGCTATGTCTCTAGCCCAGGCTTAATCATTTTCAGAAATGATTAAGATCATGAAACCCAGAAATGCCTCAGACAAAGTCTGACAAGTCATAACAGATCTCCAGTGTAAGGACACCCAAGACGTTTTTTTCCCTTCACACTTTTGGGGACAGAGTGAATCATTTAGACTCTAACAAAACCTCAATTTGGATTCTGCACAACAGGAGCAGGTTGAGATTTCTAATAGGCTCCCTCATGTCGGCTGAGGAGAAGCTGATCTTCAGAGAAATTTCTAGAAGTCCAGGGTGGCTCTGCTTGCATCCTTGTAAGTGACAGAAAGTGACATCAGCACCTTCCTTTCCAGGCTGTCGGGATTCGGAGTGACTTGAGCTGCCTATTCCCACGAGCCTGCCCTATCTCCTCCTTGGACACAGACGCCTCCCTAACCCCTAGAGTAGTGCTCGCAGCCTCCAGGGAGGCCGGCACCTTTGTTTACGTGTCTGCTCTACAGAGTTTTTCTTTTCCCTCTGAATATGTCTTTTAACTTACCTTTCAATTTCTTTTTCTTTTTCTCCTCTTGCTGGTGGCCAGGACTCGAGCCTGGGAGTTTGGCTAGTCTCCTCAACCCTCCTTACCTCCAGGGGGGGTGTTCAGGGAATTCAGACATACACAGAGATCCCCTTTAAGAAGTAGATATTACCAGACTTGTCTTAGTCTATCCACAGATGAAGAGTAGAGAAAACCTGTTAAAAGGGCCCTTGTTTGTTCTAGGCAATCAAAATTTTCCTGGAAGTCTGTGTTGATGGAGACAGGAGAATGGAGAGTTCTTCAAAGTAGCTACAGTGGAAACCTCTGCGCCGGTCTGGACAACATTCTCTGGGAACTGCCCACCTCTTTATGCCTGCCTAGCTGCCCCCACCCCTATGCCCATGAACCACCCTTATTCAGTACCCCCACCCCGAGAAGTCCCTCTTCTTAGTCAGGAACCCAGCTTCATTGATGGCAGAAGGTGCCCATTTTATCCACATAACAGATAGAGGATTTGTTTGTTTGTTTGTTTATTGGCCACACCTGGCAGCACTCAGGGGTACTTCTTCCTTTGTGCTCAGAAATCACTCATGGCAGACTTGGGGGACCCTTTAGGATGCTGGGGTTAGAATCGGGGTTGGTCTTGCAAGGTCAAGGCCTTACCCCACTGTACTATCACGCTGGCCCTGATAGCTGGGACTTTTGAGCCTTTTCCAACCATTTGAGGAAGAAAAGGCACATGCTAGATGCTACATTGAGCTCAGGGAGTTCCTTCTTGATGCTGTGAGTTTTACATGCCTTGATGCAGTTTTGCTTTTGGCAAAAAACCCTCTGAAGCAGAAGCAGAGAGGCTGAGTTGCTTTGCAGGGCCACAGGCTGCCAAGTGACAGAGCAAGGTGGGTGGTCTCCCAACACCCAGCCTGTTGCAGTTGGTTACAGGGAGGTGGCAGCAAAGAAGGGGTTGGCATCAGAGAGCTTCATCTTGAATGTGGACTGTTTGCAGGAATGACTGTCTGGTGGACTGGGACATAACCCAGTAAACAGAGGCCAGAGAGGGCAGGGCTGGGTGTGGCATCTGCCTGCAGGGGCAGCTGGCAAAGGAGGGGGGTGGGCATTGGTAAACTACACCATTGTCTGTTGTGATGAGTTGAGTTGGCTCTCGAATCTCTTCTGTGTGTTAGTGTGTGTAAGTGTATGTGCATTGCCAGGAGCCTGAAGACCTCGGTGTGCCTTCCTTTTAGTAGACAACATCACATAGCAGATCACAGTAAAGCTGATAATAGATGTAAAGGCTCATTATTCACGGCAAGGCCAGCCCAGCAGTGAGATGTGTGGCTTTGCCAACCTCGGCAGAAATTCCTAGAAATCCCTTTGCTTTCTTCTCTCCACTCCCTTCCTTGCACATGGGACTGGGAGCTTTTCCACATGCTGCGCCTCCCTGGCTCAGGCCGAGCCTGAGTTGGGCCTTCTGTCTTTCGTCCATCTACTTTGTGCTGAGGCTGTTGTGGGGCCCCTGATGGGTGTTTCTGGGGGTGCTCTTCACACCTGAGACAGAGCTTGGGAGAAAGGACTATTCCCTGGCCCCTCTCGTCTGAAGCCCCTCATGTGAACTCTGAAGTATCAGCTTCCTGGCAGCCACCACAAAGACAGTCCCTCAGGAAACCAAACAAATGCTATCTCCAGAGTTTCCTTGTTTCTTTGCTTTAAAGTCCCCTGGTACAACCAGGCTACAATTAAGAGGCAGGATCAAAGGGACTGCCTGCCTCAGGCTGCTGGGACCAAACTTTGGTCTCTTTAACTCTTTACTGCCTGCTGCCCACAACCTGCTTCTTCAGCTCTGGCTTTGCTCCTTGGGTGCTCAGGTAGCAGGGAAGGTGTGATTTGGGGAGCATCCTGGAGGGATCTGAGATCCATTTTGAGATAAGCCACAAGCAGAAGATAAGAACCAGACAGGAACCCCTGCCCCCACAATGTGGAAGGAATATCTCAGGGCCAAGGGGTAGGAGCACAGTAATAGGGTGGTAGGGCATTTATTTGCCTTGCATACAGACGACCTGGGTTCGATCCCCAGCATCTCATACAGTCTCCTGAGACTGTCAGGAACAATTTCTGTGCTCATAACCAGGAGTAACCGGAGTGCCGTAGCGTGTGGCCCTAAAACAAACAAAAAAATGTGGAAGAACAGAATCAGAGTATTATTTCTGGCAGTATTTTTCTGAGTGACTGAATTGGGGGTGATTCCTGTTTTGGTTTTTGAGGTATCATATTGGTGTGGGGAAACCATGTGGACAGGGATCATAGTCAAGTCTTTTGCATGCAAAGCTGTACCCCAGCCTTTGAGCTCTCTCTCCCATCTTCTAGAAATTTCTTATCTTCCCTCACCAGTTTCCTCCTGACAGAGTTGCTGGTCTACTCCTGTTGGCTGGAAAACCACAGCACCAATCTGCCATGACAGGTTGGCCTAAATGCCAACCTGGATGTAGTGAAATGTAACTACCACGTCTTTCATTCTTTAGCCGATGCTCAGGAAAAAATGAACACACCCCAGTTCAGGGCTTTTCTTACAGACAGATGAACCCCTTTTGTTGCCTAAACCAGCCAGACTTTCAGTATAAATAGCATGAGCAGCTTAGGCCTTTCTATTTGAGTGGTTTTTAGTTTCATGGATTTTTGTTCAATTTGAGGGCTATACCCACCAGTGCTCGGGGATACCAGTGCTCGGGATACTGAGGAGAGAAACAGGGCATTCCACATGCATAATCTCTCTTTAGATCTTGGAAGAAAAAGAATTGGCCTTTCCTTTTGCTTCAGCTCCACTTAAAACCAAGGAAACAGAAAAGATCTAATGGGGAGAAGTGAGGCTGGGACAGACAGACAGACAAACATCTCTCCTACCAAACTGCTTGGCATGCTTGGCAACTGGCTTCAGGCCCAATATTAAAAGTCTAGGGATCTCCAGAAATAGGTAACAAGGTGCTAGCCTCGACTTGCCAAGTGTCCCATACGTAGGCTGGGACATGGACACTAGATTTATAGAGGTAGGTCCTTAAGTAGATGTATATATGGGCACTTCTGGGCATCTCTGGAGATGTTCATCCATCAGTTTAAGTTGATTCCTTATGAATGCTCATGTGGATAGGTAGATAATGGGTGTTTAATTCTTCCCCAGTCTGAGAGAGACTGAGATGATCCAGATAGAGACGAAGGCCTTCCTCAGGTCAGCGTATTCCATAGAGATGGTTTTGCAAAGACCCATGCATGTGGTCTCATGGACTTCGTTTGGTTTTTCACATTGGGGCTCTGCAAAGCACAGCGGGCTAGAGCAGCAGCGATGTGTGGCCTGGGCTCTCGGTGGCGCTCAGGCAGCAGAGACACATACGCCGCCATCTGCACATGCCAAGGTCACCCAAGGAACTAATTAATCCCAGCGCCCGTCAGCACGAGGCTGCACCAACCTGCTTTTCCTTCCTTTCAGGGAGCAGCCAGGAAGGATTTTCTCACTCAATTCCGCCCAGGTCTACTCTGGAGCGGCCTGAGCAAACAAAGACGGGGTGAAGGCTAGTAAACCATTTCCCGACTCCTGGCCAACTTGTGGGCCTCACAAAGCCTGTTGTAAAGCTTCCCGGCCACTCGTGTTGGGGTGAGCCCGCTCGTTTTGCTCTGGAAAATTCCCAGGTTGATATTTAACCTAAAGATCTCCTGGTCCCTTTCTACTCTCTCACAAATGATGCCTTTGGTTAAAAAAAAAAAAAGGAAAAAAAATAAAAAGAAAGGAGAGAAATAAAAAAGAACCTTTACTACTAATTTTAGGAATGTCTTATGAGCCCAGCCCATACACTTTACTGTGCTGAACATTTATTTGTTTTATTCATTAAAATGAGACACTTTCTAGCTGACAACCGAGGAACAAGAATTTTGCCTGTCTCCACCCCCACCCCCACGCTCATAACTCTCGGTAAAATTTCTGTTTTCTCATTCAGATGGTACAAAATAATTGATCAAGATAAAGTGCAAGAAATGACTGTTTGGAGGAACATAAAGGGCCCAGGGCATGTCTGTATAGTGTCTGCAAAGACCTCATTTATTTTATTTTTTATTTATTTTATTGGGGGGTGTTGGGCCACACCTAGTGGCTCTCAGGGATTACTCCTGGCTCTGTTCTTAGAAATCTCCCCTAGCAGGCTCGGGGGGGTCATATAGGATGCCGAGGATCCAACTCACATCTGTTCTGGGTCAGCCGAATGCAAGGCAAATGCCTGTCGCTGTGCTATTGCACCGGCCCCCAGAGTCGTCTACTGCTGCAATCTGATTTTCAGCTGTGGTTCTGGTCTCTTCCAGCTTGATAGAATTCAGGAAGGCCCTGGTGTGACACTGCCTGTGTGCTAGGTTGGAGGGGTCCCAGGGTTGAGTCCCCCTCATCCTCTGTGGCCCTGTCGTTGCTTAATGATGCTCTGAATTTGGACGAGGTCATTGCCCCATTACCATGTGGCCCCGACCGGCAGATGCCAGAGTTGGGTTTGTGACATTCTCTGCCTTGCTTACTGGTTGCAAAGCAGAAGAGAAAACAAATCAAAGCCATATGTTCCATTGGGCCTCACCCCACAGGGAAATGGCACCCGTGACCAAGCCATGTGCTTGAAGGCTGCGGGACTAGGCAGTGGCTGAGACTAAGGCGGGTGGCCAGGGCCGGTCCTGTTTGCTCCCTTTGCAACATGCCATGTGGCTGGCCTCCTTCCAGCACCTAATGGGAGAAGCCAGACGAAACTGCCTTTACTTACTTGGGTCCTTCCTTTGCAGCATCCTTCTTTTCTTCACAGGATCAGGATTGAAAATTAGAAACACTTTTCTCCTACATGCAAAATTGCTCCCTCTCACACACTTAAGACATATCTCTCTCTTTCTCTCTCTCTCCCTCTCTCTAAATGGCAATTTCTGTCTGCAAAGGCTTCTAGAAGAAGCCAGCCTGTGCTGGGAAAAGTGTCTGTGGGTTCATGTAGAAGCAGAGCCAGCAAGTGCGAGGAAGGAGACAGTTAGACGGTTACACATTGGAATGGACTTTGGCAACAGAACAGGGCCTTGTGTTCAAAGGCAAGCCCAGGGGGCTTTCCAAGATGCTGAAAACTGACTTTCTCTGACTGGGTGTGGGATGCCCAAATGTGCTCACTTTGCTCTGCGGGGTTCTTCAGACAATGCTCTCCCTTGCCATGAATGAACTTTCAAAAATTAGCCTGCTTGAGTCTCATAGATGGTGCTGGAACACAGGGTTTGCATGCAAGAGTCCTAGGTTTGCTCCCCGACACCATCCGGAATGACTCCCTAAGACTGGCGAGACAGAAGTATCCTCCCGTAAAGATGGCCTCCAAAACAAAAAAATGTAAACACTTAGTAAAAATAAATTACAAAGGGATAGCCAGCCATTGAGTGATATTAGAAGATTCTGGAAAAGTTTGTTGGAGAGTTTTCAGTATCTGGTTTTATTTCTGCTCCTGAATTTAGGGTTTTCTGTGGTAGAACCCCCATCTTCTCTCTATCTTTGTGAAAACCACAAAGGCCAGATGCCTTATACTGCCCATCTTGAACTGAAAAAGAAAGGAAACCAACTGTGTTAACAGGAATGCTATTAGCAATAATAATAACAACAGCAAAAATAACTACATACCACTTTGTTGTGGCACCCAGAATTTCCTCTCCCCCTTTATATTTTTCAGAAGTTTGGGCAAGTCTTACTTGAAGGTATTTTTGTTATTGTGGCTATTTGGCTGTCAAGACTTGAGGGAGGAAGGTCAGGGGTGCAGGGTGCCAGGCTGCAGGTCCTCTTGGCTCTTGATGACTGTACAGATATAGATTTGGGGCCACCTGACCGGTTTAAGCCAAGGGAGGGGAGCTCTCCAAAGACAAGTGTATAAATAGGGAAATAAAAATATATAGTATCTGGTAAGGGAGTGGAGGATGGCCAGAATCCACCGGAAGCTGTAGGTTAGCCACACAGATGTGAACCCCTGGCTCTGCTGATGTGGCTGAAGACAAAGCAGCCAAGTGCTTGGAACTGGGATCTTTTGCTTGGCAGGAGTGGAGATGATCACGCCCTACCTCAGGAGCCTTGTGAAGATTTTCTGAAACATAAACCAGAGTATTGTGCAAAGGGAAGGAACTGATAGTTTTTGGCTGGAGGAAGGAGGATTGGGCCACACCTAGCAGTGATTAGGATGTCCTCCTAGTTTTGTACTCGGGGATCGCATCACTCATGACTGCTGAGGGGTGCACCTGGGATTCTAGGAGTCACCTGGGTTGGTTGAATATAAGGCAAGCACTGTAAACCATTTTATTATCTCTCTTGCCCTCATGGTTGACTTAGTCTTTTCCCTATCAGGGAAAACACTTTCTACTTGGTGAAATTTTCTTGGCCACAATAGAATAAATTGTGAGGGACGGAAATTGAAAGAGGTGGAGAAATTGTGGGTCAAAAAAGTTGCTTTGAAAATTTCCTTTATTTGCCCTTTCTTGAATTTATGCCTTGGGATGGTAGGTAAAATGTGTAAGTATATCAATATGGGAAAAGTAATTCATGTCAAAGGAGACGTGGAGGGAGTTTAAGGTCAGTATGAGGTGACCAGGCAGTAATGATTGCTTCTTAGGGCCCAGGGAGGGTGGAAACCCACCATACATGCATACATGCACTTAGGAAATTTTTCTGCAGTATGGAATTGAAACTAGGCAGTATGGAATAGAATCTAGGCAGAGACTCACCAAGAAGGCTGGATATGAACCCAACTTTTTAGGTTCTGGGGATCAGACTCTGCTTTAGGGAGACAATTCTGTGAGCAATAGTGAGAGCTGAAAATTCAGGCTCCCAAAATGTCATGGTGAAGCCATGAGCTGAAACAGTGGCCATGAGAATCAAGCAGATCATTATCATTCCCCCAGGGTGGAAGAGGCAAGCCCTGTGAAGAAGGAGAGCGACCTAGATGACTTGTAGACCATGAATTTTGGTAACGAAAACTCATGTGGCTGCTGACCTGCTGAGAGATGGGAAAGATCAAAAGACAAGTTTGGGTCATGAGATGTTTTTAGAGGCTATAAAATGTCCTGATAGGCTTCAGTGGAGCTCACAGCAAGATGTCTCTTTGGAATTCATCCTTGGAGGGGTGACATCTGCAATCATCAAGGGCATTGGGGAGCACTCAGGAGGTCAGTGTCATCTAGAAAGTGGTTCCTGGTACCATCTTGGAAAATGGTCCTATTGGAGGGGATTTTTCTTGCCAGGCCTTCTAGTTGAAGAGTTGCAAAGAGAACAAGTGTAAGCTTGGGGCAGGTGTAACCTCAGGAGCTCTCTCTGTTACCCTGAATCTGAGAATGGAACATACTCTTTTCTATGTCCTTGGAATAATGCTCAAAGGTGATCGGCTCTGGGTGATTTTTCTAAAAGCAGGGGCATAATGAGAAATTGTGCCTCCAAAAAGTTTCATCAAGATAAAGATGGTTCCTGGTACCACATTGTTAGGATGATACCATTGACATTTGGGAGGCCCATTGGATAGAAGTGACTGGAAGGGGGGAGTGTCAAGGAGAAAACATGTCCAATGAAGTGTGTAATATTGATATCAAAGAAGAGATATAGGCAAGCAAAGAAAAAAACTGTGTTAAGTGGAAGTCAGGCAGGTTGAAGATAAGATGGGTAGGATTGCCAGGTGGTACCTAGGGAGCATTGAGCTCAAGGAGACTACAAGAGTTGGGTGGGTAGAGAGTCTCTCTCTTGCTGGAGAAATGGCTTTTGAAAATCAGTGGGAACAGTTCTGATTCTGCGGTAACAGGAAAGGTGAAAATGTCAGCTTCATTTGGAAGAAGGTGGCCGAGTGAGGTCTGAGAGCTTCTCTATGGAAACTTCCATTAGCCTTTGCCTTGAAATGACCCTGCACCATTCAGAAGAATTGTTATGATGGAGGCCCCCAGACAGCATGGCTCCCGTTATCAATGAAAGATAAGCTCTGCATAATCACAGGCTTAAATAATATATCATGGCTGCTGTATCTTGCTAACGGGTGAAAGCAATGTTATTTATTGTTTTTGTTATTGTTGGTGTTATGTTGTCATTTTCCCTGTTTTTCTCTTCCTCTCATTGGGTTCAGCAAAAAGATAACACATGGGCTTAGCACTCTTCTTTTAAATATCAAAATCTGCCAATATAGATGCCACACACAGAATCTCACATATGTCTCCTTATAATAGCAGTCTGCATGTGTCTTAAACTTGATCTGGTGTCTGGTGAGTAGTTGGTGCTCCTTCCGTGTGGAATGTGATCAGAGGATGAAAACATTTTATTATTACAGTGATGGGCATTTCTGTAGTTGATTATTAGTATATGAGTCACACTTAAATCCGTACCCTGTCATCCACCCAGATATATTCAGAACTCTTAATAACAATGAGAAGAATTATTTTTCCTTTAGGGGTTGTACACATGTCTGTGAAGTTGAACTTAAGCTGTTAGGTGTGGTCACACAGACTCCCATCTTTTCAGCCAAGTTCTTTTTCACATTGTGACTCAAGAGAAGGTTAGGTGAGAGAGTAGTGGAGAGAAAGAAATTATGGACAGATTGCAGGGACTTGGGTGTTGCTGGGAATATCCTAGTCTTTAAAAATAAAATAGATTGCATTTTTTTATTTTCATGGACAGAGACTTCTAGTGATGTTTGTCTGTTTGTCTGCACACAGTGTTTTCTTACAAAATGGGCTCATCTATTTGTCTGTCCTTGGAGGCCACTTGGACACCAAGTAAAAGACAAGGATAACCAGTGTCCTTCAAGGAGTCATTGAGACAAGATATTATTTCTGGGATAAATTCTTCCCCCACTCATCTTCAGTCCTAGGAAAAGAAAAAAAATGTGTTTCTCTTAAGAGCTCATTTCAAAACTCCTTACCATCACTCCAGTGTCAGTTTTGTTGTTTGTTCTAACTCTTAGGAGGCATGTTAAAAAAGACAAATGACAGATTTCCAGGTCCCAACCCCTGAGATTTTGATTGTGCTGTCTGGGGAGGGTGGTACCTAGGAAGCCCCATTTGTTGGAAATGCACACAGTGATTTGAGCACTAATGATTAACAGAGTAGAGTTGAGACTTTTCATATTCTGGCTCTGACTTGAGATGCAGGATCTTAGGCAAACTTTAACATACATTGAATTTTGGTTTTCTCCTCTTTAAAATGAGATTAATAATGTCACTCTAGTGACGAGTGGGATTAAATGATACCACTATATTAAGAATTTCTATATTGCACAGAATTAACATTGAATATGAACTCTTTGAGATGTATTTGTTTCTAGATGAGCAGGAAGCTCTTGGGAAATCATTCTCAGTTCTGACTCTGAGTAGGGACTTCATGTGATTATTCTTACAATTTATTTTTTTTTGAAGGAAGGCATACCCGGCAGTGCTCAGGGATTACTCCTGACTTTGCAATCAAGAATCATTTTTGGCAGGCTCAGAGGGTCATATGGGATCCTGGGGATCCAACCCAGTCAGCCATATGCAAGACAATCACCCTCCCTGCTGTACTATCTCTGTGGCCCTATTCCTATAAGTTGTTAATGTCATGTTATTACTCACAAAATTATTATTAAAGAAAGGGTGTATAGTTCATTGTCTACAAAATAACTTTATGCCAGACTTCAGGGAATACTGCTCTTATCTTTTTAGGAATGATAAGACACTGGAGCAAATACTTAGTAAGTAATTAAGACACGTACTAAGGACACTTAGTATGAATGAATGGAAGGTTAGATGAAAACTTGACAGCAGAGAACTGGGACCATTTGAAAAGTTTCATTGGGGCATGTGATAAAAATGAAGTATTTCACCTTTCTCTCTGATTGCCTGTGACTTGAGCAGTTTTGGAGTAGATCAAATTGATTCTGCCTCCACTTAGGCTGCTTTTAGATCATTTGAGCAGATGGGATCTAGCTTGTGTTGGATCCATACTACTAAACTTACTTTTGGCAGTGGATGGATGGACAGGTGAATGGAAAGAAAGATTTCCTTTGAGGTCAAGAAACACTGTTGACATCTGTCAGCTATTTCTGGGCCTCTGGTCCCTAAGGACCATCTGACTTTGTTGCTTAGAAAATAAATAAGCAGAATTGCTCCAAGGTGTTTCCTGCAACCACGTGTTTCTTCCTTCCTGGACATAGTGGCCCAGTTGCCCTGTGCTGGAAGAGTTTTCTTTTTTGGATGTATAATATCCCCTCTGCTTTGTTTTTTTCTAAATTTATATCTTTATTGAAACACCTTGATTACAAACATGATTGTGGTTGGGTTTCAGTCATGTAAAGAACAACCCCCCCCCCCCCTTCACCAGTGCAGTTCTGGAAGACTTAAAGTCTCGTGTCCTTTCTTTCCTACTAGAGATTATCAATATCAGAGGTGTTTTCACAACTGTGGCACTGGCTGGAGCTCTAGGTCTTATGATTTGGGTCAACACACACGTGTGTGCATGTGTACAAAGAAGTGTAGCCTGGAGTCCATTTGATTAGCACACAGGGAGAAATAAGAATAGATAAAACAGAAATGAAATTCAGAAATGGGAAGAAATGCCAAGAGAAACATATGGCACCCTGAGATAGAAGAGCCTCTGATTCAGCCTTCAACTAAAGGAGAGTTCCAAATGTTTTTCAGTTCTCAGTTTGCTTACAAATCCTCAGGGCCCTTGCAAAAGGCTCATCCCTTCACTTTGTAGAGTATTGATGAAGACCCATTTATTTTTGCCTGGTTGATGGACCCTGTGCAAAGCAAAGACAACACAGATGATGAAGCTGAAGTGTACATCCACGTCTCCTAGCTACTCATGTGCTATGAATATATCATGCATTGACATACATGATATAGACACCAACTACAAGAGCCAAAGGAGAACCCGAAGCTCACCTGACACCCAGCGTTTAATCTGATCAGAGAGAAGGAGAAGATATCAGTTAGGCCAGTTGGGCTCAGTCCAATTGCTACAGATTTTGAGTTGAGAAGGATGCCTGGATTTAGATTACAGAAAGAGAGCGGAAGACTTCCCATATCAAAGGAAACCATTCGAACAAAAGCCAATAGGAGGAAATGAGCTCTTATTGTATACACACATGAGGCTCTTCAGAAAGGAAATTGCAAGATTCAAGGCATTTCCCAGGTCTCCTTTAGGAGAGGCTGGGCCTGTATCCCCACAACCTGAGCTAGATGTCTCCCACCCCTACCTAGGGTATGTACAGCAAAATCTGTATCATCAAAATTATCTACTTTCCTCAGCTTCCCCCAAATGCTGATGGCAAAATGCATCCCTGGGAACCTCAGGGATCCTTGTGATCTATTTCTATGCATTAAAAGTATGTGGCTCTTGGAAAGGTTGGAAGCAAACACTTGGTTCATATTATTTTAATGAGCAAAGTTCTTGATGGGGAAGACCAGTGACCTGATCATCCTGTGTTCCCAGCTCCTGTTAGGCAGCTGAGATGCAGTCTGGGCCTGGTTGGACCACCTCCCAGCAAGTCTTGTGAGCTCTCTGGACTGAGTAAGGGATAAGGCCCTTGGATCAACACTAAGGCCTTTTGGACTCAGGCCTCTGAGACAGCATTAGCCCCACATGGATGGTTATTATGTGGCCATTTCAATCCAAAACATAGTTTTCCCCATGACCTTAGGGTCCTGAAACTTCTTCCTGGGATACTAGAGAACTCAGACATTTTAGTGTCGAGGAGAGTATAAATGATGCCAGTAATCATGCTAAGAATCCTGAATTTTCCTGGTCCCTAGAGCCCCAGGATTGGGAGTGGGAGCTGTGCCTCCGACTTGTTCAAATAGCCTGGAATGAGCCAGGCTTGCTTTTCCCTTCCCCCTTCTTTGTGTTGCTTGATTGACAGTTTGAGTACAGTTAAGCTTAGATATGTGGGGGTGCTACTATAAGTGGCATGTATTATGGAGTCATTTTCCACTGATGTCATCCCCCGTAAGTGGTGGTGGAAAAAGAAAATGAAATGAAAGAAGACTGAGTGGGGCTCAGACCCCAGACACAGACCAGTCTGTCATGGGAGAGCATTCTCCCAAGGAGGAAGCACCATCTTGCTTTCCATATCTCTGCAACCTTGACCCAACTTTGTTCACTGGCCTGCAGGCACTAAATATCTCAGGACTGCAACAGACACTTGTGCTGACCCTGGAAGTTGAGGAGAAAGTGGGATGTGTAGACAATGTCCTTGGAACCAACCCTCCATTTCCAGTGCCGTTGAAGCAGAGGGATTCTAAAATTTCAGTCTGCCCTGGAAAATGTAGAGTTCAGGAGCTTCAGTTTTCTCATGTACTGTTCTTCCTTGATTCAGTCAAAAAACTAAATGCAAAGATCCTAGGACTATTCTGAAGGGACAGAGCCAGAGAAATGACAACTCAGAACCTGAGATATAACAGCCACAAAGTTAAGTTCAAGGACACAAAAGTGAACAAGAGAAGGGCCCAGTGTTCAGGGAAGAAGAGAGTGACTTTGGACACTGGGATTGGGAATGATTTTCCAAGAAAGGTCATGTGAACTGTGCCTGGAAGGGGCCACAAAAGGCATAGAAGAAAGGAGAGACCAATATTGTCACAGTCTCCTAATTAGCATGTTCCTTCTAATTAGTGGCTTCTGAGTTTATCAAGCCTCATCTATAAACTACAACTAATAGGCAGTTAGATAGGTTTGAGGGTTGTGTTTTTTTTTTTCCTCCTACTTTCCTCCTTATCCTTCGAGGGAAAAAACACATGAATTAAGAGTTAATTTGCCAGTAAATCACATAATGGGGGGGGGGGGGTGGAGGTGGTACAGGAAGGAGAGTATTTGATCCACTTTGGTGAAGACTGGTTAACAGATTCAGTTCTCCAGCTTTGTCTTCTTTTGCTATTATCATCTGAAACCTCTGGATAAAAAAATCTATTATTTTTAAAAAGTAGAACTCACCCAGATTCCCGCTTGTTTTCCCATAACACTGTCTTTCACACATCAGAATAGGCCAGAAAAGGAACCCACCTTTCTACTGGGCTGCACTGTGGACATTAAGACCCTCCATGCTGGCAGAAAAAAAATGACAGGATGAAAAAACCATTCATCTCATGTGACACTGCATAATGGTGGTTTCCAAATTTCTCCTAATTTAAAGACAAGTGTGGAACTTTAGGATATAGAGATGCTTATTTGTCAGATGCCACGACATTTCTTTAGTGATGCTTACTTTATTTCAAACATCACAACCAACTTCAAATGGAATGCCCCATGGGTGAAGGTCTTTGCATTTAAGGTAAGTCTGCTGGCCTTTCCAACAGTAGGACCTTTTGAGCTCTCTTGATTAAACACAGACTGTACTTTTGAAAGCAACATTCTGAGGGGACAGAGAGATAGTACATGGTCTCTAGTTTGGCACACATCTGGCCTAGGATTGACCCCTGGCACCACATATTGTCTCCTGAGCCCTACCTACTAGGAGTGATCCTGGAGAACAGAACCAAGAAGCCAGGTGTGGTGCCAAACAAAAAAAGGAAAAAAATAACAGCCTATTGAGAAATACAGAGAGAAAATGAGGTCAGCGTCCAGTTGCACTACAGGATAGATTATAATCAAGTGTGCTAAGGGTGGCCTTTAGCATCCAAAGAAAATATAGAAAACAGCAGAGACAAGTGAACTTTGAATCAAGATGAGCCTGCACACCTCCGAACTTCTCTGAGAATGATGAAACTTGGGCCCTCTCTTATAAAAACGAGGCTTTTGTGCCTTTGTTTTACAACGTAAACCAGCTGATAATGTGCCTTGTTCCTCATTGACTTTGCTATCTCATTCTTTGCCACCATTATAATGGTCTGTTTGTTTTGCTGCTGATGCGTACCAGCCAAAGAATCAGATATTTGTTTCCCAATGCTTGTTTTGAAGAAATCAGTTCTGGGTACATCTTTACACTGCCCATCAAAACAGAGGCTCATCTGGGTAACAGATACACCAGGTCTATACTGAGAATGGTTTACATGGACCCGTGATTATGGAAAATGAAATTCAAATATAATAAAACTTCATTTTCGTCTAATTACTGAAGAGCCTGAATTATAGACTATTCATCAGGATGTACACTTTTATTAATTATAATGACATACAGCAATTCGAACTGGCCAGGAGTATTTTATCTAATAATGGCTCTTAAGAAGTTCTTATTAATGACTAGATAAGAGTGATTTATAAGGGGTATTACAGGTATTTATATCCGAATGAATGGTAATGAAATGCCTGAGAAGTTTGGTCTCATAAGTAGGGTAAATATTCCCATTAGAATTATATTAACTCTGTTAATTTATTTGGCAAGTATATTCCCTCTTCCCCTCCTTTCCCATAAGTAGATCAAAGTTACTCTTTATTCTCATCTAAGGGTGGTTTTAACTCACCAGGTAACTGATCAGTTAGGATGGCTGACTGCCTGGAAACTTGTTTTGGAAAATTTTTGAGGGCCAAGTCTAGGTTCACAAAGAAGAAGTACTGGGATCAATTAGTCATGCCTGCAGTGGATGGACAAGTTGGGAAGCACCCTGGGATCAATTAGTCATGCCTGCAGTGGATGGGTAATGTGGAAAACAAGGTGCTTTTGAAAGTCATTCTCTTATTAGCCTTGACCAGTGCCCTTTCAAGGTGCTCCGAAATGGAAATTCTCACAGAACTCTTCTCCAGAACAACTACAAAACAATAGTAATTCTGAGATGCTGGTTTGTTTTAGATATTTCTGATATCCTGAAAGTTGAGTTTCAGTCCCTAAGTGTGATAGACACTTAACTTTCTTAATTCATTTAAATCCTCAGTGAGAGAGCAAAGCGAATTTGCTAAGTGCAATGTGTAATATGCAACCTTTATTTCTAAGTTTGAGGAAGAAAGTGATTTTACAGCTCTTCTTTCCAGAATGTATTGTTGGGGAGTGGAGCTGTGAGGAGAGGACTGTTAAGAAGCATGTGTCCTTTGAAATAGTATTGATCTTTCATTTAATGTGTAGTCAAAATTGGTCCTGGCTTTGAAAGAGAGTGAACAAGTCCTTATTTGCAACTACTAGAACAAGCTAAAATTCAGAGCCTGTTCCACAGAGCAGCACAAGTATTCTTTTATCTGTACGTTAAATTATAGATAATACAAAGCATACAGAAAGGGAGTTCTTTTAAGACTCCTATTATACTCTTGGCAATTACTTTTAAAAAGTTAGCATATTTTTCGCTCTATAAGACGCACCTGACCATAAGACACACATAGTTTTTAGATGCTCTATAGACTCTCCTGCAGTCAGGCTTCAGCTCCAGGGGGCATTCATTCCATAAGATGCACTTTGGGTGGGTGGGGGGAACATGTGTCTTATGGCACAAAAAAGATGGTACCTTTTTGTTTTGTTTTGTTTTGTTTTGGGGCCACACCCATTTGACGCTCCGGCTACTTCTGGCTATGTGTTCAGAAATCGCTCCTGGCTTGGGGGGACCATTTGGGACGCCGGAGGATCGAACCAAGGTCCGTCCTACACTAGAGCTTGCAAGGCAGACATCTTACCTCTAGCGCCACCTTTCCGGCCCCAAAAAGATGGTAGCTTATACCCTGCGAAATTGTACCTTTTTACAGGTAAGAAAAGTGTGTTTTAGAACAATCAGATGTGGGGCCAGAGAAATGGTACAGAAGATAAGGTGATTGCCTTGCAGAGGGCTGACTTGGGTTTGATCTCTGGCATCCCTATGGTCCCTCGAGCCTACCAGGAGTAATTTCTAATAAGTATAGAGCCAGGAGTAAGCCTTAAGCACTGACAGTTGGGACCCCTAAAACGAAAACAATACCAAAATGCCATATGTAATTTGATGTGTTAACAAAATTGGAAGTTTCCTCTAAAACTACATAAAATGTTTGGAAGTGAGGACTTGATTTAAATCAGCAATGTCTAGAGTTAAGGGCTGAAGAGAAAGCATGATGGGTAGTGCTCTTGCATTGCAAGAGCTTCCGATATGGTCCCCTGAGTACCTCCAGGAGTGATTTCTGAATGCAGAACCACAAATAATCTCTGAAAATTGCCAAATTAGGCACCCTCAAAAGAAAAAGAAGAAGATGAAGACAAAAAAACGTAGTTTGGAGTTCTGAAATCAGTCACAGACTGCTGGTTCCAACTTTTAAACAGGACTTTTGTAGTGATGTTTTAAATGTTGACTCATAAGAAATCTAAAACATTAGCGTTCTAAGAATCCTCAAAAACATTGGCTTCAGTTGTATCTCTCCCTTTTCTCTGATATGTGTCTATGTGATGTCTAGTGAACTTTAAATGTTTATTGTGAACCACTTTTCTTTTTTGATTTCCAAAAGGAAATGTGAATGTCATCTCTTTATGTTAGAAAATTATTTAAAAACCCAGAGAAGGGGAAAATTTTTTTACAGAGGGATACTGTAAAGCATGCAATAAAATCAGCAATGTGTTAAAAAAAAAGAGAGAGAGAGAGAAACAGAGAGAGAGAGACCATCTTCCTGACATTTTATACCGTATGTAAACTGTAGCTCCAATCCAGAGGAAGTCTGCTTTGAGTTAAGCATAGTGAATAAACTCCTGTTTTTAAAATTCCCCAAGTCTGTCTTACTCTGGGAGGGGGACGATTGGGTCGGCGGGAGAGAGGGGTTCATTTTTTTTCTTTCTCTCTGAGAAGGCTTTTTTATTAATTTCTTTTTTGCTGAATTTTTGACCCTGTGAAGAAAAAGAGAGCTATTGTACCCAGCCACACTATTGGACAGACTCTCCCAGACGGGAATTTTCCTTCCTGCTGAAGGACACAGACATCAGCATTATGACCTGGTTACAGTCAGCTTTATGGCAAAGCCAGTAGATTTTCTTAATATACTTAATGCTCTTCTGTAAATAGTGTAGCGACAGTCATGAATCGGAATCAACTTACAGGGTCAAAATGAGACTTCGTCTGGGATGTGAGTGTTGAGTAGCCTTATAATGAGACTTGTGATTGGAATTCTTTCTCGTTGTGAAGTCCAAGATGAGGCACACTGAACCTTTGAGCATGTTATTGTCTTCCCTCTAAAATGAGATTGAATGTGCTGGAAACACTTTAATCACTCAATGTAAATGCTACTTTCTAATATTAAACCTAATTGTATTTAAAAAAAAAAAAACCTCTTAATTTAGATGGGATACTGGCTCTGAAATGGCCCACTGTGTTTCTTTACAAATATATTGTACTAAAAATGGCAGCTTATTCGAATGGTATATTTTTTGTCCTCACTGCTAGGGATTGAACCTGTACTATTATGTTTTTTGGAAACAAGTTCTACCATTAAGCCACTGTTCTATTCGTTTTCTTTATTTTCTAGAATATTTGGAGGCACAGACTCTGGAGTCCTGGCTATGTTAATAATGTAAAAGTTCTCAGGGAACACAATTGTTTTATCCTAAAAAATGGTCCCCTGGTCACATCTTTATTATTCTCGGTTGTATTATGTTTCCCTTGGAAAGCAAAATGGGAGAAGAGGGATGCTGAAGTCTCATACAGAAATCTTTTGGGTTTTAATTCTAGAAGGGCTGTCCTATGTCTTTGTGTCCTTACAGAATGCCCCATTTCTTTCACATCTTGTGTATTGCTGAAACTAATGATATAAGCTGGGATGCTAATACATGAATTCAAACATAAGGTTGTCATGGTTATTGGAAGGGTGATATTCCTGATTGATATAAAACCCATTTAGAACTCTAGATCTTTCCTGTATTTTATTAGTCTGGTTAAAGCTCATAAGAATGGTTGATTAACTAACAATGTCACTTCATTATTTAATGACATTTTAATTTAGTTCAGTGGCATTTTTTTAAAATTTTATTTATTTTTTTTGGGGGGGGCACACCTGTTTGATGCTCAGGAGTTACTCCTGGCTAAGCGCTCAGAAATTGTCCCTGGCTTGGGAGACCATATGGGACGCCGGGGGATCGAACTGCGGTCCTTCCTTGGCTAGGGCTTGCAAGGCAGACACACCTTACCTCTAGCGCCACCTCACCAGTCCGCTGGCATTGTTTTTAAAGTTTCAAAGTCTTTAATATTTGAATTTGTATAACAGTGGGTTTGCATCTTTTTAATCCCCACACATAGAAGCTCCAAATTCAGAAAAGATGTAGTCGGAATCAAAGCACATATGGCACATTCTTCATCATGATTTCTAAACTTAAAATAATTTAGCATCAGGCAGTCTCACTCTAATGGAATGTTTTTAGTTCTTTTTGTGGGGTATACCTAGAAATACTTAGGCATTACTCTGGCTCTGCACTCAAGAATCCTGGTTGGACTCTGAGAACCACATGGGATGCCAGGGTTTAAGCCCAGGTTGGTCCTCTGCAGCTGTCCCATAACTCTGGTTTCTAGTTGAATGTTTTTAAGCAGAACTAAACATGAAGTTTTGTTGCAAATGTTCTTACCTGTTATTTCTCTCTCTTAGATTTAGCATGTATTTATTTATTCTTTGAATTATAGTTTACTTTTCATAATATCATGTAGAATGAGGCTTTTGTATGTGGTTGAACAGTTTAGTTCATTAAAGTTTGAAACGGAGATGATGGATAGCTGATACCATAGGTTCATGCTTTATCTTTCTAAAATTATGGAGTCATAACATATTACCTTACTCTACTTAAAGTATCAAAAAGAACTCTATGTTCCTTATTGCTATTAAGAGTAAAAGCACTCAGATTCATTTTCTCTCTTAGAACTCCCTCTTAAAAAATGTTCTATAAAAGAGAGAAAGGGAGAGAAAGCGAAAGTACAGCCATAACTTCAATGAAATGTTCACACTGTCTTATTTGGTGTCTTAGAGGTTAACTTCATATTAGTTATGTTTTATTATTAGAAGTAGTAATAAGAGGTTATAATTGAACATTTTATGCCAAGTTTTATGAAAAGTGCTATGCAAATTTTACTATTATTAGAAAGCTACAATTTGCAAGCCATTGTCACTCTAGTCATTCTTTTATTGAATCTTTCTTAAAAGTTGTCCAGCCCCCCACACACACAGCCCACTCACTGTGAGTTTGAGTTATGCAAATGAATAACAAGTTGTTTAAATATTAAATTGTATTTTACCTTGTGACTTATTTTTTTAGAAACAGATCATTATGATTTCTGCCAAATAACTTGGACAATAGGTTATGATATATAATATGTTTGTTGTTTCATTGAATTGGACAAAGTTCACAAGAGTGAAAAATGTGTCCAGAGTTAGCAAAATAATGTGATTTCTCTAATTTGCTGTTTTCTTGCATTTCCGGAGGAAGTATCTATGGTTTTTTTGGCAATGATTGTCTTTAGATTTTCATAGTACTTGATCTGTTGTTCAATTTGAAGCAAAGCAACATGTTTGAGAACAAAAAAGCCCAAGTGAGAATTTTTTTTTGAAATATTTTTGTTTTTGATGGAAAAAAGCATTTGCTTCCTGAAGGATCTGGACTTGATTCTCTACCTTATTTGAAAATAAGGTGTTTTGGTGTTTCTTTTTCTAATCAATGAAACATTTTAATTTAAAAAAAAATATGAATGAGGTTGTTGGAGAATATGGAAAGGAAAGGCTCAAATGAAGGATTAAGGCTGTTAAGAACTGGTTAATGTCTGATAATATGAAAGTAGCATAATTTTATTAGCATTTCCTGTCACTTAATACTTAGATTATTTTTCATTATTTATTCTTACAACACAAGTTATTCTGTGATTAACATTCTGAAATACAAATATTTAAAAGCACACTTGATTTTTTCTTTCCTATGTATGCTACATTTTTCGAAGTTAAATTTTTAAGAACTGTTGTATTTTTTTGTTCTTGGATACTTGAAGATATTTTTTATTTTCATGAGAGAAATTGAGTATGATTGAGTATCTTATTTGAAGTAATGAGATTTTCCATTAAAATTTTATGGACATTCTTCTATTGACTTTAGTATTTTGTATTTAAAAAAGAACTCAGAAGGCATACAATTCATTACAATCCTTTTTTTTTTTTATACAGAGAAGCAACATATCTTTAGACGTCTTTCTTTGTCTTCAGGGATGTTGGAAAATTCTAGGTTCATGGAGTTTTCCATTTGCTTTTTCTGGACGCTGAAACATATTAAGTATATGAAATATATTTATTTGCACATTCCTTCCTTGACCCTTTTTCTGTATCTCCCCAGATTGTTTTGACCAGTAGCTCTTATTTTTTTTTGCTTCAATTTCATTTGTTCCATTGTTTTTCTGTAGGAATATTAATATTTCTTAGATAATTGCTTTGTAGATGACCATCAAGTATATTCTCTACTCCCGATTCTATTTCGTGAGTTAATAGTGCTTTTTTATTCAGGGATAGGGTGATGTTGATAGGCACTCTTGGTTGTGCTCAATCATGCCATGTTTGGGTCTTAACTCAGGACCTCACACATGCTAGCACATGCCTACTACCAGATCCTCATTCCTAGTTCTAATCTTTCTGCAGAAAATCAGAAATGTTAGTTTCCCTTGCATTCCGTGCACCATTCTCACTTTTGACTCCCTCTTAGTCCCTTTTCAATTAAGTCTGTTAATCTCATCGTCTCATCTTTCCTTTCCTCTTTCATAAGTTCATAAAAAAAGATAAGCTTTCCTGAATTTCATTGAAAACACAATGGAAGATGCCATCTTTGAAATGTCTTCATTTTATATTTTCTTAATGAGAAGCCTTGACTACTACATCTTGAGTCTCTTTTTAATTTCCAGAATCTTCCCATTGGTAGGTATTCTGTAGGATCCTTGCTGCATATTTAGCTTTTAATGTGTTGTGATTTTTTGTTTGTTTGTTTGTTTGTTTTGGTCATTCATTCATGTTGGAAATAAAAGGAAGTCTTTGGAGACAGGGAAGAGACGTCTTTTTATATTCCTTCACCTTTACTTGTTGACAGAATCTGCTCATCTTGTATTCTGCATGCTCCTGGTGGTGTAAATTTGTTTGAGATTGAGGCATGCAGTGGCTTCAGTTCTTTGCAGAGCATTCTGGCCATGGGACAGCCAGTTGGGCTATGTCATTTCTGCTCAGGTCCTTGTCAAAGGAATCCCTTCTCTCTTCCCAGCTGTTCCTTGGCTTTAAGCTCTTTGCCAACTCCACTCTTCAGCCAAGCTTCTTTGCCATTGCTCTTGCTACTGCAGAGAGAAGACAAAGCAGGGAATTGTTGGCTTTTAGTTGCATAAAAATCTCTTAGGCAATTTTTTTTCAGTATAACCACACATGGCATAGATATTTCAAAACACGTGACCTATGTATTTTTCTTGTTATTCACCCCCTGCTTCAAGTTTTCATGATCTGCCCTATGTCATTTCACCGGGATTTTGTGGAGGAAGCTATTTAGCTGTTAGTGCTCAAGTTGACATTGTACCAAGAAATCAGAGCTCTTAGTTAAAATGCATTGAAAGCCATTGAAGATCGACCCTTCTGTTCTTCTTTGTTTGCATTGTTTCTTATTAGGATGAATTGCATGCCTGTTATCAATTAAAGGATCACTGATATTTTCTTTTTCCCCTTTTGTGAATTATTTTTTAAAATTAAATCAGTATGGAATTAATTTTGGTAAATAATACATGATGGGCTTATCAATGAGTGTATTCTATTTCTCCCCTATTTCTCTAAGTACTACTGAGTAAGCATCCTTCCTGTAGATGTAGTTCTTATCATCTTGACCTCTAGTTCTTCAGGATGCTGGAATTTCTTTCAAGATACTCAGTCAATTCCATTGATCCATCTGTTTTCATGGTTTTAGATGAATTTTTTATGTGTCTAACTACTAAAGCCTATTTCATTTGGTTCTTTTTGTCAGATGGTTGTCTTCTGACCTCATTTACTTCTTCTTTACAGATATATTATTTTAAAATAACTTTTCATGTTTGTAAAACTTTTTCCAACACCAAAAAATTCTTTGTCACTGTATTAGGATGATGTTGAAGCTATACATTTATTTGCTAGAAATGTTTTCTTTGCTTTGCTTTTGGGCAGGACCAGGAGTGCTCAACAACCTCTCTTGGTGGTGTTTAGGGGACATATGGGATGCCTGGGTTTGAGCTGGGGAATAAACCTTGGTTTGCCATGTGCAAGGCAAGCACTCTACTCACTGTGCTCTCTCCAGCTCCCATTAGAAATATTTTAAATGGTTGAAATGAAGATGTTAGGAGATAATGTAGTAGTTTGGGCTTATTCCTAGCATGTGCCTGACCTGTATTCAATCCCAGACACCCTGAGCATTGAACTGTGCAGCTCTTGAGTCTCTTGAGGCCTGGTGATTGAGACCCTGGTAATTCCTGGACACAGTACTTAGTAGCATTGCATCCTTGGACCATTGCATAAAACCTCCAGCTCAATTGGCCAAGAATTGTAAGTGGAGTCCCCAGGTCTCCTGAGCACCACTTAGGAATCCCAAAATAAAACCAAAATTGCAGGTCTTGAATTATCACAATTTTATTAAAATAGTGATTATGCTCTTCAGGTAAAGTCTATTAATATTTATGTATATCCAAGTTACTTTATTATAGTTATGAATGACATATATATTGAATACCATATTGTGGCTGATTATTGTTAAATAATAAAAAAGATATAGGTTCCCTTTAGCATTATTTAATTATTTTATTTCTGGCAGCTAGCAAAGTTTTCCTCATGAGAACTATGTCACTTATTTCTGGTACACAGCAATATATTGGGTGCCATATTGCTTGAGTTTCTTTTTTTAAAAAAGTTATAGTTGCTGTGATTTACAGTACCTTTTATGATAGGTTTACACATACAATGTTCCAAAATACACCCACTACCAGATTGTTCCCCCAATCCAACCCCTTACCCCAATACCATCCCCCATGGTAAGCTCAGTTCTGCAGACCAGTTCTTAGACTCTATCGCCTTTGGGGCATTTGCTATTTTTGTTTTTACATTATCCCAAATGTAAATTTGAATTAGCTGATTTTCTGAGAATTTTCAAAACGGTTAGTGAAAAAAGATTTCTCTTATTTTTCATAATCTGCTATGAAAGCAGGTTTCTACAGGAGCTTTTAAACTAATTTTAGTAACCAGAAGTAATTTTTTCTCTTGCTAGCTGAAATCGAAGACACTGAAGAATATTATATAAATATTAGTTTTATGGTGCTAAAAATAAAATTTAGGTTAGTCTATTTAGAATGATTACACCTAAGTTTCCTTATTTTATAGAAAATCACTGATCAATAAATTTAAGGGAGCCAACAGTTTTTTTAGCTTGATCTCATCCATCCATCCTTCCACCAGCCATGTCTAGTCATCTATCCTCTCAACCGATATTTATTGAACCCCATGCTGTAAGCAAAACCCCCCCAAAAGTCTAGTCTCCATCCTCCAGACTAATGGTCTAGACTTACTAAGAATATTATTCTATTTACATAATTGGACCCCCAAATGTTCAGGAAATTAAAAGCTCTTCAGTGAAAACTTACTCGTATCTTATTCAATTCTAATTATACTGTTATCAATTAAAACTTGATCCTTTCAAATAGAAACTCTTGTGATACACGAAGAAAAGCAAATGCCAAATACAGGTCCTATTAATTACCACATGTCTCCCCTTTCCATCTTGTAGATTTTGTGTAGCCTCATTGAGGTCACCCAGTTGAACATCTGAAGTGATACAGAAAAAAGCAGAGAAATAAAACATATTTTTAGTTAACTCATTTTCACATTCACTGAAAAGAAATCCTTTAGCTAATCCTTTCTAGGAAAGTGGCACACACCATTTTTTTCTTTTTAAAGCAGCACTACATTTATTATAATACTTATTATGGAAATGATCATATAATATACGTTGAAGATTGCACTCTAGAAAATATGCATGAGTTTTTTAAAACGTTGTTTTGAAAAACTTGGACAGCTAGCTGCTGCTGAGTCAGAGATATCCAGATATCTAGATTAAAATGCAACAATACGGAGCTATTTCTAGCATTGTTAATATTCTTGGTTTCTCTTAGAAAAAATAGACTATATAGTTCATACTTAACAATCTTAAAACATACCAATGTCCATGTTTGAAGCATGATGGAAGACTTGTTACATTATCAGTGGAAGAGAAATGTTCTTAGAAATGTTCTCAAAGTACATGAAAATTTTGGCTTAAAAATTTAAATAAGAATGAAAATAGATGGGACCAGAGCAGTAGTACAGTGAATAGGGTGCTTGCCTTGTAGCAGACCCAAATTCAATCCCCGTTATTCCATATGGCCTCCCTAGCACCACTGGAAGTGATTCCTGAGTGCAGACCCCTGAGTACCACTGTCTGTAGCACAAAACCAAAACCAAACCAAAAATGAAAGTAGTATTAGAGCTGGAGGTGCAATATAGCTGGTAAAAACCAACAGTAATTGCATGCAGCTAACCCAGATTCAATCTCTGGTATCCCATATAGAACCCTGAGCATTACCAGGAATGATTTCTGAGTGCCAAGAACCAAGAGTAAGCCTTGAGTACTACTAGGTGTGGGCCCAAAACAAAAACCAAACACATATCAAAGGATTAGAGTGATAGTGCAGCAAGTAGGACATTTGCTTTGCACAACTGACCTGCAATTTTTCAGCATCCTGTATAGTTCCCTGAACCTACCAGGCGTGATCCCTGAAAGCAGAATCAGGTGTACGCCCTGAGTACTGCTGGGTGTAAAAAAATAATGATATTAACATATGCTAATAAGTCTTTCTCCAACTTATCTCTCCAATTCCTTCTGAAAAGCATTTGTGTTTACTTAGAATTTTTTCATCTAAACATTTCTTTTGAACTTGTCCTTGATTTCTTTGAACTTTAAAACTTGTTCCTCCATTTTATTTTTGATTATTATAGTAATAAGGTTACATATATTATGCAATATTATATAATATAAAATGTATATATATGTGTATATTAATTATCAGTACCAACCCTGCTCTTCAAGTATTTTATCTCACTCATGGAATAAAATGCAAAGTGAAATACATCATTGAGGTAGATTTTTGGAAGCAAAATCGGCTTTCATCAAATATGGGAGTTAAGAAACCCCACGAATGCCCTTTTCTGTGGCTTGATTTCCCGATATTAAAAGTGAAACTCTATAAAGAATAGACCCCCCCAAGACTATTTTGAGGTGAGAATGATGGAGAAGTGCTCTCTGCTTTTCTGAAGGAGGTTGGGATTCTAATGAAGTTAATTAATGAATGTTCCTGCTGTCAGGCCAGTCAACCCAGCCTCAGTGGAACTCAGGCCTCTCCCTCAAGAGTTCTCTCACCAGGAAGAGAGAAGCACAGTTCCTAGGATGTCAGGGAGAAGGTCCAGGAGAGCATGTTGTTCACTATTTCTCAAGTTTTTTCACAGATGTGGCGTAGAGCAGCAGAGAGGAGAGTGATTCTCCTGAGGGCCAGAAGGCTCTGGCAGCTGAAGGCAGCGCCTTATTTACCTAAAGGTTTCTAAATCTTGCCTTCTTGATCTCACATCAAAAATTGAGAAGTACTTAGCTCTTCAGAGACTTGCTTTGTATCACCAACTATTTCTCTGTCAACTGAGGTCTGGAGAGGGCATGTGACTAAAAAATACTGTACAAGCATGACCTCCCAGTTTTTTGTTTGTGTGTTTGTTTTTGGGCCACACCTAACAGTGCATAGAGGCCACTACAGATTTCTGTGCTCAGGCACCATTCCTGAAGTGCTGGGGGACCCTATGGGATGCTGGGAATAGAACCCAGGTTGGCCACGTACAAGGCAAATGCCCTCCCCACTGTACTATCACTCTGGCCAAAACCACACAAGCTCTTAGCTCTCACTCATTCTCTTACCATTAGGCCAAAGGCTACGATTTTCCGAAGGACAGGCTTTGGGGTATTTCATGCCAGATGGTCTTTTCCTATTTTTCCTTTTGGATGAAAAGACAAAATCAAAAAACAACTAGCTGCCTTTTCCTCCTAGAAACTTCCTGGGTTCTAATGAGTCCAATGAGGTTTGAGTGGAGACGATCAAAGTAGAACCATTTATCTGGGAAGGGGCCATAATCTGCCTATCAACTTGTGCAGGCAAGTCCTGTTTTCCTTCTGACTCTTGCTAACCCAAGTGTTTCTCTCTCTAAAGGAACTCTTAGGGGAAATCCTAAAGCTTCAGCTTAAGACAGATAAAACGGAACCTTTAAAGTTGCCGACTTGGAGACAGTGGGGGTGGGGTGGGGGGATCTTTATGATCAGTTTCCTTGGGAAATATTGGAACTGCATTTGAACAGATCTATCGACTGCTCCAAATGATGGTGGGTAGAGTTGACAAGGAGGTTGGTTGGAGTAACTAGCACAGAGAAGAACTCTTACCAGGCTTAATAAATATTCACTGCTGCTGAGTCATCATCCTTCCTGGAATAAGAAAAGGATGCAGAGTGGATCCTCTCTGCCAAGTGCTGCAGACTTTCAGAGTGACCTGGACCCAAATATCTCTCATGAGATTTAACTTCACCTGGGAAAGGATACCTAGAAGCAAGTGCCTTCTACTGGTATTCAATGTGAAGTCTTCGCAGACACTCTATTACTAGAGTCTCAGTGACAACCTAGTTGTCACATCCAATGGCTTTTTCAGTGGCCCTGGTTGTAGATGTTACTTCTCTGGACTTGGTGGTGTGAGATTCAGGAAATTTCCATTTATATTCAGTCTTAAGAAAGCCATTTCTGCGCCCAGAAAGACACATTTTAATTCGTGCTCATCCTTTAGGTATCTCCACAAAATTTGTCAATCACAAATGTATTTCCTGTTTCATCTCTCACTAAATGAAGACCATGATAGCAAAAACAATATTTTTAAGGGCACGATGGCTTGGTCAAGTTGATTTTCCCAGAGTGTTCGTGATAAAAAGAGATTTTTGTCTAGTGGACTCTGCAGATTTCTTAGCTACTTAAGAGCTACCTAGACCAGAAAAGGGATATTACTCAGACTCTACCTTCTCTCTCTTTCCCTCATTTTGTCTTGTCAGAGTTGGTTTGATTCAAAGCATTTGGTTCTCTTTAAAGAAGAAGGTCAGATCCATTTGCCAAATAAGCAGCATTAGGGAGGCAATTGAATGATGCACATGGGACCACAGGTGATAACATCATTTTGGAAAATAATGAACGAGTAACTTGAGGCCTCATTGTTGTGAGGGCTCTTACTCACATTATGGGTCATGCTACTTTATTAATTTTCCAACTTGGTGGTGGGCTTCTTGGAAAACACTGATGGGAAGATAGCCCTATCTTGGGAAGCAATGCAAGGGGTAGAAAAGGATTTTAGGGTGATGAGTGAAGACTGCAGGACATTAGACCTGGAAGAGCAAATATAACTTGAAATAGGAGTTATGGCAATGTTGGAGAAAACGCATGTTAACCTGTAGTCTTAATTCAGTGGAAGAGTTGTCAAAGGACCTTTTGGCTTACTTCATGACACCTAAACTCCCTTCTTGGCATGGCCTGTGTCTTGGGTTCTTTCTTGCTCTTATTGGTAGCGATGACTGAGTGGTCCATTCATGCCCACCAGGAGCCCATCCCTAGGCCAACCGCACAACCATCAAACTCCTGGTTTCCACTTCCCGTTATAGGAATGAAGGATGGCCCAGACCCTTTCCTCAGTCTCTCCTTCCGTTCAATGGGAAGAAGCACTTGGGACATCTCACAAGTGGCTTGTGACCAGCAATGACGAAATGGAGACATATTCCTTTTCCTTCCCCCGCCGGCTCCCTGTTGCATGCCTCAAGTGATGGCCCACTGTTGCCATGGTGACACAGCACAGGGTGACGTTGCCTGGAAATAATGACAACTGGTGGCAGCAGGGAGGCTGAGCCTGAGTGGTGATTAGCCTCCGAGGAGCACTCGTCTGGGCAGTGGCAACAAAAGCAAGTGTTCCAGGAGCGAGGGAGGGAGTTGGCAGCAATTGGTAATCAAGTTACCTAAGCTGGGTTGGGGACTCTGTTACAGTTTTATAGAATGTCCCTCTAGCCTGCCAGGTCCATCCTTTCATTACTCAGGGCTTGGGGCTTTCAAGTGTGGTAAATATTTGTTGTTGGTTTGGATTCTAGCAGTTTGCCCTGACAGATAAGAGAAGCAGTTGACTCCCTCCTGTGTGTGGCCCACTACGTGTTTATGACTTGAGTCATTCCTTATCAATGGCCACTAAAAAATACTGCATGACAGGAAGTGAATTTCTGGAGGAGGAAACAGTTTTGTGGGTGAGTGACTTGATAGCAAAATCAAAGGCCTACTTTGTCAAATGGCTCTTTCCTCATGCTGGCTCCCTCAATTCTGCTTTTCTGCCCAAGTTCAATGCTGCTCTGTAGGAAAGGGCACCCATTTGTGAACTATTAAAGGGATCCCATTGCCCACAGGTTGAGATTTGTTGGAATCTTGCAAACATCTTATATTCTTTGGAAACTTTGGGGCAGCTACTCCACATTTTCCTATTTCTGTATTTAGAATAACTGTGTGTGTAAACTTTGTGGGGGTCTTTAGGATTGAACATTGGCTTGGAGAGCTAGAAGTTTCTTCCTAGAAAACATCTCTGGAATGTATTCTACAATGCTTCCAAAAGATGACAAGCTTCTCGAAGAGAGGGGCCTAGTTATGACCCTGCTCAGACTAGGGAAGAAAAAGAGCTTCTCTCTCTCTATTTCTCTTTCTTTCTCTCTTTTTCACTCACTCACTCACTCACTCACACACACATGCATGCACACGCACAAACACACACAAAACACACACTGCCCAATTTAGAGCATGTCACTCCCCAGAGATAGAATGTCTTGACCTATGTGACCCCAAAATTGAATCTTCTCTTTGACCCAGCCAATGTGCACCCCCCTGGAGCTCATCTTTTCCAGGATCACAGTCAAATCTCCTTTCAGCCACCACCTCTGCAGACATACTTGCAATCGAAAGTTGCAGACAGTTGGTTTTGAGACCCCTGTGGCTTTTATCAACACATGCTGTAGACTGTCCACTGGGGGTGTTGGGGAGTTTCACTGCAAACAGTATTCTGTGTGCTAGTCTAATGGAAGAGAACAGGTGAAGAGGAATAAAACAAAGCCTCGGGCTTATTCTCAGACCCAACACTTGGATCCTTTAGTGGAGTTTGGAGCTGGAGACATCAGCAAATAATCAGCTTTTTTTCACCATGCCCCTTGCTGGATGTTCAGTACAGAGCTCCAACACCTCTTCATCCTACCCAGGCCCCCTCTCTTCTGGACTCCGCAGCAGGAGGACAGACAATAGACTCCTCCAAATGGGCCTCTTCTTCTTCTACAATCGCTCTTGTTAGATCCCACAGCTCAAAGGCCCTGCTCACAAATCTAGGCCAAACCCAGCAGAGCCGATAAGATTTCCCGAAGAGTCCCTAAAAATACATTTCTCCTTAAATCAGCCTTGCCAATCACTGAGCAATCACAGAACTTTATAAAGGCAGAAGTGGCCTCAGAAACAGCTACAGCCCTTCTGCTTGAAAGCTAAAAAAGCGTCTAGAGTCCCAGGAAACTGAAATAACAGCAAAGAACAATGATAGTTGGGAAATATTTCAAGTCACATCATGAAGACGAAGCAAAGTCATCTGAAGCAGAGCTGTGTAGTATGTTCATTTATTTATGTGTCTGTTCATTCACATACTCAGCATCTCCTGCTTGAGTGCTCTCACTCTCTTCCAAAGGTTCGTGTTGTACTAGGTGACAGAATCAGACAGATCCGGATCTCAAAGATACTATATTCTGCTTGTGGATGGTGTGGGAAGGCCTGTCTATTTCCAGTGTACAAATAGTGGTAATGAGAAGGACTTTGTAGGGATATAAATGAGGAGCAAAGACTGATGTAATATTGCATCAGGGAAAGTCTCCCATGGGCTGTGTCTGGAAGAACGTTCTCAACAGAGAGAAGAACAAGAACACAGCCCTCAGGTACCAGGTAGGTGTTATGTGGCTGCTCAGGGACTAGCTCTAGTGCAGGGTGCCTGGAAGGAACCGAACATGGATAGGAAGAAAAGCACGGGGCGAGTGTGGCCGAGACCAGTGTGGGTGATCTTGGTTTCTTGGTTGTTACACTCAGGATATGGGGGACCCTGGAAGTGAGATGGACACAGAAGTTGGAAAGAATCACAAGTGGACTTGTGCAGGATTTTTGTCCACCCCTACTGTCAACGAGGAGAAGAGGCAAGTCAGATTCACAGTTTGGCAATGAGAACAGATTAGTGCTTTCTTTCCAAATAGAAGGAAGGTTGGCATGTTTGAAGACTTTCCCCTCATTTGATCTGGTTCTCTTCTTTTCCAGAGTTTTCAGAACATTCTTAAGGTCGAGGCATCTCTGCCTGTCTGGTAGTAAGATTCTCTTCTCCTGCAGAAGAAGCCAGCCTAATTTCATAGTCCTGTCTTCCACTGAACACAAGTTTGTGGCCCTCATTTTGCTCCCTTCTCTCAGATTCCTCTTTAAGAAAGAAGCACCATATTTCTCACCAGTCATTCCAGTCAAGTCCCCTCTTGGGGTGGGTATTTCTACCGTTAAACTCCAGCTCTCAGGCTCATCCCTAGATGCTGCCCAGCTCCTGATACAGCTGTGAGTAAATTTCAGGTCCCCAAAGGGCAGTGTCCCAGGAGGGAATGAGTCAGCCTGCCTACCTGACTTCAAAGATAAGAGAAATAAAAATTCTCTCTCCTGGTCCCCGGGGCTCTGGTCTCACTTGCCCTTCTTCCAAAGAGCAGCAGGTGCTGAGCGCCACAGAGTCCTGTTTGCCACCCTCCTGCGTCAGCTACTGGTGGAGCCTGCCCTGACACTGGCCCCCATTCCCAGGCCCTCTGTCTCTGTGTCATTCATGTTCTGAGATTTCTACCTACAATGCTGAGCCTCTTTCCTGCTGCTAAGTAGATGTAACTTGTTTAGAGTCCCTTGTTAGTCTCTCTCTGTATAATCCAACAAGGGTCTTGGATCCTGTTCCAAGCCTTCTCTTTCCTCTTTTAGATATATACACACATAGATGTAGAATCGACTGACTCTCTCTCTCTCTCTCTCTCTCTCTCTCTCTCTCTCTCTCTCTCTCTGCCTTTCCCTTCCCCTTCCCCTGATCTTTTTTTTTTATTCCAGCCATTGCAGGGTCTTCACTGTCACTTCTATGCCCTTTAATTTCAAAGCTTTATTCATATCGCCCCATCCCATTTCCAATTTACACCCAATCCTCACATACTCGCCAGTCAATGTGCTTTCAGCCAAAGGGTTCCAATAGTTAAGCCCCCCCTTGGACTCATTTCTTTGTTCCCCACCAGTTTCATTCCCCCAAAATCATGTTTTTTATCTTCACCCCACCATGATCTGGACTTAACCTGCCTCTTTTATCCACCCCACTTCTCCCTACCTCCAATGGCAATTCTTTCTGCATTTAAGGATTTCTCCATGTCCCCCTGACAGTGACCAGTGTCTCTGCCTGTAAACTCTTCTCACTTTTTACTTTACATGAGGCTGCCAGCAGTGAGAAGAGTGTGTTGTGTGTGTGTGTGTGTGTGTGTGTGTGTGTGTGTGTGTGTGTATGTACACTTTGGTAAATTTAGATTTTCATGTGCAGTTCTCCACTGGGACAAAATCACTCCTGAAGGAGCACTCTGGAATTTTAAGGGAGCATTTCCCCCTATTGTCTAGATGATAAAGGAATCTGTCTGGAGTCAAAGATAGTTCACATCTTGCATGGATGGAGTCCCTGTACGGTGGAAGAACTGGCCCCTGGCTCATGGATTTTGAATGAACTTCTGGCCATTCACCTAGATAAAAGTCTGTTCATAGTGGTTGGGGTCATGAACTTATCTGTTTTATGTACTTGTACCTAGTGTCTATGGTTGAAGAAATATTTTGAATGGTTTCAGTAAAACTGAATTTTTCAGGGCTACCACAACTGTGAAAACCAAGACAGGATTGTTCTCTCAGTAGCTGGAAATGAAGCCAGAGTGACTTATTGTTTTAAATAAGTCATCCGATGTCTAATTTTTTGAATAAGTCATACTTTTCATAGCTATGTCCATCTACATTCACTTTTGTCTGTCAAAATAATGCATCATATATAGAGGGGGTGAAGATTGATCACCTCATTCTAGCTTCTAATGTACTTGTACAGAAATATTGTGCTTTGGGGGCGGGGGAGATAGCATAGAGGCCAGAACATAAAGTTCCGTGTTTGACTGGCACCACCTGGTCCCCTGAGATTATCTGGGTGCAGCCTCGGAGACCCTAAACATCCCTGGGCTGGCCCTGGTGGCCCACAACACTTCAGGTTAAAAACAGCACCATATTCTCAGGCCCTTACATTCAACCAAGTGGTCCAGTTGCCCAGGAATCATCAGAGCAGTCTCCAGATGTCCTTCTTGGGGGCCCCCTCCCTGTTAAAAGAGTTAAAACAAACTTTAAGATGTACATCATTTATTTTATAACAAGTTAATTTCCTTGCTCTTTTAATTCTACTTCGTCCTGACAGCGTATTGATAGAAAAGCCGGCATGCATGTGCTCTTGATTATTTATTCGTTTCATTGATGACAGACGTTGAATTACAGAAACGTCTGTTCCTAAAGGGTAAATGGCACTTGCAGACAGAGAGGCTGCTGAAATGGCCATTCAGCTAGAGGTGATGGAAAGGAGGGAGGGAAGTGCCCAGCTGATAAGCAGCCATGTCCACCAGAGCCTTTGGCCACAGAAAGAAATGGAAGTCATAAACAAGACTTCTTGGGGAAGGGCCTGCGCCATAGCACAGCAGGGAGGGCATTTGCCTATATGCAGTTGATCAGGGTTTGACCCCCAGCATCCTACCTGGTTCTCCGAGCCTGCAAGGAGCGATTTCTGAGTGCAGAGCCAGGAGTAACCCCTGAAAGTCTCTGAGTGTGTCCTCCCCCCCCCCCTAAAAAACGACTTATGGGAGTTCCAGGGTGTGTTATAGCCTGAAGTTCGGGCATCATTCTTTCCCAAGCAGCTTTGTTTTTTTGGTGGGGGGACACAGATATGCTGGAAACCGATAAGTGCTGTTGGTCTTAAATGGCATCTAATACGATTGCATTCATGCTAAGAGCGTCTCTTAACTGAATTAGAAATGTTTGGGTAGAAAACACAGACGCAGTGGAAATTTTAAAAAAGCAGTCATAATTAGAAGACAAATAGGTGTGGAATATTTTCGATCTGGTGGTCGCTTCAAGAGTCTATTTAGAGCCTTCTCTTCTTCTAATGGAAGAGGCCAACCCTTTCTTGGAAACTGTCATGAAAACAGACCAGAAATGTTTATGTGCCCAAAGGAGCAGTGAAGATGGCGGAATGTTTTTAAGGAGGGGCTCTACCAAGTAGTACTCAGGGCCAAGTTTATTAGGGTTCTTAAGGCCCAGGCTATGCTGGGGGTCTAACTTAGAGCCTCTCATAGGATAGGCACAAACTCTCCCTCCAGTCCCTTAGGAATTTTCCATTTTTCCCTGATTATATAAGAGATCAATTGCAGTTGAGAATTTCTCCTTTTATTATTGGTATCAGAAAATATGGCTTGGTTGATTCATGCTGAGACATGAGGAGGTGTGTGGCATTGTGGTTCTGGTTGGGAAATGTATTTGAAGGGATGGTCAAAAGGTTAAAGGGAGGGAGGGAAATAAAACAACTGGCTAGTCCGCAGGAGGCCTGAGTTTGGACCCCAGCACTGCATGGTCTCCCAAGCCCTACCAGGAACAACAACCCAGTATCAAGCCCATTGTAATCCTCAAACCAAAAAAAGTCTGAGCAGTGAGGCCAGAGTGATAGCCCAGTGGTTGGGACATTTGCTTTGCATGCGAGTTCAATCCCTGGCACCCCATATAGTCCCCCCAAGAGACTTTCAGGAGTAATTTCTGAAGGCAGATCCAGGAGTAAACCCTGAGCACCACCAGGAGTGACCAAAACACAAACAACAAAGAAACGAAACTCAAGCAAACAAAAATGTAAGAGCAAAAGAATAGGTCTCTAGGGGAAATACAGGCACCATTGTTTGTCAAAGCCATGACTCTTTCCCTGCTTACAATGTTTGCATGCATGTCTGGAATTTCTCTTAGCATCTGCCATGGTCTCTAATGTTCCAGGAAAGCTCACAGATCCTGTGCGGCCTCCTACAAGTTCCATTATCCTTTCACTTCTACTTTCTTGATTTGTTTCACTCAAGCCTGTCACCTTCAGCGAGTATGAATGGTCTCTCTCCTTGATATCTATGTTTGCATACACGTGTACATATATGTGCATATTAACACAGGCACATAGATGCTTTAGCTGATGTCGATTAGGGTTTGATAGAATCGTTCCGAGAGTGCTTTAAACACACACAGACTTGGTTGCTTTGCCTACATTTATAGCTGAAGTATTTTCAATCCCCAGGTTTCTAAAGAAGGAAACCCAAACTCAGAGGGCAGGGAACACTACACATCTATTTGGGGCACCCAAAATAGAGTAGCAAAAAGTCAGTGCTTTTCCCTAACCCATTACAAAGCACCTTTGTATTTATAGTTGCCATAAACGAACAGGAACCCAGTGGAAAGGGATCTAGCAAGAGAAATCCTTCCCTTCACTTTCTCTGACCCTTTCTGGGGAAAGGCAGCTCAGTGCTTGATTTCCTTCCCAGCGGGGCCTCTATCTGAGGCCGCATTACAATTGGTCCCCTGAATCTCCCCAGGGAAGGCCACAGTTGGGGCCCTTATCCCAGTGGCTGTGATTACAGGGCAGAATTACACCCACTCGGGGTGGGGATGGGGGGGTCAAGTGGGCCTCAGCCCCACCCGCCAGGCCAGGCTTCTGTATCTCAGAATGTACAAGGAGGCAACTCATGAATCCTTAAGGGTGCAGGCATGCTGACAGCAACTTTCCACTAAGCTCCAGAAATAAAGGTGGGCATGTGCCAGCCTCCAGCCACTCCCAGGAAGGAAAAATCATTAAAAAATAAATAAATAAAAGAGAGGGAGAGTGAAAGTTTTTTTTTTTTAAATAAGTAGCCTTAAAATAAAACAGAAAGCAAATCCCATAGAAATGAGTCAACTCAGGGAGAGATAGTTGCTGTATTGTAATTAGATTTATGCAAAATAAAATTAAAGGCATCCCATAAATTACTTAATGGATAATGAGACCTTGACTGTCTGAGTCAGAATCGGTTTGTTTTGCAAAGATCCTTTAATCAGCTCCCTAGGAGGCCCATGTCTGGCCAGCAGCTGAAATGAAGAGAGAAAAAGAGAGAGAGGACAGAGAGAGAGATGGGTGGAGAAAGAGAGGGGAGAGAGAGGGAGAGAAGAGAAAGAGGAGAGAGAGAGAATGAGAGAGAGAGAGAACGAGCACTGATCCTATGGCAGTCTTGCATTTTTGCCAGCCTCATTCTCAAGATTAGACACGAGGTGTATTAGTCCCCCAAGAAGTATACAGACTTTCTGTCAGGAGCACTGGTAGGGCCAGGACACTGGGCTACACCACCCAGACTTAGCTTGTTTGCTAAGCTGAGCCATGGGGTATGGAATGAATGAAGGACCCTTCTGGACTTCCGGCTTTGTCAAGAGAAAAGCAAGGCTCAGGGCTTGCTCTGAGGCTCTCCTGAAGTTCAGTTTTTGAAATCCCTGCCCTTCCTTGGGTCTGAAGTAACGTTTTGAAAGATAAAGTGGCGTGAAATTCAAGGCCCTGAAAAGACCTTGGGACTGTCTGGTGGACACAAATGACACATCCTTGAGAATTCCAGGAATGAGGACAGAGATTTGTTTCTTTGTCCCTGAACTTCACTCTGGCCTTGAATCTGAAGACACTTCACCATCTTCTCTCTCTCTCTGGAGAGGATGATGGGATCTCACAGGCCAGGGACCAAGGATTCAGGTGGGCCTCTGGGGCCACTGTTCTCCTCTCCACAGGATCCTTTTTCAAGGATTTAAAAACACAAAGCCGAAGCAGTGGCGCAAGCAGTAGGGAGTCTGCCTTGCACGCGCTAACCTAAGATGGACCATGGTTTGATCCCCTGGCATCCCATATGGTCCCCCAAGCCAGGAATGATTTCTGAGCGCATAGCCAGGGGTAATCCCCGAGAGTCACTGGGTGTAGCCCAAAAAGCAAGCAAAAACAACACACACACACACACACACACACACACACACACACACACACACACACACACACACACACAAAACAGCCCTATCACTGCCTTTGAGTCTCCAGAGGCTGGCTCCATGCAGGCCAAAGCCCCAGTTCTGAGTCAGTCTGGAATTTTTCTAGAATAAACCCCATCTGGGAGGGAACTCTCTGGTGTGGTCTATGGAGCTTTCTTTGCCTTATTTTGGCTGACCAGATACATCCTTGGCCAACCCTTTTACTCTGTTGCTACAGAAAACAGGGACCCCAGGACTTGTGCGTCCAAGAATAGCTTCCTATAGGATCCTTGTACTCTTAGTGGTCTTTATCCCAAACTGGAGGTCTTTGCTAGAACTTATATCATTGGGCCCCACTTCCCCAGGCACCCAGGTTAATATCCCAGGCTTTAAAATCTGCATTTCTATGCATCCGATCTGAAAATTTGAAAATTACTGGACTAAGGTTTCTGGGTTTTGAGGCTCAAATCATTTCCATGGTCACCTCCCCCCCCCCCCCCCCCAGCCTTCTGGACAGTAGCAGGATCACTCCAGGGCCCCCTGCTGGAACTTTTTTTAGTGACTTAAGCAGTTACTATTTTGGTCTAGGTTCAAAGGAAAATGCTGGTCCATATACAAATGAAAATGTTCACTGGAGGACCAGGAGTTCATTGGGTAAATATTTGTTAAGCATATTTCACATACCAGCCTCAAGCTGACCTCAGGGCATTTGCACATAATTCACAGAGTCTATTCTGTATACAGGGCAAGTCCTTAGGTGCTTATGTGGGGAGAGGTGGTTGGATAAATCAATATTTACAGTTCTCATGAATTAAGGAATAATGCTATCTCCTTCAAAAGCCTTTCTAAGCTGTGTTTAACGAAGGGCGATTGGAGGTCACCAAAAGGGGAATGAGAACAGCCAGGTAGAAAGAACTCACTTTGGGATACAGGGTGGTGGCAGGCTGCTCGGTCTCAGCATCCCAGTGGGTCTCCCAGGACAAATTTATCTCCTCTGTGAAGAACTGAGAAAAACAGGAGGAGCACCAGTAGATTTTGAATATATGAGGAGAGCAGGAAAGGGAATACCACAACAGAACCAAGTCAGAGAACTCTTTTTTTTTTTTTAAATAATATCTTTATTTAAGCACCGTGATTACAAACATGTTTGTAGTTGGGTTTCTTATTGCAAAATTCTGCCCAGGTTCTCTGCCCTTGATGAACTCCGGGGGCTGGTATTGATGGGCTTGTTGGAAATAAAGCTTAATCCCAGGCTGAAAGGAAGGGAGGAATGTAGACACACCAGTAAGGCATTGATCAGGAGGAGATGGAATAGAAAACCTGGAAGAGAAGGTAAGCAAGAGTGTCTGCTTTCTGATCAGCCCAGAAGCTTCTAGAAAAGCTTCTAGAAATGGTATCTTGCATCTCATTAGCAGACATATTTGCACCTTTTTTACTAAGTGGAAATAGCTGCCCTCCTCATACAGATGTGTCTATGAGGGGCCCCAGTGGGAAAATAAATTAAAAAAAATGCCCCTGGGTGTCCCTTCCCTATGGCAGACAATATGGGATGGAAACTTGCCTCTCCTCAAAGCCACCCCACCACTTCTGCTCCAAGGCTGTATGTGCAGGCTGTGTGGACACCAGAGGAACTGCTGGGGCCTGAGAGGACTTTCATTCACTCTGGGGCAGTAGCAGAAGAGGGGGGTGGGGAAGCAGGGAGGGAGAGCAGGTTTGAGGCCTTTATAGTATCTCTGTGGGTTTCCCTTTAGCTGCAAAGCAAGGCAGGTTGTGAAAGAAAAGATGTCCCAGATCAGTGCCATGGGCTCCCCTGCGCAGTTGCTCTTTGATCGCCCAGGCACTGCTCTGTTGCAGAATTTGTGGCTGGAGCTAGGCCATCCCCCAGCACCAACTTGCTCATGGGAGAGAAATAAGGTGGAGCTGTAGAAAAATGCGAGTGTATTTATTCAATTAACGTCCTCACAACCTAGTGTCTCCTTTTTTGGGAACAGTACTTGTGTGTTTACACAATACTTCTGGGTTGCTTCTATTATCTCTCCATTGTGACAGGGCTTCTGTCAAGTGATGGAAGGATTGTACTGATATTTTATAGATGAAGGAACTGGATTTTGGAGAAATGGATTTACCCAAGATCATAAGATGAGGAAATTCCATGAAACCAGGGCTAGAAACTGACCCATAACACAGATGAATTTCTACTGTTGAAAAAATACTGTGATGAGTGATTGGAGGAATGCAAAAGCACCCTCCAACACACCCTCCAACACACACACACACACACACACACACACACACACACACACACACACACACACACCCCTCACACAGAGTAGCATCAATGGAAATAGAATGTGTGCTCTTTGGATAATTTTGGAATTTTTTAAGTGGAACAAAGAAGTGAGACTACTTAAATAATAAATTGTTAAATACGATCAAGTCACACTGTTTTATGTACATGGCATATTAGGGAGATATTTTTACATTTTTGTTTTCCTACTATTGCTTTGAAATTGGTCTTATTTTACACTTAGCACACATCTCAACTTGGATACTGAATTCTCATGGAAATACTTGCATGATAGTTTAGATTTTATAAGCTTAGAGTTGAAAAGAACACCTTAAAAAATATACACATAATTAAGTCAACCTAAATCTAAATAGTTTTCTAATAAGTGAAGAAACTGTCAGCTTTTAAGCTAAATTCCTTGGTGATTTCAAATAAATAAAAATTACATAAAAAATAAAAATTCAAATAAAATAAAATTGCCATTTAGATTTTCAATGACATGGACACATTGCAAGAGCTCAGTAGCCATTTGTGGCTAATGGCTTTTTGTCCAGTGACTGAAACCCAAACCCAACCTTCCCATGACCTGCATGCAGGCTGGCCAATCTAATGTGGGTCTCTGTGTTAGCAACACTAGTCTTCTCCCTGGACTACTCTGGTGAAGCATGGTCTCTTCCATTCCTATCCATCACTGCCCATCTTCCTTGATGACCTTTATGCATTAAATCCATGCCCCCCCCCCTCCACAGCTACCTGCCTATACCCCCTTCATAAAATGGAGTTTACATTGATCTGGGTAGCTGCATTTTTCTTATCTTTCAGGTTAGAAACAGGCAAGAAGCTGGAAGAAAGTGGATCCTTGAGATGCTAAGATTACAATAAGCCATGCAATATGATACTCATCTTTCTTTCTGGAAATTCTTTGACTTATATTTGATTCTGGAAGCTTAGCTTCTCTGCACTTATTTTTTTTTATTTTGGGGCCTACACGGTGTGGTACTCAGGGTTTACTCCTTGTGGGGTTCAGAGGATGATATGCAGTGCCAGAGATTGAATTTAGCTTGGCAAACACCCTCCTTGCGATACTATTGCATCAGCCCCCATGCTCTCTACATTTAAAAGTATGTTCATCTTAGGCTGGAGAGATAGAGCACAAGGATAAGGCACTTGCCTTGCATGAAATGATGCAATTTGAACCCTGGAACCACATAGGGGCCCCTGAGCACCCCCAGGAGTGAGCGCAGAATTAGTAATAAACTCTGAGAACTACCAAGTATAACCCCCACAACAAACAATAAGAAACGTGTGTGTGTTTACCTAGATAGTAGATAGCATCTGAATATCGAAATTTCAGTTGAAATTTTCATGTGTCCAAAAGTTGGAATCTGTTTCTCTCAGGGCAGGGAAAAATATCTTTTTTTTTATCTACAAGTAAAAACAAAGCTACGTCATTCACTGGACTAGATGGTTTCTGTGTGAATTTCAGAAATACTTGAGGAATCAATTATTCAGTAGCCATTTCTGCATAAGTACATTTGCCTGTCTCTGTCCCTACACATGAAGCCTCAGCACAGACCTTGTGGCTGTTGAGAACGACCATCCCTGTGCCTTTTATCCTGTGGCCTCATCAGACCCTGGCCCATTGGGCTCAGGGCCTCTATAAACTACCGTGCGAATATGAACTCGTTGTGTCAGACCCATCATTTGAAATCACCCTGTTATTAGGGCCTCTGTTCCACTGAATACTGGGCAGGAATGCTTCCTGTCCTTTGCTTCCCTTCTTCTTTGTTCTCCAGGGGAGTTACAGGTGGGGGTGGAAGTAATGAGGGTGCAGGCCCAGGCTGGTCTGTGAAACCCAACCCAAAGTCAATTTGGTGATTAAACTCATCTTCTTAAACTCCCTAACCTGAGCTAGTGGATGTGAGCTGCTGGGAGCACAATACTTGCTAAGCCAACAAGCAGGAGCCTGTCTGTCCCCTCGCATACTTACAACTGAGGTTAGGTATGCAACAGAGCTTTCCAGGTTGCACACTCTGCCTCTCTTCAATGCATATATAATTAGGACACCCTCCAGTGCTTCTGCTCACGAGTTCAAGTATGGGGATGAAGTGGCATTTCCACTCGTCTCAAGAGGTGTCCTGCTAAAGCAGCGCATAATCTGATCAACTTGACTAATAGCCTGGCTTCTCTTCTCTGTTTGGGGTCTCTCTTCAGACTCTGCGACTCACCAAGAGCCCTCCAGACAGAGAAGCCTGCTCAGCTTGGGTCACCCGGAGTGAAACCTAATTGACTGTGGGGGTCTATTTTTTTTCTTCTTTAGGGAGTGTTTGTGAGCCACTCAAGAATTATTGCTCTCTGAACATAATTGATACCTGCCGATTGAAAAGAATCTGCTTCCGGTCTTCATTAATGGCTTAGGTAGAGAATTTTTTTAGGACAGGGAGGAGAAACAAGTCTTGCAGGTAGTTTGTGACAAACGTAGCTTCTAAAAATGATCGACTTCTGAGGCTGGAGAGATAGCATGGAGGTTAAGGCATTTGCCTTGCATGCAGAAGGACAGTGGTTTGAATCCCGGCATCCCATATGGACCCCGAGCCTGCCAGGAGTGATTTCTGAGTGTAGAGCCAGGAGTAACCCCTAAGTGCTGCTGGGTATGACCCCCCCCCCAAAAAAAACCCAAAAAAAATCAGCTTGTAATATGTCTTTTATATATAGCTTTGTCAAGTGTTGTAACCTTAAAAAATTTTTTTAATTAAGGCACTGTCATGTTTTTATTGTTATTTTTTGGTTTTTGGATCATACCCAGTGGCTTTCAGGGGTTACTCCTGGCTCTGCACTCAGAAATTGCTCCTGGCAGGCATTGGGGACCATATGGCATGCCAGGATCCAAACCACTGTCTGTCCTAAGTCGGCTACGTGCAAGGCAAACCCCCTACCGCTGTGCTATCTCTCTGGCCCCACGGCACTGTTATTTTCAGTTAAGCATGACTGAGTTTTAGGTATAATATGCTTCAACACCAATGCCATCATTCATGTCAACTTACTTCTACTAAATTCCTCCGTTTTCTCTCCAATACATAAGTCTACCTCTGTGACAGGCAATTGTTAATTTATAAAAATAAATTAGGCATTGTGGTTTATAATACGTTTACTGATAGGGATGTATGTATATTGATATTCTAACATCACTCCTTCAGTACATTTTTCTTTTCTTTCTTTCTTTTTTTTTTTTTGTTTTTTTGGGTCACACCTGGCAGTGCTCAGGGGTTCCTCCTGGCTCTATGCTCAGAAATGGCCCCTGGCAGGCACAGGGGACCCTATGGGATGCCGGGATTCGAACCACCGTCCTTCTGCATGAGAGGCAAATGCCTTACCTCCATGCTATCTCTCTGGCCCCCTTTTCTTTTCTTCTTTTCTTTTCTTTTCTTTTCTTTCCTTCTTTCTTTATTTTTTCATTTTTCATGTTTTTTATAATTTTGCTATCCTTCAAAGTATCCAAAGATAGGGCCAGAGTAGTAGTACAGTAGGTAGGATGCTTGTCTTGCACGCAGCTTGACCTAGTTTACTTATTCCATATGCTGCAACTTCCCATATGCTTCCCTGAGCAGTGCTAGGAATGAACCCTGAACACAGAGCCAGAAGTAACCTCTGAGCAGTGCTGGGGATGACCCCAAAACAAACAACCAAAAAAAAAATCTAGGACCAGAGAGATAGCATGGAGGTATGGTGTTTGCCTTGCATGCAGAATGACGGTGGTTTGAATCTCAGCATTGCATATGATCCCCAGAGCCTGCTGGGGGTGATTTCTGAGCGTAAAGCCAGGAGTAGCTCCTGAGTGCTGCTGGGTGTGACCCAAAAACCCAAAAAAAAAAAATTTCATAGAAATTAAATATGCTGATTTTGGAAATCCGACTTGAACAATGGTGGTATGCCATAGACTTACCAAAGAATACAGCCTTTTAAGGTTTTAAAAGGCTTTGACTCAGTTCCAAATGGAATAGTAGTGAACTATGACAAACTTGCCTTTATTCATTTAGTCCATGAGTCACATCAGGAAAATCAGTCAGCAAGTGTTTCTGAGAACCTAATAGATGTCATGGAGTAAAGCACTGTAAAGCGCCGTGGATTCCAAAGTGAAAACTAAAAAGAATAGCCCTAATCCTTCCAGTATTTACAGTGTGATGACAAAACTTCCCATTAAATAAGTAGCACCAGAAGAGAGGAAGCTTGAAGCCTGAGAAAACGTATTGGACCTTCAACCTCTTGTGTCAGCTCAAGTCTCTGTAAGCTAGAAAGGATTTATGGGGGAAAACAAGGAACCCACACTAAATCCAAAATGACAATGCCTTTGTTATATGGAGAGACACATCCCAAGTAATAGTTTATAACTTTTCTAACAATAAAAATCAATGCCCTATGTGGAAATTAATTGGAAGGCAGAGATCTAATACAGTGTTTTGGCGATTAAGCGTATTAGATTGAATTGTTTCAGAATGCCTAATTATTGTGTCTGCCACACTCATCTATTTGAGTCATTCCTCACTTTTGGACTCCTGCCTGGATCATTTTTGCAATACGGTTGCAGCTTGGTCCTCTTTCCAACTTTCTCCCATGAGTCTCTAAACGCACAGCTCGAAATTGTTCTTTTGCAAAGATAATAAGTTAAAGCTTTTGCTTTATAGGTGAACATCATTGGATTTGGGTGTGAACTCATGTTTTTTTTTTTTTTTTGCAGGTTAATCATTTAAAAGTGCCTGTGTGAAGTCACCATTGCTGGACAACAATAGCTGGGAGTGCTTGTTGGGTTCAGATCTTAATTTTTGTGTGTCCATTACATGTGACCTGCTCTTACAAGTGGATGAAGATACCTCAATGGTCTGACTTGACCAACTGCTTGACTTTAGAATTTCAAGAGGTGGAGGGGGCAAAAGCCAGCCTTTGCCTTGAAGTCTGAGTGGCTTAGTCTGAATGCTGTGAGCTGAACCTTCTCCTAAGAAGTGCCATGGTATTGTCGTCACTTTATTAAAAACTAGTTGTGTCTGCAAAACAGTCAAGAGACTCGGACGTTTACAGCCAGAGATGACAGTGAGCGTGCTTTTATTGAGGCCCATAGTCTTCAAGTGGGGCCTATTGATTGATGAGTGATTGTCTGCAGAGAAATCCCCTCCTTGCTCATATTTCTTGGGCTGGACTTCATTTAACAATTTTATCACTTACATTCTGACTTACATGTGGGCTTTTCCACAGCAGTAGCTTTGGCATCATTGGAACTTGGATTGGACTGCATTGTTTCACAGGAACTCACATAATCCAAAGTCTATTGTCACCATGGCCTTGAACGTCGCCCCCGTGAGAGATACAAAATGGCTGACCCTGGAAGTCTGCAGACAGTTCCAGAGAGGGACCTGCTCACGCTCCGACGAGGAATGCAAATTTGCTCACCCCCCAAAAAGTTGCCAGGTTGAGAATGGAAGAGTCATTGCCTGCTTTGATTCTCTAAAGGTAAGAAAGATGTGTTTTATGGGCCCCTAGCAGCCATGTTGGACTTGCCTCTGGAATGCTTGACCTTGTAAATGTCCGGAAGTTTAAGTAATTGTGTTTAGATTCTGTTTTATTGTTGTGATTATTGAGAGATTTTTTTTGGCTTACATTTTTTTTATTTTTACACATCAGGCATATTTAAATCAAGCATATTTAAGATCCAGATTGAAATTAACACTCGATGGTTTAATCAAGTTTTATTTCGGGGCTGGCATGACATTCAAGGATCCAAGAGTTTTACATCAAAGTCTGGCTTGTGACAACTAAAGATAAATATTTTATTAATGTTTGATCTTCCAGGGGTTACATAAAGGTGAAGAAATTGAAAATGTCAGTTATGTGCCAGTAATTCTGTTTCACCTCTTGGAGAAGTTTCTGCCCTTGTGACTTTCTTTCTTGATCTAAGTCTTGCCAAGCCACCAGTTGATAGACTTCTCCATCTTCTTGACAATGTCATGACTAACAGAAACTATGAAGCAGACTTTCAAAAGTTTTAAGAGCCTACTGTGCATAAATGAATCTCAAATATGACAGGGGAAGAAGTGAATGGGATTCAAAATAGTATCATTGATAGCCTCCCTGTCTGCTAGGGAAATAGCACATGGACAAAGAAAGACTGGTACTTAATGCATGCAAGGAGGAATTGAAAGTAAACTTCTGTGGCAACTGTAGGATACACATGTGGCATCCAGCTAAATGTCTCAAACATGTCTTAGGAAGCACTGGCTGGCCCTTGAATCTGACTAACCGGGTTGAGTTTGGACTTCAAGAAATGAAGGGATTTTAATGAGAGATCTCATTGAAAACAAGTGTGTGTGAGTCAGCACATATTTCTTTGAGGTTTATTTCACTCTAAAATTATGATTTCTAAGAAACCCAGGCCACGTAGCACATAGTCATGATACTGTTTTTCTATGGAGATAAGATAGATTGATTTAAAAAAAAATAAAAGAAGCATTGAACATTTATATCTTTGCAGAATGTCACATCAATCAGATTGCCATGTTGTAAAAGATAAAAAGAAAAACTTGATCTGTATCTTTGACATATGCTTTATAAAATAACTGTGTTGAATTTATAAAATAGTGACCATAGCTTATTCTTAGATTTGAAAGAATGGGGTATGTTTGAGGGAGAAAATTTATCTTAAAGTTAAAATATATGTCTTAAAATATATAAGACAGAGTTGAAATATGATTTCGATTATATCTTTAAATATCTCTTCCTATGGAAGTATGCACAAAAACATAGCACATTTACAGTTCAATATGGTCTTTAAATTAATGTAATGTAAAAATTTCCTTACACTATTTACCTCAGTAATTACCTCTATTTTATTCCTTTTTTATAAAAAGTAATTCAATTAAATGTTAAATTATGAAAAAATTTACACATAAATGAATAGTTGGAGCTATCATAATATGATATAACAACATAGCACATAGTTATGTCATTATTTCTTTTTCCTTTAGTCATAAACTAAAGTAGGCATGTTTTATTTCTGTGTCCATTATCAAAGGAAATATGCAACATATTAAGCATTATAGAGCTTTTTTCAAGAGTATATTTTCTATTTCTGTTCTAAAAAGCAATAATTTAGAAGCTTAAAACATCAGGAATATATTGTTTTACAGTTCTAGAAGGGACTATCACTTATGTACAATGAAGCTTTTATTAGGGTTTGAGGATTCTAAAGCAATATTGGTTAAAAAAAATAAAACAACTTAAAAAGTCACCTGGAGCAATTGTACAGTAGATGGGGCATTTGCCTAGCACAGGGCCAGCCCAGATTACATTCTTGGCATCTCACATAGACCCCCAAGCCTGCCAGGAGTAATCCCTGAGTACATAGCCAGGAGTAACCCCTGAGCACTGTTGGCTGTGGTCCCCAGAAAGCAAATCAAAGCAAAATAAAAGACAACTTTGAGATAAGGAAACAGGTCATTTTCTAGGTCCTTTTTACTGCCTTTATTTCATTAATCTGTGTTTTTCATGACAGGAGATTAGATAGTAACTGAATAACATTAATATTTGTCAAGTTTCTTAAAACTTACATTCTTTAAACTGATGAGCAAAGCACAAGGGAAATATTCACACCATCAGATGGTGAAATATTTCTCAGGTTGTCAACAGAACAGCAGCTCCGCCATCTTCTCAGCTCTTTCTTCATTGAAATCACCAGAACTACAATTTTTATCCATGGAGGCAGGGTTAAGCATAATTTTGTCTTAGTGAGACTGTCGAGCACTATACAGGTGAGGAGAAACTATAAACTTCATTTTTAGAAGTGTCTTCTGGAACTATTTTTAAGAGTAAAGCCATGTCCTATAGGATCTCAAGTTTGGTTGGTTATCTTTTAGAATTGTAAGTTTACAGGTGAGCTGCACATGTGATGCTCCATATTTTAAAAGTTGTCCAACCAAAAAGGCACAAAAGAGGCTTGAGTCAACTATTACTCAACCACTTCCCATTGGTTGGATGTATTCTGTCTCACTTTCTTGATTTTGTTCCCTTTTCAGTGAGTGAAACTGACTCACAGCTGCCCAGGGCCAAATACCATGGTACCATATTCAACCATGCAAAGGGGTTTTCTCCCATATTCCAGCCACAAGCATAGAAATTAAGACAGACTTTCTAAAATCATAGTGAAAAAGAAAGGCGATGATGGGCCTAATGAAGTGATTTGATTTTATTTAACTTAACATAGATAAAGAGACATTACTCAATGGAACCAATCTCTGCTAGAGATGACCAATTCTTCTAATTCAGACAGACCAGGGATTTGCAGGAACACAGAGAAGGTACATCATTTGAGACAAGGCATTTCACTTCCTTGACTTCAATTTCCTCTTATAAAATTGATATCATGATTCCTATTTCATAAGACTAACAGGCTAGATACCCATTAGTTTCTTGCTCTCAGTAATAAAGGATCAAGTAGCACAGGAGAGCCATTGACTTTCGAGGACGGGCAAGATTGCTTCCAACTCTGGCAGAGACGATCTCTTAATGTGCTCGGTCTGTTACTGCCTGTATGATAATACCCCGCAATGCAAATTAATCCTGACATAAAATAAATCAAGTGTGAGGCAGAAACAGCATTGTGTTATTATTACCAGGGGTTTGTGGCAAACACTGTTCTTTCGTATTGCAGATATGCTAAAGGATTCTCTGTTGGATCGTTATAAATACAAGTGCTTCAGAGTCTGAGTATTCCAATTTTTGTTTTTGTTAGGAGTTATTTGTATAGAATAGTAAACTTCTCTAAGTATATGTTGAATGAACTTGTGGGTGCTTGGAAAAGAGACTTGACTTCTCAAGTGCCAGGGTTCTACCTATATAAATACATTCATAGACTATCTTTCGGAAAATAGATTTCTTATGTTTGCACACGAGTCACAACTGTCCCTTACTGGAGTTTAGGTGTAAGCACTTGGCATGCCAGTCTATGTTATTTTTGTTTCAATTGCAGTGTTACTATGAACAATGGAGTTGCTTAGATGTTTACCAGAAGGCCAGTTACAATCCAGAACACTATGTTCCACAAGTTAGGTTAACATGACAAAATGCAAATTGCTTCATGAGCAACTAACTTCCCTCTTAACACCAGTCTGGACCAAACTTGCCTTGTATCTGCCTTTATAACATATAAACCACTTTTCGTCACTGTTGAGACGTCCAAGATAGTTGTTATTTTTTTTTTCACAAGGGTGGTTCCATAACTGACAGTAATAAATTCGGATATTTGCATAGGTGGAAACATGTAGAAAAGGGTAAATGAATTAATTTTTGTGCTTGCGGAGATGAAAGGTTTTATCATCTATCTCCCAAGTGTCAGGCATTTAATATATTTATATAAGCCATTAAATTTCAGCAGTTTAAAGATGGAAACAACTTTTAAACTCATGTTCTAATTTTGGCACACCAAAAAAGAGCACACACTAAAACCTTCCTTCTAGAATATTGGGGAACATGGTTTAGAGCTTACATAATCTTTCATAATAAAGCTTAGTTCTAAGACACTATGATTCTTTTAGCACCTTAGTTAGGTGACGTCACTCCTCTTTTCAAGGCCTTCAGAACTTCCCGTCTCACCTCCAGGAAAGACCAATTCTTGTCAAGGGTGTGCAGGTTCTTTGAGATGCACTTCTCACCTCACTTCTACATCCCACTGGCCCTTCTCCAGCCTGTTCCAAACACCTCCATTATTGTTCTCTGAATGTATCAAGCAGGATGCCAGACCAGGCATTAGCACTGAGGTTCTGCATTTCCATGAACATTCCTGCCTTTATTACCTGATCAGCTTAGATTCCTCACATCTCACCTTTCTCAAAGGCCAACTTGACAGAGAAATCTTTCAGCCCATTATATTTCAGATAGGATAGTGAGTCCCCCTTCCCATATGACCCTTACAGTTCTCCCCAAAATTCCTCCATGTGATTGTCCATTGACTGTTTTGTGTTTTATTGGTTATCCGTCTTCTGATTCTAGTCTACTACCATCTCCACTCTAGATAGGGGCCATTGATGGTGTCTGTTGGGGTCACTGGTATTCCTTATAGCCCAGAAGACTTTCTTTTATCTGGGATGTTGAATGGAAGGAGCTGGGTACCAGGAATAGCTATGGTTCTGCCACAGGCTGATGGATGACACTACTACTAGTGTAGTCTACTGGTTGAGACCAGTCTCCTCTGTGTGATCAGCATCTCCAGAAGGGGTACAGTGCCCAATCTGTGCTGTTTTGGGATCTCTTCTGTTCTCATATGTCAGTAGATTTCAAATCAGGTTGCTCAGTTTAAGAATTGGGAGTCACAGGTCTTAACTCAGGAAGAATAATTCAATGTTAAAAAGTCAGCCAGAAAACCTCTTGCTTTATTTTCAGAAATTGTGGTTAATTACAGGAGATACTTTTATTTTGTTTTGGGCAATACCTAACTGTGCTCAGGGTTACTTGTGACTACACTCAAAATTCACTCCTTATGTGGTGCTGCAGATGGAACCAGGTTTGGCCACATGCAAGGCAAATGCCCTATCTACTGTTGCTCCAGCCCCCATGAGCTACTTTTTATTTTTCTCCCAGTTTTTCAAAATTTCAGGAATGTATTCAGGGATGTGGCTCAGTGGAAGATGTGATCAACATGTCTGAGGTCCTGGATTCAATCCCTGACATTAAGTGAAAATAAGACCAAACAGAACACCACTTTTCAAAAAGATTTAACACACACACACACACACACACACACACAAGAAGCACTGTTTATTTATGCAGGAGAGGCTAGCTATAAGTTAACTGATATTTAAAATAGATTAATTGTTATCTTTATGGATGATAGTTTCATCCATAAAAAGAAAAGACTGCTAATACTAGGTCAGTCACTTGGGGACTGCTCTTAAAAATTTTTGTTTGGCTTTGACCTTAAGTACCCTCTTTGGGCTGCCCCTGAAATAAAGCTAATTCTACTGAAAACCCTTGGCTGTTTTTCTCTGCTATATTCCCAGTTTTGATGCCAACATGTGCCTTCAGACAATCCTGTTGTTATTGATATAAATCACTTAGACTTAAGTGGTCTTAGACTTACCGGCTGGGAACTTTCCATGCATGATCCTTGTCTTCTAGCAACATTAGCAGATCCATGTTATCTAGCTACACTTCTAGATGTGGGGTCAGATTCAAATTCAAATAACTCACAGGTGACTCTGATCCTTATAGTGATGGCGAAAGCAGCTGGGCCCAGGAGAGTGTCACTTTAAAGCTGACACTATCCATCCTCTTCAAGAAAAAAACAAAGCCATTGATAGCATGATTCTAAAGCACCTAATTGCTCATTGCTGTTCATGTTTAACAAGCTTAGCATATTGAAGTACAAACACATTCTAAAATAGAACCCCCTAGGAATAAACCTGTTGAGGTACTAGAAAATGAAATATTTCAAAGAGAAACAGCCAGAGAAAAAAAGCGAAGCACATGTTGTATTTATTTTTGTTTGCATCTGTGTACAGATATCACACCTTCACTTACTCCATCTTAGTAATACAAATGGTTTGGGTCCAAGGTGTTGAGGTGTGTGTATGCGCCCATGTGATTTTGAAATGCACAACTGAAGATGTTCGGATTTGATATAGTACAGCAGATGATTATGTTCGAGATTATTCTTGGGCCAGCCATTGTAGTTTCTGTCGAAGGCTATTTCCACATTATCTGGCTTCTGCCTTCCCTTTCCTTTCTTTAGCTCTTCTTTCCTATTTTACTTCTCTTATCATCTCTTGGTCCACTTGTTCCCAGATGTGAATCATCTCCCAGTATTAAAAGTTTTTTTTCTAGCTTTTGTTCAGTGACCTGCCTTGAAAGTAGGTCTTCATTCCTGGATTCTAGCCCTGCCTCAGTGTCACTGAGTCCCCAAACTTGGGTTTATGCCCTTTCCTTGGCAGTCCTATTAGACCAAAAGCATACTACATACCATATATAAATGGTCACTTTCCCTTCAACATTTTATCAATGAAAACACTTTATCCTGCCCCCCACACCAAGCCAGCAATCAACTCTACCCATCATTCTCCAACCCAAACTTAGTTTGACCCGATCACTATGCAAAGTCTTTTTGACTATTTGCTTTAGCTTTCAGTTAGGACAAGAAGATAGTTATTACTCTGTATAAGCAGGGGGCATTAGTTTCAATGACTTTAATGAGCCTTCTGGGACAGAAGATTCTCAAGTCCGAGATAGGATGGTGTATAGGTGGCATTTATAGATCCTGCCAATTTGTATTCATCTGCTAAGAAACAAGGTCCACAGAAAAACATCTGCATTCTAGCCTACTTTTCGTTTAGAGTCAGAAGCAGAAGAGAGCCAGATGAGATAATTCCTGTAGTCGTTGATTAGGACTGTCATAACACAACAGTATAAAGACCAGTGGCTTTAACGACAGAATTATATTGTCCCCATTCTGGTGACAAAGTGTTGACAGACCCCACTGCATCTGCCTTCTATGGTAGGATCCTTACTGTTTCTTAGCTCATATTCCTTGGCTTATGGTGGCTTTACTTTGATCTCTGCATTCAGCTTCAGATGTTTGACTGTCTCTGTTTGATTCATCTTCCTTCTGCTCAAGTCTCCGCCAAAATGACCCCTTACAAGAACATACCACATTATCTTAGGGACCTGTCTTTCTCTATTGTGATGTCTCTATCACGATCTGATTTCCAAACAAGAAAATGAAGAATGGGGGTCTAGGACTGGAATGGGAGGCTAAAACTGCAATATATCTTAAATATGTTCTCCCTCTGAAGGACTCTGTCTGAGAGATCAAAGGTTTGGAACTCCAATATGTCTTGGGGGTTGGGGGAAAATGGCAGTTACCCAGAGCTAACCTAGAAAGCATGAGAAATCACATTGATACTGTAACTCAGTGATCACAAATTAGGCTCTGGCAGAAGAACAGAGACTTAAACAATCCCATTTTGGGGGCAGCAGAAAAAGTGTAGTGGGTAAAGTGTTTGCCTTGCATGCATCTGACCTGGGTTCAATCCATCCTGGTACCACATATGGTCCCTTGAGCATTGCCAGAATGATCCTTAAGCTCAGAGCCAGGAGTAAATCCTGAGTACTGAGTGGCCCCTAAACCAAACAACAGCAGCAACAACAACAACAACAACAACAACAAAAGTTCAGATTTAGTTCTGTGATCATCCTATGATCGTTATACTCCGTGATAAAATAGATTTTTTAAAATTCAGAGAAAAAAAATGACCAAGCCAATATTCCCCTGCAAATGAATAGATTAAAATATTGATTGTAACTTTAATTATACTCCGTAACAATTACATTTGTTTACTTTTTACTTTGCCTTGGGCAGGGATGCTAACAAGAGTTAGCATCCATGTAGCTGTTTTATGAAACCATTTCTCAGTAGCGCTTGAGAAAAAGGTATTTGTCATGATAAAGAATTTGTTTATTATTCTATTGTTTTTTCCTAAAGGTGAAGATTTTATCTTAATACTAGTAACCCTTTATTTGTTATTAAACTTTTATTTTTATTTGAGGGTTTTGTTACATACAGTGATAAATTAGGGAGGCAAAGATCATTTGAAGTCAAGCCTTTTTGCATGCAATTGTATGTTTCATGATGCCTCTTTGGGTTCTATTGCATTATCGTTCTGTAGACACATTCATTTATTCCCTCTATAACTGTACAAAATCTGTAGAAATCTGCAGGTAGTATAAATGGATGAGTCAATGGTCACTGATAAGGAGACGCTATAGTCTGCAGTACAGAAGAACTCATACCCCTTTAAAGATGGCAGCTACTAACTGCCATGTAATAATCAAGAAGGTTTCAGTTTTACTCTGGTTGTTTTGGGTGATTTTACAAGCTATTTCCATTTCAATTTGATGCATCATTGCAGTACAACATTATGTAAGTTTGGAGTATGCATTATGCAGAATCAACCTGGGTATAGTATACCTAAAGTTGGCTTCATCAGAATTATTGAATTTCCACTAACTTGGTTGAAAAAAATTTAAACCTTCAAGTTCAAGTGAGATGTAACTACTGGGTGGATTCAACCTATAGACCACATCTATTGGATGGTCTCTAATGAAAATATCGATTACTGTGACCAACAGAGCTGATTGCTGGGAAATCTTGAGCCATGCAGATCACATCTCTCATTTTTAGAAATGTAAATTGAGTACATTCTTAAACCACTCCTTATCTACCTGGACGTTCTGAACTCACAATTGCTTTTGTGATTAACTCTCTGATTTCCTCTTGCTGACCACAGCTTCTGCATCCGTGCCCTTCTTCTAGACTTCTAGAATTTCCTCAGACTTGACTGGCTTTCCTGTTTGCTCATGCCCTCCGTGGTTGCTTTCCAAGTATGTTAGTTTGTACTTTCTGGTCCATTTATCAAAATCCTAGACACCCTAGATGAGATCATCCAAATCCATATCATTTTCTGCATGCCGAATCTCTCTTTTTTTAAAAAAAAAATGGAGTCATTGTGAATTATAATATTATTCATGACTGAATTTCAGGCATACAATGTCTCAATGTCAGTCCCTTCACCAGTGTCTGCTTCCCCTCCACCAGTGTTCATTTCTCCATCATCTCCAGCCTTTCTCAGTGACAAAAACCTTATTTTTTCTTTTAGGTATATGTATATTCCCCCCCCTTTTTTTTGGGGGGTGGGCACACCTGGTGATGCTCAGGGATTACTCCTGGCTGTGTGCTCAGAAATCGCCCCTGACTTGAGGGACCATATGAGACGCCAGAGGTTCAAACCAAGGTCCATCCTGGGTCAGCCGTGTGCAGGCAAATGCCCTACCGCTGCATCATCGCTCTGGCCCCAACATGTATATCCCTTTACCTCCTTTCAATAATGTCCTCTGCAGTATTCCTTCCCTCACCATTGTCTTAATGTTCCCTTTACTTTCCTATTCTTCACGAGCCCCCCAGAACATTTTCCTGTTCTTTGTTTCTGTTACCTTTGAGCATTTGCTGCATGTTCAGTATCTCTTGGTTTCTCTCTTAATCTTATTTGCCCCTGTGAATATTTAAGTAATCGTTAAAAATTAATAATTAAGAATATCCAACAATTAATAATTATTCATAAATCAAAACTAATGATTCCCTAATATCGCCCCTTTAGGCATACTGCTCCCATTGTACCTAGTCCATGGTATCATCCATACAATTGACTAAGATATCTGAATACTGAATCTGGTCATGTTTCTATCATGAATATACCCTGGCCTAAGTTACTTTGCATCTTCTTTGGGCTATTATAATAACTTGAGCTGCTATTTTTACTATAGAAGAAAGAGGGACTCACCCATAATATCACTCATATTCACACATATCAATTTTCTTTTGTGAAATTTCAGTTGTGAAATCTGAAATACTTAAGGCCTTATAACTTCACCCGAATGCATTTGGGTGCCCATAGATTTATTATACTGTCTCTCACTGTCCTGCCCCTCTCCTTTCAGCCTCATTTCTCTGTAGGTCTTTGCTGTTCCTTCTACCTGAAACAATCTTGCCCCAGATACCTGCAAATCTTAGTTCTTATAAACTTTAGTCTGGACTTGGCTTCAGTGTCACAAATCTGTCTCTAAGAACATCACCAGAAATTATCTTTAAAGGATGTTAGGCGTCTATGCATCTGTCTGATAGAAGATATGTCTATAGGGCTGACGGTGCTCTTGGCAGCTGCTGGGCTCAATCATTTTCTAATACTGGAAACAATTAATAGCCTTAGAATTACATATTTTTTGCTCTATAAAACACACCTGACCATAAGATGCACATAGTTTTTAGATGAGGAAAAAAAAAGGGATGTCAGCTGAGAATAACCACTCTGCGAGGCTGAAGAATATTTACAATATGTCGGTTCACAGCTGGTTAAACACATTTACCTAACTTTTTGTTTAACATCAGAAAATAAAAAAAAACATATTTTCAAATACTTTTTCATTAATATAAAAAATAAAAGTCCCCTGTACTCAGACTTCAACTTCAGGTGGCATTTGCTCCATAAGACTCACAGACATTTTCCCCCATCTCTTTTTGGGGAGGAAAGTGCGTCAATGGTACGAAAAATATGGTAAGTAACTTTCTATTTATCTCTTTCTCATCCCCTTCCAGGCTCCTGCCTCAAATCAATCTATAGACAGATAGAGAAGAGGCTTTGTACAAACAAACTCTTAAAGTTTTCAACCTAGAATGTGTTTCTGGGTCACGATCACCTTCCTGGATGTCCTGAGAGGCAGGTCACAGGGACAGTTGCCCACAGCGTCAGCTGAGAACTACTCAAGTTCACAGGGAGTTTCTGGGGCCACTGAAGGCATCTCAGCCGTTCCCCCAAAGCTTAATCTTAGGCTGAATCTGGACTTGGGTATCTCACTAATTTGCCATAATGAAGGTACTGAAATACATTTGCACTTCAGTTTTCTTAATTTTTTTTGCTTTGTTTCACTTTTACTGGATTAAGAAGATTTCATCTACCCTCCTAATAAAAGTCTCAGAGCACAATCCACTATTAACTACTGATACAGTGATTATGTCAACAGATTGTTGAAATGTACTCTTCTTGCATAACTGCCCCTGTGTGAAACACTCTTTTTTTATAAAGATAAATGCTTGAAAATTTAAACTATTTTTTTGTTTCTCAATAAATTCCTCCTTGCTTTAAATTATTGTTGTATTTTTAAAGTGGTTATTAATAGGAAACCTTAAATTTTTGCTTTAGTGTTTATAGCAAAGTAAAATGTAGTTTTCTCTATACCAGTGCTTTCTTCTTATGAAATATTTCTAATCCATAATACTCAGGGATTGAAGAGATAGTACAGTAAGCATGCTTGCCTTGCATGCAAACAACCCAATCCTGGTCACTGAATTTGATTTCTTGAGTGCTGTCAGGAGTTATCTCTGAGCACAGAACCAGCAGTAAATTTTGTGTGACCCTAAAACAAAACAAGCCATGCTAAGGTAAGAATCTGCCCATCAGTGCCATTTGGCCTAAAATCCCATCATCAGGCTCATTCATTTGAATCACACACATGAGAAAGTTTTTGTCATTGGAAAATGATGGTTAGGCTCATATGTTACCTGAGGTAACCCCATCCGTTCCCACATGCTTTTCTGTTAGCAAATGGGGACAGCTTGATCATTAGTGAAACTAATTATCATTTGGAAATAAGAGTGAAGGAAAGGGGAAATTGAAGAAGGATTGAAAACTGGAACATGTTTGTGTTTTAAGGGAGTAGGTTATTGAAAAGCAAAGAGATTTGGCACATCATGCCAAGATCTTAACATGGCAGGGTGTCCCTATGGGGCTGGAGAGAACATGGCTCATTCCATATCAGTGATGAAGTATACCAGTTACACACACACACACACACACACACACACACTATAGCTCATTCCATATCAGTGAGGAAGTATACCAGAGTTACACACACACACACTCACACACGCACACAAACACACACTGACATTCCATGGCTCATTCCATATTAGTAAGTATACTAGAGTTACACACACACACACACACACACACACACACACACACACACACACTCTGACCTATTGCTACTTATCAGCACATTCTTCCTACTCGGTTTCATTTCCTCTGGCTCAAGGTTCCAGTATCTAGTTCTGGGTAATACTCTTTCACTACTAGTTCAAAGAATTGCCATGAATAGCAGTGAAACTGGGAATCTAGCATCAAATCCCCCAGCCCCAGCACCCATCTTTGGGATGCAAGAGTAAGTAGATATTGTTGTGTTGCTCTTATGATCAATCTGATGAGGCCATTCTCTGGACCAACCTGCATTTGAGGTATATGATGAAAATTTTGTGGTTTTTTTTTTTTCCGGAGAATAGGGCACACCTGGTGGTATTCAGGTTACTACTGACTCTGAGTTAAATAAAACATTACTCCTGGCTGACTTAGGGGACTATATGGGATGCTGGGAATTGAATTTGGGTCATCCGTATGCAAGGCAGACACACTATCTGATGTGCTATTCCTCTGGCTTGCATTTTTTTCATTTTTAGTGATTGAGGTCATCTATCCATCATGACTGGAGCCCTGTAGACAATGAGAAAGAGAAAAGGGCAATAACTCAAAAGGTTGAACTGAGTAGAAGCTAAACAGAATGATCAGGTTCAACTTGTACCCTGTTCATATTTTCTAGAAGCTACCATCATCTTACTAAAACTGTTATTCAGACTTAAAAAACAAATGAAGGCTGAATTTTGAACTGAATAAGGAAGGTGGATCCAAGCCATATTAGTAAGCAATACACATTTGTTGAAACACAGGATGGGACCTGGAAGATATCACAGTGGGTAGAGCATTTGCCTTGCATGCCGATGACCCAGATTTGCTCCCTGGACCCCCATATGGCTTTCTGAATCTACCACTAATGTCAGAAGTAATTAGTGAGCATCCCCTGGTGTGGTCCCAGAATTTAGGCAGGACAAAATAAAGAAAAAAGTATGATAAGAATTTTAAAAGAAATGCCCATCTATCCTACATCTCAGTTCTCATTCCAAAGAATATTTCCAGTGGTTTTAGGATTTAGTAAAATCATTAAGAAGGACAAAGAGCAGTATCATATACTTACTGCCACAAAGTTGAGCACTGACCCAGATGCATGGGATCTAAAATTAATCAGCAGCAGCCCTCATTTGAGAAATGTAATTCTCATCAGTTCTCTCCCATTCCCGAGGGGCGTTGGATTCTTCATATGAACAGCGATACCAGTTGTACATTGGGAGAGCTGAGTTCTTAATAGAAAGGTTTAATGGAATCAGTGCATTCTGAGTGCTACATAACTGAAATTTTTCATAAAACAACATAAAACTGAGAAATTTCACTTCCTCCAGAATGTCAAGATACTGTCCATTTATCTTATATTCATTCATTTTATTAGTCTCATTTATTCTACAAGTAGAACCATCACTAGGGGCAAGAAGACACAAGCACTGTTTAGGTCAAGGTCAAGGGGAGGAAATAAGAGAAAATAAAATAAACAAACTAATAGGAGCTGTGCAGTTTATAGAAGTGCTTTCCACCCACGAAACCTGGAATATATTAGTCCATAGTAGGGCAGGTCCTGGGACATTGGTGGCAATACAGACTATTATAAAGGCAGTCAGAGTAGACCTTATGGGAGCGTCATTCAAATAGAAGTGGAAAGCAAACAGAAATATTCATCACTTCTAGGAAAGTCTTTATTTGCTATCTGTGTTACTTTGCAAGCAACAAAACAGAAATAAACCAGGTACTTGCACAGAAAATGATGCAATTAGAAAGGATTTACCCAGAAACTGTAGCCCGGGGGCTGCCTGCAGACATTGTTCTGAGAAGGGAAACTAGAAGTGTGAGTAGGAGTCATCATAAGAAACTAGAAGAGATCTTCTTGAAAAAGCTAGAAGCCTAGACATGAAACAGAATGGTCAGAGCATAGTAGGCCTATGGGAGAGAGCAGAGATTGGGAAGAAGAGATCAACTGTGAAAACACTTGAATTCTATGCTCAATACCCAGATTGAAGCAAGAGATAGGCATTATCTTATGAAGAGGCCACTCTGCCTGGATCAGGTGTGACAGGAAGAGGCTAGTTTCAGGATGAATGGGGGAGTAGTTGTGTCATTTGGTGGTGGTGGTAGGATGTCCAGAAATAGACAAGAGTGTGTTGATTTAAAATAGACTTTGAGGGGCCAGAGCGATAGCACAGCAGTAGGACTTTTGTCATGCATGCCGCTGACCCAAGAAAGACCTGGGTTCAATTACCAGTGTTCCATATGGTTCCCCAAGCCAGGAACGATTTCTAAGTGCACAGCCGGGAGTAAACCCTTAGTGTCACCAGGTGTGGCCCCATGAAACAATAGACTTTGATTGCGTTTGATGGCCCACAATGCAGAAAACTTGGGGCCAGAAAGATAGTACAGTCAGTACGGTGTTTGCCCTGTACACGACTGACCCGAGTTTTATCCTCAGCATCCCATAAGTCCCCCAAGTCCTGTAAGGAGAGATCCCTGAGCACCAAGCCAGGAAGAATCCTGAGCACTGCTGGATGTGAGCCCAAGGCAAAACCAAAATAAAGTAAAATAGGCTTGGAGGTAGAACTATGAAGAAAGATAGGCCATGGCCAGATGAGTAGAAACACCAAATAATCCCTTCCCTAGCATCCTTTGTGCATTACCTCAATGGCCCTTGAAAGAGAATGTTTGAAGACCAGCTGGCCCATTCCTCTTAAGAGTGTGTTTCTTCTGTCAGGAGTGATTCCTCAGTGCAGAAGCAGGAGTAAGCCCTGAGCATTGCCTGATGTGTGGCCCAACATCCCACCAAAAAAAAGTGCTTCTCCTTGACATGTTTTAGGACATAGTTTTTTCTACTAGTCATTTTGTTTTTTAATGTTCTTGAAGTGTCAACTCCTGAGTCACTCAGAAACCAGGCGTGTGTCAGAGCTCCAGGGAAAACTTGGCTGATAATCTGGTACACAAGATCCATATAAAATCAGATAACCTTCCAGCATATCTGGTGTGGCTAAAAACCCCTGTTAATTTTTATTTTCTTCTGGGAAAATCTTGAGATGGTCTTGGATCCTGTGAACTTCTTCTTCTTAGACATTTTAAACTAAATTTTATGCAATCATTTGTTTTCCAGAGTTACTTTTTAAAATAATTTTTGAGTATATTACCTTGGACTTTACATAATTTTCATAACTATAAATCAGCCTCTCTCTAAATTACGTTATCTCACTGCTGAAAACAGTGAATTTTTATTTGAATTTTTTATCCTGCAATTTTTTTAGAAGCTGAAATTTTGATACATGGAATTTAAATCTACTTTTTCTTTTTAAAAAATTGTATAGAAAGCACTGCCAAGATCCTAATTCCTCTCTTAAAGTTGTATGTCTCTTCCAAGTTTCTAAAAGAAGTAAATGTAACATCTTGCTAATGTGGTTCAATTTTGTATTATTGTCTTCTTTTCATTAAGTTCATCTTGATTTAGAATTTTCTCAGATAATAATTTATTTCACCAGCTGCACATTTACAAATCAAAATAAATCTACTATGTTAAACATTGCTGTCTCCAAATATTATTAAATAGATAATTTACATGATTTTCATATGATTTATTAAATTTGACAGGTTTAACAGCTTTAATTGCCTGATTTGAAGAGCATATTCTTGGTCTTGGCTATCAGATATACAAAAGATATATTTATTTTTTCATTACTATAGCTCCTTTAATTTCTACTATCAATTTTTTTTATTATCTATACATAGTTTTTCTTAATTGCTTTCTCTTTATTCTCCAAATTTCCAGGTAGAAAGTTTGGTTCTCTTCTCATAACTTTTCTTTAAAAGGTTTTTTGGAGCTATGAAACTACCACATGAAACAACTTTGGCTGTATCTTACTTATTTCGTTAATATTCTCATTTTTGTAATGCCTAGTTTGAAATTCTCAGTCATTGTTTATATCTGCCTAATGGCAACGTTAAAGTAAAGCATGAAGTTTTAATACTGCTCACTAGATTTTGTATTTCTAGCAACATGGACTTTACATACAATGATGCCATCCTAGTATGTGCTTTATACTAATGCTTGATGTAATGGGATTCTTATAGCTTTTTGTGGTTCTGTCATAAATTATTGCGCACCAAGCCTTTTGTCTAATTTCTCTTTAATACAAGTCATACTCTTGGTTTCCTTTATTGTTTCCTGAAGTATCTTATATAATTCTTTGATTTTTATAGCTTCATTAAAGCTTGTTTTCATCTCACAGAAGCATAATTTGAAATTTTAGACATTACAGTGATCTATGAAATAATCTACTGGATTCCTTCTTTGTTTGAATTTTGGAACTTCTGTTGGAATTTTTTTAAGTTCTATCACAACTTCTTTGTGATATTCTCACCGTAGGCTTTGTCAGGTGATATAATTTTACCAAAAGATATGGAATTTATGACTCTAGCAATAGACACTAAATGTAAACCTTTTGACTAGATAGATAAAAACAATATCCCTAGTCTGATATCTCCTTCAGTGAAGTTTGAATGGAGAGGACCAATCACGAATTTTTTTGGTTTTTGGGTCACACCCGGCAGCACTCAGGGGTTACTCCTGGCTCTATGCTCAGAAATTTCTCCTGGCTGGCTGGGGGACCATATGAGATGCTGGGATTTGAACCACCATCCTTCTGCATGCAAGACAAATGCCTTACCTCCATGCTATCTCTCCGTGCCCCACCCCCCCATGATCACGAAATTTTATCAGTTATTTTTCATAACAGGCCATACATTTATATAAGAAAAAACTTCTTCATAAGAAAAAGACATCTCTAATGCCCATAATCTTAAGCTCATCTACTAAGTCCCTTTATCTGTCTCCTTTGGTCCCTTAATTTCTTTCTTCCTCCAAAACTCTTTATCAACCATTGATCCTGGGCTCAGTATTGTGCCACATTCCCTGGGAGAATTACATATAGAAGTAGGTTTTTGTAGGAGTTTAATGTAGGAGTACATTTTTGCTTAAAGGATCTTATAAAGTCACTGAGAAGTCAGAAGCTATGAAAAATTAACAATTGAGTGTGACACGATTTTTGTACTAAATGTTATTATATTAGCTATCACAATAGAAGAGACTTAAAAAAAGATGAATTGTTGACTTACTATATAGACAAAACATGTCTTAGAGAGCTGTAAAATGGATACAGCCTGCACAAAGTCCTGGGTTCAATTCAAGACCTTTTGACTACCACTGGTATAATTGGGTGGCCTCCAAAATGGGAAGGGACTCATCCGGCTCCAAAAGAATGAAAACAACACCAAAATAAAATATGCTTGTCATTCATATTAGGTAGAATGCGGCTAAAGGGAGTTATTAAGATTAATGTTGTGTTTTTGGTATTGGCTTTCACATGTTTTTTTTCTCTTGGGGCTTTCTGGAAGGATCTGTTCAGTAGAAGTCAGTGTGGATCCCAAGGAATGGTATATTTAGAAGCTCTTTAGTGATTCAGTTGCCGACCAAATTTAGAAAATCTTAACTTGAAATGATCTCATCACATGCTCTAGAACTGTTTGTTCTTGTACTTCATAAATCTATTCAGCAACATTGAAGTTCTTAAAGTTTCCATTTATCTTCCAGGTCTTCTATATAGCTTGAAAACAACCGTTTTTCATAGGTATTATTTTCCAAGTCAGGATAAAAAGGCCAAGCACTTGTCCCATATTTTGCCCTTCTATTAGACTGTGTCCCCCCTATTTTGGGGGGGATAGAACACATCCAGCAGTACTCAGGTCCAACTCCTGGATCTGTGCTCAAGAGGAGATCCTGATGGAACCTAAACTCTTGATGGGGTTTAGGGAATCAAATGTAATGCCAGGGATTGAACTCGGTCAGCTGTGTGCAAGACAAGTGCCCTTTATACTTTATGCTCGCTCTTGCTCTTTCTATTCCCTTTGTTGTTTTGTTTTTGTTTTTGTTTTTTTGGTGGGGGGCACATCTGCCAGTGCTTAGGGGCTACTGTTAGATATAAGCTCAGGAATCACTTCTGGCAGGCTTAGTGGATTTAAACCAGGTTGACTTTGTGCAAAGCCAGTGTCCTACCCACTGTACTATCACTTTAGCACCTCTGATTCCATTTTTTTTTATTTTTATTTTGATCATAATGGCTTACATATCTTTCACAGTAGTATTTTAGGTACATATTAACATTGAATTAGGGGAATACCCACCACCAAATTTGTCCTCCCCCCCACCCCACCCCCCGTTCCCTTTCTGCAACCCATATACCCCACCATCCCCCCCCCCGGCTGCTAGAGTAGGTGGTCCCCTCTTTGTCTAGCTTACTATTAGTGATCATATATCTGTTTGGTCCTGGTACCCTCCCCTGTTTCCCCCTCTATTTAAGAGGCGGGACTAGATAAATCGAGTTATGTGGTTTTGTTTGAAGGAAAGAAAAGCAATAGATTGGGGTACAAAATAAGAGAAAATAAAATAAAAAGAAGTCAAATACGCTGAAAATGGGCGGAGTCCTTCTAGAGGCTTTCATTCTCAGTTTGGGAGAGGATGTGAAAAAGGTAATTGAAACACCACAAAAATACAGAAAAAAATATCAAATTAAATATCTGATTCCATTTTTAATTTAATTCATTTTACTTTAATTCTCAGCCATATAGTCTCCTTTAAGTGATGAAGCATCATATAAGTGATAAAGCTATAACGACATCAGTTATTACCAGTTTGGAATATTATGCTAGTGTTGGTAGGTCAGAACAACCAGAACATAAAATTACAGGGATGAATTAGATATGTTTACTTTAGAGAAACAAATTCAGTGAAGATAGGCTCATTATCCTCAAATGTCCAAACTGTAGGCTTCTGAGAAATTCAGTCTTCCCAAGGTAAAACAAAACAAACAAAAGAAACAGGAATCAGTATATGAGGTCTGTAGGAAGATGTGCTCATGCAATATGAAGAAGAAATATATAAATATTCTTGAAGGATAGAAATTCCTGTTTTAGAAACTACTTACTCAATACAAGTGTGGGATTTGTACTACTCCCTTAAAAAGTTCTTTTTGTGCCAGGGATCCTATAAGACAGATCCATGCAGAACTAATTATTAAAACAGCCAAATCGGAGCTTACCGAGAGACATTTTCCCTGGTGTCACTGTTGGAATATTTGGTTGCCAAGCAACCGGTAAATATCTATGATGCAATGGAAAATCATTAGTTTGTGCCCAAGTTGATAGTATAATTCCTAACACTATATTTGGTTTATTTCATTCATAAAAACTATTCCCATTATAGTTGGTTATATAATCCAAAAGGTGTTGAGATGCAACCTGTCCAGACAGAATCTCGATCCAACACTAACCAGCTGCTTAACTGAGCCATCAGTACACAATAGAAATACACCTTTGGTCCATGTAAACAACAGCAGAATGAGATACTGAGGGCAGAATAATTTTGGATCCATAAGATTAGACCCGTACAGTTAATTTAATAGAGTTGATGCAGTGATACTACATCCTAAAAGTATGAAGTCTTTTGGAATTAACAAGTGATGAATACCAGCATTTATGATTGAGAACAGAGAGGAAATTTTTCAGTCACAGTTTCCTAGAAACATAAATTTTACCTGGAGTGCTTCAAAGTTGGAATTTTATTTATAAAGGGCTGCTTTACATTAGAAGAACTGAAGAACTGTTATTTGCTGTGCTTTCACATTAAAATATCTGCCAACATATCTGATTTCGTTTTCTTGGTAATAATGACTCAATGTATAAATTCAACATAGTATAGAACACTGTTAGAACTTAGCCACACTGACTATCTGAGATACTCATTTCCTTTGTTTTATTTTCCAACACAAACCATAATCTAAAAAAATGATGGATTTTGATGAACTTTCTTCTTCTCCCTGCAAAATTTAGAATAGCTTTAGGTAACTTTTATTAGCCAGTCCACGACATTTGTGCAACAATATAATTAATAGCATTTTAATGAAAACGATGGCATATTAATTGGTAATTTTTGGATGAGTGTTCTTCCTAATTACTTATTAACCTTTAAATCAGATATACACAAGGGAACAGAGCAAGATTCATGTCTTTGAATATCTGAACGCTTTTTCAAGGTGCTTTTGATAAAAAAAAAAAAAAAGTTCAGAAGAATTGTATTTTCCCTCAGAGGAAACTCAAAACTTCTATCAGGAAACTTCTAAATGCAGTAGGATGCTTAATGTATTAATATGTTGAAGTTTTCAGAACATCTATTCTTGGCACTTCAGTGAATCATTAATAGAAGCATGGCTTAACGAGATAGTAAAAATGATGCTACAAATTTATGTTTTTTAGTATTTAAACCTAGAGCTAGCTGCAAAAGGTACTAAAAAGGAAGAAAAAAATTCTTATTCGTTGTAATGATCTGTGTATGGATGGATGTGTCCAAAAATACACAATTTTTTTTGGTCCCCTAACATCAAATCTGACTTCTTAGAATAAAAATAAAGTTTCTATAGAAATGACATGATATGAATCTGACTCATTGTCATTTAAATAGTAGGCACATGTAAATGGTTGAACTTAAATTAGATAAAAGCAAATAAGTGGGTTGCAGAGGGAAAGAATCTAGTTTATTTTCTCGAATGGGAATCTTGCTTCTGTGGTTCTTCTCTATGGTCCTGCCTTTCTTCTAAGTTTCTTTTAGTTTTTTCGTTGAGTGGATATTCCTACTACTGAAAGGTCAATATTGCTTTTCACTCCTGGATAATTTTTTGTATAGTTGTCTTACCTTTAGACCTTGGCCTTTGAACTCGTGTCTTCTACCTTGATTCTCTCTATTTCTGCCTTAATTTATTCATCAAATATATTTATGGAAGCCCTGTATGTTCCCAGTTTGGCATGAGATCACAGTAGTGAAGATGCTGTAACTCACTTCGAGTTGATAATACTTGGAGACGGCCGAGAATGAAAAATGAATGTCAATCAGAAAACTAGCATTCGATATGAAAACTACCAGGATGTCTGCCCTCGATTGCAGTAGGCTCCAGGGAATGTGCTCTCAAGAAAATCAAGCATCATACTTGGCTCTGGGACAAGAGATGATTATGATAGAACAAGCGCAAGGCTTTCCATCTCTGATCTTCTAGGCCATCCCCTATCTTAATCACCCCATCTCTTTTTTATTTTATTTTGTTTTAAACATCTTCATTTCCCTTGCTCCCTATTGGATCCTTATCTGCTTAGAGAGTCAGTGCTCTGAGTACCATATCCTGAACTATTAAGCAACAACAATAAAAAAATAGGATTGATTGGACTGAAGTAATAGCATAGTGGGTAGGGCATTTGCCTTGCACATGACTAACCTGTGTTCAGTCCCTGCCCTTTCATATGATTTCCTAAGCCAAATAAGTGTAATTTCTGAGTGCAGAGCCAGGAGTTAGCCCAGAGTGCCACCCGGTAACCCCCCCAGAAACATAAATAAATAAATAAATAAATAAATAAATAAATAAATAGGTAGGTAGGTAGGTAGGTAGATAAATAAATAACTAAATAAATAAATAAGATTGATTGGAGGTCCAGCAGGATGAAGAAGAATCAGGTTGAACAAGGACTCTGAATATTCATTCTCTTACCGTGCTTTGCACTCAGCCCCGAGAGAACTGTGTACAGCTGCATTGATAACTGTCTCTTCGTACGCTTCTCAAGGGGAAAGATCTACCCCAAAAGAAGAGGAAAAGTCCAAACAAAACAAAAAGCAAACACTAAACAATAGAAAAAGCAATAACAACAGTCCATAAACAGGCCATCAGAAATGAGTAGTGTGGATAAATACGTAGGCAAGTAGAACAGAAAAAAGAATAGACAAATGAAAGACCATCTCAATTTCAATTACGCGGCTGTTGATTGGTCACAAACTACACATGGCTGACCACTGAACACCAGCCATTTCCAGTATATTATCTGCAGCACTTAAAACAGTTCAGGAAACAAATTGTGAAACCAAGTTCTGGAAGATTCCTGAGCTCTTTTTACTTGTTCTTGAATAAATCACTATTTCTGTTTACTTGGTTCCCATCTCTCCTTATCTTCATCTCTGCAATGCAAGCTCTTTGAGGGCAGGTATTTACTTTTACCTTCATTAAAATCCCGGCCTAGATGGAGGCTGATGCATAGCAGAGACTCATTAACTGATGCGTCTTCTCAAGGACAAAGAAACTGAGACAACCTGATTCAGCATTTTTGATGTCAAAACACAGATGAACTGGACTGATTCGGGACTTGCTCTTATCCTTCCTTCACAGCACCCAAACCCTGCCTTTTCTTTTGCACAAACATTTTCTAATTTTTTCAAGCGTGCCAATAATCAGCACATACTCTTCCATAAGTCCACACTAATGTAGCATTTTAAGTACCAAACCAAGTAGTATGCATTGGTGAATACTGAGCACATACCCTAAAAAATAATTTTAAAAAGGAGAGCAATAAGCAGGTAGAGTATTCTATCCCCCAAAGCTGCAAGAGAACATGGCTTTTGCAAACATAAAGCTTAGTTTTTGCAGAATTTGTTTGCATTATTAAAATGTAAAGGCAAACTTGCACGTTCATTATGGATTATCCTCCTAATTTTCTGAGTTCTTCCTGGCTACCAAAACTGCAAGAGCAGGCTGCAATCTTGCAGTGTTAGACTACAGTGAGATACCTCACTTGTAGTCAGCTTGGCTGGTTGTGGAGAAAGCTGAAAGCCTGCAAGGGAATTTGGAAAGACAGGATCTCACTGACCATTAGAATACTTCAAACAGGCCATGTGCAGAATTGCTCTTGGTGGTTTGAGTAGTTGATCATTCTTGACCACGACTACATTTATTTTTTCTAGCTCTAGATTTTTCTGATTCCTTCTATTTTTTATAAGTAGAGAGACATCTACAGAATGCTAATAGTTACTGAGATAGTCAAGCAGGCATTATTATATGCTATGGAAGTATAAATTGACTCTAAGGAGTATAAATATCTTTTTGGAGATCAGTTTAAGATAAAATTAGATGATCAAATGTTCATACTCCTCAAATTAAGAATTCTGTATATTTATACAAGAGAAATACTTAAGTATGTGAACAAAAAGTCATTTACAAGGATTTTCATATCACCAATCTCAATAGTGAAATGAAAAAAAAATGGAAAATCTAATTTATGAAGTAATTCTGGGAGGAATTTTTTCCTTGAAAGAGTTAAATCATGAATGCTAGAAGATGTTATGTGACATTTCAAAAATAAGGAGAGTTACATTATCTTTTTTTTATCATATCAAACACATAAACACCTAAGAAAAATATTCAAAGTATAATATTTGGTAGAACAAAAAGAATTGCAATGTTTTTACACTCTTATCTCGTCATATGTGAAATATATTTCAAGAGATATTTCTAAGGATACATATAAAATATCTATTTCATAATATATAGCACGATCTTTTGTACATAGCATCATCTCACATATAATACATAGTGACAAGTTATATCAAATGATAACATTATGTAATGTTATAATGTATATTCATGTAGAGTATTTACATATTTAATGTCATAATGTTTATATAATGCATATTATACAGTACAATGTTTTATATATGAAGCATATGTATCATTTGCTATGATTGGGTTATAAGAACTAACTTATAACAATATACCGAATAACCATATGATATTTAACCCTGTAGTGTAATTTAATGAACACCATGTTTATTTCTCTCTCACAAAATATGGTGTTGGTCATGTTCCAATCTTTCAGGAAGAGGGTTCCTTTTGTATTTTAGATATTTGGATGAAATCCTGTAAACCTTATAGTTTTAGAATCTGCATGATCAAGTTGGGGCCACTGCTGTATTCAGATTTCAGGGAAAGGAGAAAATGTGGAATAGACCCTATATGGCAGTAACAAACATTGCCTCCATTTGTAGCCCATAGGTAAAAATTTGCTTAGATGGTGGTTCTAGTGTCAAGAAGTTGGAAATGTAGTAATTGAGTAGAGGACTATATGCCCAACCATAAAAAAAAATGGTAGAAGTCAAAAGGGACAGAAGTTGGAGAAATCGACCAAATAGCTCAGAGCAACACCTAATCCTCTCCCTGAGCTCTCAGAACATTTTTGTTCCTCTATCTCTCCACAATAACCACTATTGAAAGGCTTCTGTAGACCAGATGTTTTGTTGACTGAATTAGAGTTGGATTGAAACATTTTTTTACATCAGGATCCTTTTTTCATTCACTCAAAAACTCAACAAATATACTAAGCATTCAAAATGCTAGAAAGACTCAGAAGTTTGCATGGGAGACATCATTTTCATTGACACTAGGCCTTCAAAGAGGCCCAACAGGCTGAATGAAACCTCAGTGTCTGAACAAATGAGCCGCCATGACAGCTGATGTGGCCAAGTTGGTGGAAAAGGCCATTCAAGGAAATCCGAGCAGCTTCGTTGGAGATAGGGATATGATGATGGCTTCAGAAGCTCAAGTGATGTGTCCTTAATGAAGTGAGACTGGAATTGCCTCACTACCACCAGCATACATGACATTGGCTTATCTCTAAAAACAGTAGCATGCTAAGAGAGGAAGGAAGCAACATTGATTATGTGCTCTATGCTTTGAAATGGCCACATATCTAGCCTCCAGCATCCCCCCTGCTTTTCTGAGCATCTCATTCCGGTCCATAATCCATATTTTACAAATAGGAAACAGAAGCAGAAGAAAGAAGCTGATACTAGCATTCCAGGAATGCATACGAAGGTGAAGGGGATGGAACATGGGTTCCAAATCTAGATCTTCTCAGGATAAGTCCAGCTCTCCCTGTTTGTTTTTGTTTTGTTTTTTTAATTACTGTTCTTGGTCTGGGAGCCTCTCAGGCAGTAGGAAGGGCAAGGGCAGTGTAGCAAGTGAGTGGCACAGAGTCAAGTTTGGTGTGTGGAGGTTCAGAAAGGACACTGCTGAGTGGCAGGATATCATTACCGATGCCTTGCAGCTGAGGTCACCCTGTGTCTGGTCCAAGGGGATTGAGTTACTTGTCGGAAGTGCTGTATCATGCTTCCTTTGGCATGGCTTCACCCTTAGCAATCTCCCACTCAGTTCAGTGAAGGATCCAGGCACCATAGACCCACTGGGACCTTTTAACCTGTTTAGGAAAAGGCTTTCATTAGAATGCGCCCTTAGTTTTCAGAAGCCCATCAAGGGGCAGCAGTGGCGAGCAGGACACTGCCTACCTGTGGGAATTAGAAATGAGGGTAGGTAGGACTTTCTGACCTCAGCCTGCTGAGTTTCAGAGCCGAGCCCAACTCTTGTGTCTGCAGTGACGTGTATTCTAGCGCATCACGAGGAGAGCGAGTTGCAGCATTTCCTCAGGCTGTGCCCTTTTGAGTCCTCTGGAGAACCTCAGCTTTCCTTAGCAGAAACAACCCGGCTTTGGAGCTTGCTCAGCCCCTTCTTCCTGGCACTGCTGCCCCTTTGCAGGCTCCAGTTCCAGAAGGTTCCTTTCCACTGGCAAGACTAAGCCAAGGTGTCCCCTACTTGCATCCTTTGCCCCAGGCCACTGGTGACTACTTTCAAAGGTGATTTAAAGAAAAACTTAACTGTCCGAGGCTGGAGAGATAGTACAGTAGGCCTGATACTTGCTTTGCACACACCCAGCCAAGATTCACTCTTCAGCATCACCATGTGCCCCCAAGTATGACCCCCTAGTACTGAGCTCAGGAATAAGCCCTGAGCACTGCTAGGAAGAACATTTTGATTTAGAAAAAACTGACAGGAGAAGCCGGAAGTCTGCAGGACCCAAGATCCTAAGACAACAGCTTTCTCTTTTTCCCCTAAAATTTCTGACTACTCTGGAGTGGGGAAAGGGGTATTGTGTGGGGGCAGGTGGGGACCCTAGGGTGTGCTGAACTGAATAAGAATAACTAGGAGAAAACTGAAGTTTATAGTGAGTTCATTAGTGACTCTGTATAAGACTTATCTCATATGCAGAGAGACAGAGCCGTGGTACAGTTAGTCGGCATGCAGCCGACCTGGTTTGGGCAACCACCTGTGGCTTCCCCAAGCCTACCAGCAGTGATCTCTGAGCATAGAGCCATGAGTAAGAATACTGTGGGTGTGTCCCCAAAACAAAACTCACAGTATACTTAAAAATGCTCAGAGTATTTTTTGTTAGTTTTGGGCCCACATCCAGCGGTGCTCAGGGGTTACTACAGTCCCTACACTAAGGAATAACTCCTGGCAGGCTCTAGCACCCTATGGGATGCCAGGAATTGAACAGTGTGCAAAGCAAATACCCTATCCACTGTGCTATCTCTCCGGCCCCACTCCCAGTATCTTTAAGAACATTATTTCACATAATCTTCTCAACCCAGTTTCGAAAGTTGTACCCATTTTGTGGATGTTTTAACTGGAGCTTTTCGAGTTTAGTTTTCCCTGTGATACATGGCAGAGTTGAATCTGAGCCTAAGAATGGCTGTCCACACCCACCAAGGACAAAAAATATATCCCATAAAACAGAAACTTCCAAGAGGTTGATGTGGAACCATTACCAGGATCTGGGCTCTTTGAGCACCAGGAATAGAATAGGACAGGAAGGGAGAGGGCGTTCACAGGAAAGGCCAGAAGGTTGAGAGTGAAAAGAAAACAGAGAGCGAGAGGACATTCAGAGAATGCCAGACATTTGTCTGCGGTGATGTCATTAGTCACCACAAAAATTCTGTGGAAAAGGACCATTGGTTTCCTACTTTGCCACTGAGGAGCCGAATTCAGAGATCTTAACTATTACTTAAGCTCTGGAGTCTAAACAGGGTGGGACCCAGTCCCTGAGTGTGTGTGTGTGTGTGTGTGTGTGTGTGTGTGTGTGTGTGTGTGTGTGTGTGTGTGTGTGTGTGTGAAAGAGAGAGAGGAGAGAAAATGATAAAAAGAGAGAGGGAGAGAGAGAAGAGAGAGAGAAGAGAGAGAGAGAGAGAGAGACTCCCAGTCTGTGCTTCATAGCATTCACTTCAACATTGGTTTCAAGCTTGAGCCCTCAGTGTGGGAAGGAACTGAAATAGCATCACCAGAAATCAGGCAAGTATCAGGGAGAAGAACGTGGAGGCAAGCAGAAAGGGTTAATGGCTGGATGGAAGGTGTTAGGAGTCTTTTAGGGTAGACGTTCATAAAGTTCTCAAGAGCATGGAGCTGGCATTGGCATTGCAGATTTGGGTAGGAAAGTCAGGAGACAGAGACCAGGTCATCGAGGAAAATCTAGATAAATTAGAAGAAGAGAGAACTAGAGAAAGGGTGGGGGATGTCAGGATAATGGAGTAGCCTAGCAGAAGAGAAGCAAAGAAGACAATTAGGGTCATAAAGGAAAAGGACAGAGTTGTGATCAGAAATTCAATATGGCGGATCCACAGAGAAAGTTCTACAATTCTCTAAAGTGCCTCCCAGCCTACCAGCTTTTGCATCATCTAAAACTGCCCAGGATGCTATTTTAATCGCATCAAATTTATTAAGAATATTGCATTCCACTAAATGTGCCCCCAGGAAGGATAATGAACTATTTTATTCTCCCAGGCACCACTGCTTTGGGTGGCAACATGCCCTGTTTTCACAGGAGCTCCTTCCAACTACTTATATTGTTTTCCAATGAAGTATTGGCCCCACATTTTTCTTACACAAATAAATAGAAAAATAATAATAGTGTAGACTTTTTTTTATAGGAGAGTGTAGGCTTCCATTTAATGAGATCTGCAAACAACATAGCAATTTTGATGTCCTGTCAAGCTTGTTAATAGGGATTCTACCAGGATTTTCTATTGAGCCAGAACCCGAACATCCCAGGGTATAAATTAAGCATAATTGGACATGCACAAATGCTTTGAGGTCACTGGGGTATAACTGAGTGCTATAATTGAACAAATGATATGCTGTAGCCCGAGAAGCCTTCTCCCCAAAAGTTCTGTCCCATCTTCCAGAAGTAACAAGGTATGTTGAGTCAACTGATGGCTCATTTTCCATGTTTGTTTGTTTGTTTACAGACCAGACTCTGTACTTGATGAATGGTTCTAGGTAACTAGCCAGTCGTAGAAAATTCTGTTTTAGATCTCTGTTTTGGACCAGAATTATAGTTACCTGATAATTATTTGCCTTGTTTATATGAAGCCTTAGTTTTGTCCCTAATGCCAACCTCTGAATAAATCAATAAAAGGTTTCATTCTGTTATTAAAAAAGGAAAGCTTTGTCATGTTTTATCCACTTAAATTTAGGATGGACCTAAAGAGCTAAGTAGAGAGGCTTTTGATCACTGCCTGATATTAATGATGAGTTAGAATGTATAATAGAAGCATATTCCCAATGCTGGCATTCACCCATGTCTCTGCCTGCCAGGTGTACTTCAGCTTTCACCCCTCTGGCATTTTCTATCTCCTCCCCCTTCCACCACATGTTTTACTAAAACTATTTTATTTCAAAAAAATTTTAATAAAATACATTCTAAGTGGCTGAGGAAATAATTACCAGGGCTGAGAGCATGCTCTATAATATATGGGGTCCTGAGTTGAACCTCTGACACAACATGTGTTAACCCCGTGTACCCACCAAGCATAGCTGGCTACATCCAGTTCCCCACAAAGCATCAAAGCCTATTGTTTCTAATTATATCTCCTGTCCAGTTTTGCCAACAGTGTTGGGAGGACCATGGGTACCTTGAACATTGCTTGAGACCACTCCCTCCAAAATGTATAAGAAAAATGATCCTGACACATTTTTTTGATAAGTCACAATTTAATTTCATCTACTTTAACGTTGTTATTTAATGATGTTTGCTTTGGTAATTTGATGGGTCTTAGCACATTTTCTAATAGACTCTGACGAGGATCAGAGGATTCAGATTTGATGTCTACCAGTGATATAATAGATCAAAGGTTTTCCACTGCTGGTCCCTGGTTTGATGTCAATACCAGGCTTACAACACTGAACAAGGACCATGGAGATGGCTTAGCACTAGAGTACTTGCCTTGCATGTGGGAAGCCGTCATATCATCCCAAACACACACACACACACACACACACACACACACACACACACACACACACACACACAGTAAAATCACTCAACTAGAGGGTCTTTAACAACACCTACAAAAAAAAAAACCCCAAGTAATTTCATGAAAATGATCAGGCTTGATAAACTAGTAAATGCTTCCCAAGTATAATGCCTCACTATTTATTTTAAAAAAGGAAATAATCAGCATTTTTGTTGTTACTTGCAGCCCAGTCTTCAAGGAGAGAGAAGAAGGGTTTTACACTCTGCTTACTTTGGAGAATGTCTTCTAGGGCAGTTTTGCATTTTTACCCAACTTCTCTATCGATTTTCTGTGTAAGGCTTTGTCAGAAATGCTGCTTTATCTAGAGGTTGAAAAATCACTCTTCTCTGTTCTGTTGGGCTTTCTGCCCATATCCCCTGCCTTAATTGCTAGCCCACCTTTAAACTAGTACCTGCTCATTAACACCTTCACAGATATTTTAGAGAAGTGAAATGCCACTTACCTTCCTTCTTGACTTTTTTAATCAGGAGTTCTAGTTAAAATTCTTTAGTTGAGTTGAAAACTAATGGTTTAAGGGTGATTGTAGAGGAATTACTATTATTTGCAAATTTTTCTTTTGCCATCCTTAAGTCTAATTAAGAAATTACTGTAATAGAAGAATTCCTTTGTAGCTAATTATAGTCTACTATGTGGAAATAAGAGTGAAATCTTAGACTCACACATGTATCAGACAGAATGAGCAAATTAGAGAAGTGATTGGTCCAGATGTTTAGCTAATATTAAATCCATACAATTTTAATCCATTGCTTAAATATTAGAATTTGGATTTATACTTATATACATATAAGTATATAATCTGCATATTCTATATTTCTATAGTATATTCTATTAAGTTAATTTAATATTCTATAAAAAGATTCTATATTTTTGGTCAGATTTTGTTAGTCAATCACATAAGATCAAGGTGTTTGTAGAAGTTAAGCAGACAACGCTATTTTTCAGAAGAGGGATGGAGAAGATCACATAGAAAAGGGATCAAACAGTGTAGTTGCATGCACAAGGCAATGTATGTGCATACATGTGTGTTAAGGAAAAGGCAAAACCCAGCATTCCAAAGGATTTCTGTGCCTCCAGCATGGAGCCTGTCTGACATTGTTTATCCCCTGAACAGTCCACTAGTGTGCTACCTTTACACAAAAGAAAGGCAGAAGGGCTAGAAACAGATTCTTTTAACATCGAGCTGGTTCTATCTTCTCCTTCCTTGACGCCAGAGAGACCCTCATTTTAAAGAGTTTTATGATCTTAATTCTCCCCCACTTCCCAATCCTTCTTCACAGTTTGCTAATCTGAGTTTTTGTCATTGTCATTGATGGTGTTATTCATTGTTTCTCCATTCTGTACCAAGCTCACTCATACTTGGTTAAACTGGTTCTTGAGTGGACTCACAAAGCCATATTGAGGTCACTCTTCATATTTCTGACCTCTAAGTAGTAGTTGATGCTGCTACTTTAGACACTCTCCTCCTTTTCCCCCTTCTCCCCTCTGAGTCCACTTTACGCCAAAGTTTTCCTTGTTTTCCTTTTCTCTTAAGACCCATATTTTGAGTGCCAGTAATTCTTCATCTGAAACAAAAATGGTAATGGCTGTTTCCTGTCACTTAAAATAGTAACTATGACATCATATTGCTGTGGTTTATTGGTCTTTTGGAGAGTCGTCCTCAGCCACTAGTGTGAAAGCCTGGAACATAAATGAATCTCAACCTTGGGTGTGCTTCATGGAACTTTGCTTCCTCTGAACAAGTAACAAAGCAACAAACAATTCTAAAAAAAAATCTTAAGATATTCTTAAAACTAGAAAAGGGACTAAGGGTGTTTTTCAGATGAGCTCACTTTCCATGTAGAAAAAGATAGGGAGGAGGGAGCATTTGAACATTGGTCTTCTAAGGTTTTAAAGAGCCTGCTATTGGTTGCAAAGCAAAGGACCAACGACTATAAGTTCTTGTCTCATAATGAAGCACATTTAGGTGCTTTCCTCAATAGGATTCTTCAAACTTGTAGGGAGACTCAGCCTTGATCGGACTGCTCCATGTTCATGGAGGCCTCCAGCAATCTCAGCCCTTTAGACCTTTTATGCTTTTTATTACTATAGTATCGTGTTCATTATCACTCTGTGCATGTTCCTGCTTTCTCTATAACTAAATTTAAAAATCTTTGGATGGATAGAAAGGAAGCTTACATCTTTTTGAATTCCCACCTTTCTGGTCCCAATATAAAGCGTTAATAAATTTATATCTTCAATAAGACCATATTGACCAAGTGTTTATTTGACCTTCCATCCTAATTACCAAAAGAACTTCCTTTTATTTTTCTTAGTGGGACACGGTTTAATGAGGACTTGTAGAGGGAAACATTGCCTTTCAACTCTTCCATTGACTTTTTTCCATCATATGTGCCAAAACCTTAAATTGATTCCAGCTGTTTTACAGAGATGTATATTTTTCTTCTACACATTTAAGGGGGAAAACGATCTTGAATGTATTTTCCCTAGACTAAACCAAAACCAGATAGTTTTTCCAAAAAATCTTATGACACGAACACAAAGTAGTTACTTTGGAAGCTGGCATACCATAATATTTTATTTCAGGGAAAGCAATGCAATTTCATGTTCATGGGATTCAGGTAAAGAAAAAAATATCAACAAAAAGTGAAAAAAAAAAGAATCCCCAAGTGTTTTTTAGTGCATATATGTGGTATGAAAATTGAGCAAAATATAGAGGCAACGTGGCACATTGTATTAGGTCAGTGAAAATTGAAATTTTTCGAGTCTAGCAGGAGGAGGTTTGGCAGGCCCACGCCATGCCGGAGGCCTGCTTGGCCAGGCCTAGGGGGGGGTGCGGATTTGGGTAACCCCCAGCACCCCTCTGCCGCCTTGCTCCAGATCTCCAGGGCTTCCCCGGGGCCACACCCCTGGGCAAGCCGGTGAGTTGGGTCCCTTGGTGGAGCTTGAAGGACCCTAGGCCTTCCCCACTATCCTATGCGGCTCCTTAGGGAGGGTCTGGGTGGGGCTCTGACGAACTTCTGTTTCTCCCAGCTTCTTGAAGGATCTCTCCTTCCTGGGAGCCGGGAGTCAAGCAGGAGGAGGTTTGGCAGGCCCACGCCATGCCGGAGGCCTGCTTGGCCAGGCCTGGGGGGGGTGCCGGCATTTGGGTAACCCCAACACCCCTCTGCCGCCTTGCTCCAGATCTCCAGGGCTTCCCCGGGCCACACCCCTGGGCAAGCCGGTGAGTTGGGTCCCTTGGTGGGAGCTTGAAGGACCCTAGGCCTTCCCCCACTATCCATGCGGCTCCTTAGGGAGGGGTCTGGGTGGGGCTCTGAACTTCTGTTCTCCCAGCTTCTTGAAGGATCTCTCCTTCCTTGGGAGCCGGGAGTCAAGCAGGAGGAGGTTTGGCAGGCCCACGCCATGCCGGAGGCCTGCTTGGCCAGGCCTAGGTGGGGTGCGGGATTTGGATAACCCCAGCACCCCTCTGCCGCCTTGCTCCAGATCTCCAGGGCTTCCCCGGGCCACATCCCCTGGGCAATGCCGGTGAGTTGGGTCCCTTGGTGGAGCTTGAAGGACCCTAGGCTTCCTCCCCACTATCCATGCGGCTCCTTAGGGAGGGTCTGGGGTGGGGCTCTGAACTTCTGTTCTCCCAGCTTCTTGAAGGATCTCTCCTTCCTGGGAGCCGGGAGTCAAGCAGGAGGAGGTTTGGCAGGCCCACGCCATGCCGGAGGCCTGCTTGGCCAGGCCTAGGGTGGGTGCGGGATTTGGGTAACCCCAGCACCCCTCTGCCGCCTTGCTCCAGATCTCCAGGGCTTCCCCGGGCCACACCCCTGGGCAAGCCGGTGAGTTGGGTCCCTTGGTGGAGCTTGAAGGACCCTAGGCCTTCCCCCACTATCCATGCGGCTCCTTAGGGAGGGTCTGGGTGGGGCTCTGAACTTCTGTTCTCCCAGCTTCTTGAAGGATCTCATCCTTCCTGGGAGCCGGGAGTCTAGCAGGAGGAGGTTTGGCAGGCCCACGCCATGCCGGAGGCCTGCTGTGGCCAGGCCTAGGGGGGGGTGCGGGATTTGGGTAACCCCAAGCACCCCTCTGCCGCCTTGCTCCAGATCTCCAGGGCTTCCCCGGGCCACACCCCTGGGCAAGCCGGTGAGTTGGGTCCCTTGGTGGAGCTTGAAGGACCGTAGGCCTTCCCCCACTATCCATGCGGCTCCTTAGGGAGGGTCTGGGTGGGGCTCTGAACTTCTGTTCTCCCAGCTTCTTGAAGGATCTCTCCTTCCTGGGAGCCGGGAGTCAAGCAGGAGGAGGTTTGGCAGGCCCACGCCATGCCGGAGGCCTGCTTGGCCAGGCCTGGGGGGGGTGCGGCATTTGGGTAACCCCAACACCCCTCTGCCGCCTTGCTCCAGATCTCCAGGGCTTCCCCGGGCCACACCCCTGGGCAAGCCGGTGAGTTGGGTCCCTTGGTGGAGCTTGAAGGACCCTAGGCCTTCCCCCACTATCCATGCGGCTCCTTAGGGAGGGTCTGGGTGGGGCTCTGAACTTCTGTTCTCCCAGCTTCTTGAAGGATCTCTCCTTCCTGGGAGCTGGGAGTCAAGCAGGAGGAGGTTTGGCAGGCCCACGCCATGCCGGAGGCCTGCTTGGCCAGGCCTAGGGGGGGGTGCGGGATTTGGGTAACCCCAGCACCCCTCTGCCGCCTTGCTCCAGATCTCCAGGGCTTCCCCGGGCCACACCCCTGGGCAAGCCGGTGAGTTGGGTCCCTTGGTGGAGCTTGAAGGACCCTAGGCCTTCCCCCCACTATCCATGCGGCTCCTTAGGGAGGGTCTGGGTGGGGCTCTGAACTTCTGTTCTCCCAGCTTCTTGAAGGATCTCTCCTTCCTGGGTAGCCGGAGTCAAGCAGGAGGAGGTTTGGCAGGCCCACGCCATGCCGGAGGCCTGCTTGGCCAGGCCTAGGGGGGGGTGCGGGATTTGGGTAACCCCAACACCCCCTCTGCCGCCTTGCTCCAGATCTCCAGGGCTTCCCCGGGCCAACACCCCTGGGCAAGCCGGTGAGGTTGGGTCCCTTGGTGGAGCTTGAAGGACCGTAGGCCTTCCCCCACTATCCATGCGGGCTCCTTAGGGAGGGTCTGGGTGGGGCTCTGAACTTCTGTTCTCCCAGCTTCTTGAAGGATCTCTCCTTCCTGGGAGCCGGGAGTCAAGCAGGAGGAGGTTTGGCAGGCCCACGCCATGCCGGAGGCCTGCTTGGCCAGGCCTAGGTGGGGTGCGGGATTTGGATAACCCCAGCACCCCTCTGCCCGCCTTTGCTCCAGATCTCCAGGGCTTCCCCGGGCCACACCCCTGGGCAAGCCGGTGAGTTGGGTCCCTTGGTGGAGCTTGAAGGACCCTAGGCCTTCCCCCACTATCCATGCGGCTCCTTAGGGAGGGTCTGGGTGGGGCTCTGAACTTCTGTTCTCCCAGCTTCTTGAAGGATCTCTCCTTCCTGGGAGCCAGGAGTCAAGCAGGAGGAGGTTTGGCAGGCCCACGCCATGCCGGAGGCCTGCTTGGCCAGGCCTAGGGGGGGGTGCGGGATTTGGGTAACCCCAGCACCCCTCTGCCGCCTTGCTCCAGATCTCCAGGGCTTCCCCGGGCCACACCCCTGGGCAAGCCGGTGAGTTGGGTCCCTTGGTGGAGCTTGAAGGACCCTAGGCCTTCCCCACTATCCATGCGGCTCCTTAGGGAGGGTCTGGGTGGGGCTCTGAACTTCTGTTCTCCCAGCTTCTTGAAGGATCTCTCCTTCCTGGGAGCCGGGAGTCTAGCAGGAGGAGGTTTGGCTGGCACTGGTAATCTCTGTCCAGTCTACATTTTCAGAATCGCACAAGAAACATTAATAGTACTCTCACAAGAAACATTAATAGCACTCACTATCATTGAATTATGTTTTTATGTATGCAGAATGTCCATTTTGTACTCTGCCCTTTTGCATACCCCTTCATAAGTTCATATTTCTCTTTAACTTCTTTAACTCCTATCATCATTACTCCTTTTTTACCCTTTCTAACTTAAGTACTCTTGAGTCCTAATTCACAGACCAAAGTGGTGCCCTAGAGTTAACACCCACACAACTATTTTAAAAGGCATAAAAAGGACACATATCTTTTCAACATTTTATGGGTGTTTTCTTTGACGGCTATAACTTTTGCTAAATACTTTCTTATACAGTGATGATCCCCCCCCCCATTTTTTTTTATCTTCTCTTTGTGAACTGCTCAATATGGAATTTGGTGTGAAAGAATCCCTCAGTTTAATACTTATGTTTGAACCAAGTCATGGGTCTTGTTGGAAATGTTCTTATGCCCCCATATATCTGATAACACCACGTGGCTTTATATCTTATTTGCGTAGGCACACTGACATGGGAAAATACTATACATACCAATAAGTTCTTATCTAATAGAAATGGGAACACACAAATCTTGTAGTACAATGAGACCTTACACCCTGAACATTGACATAAAGACCTGGCACAGGCCTCAGAAGAATGGGCATTCTCCATTTACCCCTTCATCTACAGAAGACATTTACAAAACATCCAAGGTTGTATATAACATCACCCGGAGGCATTCCTGTACCAGGGACGACCCTACAGCTGCTCTGACATCGATCTACTCAAAAGAGACATCCCTTAACACTGAGAAGACAACAAGAACAATGACCTGTTTACTGGACAGGGCTTGCTGTATTGCCCCTTTATGGTGAGGTTTGTCTATAACATCACCTGGAAGCAATCCTCTACCACGGAAGACCCTACCACTGCTCAGACATCGTCCTGCTCAAAAGAGACTTCCCTTAACACTGAGAAGACTTAACAACAAGAACAACCTGCTTATAGGACAGGGCTTCCTGCATTCCCCTTTCATGGTGAGGTGAAACGAGAAGGCACTCCTCATCACGACTTCAATGTAGGACATGCAGATTCCAGAATCTTTAATACAGAAACATGAGACCAACAACAGAGACTGTGTGATAAGTGTGTTGGCGCTACGGACAATGTCTTGGAGCGAACGATAACTTTCCTGAGGCCTAGAGCTGGTCTTATGCCAGGAAACTTCAGGGGTAGGATCTCTTTGTATTTAGGCCAAGGCTATTCCTTTCCATGCCTCTCATATTTTGGTGGGCCTATGCAAACAACAATTGCCACTCTAACACCGTTTTTACTGTGCTCCTTTGACTCTAATCCTTAAAACACACCCACTTAAAATTTGAGGTTAACTTAAGCTAATATGCATGTACATGGAAATGTAAAAAACACTATGCCTCTAATGTTTAAGGAGTTACGTAAGTTTGATGGCTTTAGATTGCCTTGTGTGCTGTTAAGAAATATTATAATGTGCTACAATCTGGGGACTTGAGGGAAAAAGTAATTGCACATGGATTCTGTTTTTATTTATCTTAACTTTCTTTGGTGAAAATTCAAAGTTAAGATATCAGCAAGGGGACTTCTTCTGATAATTATGTTATGGGTGATTGTCCTTCCACTGTAACTTTACCTTATCCTCTTTCTTTGCATCTTTTGTTCTCATAATTCATAATAAAAAATTATAAAAAAAAAAAAAAAAAGAAAATGAAATTTTTCAGGAAAAAAAGAATGCTCCTGACACTTTTTTAGTTTAAAAATAAAGCGGTATATTTTGCCTTCTCAATAGACTTCCAAAAGTGTGGCTTTGTAAAAGATTTAAGAGAATTAAATTATTCCCCAGCCCAATGCCAAGAGAGCAACTTTTTTAGGGCAGGGATCATATTTTCTGCTTCCTCTTCAAAACAACCACAGTGCTGAGTCAAGAGCTGTGCAGTCACTCAGCTTCCTTAAATAACAATCAGTGATGCGGACACCATGGCCCAGAGCATCTGAGTGAGAGTTGGGGGGGGGGGGGGTGGCAGGGATAAAAGGGATAGAAGAGGGAGAAAAAAAATGTCATCTGGATACTCTGGAATTGTGTTTCGGTTTGATAAGGACCCATTTTTTGAATCATTGAGCTAGTATATAATAGGAATGACATCTTTGGGATCTCCCCTTGCCACTCATTAAAATGTCACCCTGAGAACTATGTGGGTGCTTTTGTTGCATGATTGTGCCTTGGCCAGCTGCCATCAGGCCTACAGGCTCAGTTCCCAAAGAACCTGTGACTTGACCTGCCCATTCAAGAACAGTTGGGAGGACCTACTCTTTCTATCATCATAGTCCGCAGTGACAATGATCCCAGATCAATACTCCACTCGGAGTGGTCTAGGAAGTCCCACCAGCTGTCATTTAAGGGTAATTAACACATCTCTCTCTCTCAATTATGCATGCTGGTGGAAGAATTTCAAACATTTGGCTGGATAACAAATCCCTCCCCTCTGTTAGAGAAAGGTCACTTCTCTGGCCATCTGTATATTTACTTTTCCTTAGAAATGAACTTCATGGAATTTTTTTTTCTGGGGAAGAGAAATCACCGAGGACAAAAGGGATGTTTCCTAGTAAAAATAATTGTCTCCTTGGTAGTGTGGAGGGCTGGGGCTGACAACGTGAACACTCCTGTTACAAAATTTTTTAATTAAAAAATAAGAAGAAATGATCTCTTTGACCCAGGCCCACACACCACCACTCTTAAATTTTACAGCAAACCTTTGTTTTTATTGATTCTACTACCGACTCACATATATCACACTTGGTCTACATTCTGTTCAGAATAAGACGTATTGTGATACTTTGGCAAGTTACTATGGATTCCATGTCAGAATCTCATTTTCCTTCCATGTGTTCAGAAAAGGAACGAGCAACGACTGTGGGGAAATTGGGAAAGAAAAGGCTTTGAGAGGTAGGAGGAGATGAACGAGTCCCTGCTCTTAGGGAGGATACTGGCTACACATAAGTGATTGCAACGCAACAATTATCCACTTCTTCCAGTAAATTATGCCAAACAGAGGACTGGAGGAGCTGTGTCTTCTTCAAGGGTCTGAAAGGCATTGTAGCAGTGATGGCATTTGAGGGGGGCCTTTGGAGTGGGAGAAGGGGGCATTCTAGCCACATCATTATAAGGGTGGAGGCAGGAAAATGTGGGCAGTGTGGAATGGGTAAGTCATGCAGTTGGATTGCAGTGGAGAGGAAAATGGGGCATGTTGGGAGACAACAAACAATAGAGCGTTGAAACTGGGCCATGGGAGAACTTGAATGCCAACGTGAGGAATTTGATTTCAAGTGGTAAGTCAAGACATTGAGAGACTTTTGAGCAGGGAAATAGAAAAAGTAAGACAGAAACAGGAATATGACCTATGGACTGTTGAACAATGGTGGAGTTGCCTCCTCTTCCACAGTTCATGTACTAAAGTCCAAATCACAGAGAGGATCTATTAAAAGGTGGCTGATTGTATGTATATGTTATGTGTGGATTCTTTTTAGATTTTTTTAAAAATAATTTTTTGAGATAAATGTGAATTTCTGTTTAGTGTATCTCTGTAGCATACAATATATTGATAAATGTGATACAAAATCTACATATTTATGTAACCTATAAGCAACATGTTATACATTGATATTGCACATGTTAAAATATGTAGTGTATACATATAAAAAATTAATAAAAGGTAACTGAGTAGAAGCAAGATTGTTTGGGTAGTTCCTTATGAATGTAGCTGCCATTTTGAAAGGTCAAAGTTTGGATACAGAGGTGCAGAAAACCATGTGAATAGATGTAGAAGCAAGCTAGCCATCCATTTATAAGTCAAGCTGAGAAGCCCATGATAGATCCTTCCCAAGACCCCTCAATGGGAATGTGATCTCACCAATATCATGATCTTGAAGTTCCAGCCACCAAGGCTACAGGTTAACACATTTTTCTTCTGTGAGCCATCCAATTTGTCATATTTGTCATAGCATCCTCTACGCACTGATACAGCCACAGAGTGGAATATGGGCTGGTATGAGTGGAATCTGTGTATTAGAAATGATGTATTAGAAATGAGTGGTGACCGGTGGCTATGGGAAAGCCAGAGATACAGGAGAGATGGAAGATGCTTTGGAAAAAGACATTCATTATTAAGACCTGAAGGTATGTCAGAAATAATGATCTTTCAATGCTTTGTTCAGGATTCAAATACGGCATGCCGAGAAACTGATTCTAGTTTATCTGGGGTGTGAATCCAAGTAGTTCTAAGGTTGCCAGACAATTACATTGTCACTTCAGCCTTGTGCCTCTATTGTAAGAAAGTAGAAACTCCACTTTATGAATTCTGGATCCAAGAACATTGTACTTTCCTGATGCTAGTTACTAGAAGTGTTGTATTAGTCATTTGCATGTTCATGTAAGTGAACAAGCTTTGTAAGTGAGTTGAGCTGGCTCTGAAAAAAGAATTTGTAGAAACTTTTGAAATGCCAAATCATTTTTTAAAAATGGACAAAAAATAAGTAGAAAATCAATCTGAGGGAAACGAGACACATATTACAGGTCACCTGAGATGAACTCATTATTGGATTTGAACTTTAGCTCCAAGTTTCCTGGCAGTTAAGGCCAAAAGAAAAACATGTGCTTATTGTCTGATAAATATCAAGGTAATATGATTAGTTCTTGGGAAAAAACATCTAGATATGCTGAGTGCTCAGATAATATTACACTTAAGAATACGCCAATTCAAGATACATTAAGAACCAGGCAAAAATCCATACTCATTAATCCAATAATTCCACTTGAACTGAGGAAATAAAAACAGGAACAGGGAGGGCTGTGTGTGAGAACACTTGACATGAAATTATGCATGAGAGGAGAAGACTATGAGGACCCCAAATGGGAGAAATGTTGGAATTAATGGAGCTGCATCTACTTAGGCACTGCTGATATAGACTCTTTAGGAGACACCTTGCTGCAGGCTAGAGCACAGTGAGGGAGGATTCCTGAGGTGACAGCAATCAGGAGACAGTGTTATTTGTTCGCTGAGATTTAAATTGGTGAAAACAGCCAAATTAGTGCTCTATGATTGTAATAATTATTATTGGAGACCGATACCTCTTACACACGATTTCCCCCTCGACAATATTTCCCGATTTGGGGGGGATAATAATTACCATTCAGTTTAGGAGATCAAGCCATGATCATGTCATTTTTATGATTTAGCTCTGTATTATAAGGTTAAACATTTTTTCCCTTTGCTTGAAAAGAAAATAGAAGTGTAGAAATAGCAAGGTAAAATTGTATTTCTTGGGGAGAGCTACTAATTTCTTTTTTGTTGTATTGGAGTTCTACCAGGCGATACTCAGGGGTTACTCCTGGCTCTGTTAAAAGGAATTACTCTGGGCAGCACTCAGGGGATCATATGGGATGCTGGATATTAAACCCAGGTCAGCCACATGCAGGGCAAGCATGTGTTCTATCTACATGCTGTTCTATCTCTCTAAAGCTGCTAATTTCTTGAAATAGCTTTTTTTTTTAACATGTTTAAATGTTGGGAGTCATACTGAAGTCCTTAATCTGCTTCTCTGATTATGAAGCTGGTTGGATTGAACATGGGTTGAAATACTGTTGAATTAGAATTCAGTTGTCTGCACAATGGGTCCCGTCCTAGGCCTCGTACCTTGTTAAACCTCTTCAGTGAACTCCAGGCATTAATGCCCATTCCTCCCCGTACGTGGTCTGTTCCATTGTTTATTAATAATAACTCTTCATTGCTATTTTTCATCTTGCCATTTCTTTCAAGGAAGGAAATGGCTTGCACCCAGATATTAACTGAAATGAAACAAATCAGTCATAGCCAAGAACTGACTCCTTTCACTATTGTAACACTAAAACTTTAACTCCAAGTTCCCAAGGCAGGTGAGAACATTCTAGAAATGAGCCAGCCAAGGAAAGAACTTGGAAGAGTTGGTTCATTGAAGAAAAGCATTGGTATAGATACCACAGCTGGCTTCGTCTTTGGCAAAGTGCTCCCAAAAGGATAAAAATCGATCACTGCAGTTTGCAGCATTAATAGAATGGAGAGGGGAAGAGAATCATGCTAGTTGATGCTGAAAAGCAGTTAGTAAAACCTAACATTTTTTCCTGAGCAATGAACTAAGTTTCTTCTCCTACTTGGAAGTACTTCACCCATCCCACCTTCTCCTCCTCCTTTCTCTCCTCCTCCTTTCTCTCCTCCTCCTTTCTCTCCTCTTCCTCCTCCTCCCTCCTCCTTCATCCTCTTTTCTCCTCATTTCTTCCCTCCTCATCCTTCTTCCTTCTCCTCTTTTCTTCTTCTTCTTCTTCTTCTTCTTCTTCTTCTTCTTCTTCTTCTTCTTCTTCTTCTTCTTCTCCTCCTCCTCCTCCTCCTCCTCCTCTCTTCCTCTTTTTCCTCTTCTTCTCTTGTAAAGTAACAAGGAGGTACTGAGAAAGGGAGGAAAAGAATAAGAGAAAGTAATGTGTTCATTACTCTCACATCTCCCAAACAAAGTTCTCCCAACTCACTGTACTCCTCCTCCTCCTCCTTTCTCTCCTCTTCCTTTTCCTCCCTCCTCATTCCTCTTCTTTCCTCCTCTTCCCTCCTCTTCCCTCCTCATCCTTCATCCTCTTTCCTCCTCATGTGTTCATGAGAGAATATAGGCTTATTTCTCCAAAGATAGAGAGACAACCCTGGTATCCAGCCCAGCAGGAAAGCAGAAAATTTCACAGCTCGAGGAAAGATGCAGGTGACATGTGGTCAGGCACCAGGTATCAAGGCAACATGTGACATTTATCCTTTCTTTTCTGAAATCTTTGCCTATTTTTACATTTTTTGTGATGTCTACAACAGCCTTTCTATCTAAATAAAAGTGGTTAACAAATTATTTAATACTGAATGTTTAATTCTAGGTGTGTGTGTGTGTGTGTGTGTGTGTGTGTGTGTGTGTGTGTTGATCCCCTTTCCTTCATTGTTAAAGGCCTGGTATAGAGAGTGGGAAGTAGCTGCAATAAATGAGTCTGTTAATGGTAGAACTCAGGGGTTCTTGAATATTCCTTCTTCCCATTAGTCTCACTGAGTTTTATACTTCCCCTAACAAGAGCCACTGAGGGGCCGGGAAGGTGGCACTAGAGGTAAGGTGTCTGCTTTGCAAGCGCTAGCATAGGACAGACAGCAGCTCAATCCCCCAGCATCCCATATGGTCCCCCCAAGCCAGGGTGATTTCTGAGCGCATAGCCAGGAGTAACCCCTGAGCATCAAACGGGTGTGGCCTAAAAACAGAAAAAAAAAAAAAGAGTCACTGAGTTTGGAACTGAAATGCCAAACCACAACTTGATTGTTTCTTATTACTACTTAAAGGTATTTGAAAGAGAAAAAAAAATCCCTTTTATCTCTTTTTCCCTAAGTTCTTGTATTTTATTTCTGTGATCTGCTGTTTGAGAATAATAAACCTTACCAAAATTACTCTGGAGTTGTTGAATATATGAGATTCCCCCTTATATGCAGCAATGCTCAGGGCTTACTTCTGGCTCTGCCCTCAGGAATCCCTCCTGGCAGTGCTCAGGGAATGCTTATGGAATGCTAAGGATTGAGGATCAAGATCAAACTGTGATCTGGGTCAGGGAAACACTTATACCCATTGTACTATATCCCTCCAGACCCGGAGTTGTTGCACAATAGAATCTGCATTTTTTATGATGACAGAATTGTATAACTTCCAACATTGTAATGCTCAGATTTGTAAGACTTTTCTCTCTATAAGTAGCACATGTATTCAGGTTCGCCTGGCAAAACACATCCTCCTGCTTTGCTGGAGCACCAATCCGAGGGGAAACCCTGATCCTTCCAGAAGAAAATTAATTCTAGAAAATACACAGAGGGAATGGCAAGAATACATGTTCTTTTATCAAGAATTAGATGTCCTCAGTACCCCAAGATGGCGCACCCGCTAAGCTCAAAAGTGTTTCAGTGGCACTTGGACACCCAAACATTAGCCAAGTTAAAGATCCAAACAACATATTCACTTGAAATCCTGAATATATAAATAAGTCCATCGATGTGAATATTCAGAGGCAAAATACTGGTAGTTTTTCTGGCTGTCCCTCTTTTGGATATCTCATGCTACCACTTAGACCTTATGACCATAGAATTAGGCCTGATTTCTTCAGAGTGTGAAGGAACTCATCACACACACACACACACACACAAAATGTCATTAGAAAGGTACAATAAGATGAGAGCTATATCGTTGTATGATATATACATCATTATATGTTATATCATGTGATATATATTGTTAAATAATATATATAGTTAGAAAGATACAGTGAGATGGAATGTATATTATTATATGATATGTGATCTATATCATTACGATTTGTAATTAAATGATATATATCATTAGAAAGGTATAAAGAGATGGGATATGTCATAGAATGACATATCATATGACACATCATATATCATCATTATTTGATATATATTATTTGTAAGAAAGAAAAATGAGTTGGGATATATACATTTCGCTTATGATATATCATTATTTGATATATATTGTGTGATATATATCATTAGAAGATGCAATGAATGGGATATATGTCATATGATGTGTAGCATTAGAGAAGTATGAGATGGGATATATATCATATGACATATGATATATACATATCATATGATATATCTAATATATAATTATGTGATATATGTCATTAGAAAGGTATGACAGGTCTTGTTTTCCTTTTTATTTAAATTTTGTTTATATATTCTAGGCAGGGGTACATGCCCAAGCCACAGTCAATGACAATAGAATCAAGAGACTCAAACTACAACAAGCTAAACACAAAGTGGACCTGTTACACTGGTAGACCAGGGACTAAGGGTGGAGGTACGGGATGCATGCTGGGACCTATGGCGGAGGGAGGTCAACGTGAGTGATGGGGATGGCCCTAATTCGCTGTCACTGTATGCCTGAAATACAACTCTGAAGGGCTTGTAATTCACAATGGTCTCAATAAAAAATTTCAAACAAAAGAAAAAAAAAACGAAAGGCACAATGAGTTGGAAGGAGAACTCTGTTGAGAGATGTGAGTGAGCATGTGAGCAAGATGGCCGACCACTAGGTCCTGCCCTGTAGAAGATAATAACTTCGAGCTGGTCCCTCTGATGGGCAGTCCCGCCCCGCTCCCAGAAGTGGAATGGAGGGGCTAGAACTCTTCTCAACTATTTAGCTTTCAGGGCTAGATCGGGGGGGGGGGGAGGGGGGAGAGCTTTGGGAACTGGGAACGACTCCCCGCTCCCTTTCAAGGTGAAGATTAAAGGTCATAGGGTGGGGAACTGAAAAGGGGGTGACCCAGTCTCTGGGCCTCTGTGTCCAAGCTCTTTGTGGGCTCCTAGCCTCTGATCCGTGCTCACAAGGGCAGGCTAAATGGAGACCGATACGAGATCAGCAATATTTAGTGATTGGGAGTCTGACATAATGCACTGCCTCATAATTTATTAAAGTTGCTAATACATTTTAAAAAACTACGTGGAGATCATGGAAACCTAGGTAGTATCATCCAGTGCATTAACCCGGCATTGATTTTGCCTGTCAGAGAGCCCGGAGTCCTTATTATAACCCCTATGACTCTCTTTCCTCAGGTCACCTCACTCTCTCCACTTCTGCCACCTCTGAGAGACTCTCTCCTCATCATTCTGTACAGGCCACCTAGCTCTGCTGACTAGTTTAGAGTATTGGAACACATTACTACCTCAGGACCATTGCATTCTCTGTTGTCTTTTTCCAGAATTTTCCAGGCTTTTCCCTCTGCACCCTTCAGGCCTCATTTATGGCCGCACTAATGAAAGAGCAAACCTCTCACCACACACTTCCTGCCCACTTAGATCTTTTTTCTTCCCAGCTCTCATCCCAACATTCTCACCCTGCATTTAATTTATTGGTCTTGTTTCTAGAATATTCTTTTGTTTGTTTGTTTCGTTGTTTTTGTGCCACACCCAGTGATGCTCAGGGATTACTCCTGGCTATGTGCTCAGAAATCACTCCTGGCTTGGGGGACCATATGGGATGCCAGGGGATGGAACCAAGGTCTGTCCTAGGTCAGCCTTGTACAAGGCAAATGCCCTACCACTGAGCCACCGCTCTGGTTCCCGTCTAGAATATTCTAAATTCCAAGAGTGTAGGAATTTCACCTGATTTTTTTTCCTTCTGGGTGATGAGCCCCTAATCAGTGCTTAGGGCCTAGGGGCCATTCTCAGTGATACTTGGAAAGGCTTGAGGATTCTAAATTTCTTGGACTCTGCATACGAGGAACCACCAGATGGTAGTGGGCCATACAGTGTTCAATGGTCTCCAGAGCCACACAGTGGGTCACATGGGCATACCATGTGGTGTCTAAATTCAGACTTGGCTAACAGTGTAAACAAAATGTCCACCTTTTCCCAGGTAGTCCAGTTCTGGCCCATAACCTCTGTGGCATTCTCATGAATGCCTTCTGCTTGAACTATGGCAGCTCAACACCACATCCTATATCCTTCAACAAAAACAACTCAGCTCTGTGACTTAACCTTATCAAGCTTCCAAGATACTAAATTTGTCTTAGATCTATAAATCCTGGACTGTGTGGCTGCACCTGGCTGCATAACACCTCCATATTTTATAGTAGTGTCAGCCCAGCAGTATTATAGGAAATCTGATGGGAAAGTTTCATAGAAATCTCTCAAGTTCAGTGAACCTAAATATTAACACAGAAGCTCAACTAGCACCAATCACAGCCTAGTAAATCCTTAGTAATACCATACAGAGAGAGAGAACAAACATTTCAAATTAACCTTTGTTGATCTAAGTCTTGATATTTCCATCTGCCTCTGTGTTGTAAGAAGAAATCTGAAGTAAATTCGCTTGTGTCTACATGGAGGCAGGTGTGGTGGGTGGTGGGTGGAAGATTAGGGACACTGGTGAAGGGAAGGTCACACTGGTGATGGGATCGGTGTTTGAACATTTAATACCTGAAACAATGTATTAGAGCAACTTGGTAAATCGCAGTTTCATAATAAAAAATAGCAAAATATGACCAAAATTAAAAACACCCCCAAATAAACATATATCCCTGACCACTGAGCTATCACCCTCACTTTCTCTGTTTTTTAAAAAGTTATTATTACTAGCCAGTATCCTTAGTGTCTGCTGTAGAGGAACTGTCCATTAACTATGCCCTGAACAAATAAGAAGGGCAGTGAATTCTGTCTAAGGACATAGCAATTGGGTGCATTGTGCCATAATGTTTGCCATAGACTGAGATCATCAGGAGTTTGGACACTGAGATAGCAGCTTTAGGTGGGGAAGGGGCTTAGAAGTCAAGGTGAAGGGATCAGAGAGATAGCATGGAGGTAGGGCATTTGCCTTGCATGCAGAAGGATGGTGGTTCAAATTGAGGCATCCCATATGGTCCCCCGAGCCTGCCAGGAGTGATTTCTGAGCGTAGAGCCAGGAGTAACCCCTGAGCACTGCCGGGTGTGACCCAAAAGAACAAAACAACAACAAAAAAGTGAAGTCAAAGGTGAAGATGTTTGTTTGCCCTTGACTTTCAAGACAGCTAAATTAGAATCCTGCTCCTGCTTCCTACTAGCTCTGTGATCACAAATAAGCCATGACTCAGCAGAATGACTTCACAGTTTGCCCAACTTCTAGAGGGTAATATAGTGATGGAGACTTAGAACCAGAAGCTGTGGTACATGGAACATCTTGTGCTCAGCCATGAAAATGACAGCCATGTTCCTCCTGACAGGAGGGTGCTTTGTACTCATTGGTAGTTGTTTCCATTGTTGGTAAACCCCCCCCCCAAAAAAAGGACTTATCCTTTGGGGGCATCTACATTTGGGGGAACACGTGGAGTCTAGCCTTTCACACACACACCTAACCCTCATGTTTTTGTTGTTATTTTGCAAGAAACAAGCAAAAAGTCTTTCTATTCTCTTATATCTGTGCTACAAATATCATATCAATTTGTGCTAGTAAAGGTAAATGGAAGAAATAGATTCTAATGCTCTAAAATTCATCTCTCTGTTCTGTTGGGTCTTGCCTTGTGCAATCTGAGTCTTCCAAAAGTTTGTTTCTTCAGCAGGCCTAAATGGTATATTTGCTCCTTGCTGGACTCTGCTCTGCATGCTTAACTAGTTCGTTTATCTTCTTTTAGCTTGTCTGCCCTGATGAGAAGCTAAATCCCTTGAGGCCAGGAGTATCCTTGTGTTTTCTTACTGGCATTGCTTATGTTTCTAGAACTTGCCCTGGCCTATAGAATACATGCAGTGAATATGTATTAAGTGAGGGCTGCAGAACACAGTGCTGCTGGAGTAGTAGTAGCTATTGTCATTTTCAGACACATTTGATGATATATGATGGTCTGACAGTGGTCATGGTCGTGGAAGATGAGGGAGATGCTGGAGCAGAGTAATAGGTGTCCAAGACTGGAAAATTTGATTTGGGAAGATGAGATTTTCGTCATGGGGGCACTTTTCTGTGATTCTGTGTCTCTGCATGCATGAGACAGAGACAAAGACAGCCACAGACACTCATTTGTACATTGGGAAGCCAAGGTGAACTGAGTTTGTAAAAATGATAAAAAAAATATTGGGCCTGGGAAGTAACTAAAATCCATGTGCTGCTGGAGTCCCCACGGGAGAGAATTTCCCTTTCCTGTACCTACCTTTTCCTGCATGATGCCCCTGTTAGTCAAGCTTAGTTTCCAGTAAGCCAAGCATAGGCATGGGGCAGAATATGCAGACACAGGTCTCCACCACTAGATCAGCTCCGTACGATCCATTCATCTTCCTGAAATCTGGGGGTTCTCACCAGCTGACTCAGACAACCTTGGATCTCCCCTCACTCAAGTTCTTGAAACTGCTACAAGGTTCCCTGCTCTCCTGTGGCAAGGGATAGGGGATGTTATGAAAGGAAAGGCCCCTTGGCTGTTCCCTTCCACAGCGAGTTTGATGTATTAAAATTTCCCCATATTTATAAAATATACTCAATCACTTTTAATTGGATTTGTAAAACTATGATTTATGAAACATTACACGGGCCCTTCTGGCAAGTGTTAGACTTAATATTACTGATGGCAGCAATCTCTTCCCTTTCTCTTATTCATGCGCATACGCATTGCAGATCATGTATCTATTGGGAGGTTCCCCAAGATTGGAGCAATTTACTCTTTATCTTTATATCTGCTTAGGCCTAGCATAGCGCCAGGCATCTGGTAGCAATCAGTTGTTTCTATTCCCAGCACACAGCACTTTGGATGGAGCCAGGTGGTAAGTTCAGCTCTGGGGTCTTTGTCTCACTAGCTGTGTGACCTTGCTTGGACAAGTTATAGAACTTCTCTGAGGTTTGGTTTCTACAGTTGCAAATTGAGCATTAAAGAAAATCATCTTGAGAAGCTTATTATGAACCTTTACAGATCATTTCTGTAGAGTGTACAGAGCCATGTTTGGTATTTCATAAGCATTCAACTTTTTATCATGACATGTTAAATTTTTTTTTTTTTGGTTTTTGGGCCACACCCATTTGACACTCAGGTGTTACTCCTGGCTATGCACTCAGAAATCGCCCCCTGGCTTGGGTGGACCATATGGGACACCGGGGGATCGAACCATGGTCCATCCTATGCTAGCGCTTGCAAGGCATCTAGATACCTTACCTCTAGCGCCACCTTCCCGGCCCCAACATGTTAATATTTTTAATAATCATAAGACTTCATGGGTAAGGAAGCACACTGATGAAGCACAGTGACTCAAGGCATGTGGTCTTGGGCTGAAGCCTTGATGCTGACTCGTGTGACTTGCCCGGCACAGCCAAGAGGATGAATGTCTTGAGCTTTGGGTTCCATCAGATTGAGATATTCGGCGCAATTCCCTTTTTCAGGATTTGTCTGAAACAGCATCAAAGCACAGTGCCTATACAATACCGAGCAATCTATGCTAATAATAAAATGAATATTTATTTATTTTGGATTTGGGGCCACACCCAGTGATGCTCAGGAGTTACTCCTGGCTATGCACTCAGAAATCACTCCTGGCTTTGGGGGACCATATGGGATGCAGAGGATTGAATCCAGGTTCATCCTAGGTCAGCCGCATGCAAGACAAATGCCCCACTACTGCGCTTTTGCTTGGGCCCCGGATATTTATTTTTCTTCAATAACTACTATCAAGTATATTTATTTTTATATTTAATTATGTATAATTATATATTTTATATTTATATTTAATTCTCCTTTAAAAAAACTTGATCTCTAATAGAGTACATAGTTTACAAATTAAGTCCAGGAGTTTCTAAACCTAGTTTTCTGAGTCAGATCTGGGTGCTTAGGGTCTACTCCTAAATCAGTGCTCATGGGGCGTTCCTGTCAGTGTTCAGGAAATTATGCAAAGGATGCATAGCCCATGCAAATGATGGGCTCTAGCTTTGAGCTATCACCAACCCCCCCCAATTTTTTGACAGGAATTCTAGACCACCAAGGACAGAGTTTTCATATCCAGTCAGGGAAAGTGGAGGGGGAACATTTGAGGTTTGCTCAGACCAAAAAAATGCTCTGCCACAGGTCTTAGACGAAGAAGGAGAAAGATCATGGCTTAATGGCATTGAATCTAGATCTGATCTGACCTCACTGGGCAGAACTCCAGAGCCTCGAGCTAACAGTGCATCCAGCATCCTTGAGATGGTGATCCTCAGCCTCTCCCCTCCCAGAAGTCTGAGAAAAACAGCAGCACGTCCTTTGAGGGAGCAAGGCACTGAGGGCTGATGGGAAAATATGACCCCAAGGGTGGGCAGCAACTACTGCTAATGCCAGGCAGAGATTTTGTGCAGGAAGAATTCTGGAGCAAGTAAAGTAGATTCTCGAACCAGGAACATGGACTGAGTAGCAAGTTCAGGTGTGAGAACCTTGCCATGTCCTTGAAGGTAAGAACTGAGAGTCCAGTGGATGAGCTGGGTCAGGTAGAAAGCTGGAGCTTGGAACAGCTTCTTGTCTCGCCAACAGACTGGAGTTGCTGAGTCAGTCAGTCTGTGCATCATTCAGGATTTGTTGTGGGAGCCTGAAAAAGAAGGTAAGGGCAAGGAGGTGTGAGAGTGAGGTAATGGGAATACTGGTCACTTCTCTGGCCCGATCCCCCCTTTCCACTGTGGTCCCCCGTGTTTTATATCTCCAAGAAAATGCATGTTTACAAGAGCACAGTAAGGCATATTGACACTCATACCAAACGGCTTCAGGATGCTGCAGAATGTGTACGTTTTCCTTTAATTCCTTCTTGTTTGGTAAAATTATCTCCATACATCCCCCTGCAATTTTAATATCCAGGACAATTTTTATCAGGTCTTTCTCTGGTAATCAGGATATAAAAATTATCCCAACATTTCTCTTTGAAAATGGATCTTCAGAGATTCGCTAAGCTTCTATGCATTGCTAATGAGTTCTTTAGTGAAACATTTTGTCTTTTACTAAAATAAATCTCTTCTATTAAATCTTCCCCATGACAAATCTGAGAGCATATAAGCTGACTCGTTTCATTTGTTTTTGTGGGTATTTTTTTTCTTTAAGAAATAAAAGGAATCAATGGCCTTGTTAAGAATTTGGGAGTTGTGATCATTTATTTTTGAGCAGACCAGAGATCTTGTTGCTTGTGTTCATAAAATAAAAAATTACAATAAACAGTCAAAGAGCCAAACCTTTGTGCTGGAAGACTGCATATTATTAGGCTGCTCAGACACAACACAAGGTACCTGCTTTAGCATTTCTTATAGGTACCAACTATTTCCTCTGGGACAATGCAGAAACCCAGACTTGGGGGATGGGGAACTTTCAAGTAACAGAGATGTATTTTCACAGGTTCAGAGGCTAGAAGTCTGAAATGCAGGTGTTGATGGGAGAGTGGGGATCTGTTTCCTCTGAAGGTCAAGGAAAGGATGAGTTCCAGACCTTTCTCCTAGCTCCCAGAAGCCACAGTGTTGCTTTGTCTCAAGATGGCCACCTTCTCCCTGCATCTCTTCATCTGGTTTCGTTCTGTGCCTCTCTGTGTCTGAATCAGTGCTCTTTTTTTTTTTTTTTTTTTTTTTTACAAGGGCATCACCACACTCAAATCGGAAATCGGGTTCACTTTGCTGTCCCCCTCTTAACCTTTATTAAGCTTTGCTAAGAGTCTCTCTCCAAAAAAAAAAAGCTAACGTCCTAAAGTAGACTCAAGTTTGGGGGTCACAACCTGGTACCTAAAATCCATTTCCACTCATCTTGGATCAGTTTCTCTTTATGTCCCCCCAAAAAAGCAAAGAAGGTGCATTTTGTGAGCCCTGGTTGACTGGAACAACATGACTCTGGAAAGTTCCTGCAACTCTGAGGCTCATTTTCCTTACCTTTGAAAAATTGAGGCAACCTCTTACAAGAATGTTGAGAAGCAGTAATAAGATAGCATGTGTGCGAAGAATTGTTTTTAAGGTGTGATATGAATATTCCATGGATTTCAAGTTTCTCCAAAACAGCTCCACAGTTGGAGAGTAGGTGGGGCGTGGGGGGTGGGAGTGGGAGCCTGCCTACCTAGATCAGGCTCTTTGCTGCTGGGGTGACCTTCCAGACCTACACCCCTTCCCCAGATCTCCCTTTCTCCCCTCCCTCCACCTCAGATGTCTAGATGAGCTGCACCTTGTTAAGATCGTGTATGGAAGATTCTAGGATGAGTAACGATAAGTATTTGAGAGCTGCCTGGTGCATGATCTGTGCGCGGTTATGTAAGTTTGAGCTATTTTTATCAAGGGTAGGACCACAGCTGAGTACCTGGTGTGCAATTCCAGCCCAACTTTTGACAGAGCAGATGCTCCCAAACTGTTTGTTGAATGAATGAAAGAATGGAGGTGGTGGGTGGCCTCTGTTTGTACAGAAAAGCCCCCAGCAAGCCCCTTTCTCACAATTTCCCCGCACAAAGATCCAGGCACCCCTTGTTTGAGCTGCCACTTCTATCCCCACTCTTTTCTCCACTCTTCTCAGATTGGAATTTCTGAACTCAGGGCAAGTCTTTGAAAGGATCACTGAGATTCCAATTTGCAGGTTGGTCTCCTGCCATGGGTAAAGCTCCTCTTCTGGGCTGCCAGAAATGGAAGCCCTCTTAACAGGCTGTTGGATCTGCTTCTGGTGTTTTCTTCCAACCTTGCTTGCCTTCCTGCCCACTCCTTCCTCGTGTTCCTATCTCCATCTCATCCTGCTCACTCCTGCTCATCCATCTCCCTCTGGAATCCTCCCTCACTGCATTTCCCACTTCTAGATTCTCCAACTTGGTCAAACTGGTAGAAACAGGTATGATATACAATATATTTTACTGTCCATATCTGCAGATGATCAGAGTGTAGCAGATCTCAATCCCAGGAACAACCGCTGCTATACATGGGTGAATGAAGACTGTGGTGGTGGGATGTGAGAGTAGGAGGCTGGTGTGTCCAGAAAAGTAGGGTAAGTCTCTGAGATGCAACAGACTAGTGGTAACACCACTTTCTAATAGAGATGAAAGGACTTCCAGGTCATGGGTCAGTGCCGAGTCCTCCTGGGGAATATCAGACTTAAAGACTGTTGTCATGTATGTGTGCATTCCAGGAAGCCCTCTGTGGAGGGCTCCACACCCTGGTTTTCAGATCATATTGCAAAAGACCACACAGTCCCAGAGGATAACGCTTAGGCTGGTGTGTCTTTGAGGGATATTTTATTGTATTTTCACAGCCTTTGGCTTCCAGAATGATTGACAAGGATCATGATGAAAAGAGCAGCCAATGGTGACCAAGCATGCATTTGGAGTGTACAAGCTTGTAAGGCTGAAGGAATTGAACACCATCGAGGGTCTGTCTTAATTTTCCAAGTGACAGACACCTTCTCTCCTGCTCACTCATTCCTCACCCTTTTCTTCCTCTCTAATGCTCCCTTGCCTGAGACTAGGCCAGGATCCCTGCAGTGTGTTCTCAGAGGACCCCTCTTTTCCCTCAGGGCCATCAATCACACTGGGTCTTATTTGTTCCTTTCACATCCCAAGACTTGGCTCAGGCTCAGTGGCAAGCTTGCATTGGCTGGAGGGAGAAATAAACACAATTATTAGCTAAGGGGCATCGGGCATGGCATGTCTGCAGGGTGGGGTCCCTAGACTGTGGGCTTGAGGGGAGGTGTGAGACTCAGGCGAGAATGAGCTGCTTTACTCCACAGGGGAAAGGGAAAAATCCATAATGCTGTGAGATTAATATTTCATGAAACTTCACCATGCTCACATGTATGAGAGCCATGGGAACAAGGCAAGACTGTGAACCCCCAAAGCCAGGCTGGCTCTGTGTTCTGTTTGCAGGGTCTCACCGTCCACACGATCCAGTGAACCACTAGTGAGAATGATGACTCAGTTCCAGGTAGTTCATTCCTTGCCCGGAAGTCATGTTTCCTTCCATCTCTGCCAACGGAGCGGGTAGTTTTTGCGCCCACTGGGTTGTCTCTGTGGGCTCAATCGCTGTGAATGTTTCATGAATCAAATGATCAGTCCTTACCAGGAAGTTCATCAGACTGACAAGCAGCCCTTTCGAATCACAGGACATAAATAGCTGGAGAAGCAAAAACTTTCCGTGCAGCCAAGAGTCACTAGAGCTGTGTCAACTTGAGTAAATGACCAATCCCAACCCCATTTCTTTATTATTTTTTCCTTTGCAGTCTTGATAGGCATGGATGGTCAGCATAATGAAGGGGTCAGAAATGTACTTAAAAATATGTCTTAAAAATGAGGGCACCCCAGTTCTCCCATAAGTATAGGCTGCCTTCAAGTTAAACCCAGAGAGGATCCCAGAGACTGAACCCAGACACTCTCTTCTTTGTAGAAGGGAGGGAAGAATTCTGGGTCTCATACCATGACCCATAAAAATGTAAATCATTAGGCCTGTTCTGGGATTTTTTACAAAATCAAACAGTCCCTAGTGCAAATTGGAAACCACCCTTCTACTCAACTTAGGCCATAGTTTTCCTCTTTCTCTTTTCAACCTGTTGTTGCAGAGTCATGGTGGTAACATTGGAATTGTGGGTCACTTTTGATTGTTATGTGGTGTATTTTTACTGACTCACCTTTTTGGTCATGTCTCCCCTCTCTGATCTATCATCCTCCATGTCTCCTTCCTACTGTCGAGAAAAAGATAGAAACTTGGAGAGATTCCCATTTGACCTATCATTAATAAGTCTAAAGTTTTTTTGCTGTTTACCCAAAGAATCTTGCCAGTAAAGACTATCAAAGAAGAAGTATGGTACAGACGTCACTCAATGACTAAGAACTAGCCAGTACTACTTTTCAATTAATACACAATATTAGGGAGCTGGGCAGTCGTTCATTTTAGTGCAAGTTCTGGCTAGTTCTTGCCCATGTCTCTTCCTCAAACTCATTTCTTCTAATTCGGATGCTCAAACGTGGTTGTATTTTACTTTCTATGTTCCATAGTTGAAGCGAGGCATGGAAGGAGCACATGTGGCTCAATTAGTTTATTTAAATTCAAAAGAAGCCTAAAAGCCTCATCTGTCTTTTGCCGTAGAGTAGAGCTGTTTTAGTCCTTTATTAATGTTATAAATTAAGCCCTAGTGTAAGTACCCATTTTATTCTACTAGATTCTTTCTTGCCCACACCCTCTTGGAAGGATGCTGGAGAAGGGAAGGGCAGGGGAGAGGTGACCCTCTGCCTCCCCCACCTCCCCATCATGCAAATTATGAACCAGGACTAGAATCATAGTAGAGAAGTCAGGGCGCTTGCTTTGCAAGAAGCTGATCTCAGGTCAACACTCAGCACCACAAGGAGTCCTTAGAGCACAGAGCTGAGTGACCCCTCAGCATAGAATCTAGAGTAAGCCTTGTGCACTACCAGGTGTGATCCCAAATCAACCAATAGCCCCCACAATGATGAAGCCGTGTGGATTTTCTTGCCTCTTCAAACCCATGCCTGTATTTTCTTCTCCTCTTTGGCAACCCCTGAGTGATCACGAAATCATTGGGAAACTGAGGTTCTAGGTTTTGATGGGCCCCTGCAGCACAATATTTCTTCTTAGAAAAGTGCTACTCTGCAGCAATGTGGATGGAACTGGAAGATATTATGTTCAATGAAGTAAGCCAGAAGAAAAAGGATAAATACAGAGTGGTTTCACATATATGTGATATTTAGAATAACTACATATAGAAATGCAGTGGTCTAAATGGGAGTTGCCTTAAACACTCTTGGCTCCATAGTATAGAGGAGAAGGAAAGAAACTGAGTGGAAGAGGAAAACACAAATATGAAAGGATGGGGGTCAGGGGCAAAGTGGTCTTAGGTCCATTGGTAGTATTAAAAAAAAGGACAGAACTAAATATCGTAGTCAAAGGTGACATGATGGAATCAAGAGACCCAAACTTTAATATTCTAAACTTAAAATGGGCCTGTTATACTGACAGGCAGGGATGTAAGGGTGTGGTGGGGTAGGGCAACGGTGGTAGGGGATACACTTGGGAAACATTGGTAGAGAATGGTGGACACATGTGGTGGAATTGGCCCTGATTCACTGTGTGTCTATAAACCAACCATGAAAGACTTTGTAAATCACAATAGTTTCAATAATTGCTTTAAAAATGTGCTGCTAAGTGCTTTTTTGTGCCCCAGTGTCCAACATTGTTATCTCTCTGATTGAATCCCCCCTTTAATCTGTGTATACTGGATGCACCTAATAAATCCTCCTGAATTCAATTGATTTTTGACTTAATTTGCTACTTCTGCTGATGCGTGTCCTGCCTCTCTTGTCACGAACACTCACAATTCTCACATCCTCTCAGAACTGACACACACTTGTTGGTGATGCTTTGGACCCTTTTAACTGGTCGGTCAGGTGTGTGGCTTTCCGTTTTAGGAATGTTTAAGGAGCAGCTAGATCGGGTAGAAAAGGAACAGTAAATGACCATTCTGTTGAGAACAACTTCTGCTGCTTATGCTTGTCACTCCTCAGGAGTTGAGGGAAGAGAAATGGATCCTAGTCACTTGACTGAGAAGTACCTTGAGGCCTGGGCTGTTGGAGCTATTTTTCAAAGTCAGCCTAACTATTTGGGAGATGAGGGAGTAGAACCCAAGCAGAAGGACAGGATTTCCCCACACCAAGACAGAGCTCCTTTAAACTCAGTAACAGTCATGCCATGTTGATCAACCCAGGCAAGTTTCAGCAGGAAAAAAATATATCAAAGAAAAACAGATCTGAGACTCTTTTGAAGATAGAAATGGGGGCAGTGCTGGCACTGCTTGTGAGAACTAGAAAAACAAAGGGTTAAAGAGCTTGGTTGAGTCTTGTAAAATCCTGGTTCCTAAATAAAAATTGGGTAAAGAAAAAAATTAAGAATAAATAAAAATGGCAAGAGAAAAATCAAAAGAGCTTAGTAGCCAGGCCTGAGAAAAATAGCACAGTGTTAAAAAAAAAAAAAACTGAACTAGACTGAGGAAGGTTGCTTTTAATAATGTTTTTTAATGTTTGTTTTGGTGGGGAAAGGGGTACAGTGGGTCATAATTGGCAGGGGCTATTCCTGGCTGTGTGCTCAGGAATGACTCTGGTAGTGTTTGGGATTTAAACCAGGGTTGGCTTTATGCAAAGGAAGGGCCTTAACCCCAGTATGATCTCTCCAGCCTGCTACTATGTATTCCTATCTCCCTTGTAAATAAGATTTACATGGTAATGATGGTGATGATGATTGTGATAACTTATGGTAGACCAGAAGTGACTCAAATATTTCATGCGTTAATTTAGTCCTCACCAGAAGTTCATGAGGCCACAAGGTCCTATGGTCCAAGGTCTCATGACATGAACTGCAGAGCTGGATATAGTGTACCCAGTTCTAGGGACTGTTTCCTTGGCCACACGTGTGAAGTGTGAGCTGGATGGAGTCCAAGACTATACATATTTTAGAAATGCAACTCCAGGGACCAGAGCCCTCATCATGAAAGCAGAATTTCGTGAGTCTGGTCTCATGTATGGGACCATGTCAGGAGACGCTGAAGGGTTCTTCTCTTAATGAGGCCCAAATCAAGTTCTGGGCCTCCCAAGGGTTTCTATCTTTAGTGATGCCTTTTGCAGACCAGCTCCCTTGAAAACATTCTTAGATTGAAAAGCAGAAAGTGGCCAAGATCCAACTGGAAAAGGAAAATTCAGATCAGGCCAGACCCCTGCCCTTATCCTCGATTGGAACTGCTCTCCCTTTAAGGAACTTTAAAAAGTTTGCAAAACAACACAAAACAAAGGAAAAGAGTTTGCACTGACTGTTTAAATTGTGTACCATATACAACCCATTATCTTCCCAAAATTTATGGAACATTGTGAATGGTTGGGTGTTCTTATAGACAAAAACTCCTAGTGTAAATTCCTCTAACCATCTTATAATTAATCTGTTTATGTTTCTGTTGCCATACTTTAATGGACTTTTTCAATTAGGATCATACTAGGAAAAGATTCCAACAAGTGCTTGTTTTAGAGTAAGCAATTAGAAAAATCTCATTTTCCAATTATGCTTTTTCTCTCTCAGACCGACCTGATTTGGGAAGCTTTTCTTAGCCAAAGCTGCATTTATTTTATCTCTTGACATGTAATCTAATGGCCATGTAATCCCAATAGTTCTGTTCTATTCTTCTGCCAAGTGGATATTACTGTTATTTAGCATCTTTCTTCTTCCTGTTGAGAATCGATGTGGGTGCTCTGTATCTAGCACATTTCACTGTTGCTTACTTAATAAACTTAATTCAGCTTGAAATTCTGACATGCTTCTAATCAGTCTTCCTAATCTAAATTTTCCTGGAGCAGACATACTTTTAAAAATAGAAAGAACTGCTCAAATCCTATGCGAACTCTGGCAGAAATATGTTATTTTTAAATCTTCCCCCAAACAATGGGACTAAAATAAAGTCAGAACTATCACAGTTATTGATCAGGGTGAGAATTTATCTATAGTATAACATGTGAATCTGATCTTGGGAGGCTTCTGTTTAAAATCAAAGAAATAAAGTGTAGTCCCTTTGCTTGATTCTGAAATATGTCTCCAGCTGACGTCCTGCTCCACCTTCTCACCCTCAGATTCTGACACATACCCTTTCTGTGTCCAGCCTTGAGAAACTTCACTCATACCCCAGGGATGGTCCTTGTGTCTCACATGTTCCTTTCTTCTTGTTCTCATTTTGTGTTCTCCCCTCCCTGAGCACACGCACATACACACACACTTTGATACATACACTAACACACACCTACACAAATGCACACAACATTCCTATACAAACACACAAAGACAAACATCCCTAGAAATGCATGCACATACACACAAATGCACAAGTACACACACTCCTCCACAACACACACATACACTCTGCCTAGGCCCATCTGCGTCTGCCTTCTATTTTATCACAATTTTATTTGTCACACATTATTCCATTCTATCTTTATTTTTTTTTAACAAGGAGCCTTCCAACTGTATCCAACAGAAGCTGCCTCTTTGCTCACTGGACCTCACTTGTCTTTTCATTTTGAAACCAATGTTTGACCAAGAACTTAAAGTTCAAGCAAAAAAAAAAAAAAAAATTAACACTCACAACCCCAGCAAGAATTCTCCAGAACATTTTTTTAACAATTTCTTGGACTAAGGAGATGCTGCTTTTGATAGTCTCATTTCACAGCCACACACAAAACTCTGCTTTTCTGTGCCAACGCTGCCCTCTCCCATCAGAGAAAGGGCTCCCTCAGCTACCCCACACACTGTGTGAGTTGATGCACGTTGTGACAAATTGGAGACTTCAACACACTCTTGCTTATAAATTGTTTACTGGGTCGAATGACTCTAACAGCTTATTATAGTTGACAGTAGCTCTTCCTCTAGGATTTGGGGAAATCCTCCCAGATCCCTTCCTAAAATTCTTCTTTCTAAAGGTTCCCCAAGCTTGAATCATTGTTGCCTGAGACATTTTTGGTGCCACATAAAAATGTTTAGACAGAATTGAAACCTAGTGCAACACTATTTCTTTAGTTTTTAATTTTTAAAAAAAATGAGGGAGGAAGGCTTCCCACAGTGGTTGTCAGGAACTATTCTTGCCTCTCTGGTCAAAAGTGACCTCGGGTAGTACTTAGGGGACTATATGCTGAGCTGAGAATTTTAACCAGGGTTGGCCTCATGCATGGATATCTTTCTATCCCAGCGTTATTCCTTTAAATAAGAGGATTGGCAAGCAAACTGCATGAAATTCAAAGTAATTTTAAATGTAAGATATTTGAGTGCATATAAGGTAGAAAAGTGATTATATTTAAGTGAAAATTTATAGGAAAAACTGGTCTATCAGGGCAGGAGTGATAGCACAGCAGTAGGACATTTGCCTTGCATGTGGCTGACCTGAGACGGAATTGGCTTTAATCCCCAGCATCTCATATGGTCCCCTAAGCCTGTCAGGAAAAATTTCTGAGCACAGGGGCCAGGAGTAACCCCTGACATTGGCAGTTGTGTCCCAAAAACCTAAATAAATAAACAAACCAACAAATAAATACATCTTAAAAAAAAGAAAAACTGGTATACCAAAATCAATAAATTTGATAGCCCATGAACAGTAAATAAAATGTCATAAGCTAATACTTTGCTAAATATGGCTGTATATAACTTATTATTTCTCTAAATACTGCCCTTAAGGATAAAATGCAGCCTTTCTTGCAGTCAAGTTTTAAAAAATCGGATGCACAAAATAATCATGTCATTTGCTCTAAGTCACCTAGGTTGGAAAGGTCAAAACCAACTCCCCCCGCCCCAAATCTGCATGTTTAACCCACCTGCATTCCCTACAGACAGTCTCTTTCCAATAATTTCTTTGAGACACAAATCATTGCTTATGTTTTCTATTTCTTTTTTGTGTTATTTTTATGTGTTTGGACCACACCCAAAGATCCTTTTTTTTTTTTTTTTTTTTTTTTTTTTTTTTGGTTTTTGGGCCACACCTGGTGACACTCAGGGATTACTCCTAGCTATGCGCTCAGAAGTTGCTCCTGGCTTGGGAGACCATATGGGACACCGGGGGATCAAACTGCGGTCCATCCTAGGCTAGCGCAGGCAAGCCAGGCACCTTACCTCTAGCGCCACCACGCCGGCCCCACCCAAAGATCCTTAAGGCTTTTACTTCTAGCTCTGTGCTTAGAGATCCCTCTTGGACTTCTTGGGAGACCATATGGAGTGGTGGGGATTGGCCACAGGCAAGGCAAACCCCTTATGTGCTATACTACTGCCTTGAGCCCTTTTGCTTCTATTTCTTATATTTTAATTGTGTTAGGCATCCTCTTTTTTAATGAAGGTGAGTGGTAGATGTTTATCCTTTCTGACTTTAAACCTCTGCTAATAAATAGCTTAATATTGTAATGTAATTGTGTTTCAGATTGTGGGTTTCAGATCTAGGCTTTCCATTTGCCAGGCATAGAACTCTGAGAAAGTCTCTTAATCTTTCTGAGCCTGTATTGGTGTTTTGTAAAATAAGGATCATTACAAGCTGTTTTACAGAGAAAATGAGATAACCGTGTATAAATGGTCTGGCACCTGGACAATCAATAGCACACCTACTCCAAGTGCCTAAGTGAGGACACTAAGAAATCACATTAATTCTCAGGAAAAAGAAGTTTCCATCAATAAATTACTAATTTGATGTTGTAAATCATGTTATGTGGGCTGAAAAATAGTTTTTACAGTCCCCAAAGAGTCCCAGTTCTATTAAGAGATAGCAGCATTTACAAGAAAGCCACCCTTTTCTGTAAGAAAAGGAGCACAATTTTTTTTTTGTAAGGAAGGAGCACAATTGAATAGACTAACTGGGAGAGTATGGACATTAATTCTATCTCTAGTTCATGGGACTCTGTTTTTCCAAAGTTTCTCATTGCCACCTTGCTCTTCCATACTCCCATTTGGGACCATATCAGCCCATATGCGGACTATGACTTAGTGTTATGTGAGTCGTTCTGGAGTGCCAGCTTCCAAGTGAAGCAACTGGGTCTAGAGAGAGTCTGGATTAAATTGGTTAGAGAGAAGTCTGGGTATTCAAGTATGCTGGGTATTCAGGTATATACATGTCATTCTGCCCACTGTCCTGCACCTGACAGGTTCTACAGTCCCTTGCTCACCTCTTAAGATGAACCTGATGAGTCTGTATGTGACCACTTGACATCCAGGTTGAGACTTGACTGGTTTATAGGCTGATGTAATAAGAGCTGGATGCTTTGGGAAGTCACCTCTGAGAGACTGAGGCCATTTTCTAGGAGAAAGGAAAGGGAAGCCAGAGAAGAGATTGCAAAGTAGAGGGCTGGAGAGACATGAAGAAGATACAAAAGCACTGAACAAAGTTGAGATAAAAACTTGGATTATTCCCCTTCCTTCCAAAAAATTGAGAAGCAGAAAGGAAAAAGAGAGAAGCACTCCAATTACTTGGATTTTTGGGTTATTTTTCAGTTGTGGGCTCAGCTTCCTTATATCATCCGACGTTGCCCTGGGATAGTTGGTACCTAGGAAGATGTATAAGTGGGACAGTCACTGTGCAAATTTGGGACTAAGGTGTCACAAGAGCACAGCAGAGATGTCAACAGTTCCTTCAATTCTACTTATCCTTCCTCTCTGTCCTCCCTGTAAAATGTGTCCCATGCTCAGGGCCAGAGTAGTGGCTCAGCAGTAGGGTGTTTGCCTTGCACGCAGCTGACCTAGGACAGACTGTGGTTCAATCCTCCAGCAGTGGGGAAGGCAGGCAGCGATGTGGGCTCAGATCTGGTGGTACTGCTCGACAGTGCTGTCCCAAGGCCCTATACTTAACATCCAGCATGGGTCATCTTTTTTTATTCTGATTTTTGATTTGTTTGTTTGGGGGCCATACCCAGTGACGCTCAGGGGTTACTCCTGACTCTCCACTCAAAAATGGCTCCTGGCTTGGAGGACCACTACAGGGACGGAAAGTTCATGCCTACAAAAGGGACTCAGCAATTCCCCAACTGCAGCTGACATGAGCTGAAGGTGCAGATGTTTAGAATTAGGACTCGAGACAGATTTGTTTCCACAGATTTCCCCCAAGCTGGCTTTTAAAAATTATTTTCATATCTGGTAAACAAACCCAGATTCTTCTCTTGGTGCCTGCAAAGAGATGAATTCTTTGGTGGGAATGATAATACTCCGTGTGGGTTAACACTGTGTGTGGCTCTTTCTTCATAAATTTCCTGATCTTCACATACACGGCAACGTGATTCTGTCTGTTCGGAAAGACTTGGGATCTCAGACTAAACACCGCCACACACAGTGTCTCTTTCAGGCCGCCCGGTTGCACACCTGACACACGCTAAATGGCCTCTTCTTCGCCCAGTTTTCATGCCCCTGTTACTTGAGCCATTCACATTCCTGGCAGTGGCATATGATGACATTAAAGTTGTCTCGAGACTGAGCCAAGGACATCAGGGAGAGGCTCTTGCACTGCGAACTAAGCAGATGGGAAGAATTGCTGTCTGGCGGTTTCACCTCTGCGTCTATGATGGACTGTCCACTCCCAGAGCTGAGTCCCTATCTGCATTAAGGTGAATTAAGGATCTGCAGCTAATCTGGAACATATGTTTTAAGAAGTTTTATTCCTGGGAGCCAGAGTCATGCATAGCACAGTAGGGAGGACATTTGTCTTGCATATAGCCAACCCGGGTTTGATCCCCGGCATCCCATATGGTTCCCAAGCTCTGCTAGGACTGACTTCTAAGAGCATAGCCAGGGATCTGCACAAATCTAGGGACTGTGGGGCCGGAGAGATAGCATGAAAGCATGGGGTTTGCCTTGCATGCAGAAGGATGGTGATTTGAATCCCGGCATCCCATATGGTCCCCCGAACCTGCCAGGAGCAAATTCTGAGCTTAGAGCCAGGAGTAACCCGAGTGCTGCCGGGAGTGACCCAAAAACCAAACAAAAACAAATACAAAACACCAACAACAAATCTATGGACTGCAAGAGAAAAGCATCCTTTGGATGAATGCCACTATTTGTGCCACACTGGTAGCCTCTCCACTACCCAGGAATGGAGTACACCTTCCTCTGAGTAGCCATGTCTCTGTAGAGTTAGTGGTCAGAGTCAGAATTCAGAATGAACAATAAAGACATTTCTGAAGGTGTCTCTGTTCAAAAGAGATAAGCATGGCTCACACACGATCTTTGCCTTTATACCTGTGGAGTGATAGTAAATTGGCTGGCTGATAGAGTTCAGGTTATTTTGCAAAGTTCTCAAAGCCCACATCTCTCTCTCTTGCAGGGCCGTTGTTCCAGGGAGAACTGCAAGTACCTTCACCCTCCGACACACTTAAAAACTCAGCTAGAAATTAATGGGAGGAACAATTTGATCCAGCAAAAAACGGCAGCAGCGATGCTCGCTCAGCAGATGCAGTTTATGTTTCCAGGAGCCCCACTTCATCCAGTGGTAAGTACCGAGAAGGGATAGTGGCTTGTTGATGTTGTTGATGTTGTGAGTATCTGCTCCAGGGTGCAGGATGTTGACCTTCTGTGACCTTCTTCCACTTGGCCTCTTGGCCAACAATGAAGGCAAAGAGCTCTGAAGCAGCAGCGTAGATGCTGGTTTTAGATCCAGTTTCGCAAACAGTGGGGTGGATGGTGGATGTGTGTGATAATAATACCTGATCGATATCTAGGAAATCTGTTGCTTCGAATCATTTTTACCAGAAAACTCTAGGTTCAAATCATCTTAGAATTGATGCATGTCTAGAAGTTACATTATAATTACATGACCTAAATGATAAAATAATTCAGTTATCATCCATTTGAAATGAGACCTTTGGAGATGAATGTAGAAATATCAAGAGGTCACAGTTTTCATTTCCAGTGAGATTTTTTGATCTCTGTAAAGAAGAGCTTTTAATGCCAAAGATACTTTTTGGGGAGAGGGGGCACACATGGTAGTGCTCAAGGGCTACTCAAGGGTTACTCCTTGCAGACTCCGGACCATTTGGGATGCCAGGGATGGAACTGGAGTTGGCCATGTGCAAGGCAAATGTAGTCCCTGATGTGTTATCATACTGACCCCCTAGAACACTTTTTGTTTTAGCCATGACATAGTTGGATGTTTGAGTTCCATGGCGTCCTTGAAAGAATAGAGAAAGAGAGAAACCAGAGAGGGGAAATGAATGACACAGTATCCTGCAGCTAATAAGTAGTGGGGACCTATGACTGGAATGCAGACTTCTTGGCCTGGACTTTTCTGGAATCCGAGCCACTCAGAGCTTCACAGTAGATCCACAGCAACTGTCTTGACACCAAGGTGCCTTGTGCAAAGGTGTGGTACTTGTGGTAGGAACCACAAGATGAAATTCCCCAGGGGGCACAGGATATTCTTGGAAAATGGATGGTGCAATATTTTTTCCCTGCAATTTCATCTTCTTTCAAAGTATTGCTTTAAAGATCTGGAAATGGTTTGAAAAAAAGAGGCCCCAGGGAGAGGAGGAGTGTTTTTTGACTTCAGTGAACTTGATTTGCATAGGAGAACTATTTGTTGAAAACAAACTTTAAGGAGGGGAAAAAAAGAAAAGCCAATGAAATAAGTAAAATTTGCTTTTCTTAAAGGAAAAGATGTGTTGACACAAAAGACTATTGTTTAAAAATCAGTCTTTATTGTATGCATTGCTGCCAAATGAAAGGGGATGGTTGGCTCCCAGTGAGTTAAATTTTCTCACTGTGCCCCTGAAGCTGCAGGAGAGAGGAGGAGGCCAGAACTAGGGGAAGCTGATCTGGGCAGATTGTTAACAATTCTGCTTGTCTCAAGATTTCTGCTGAAGAGTGATGGCCCCAAGCAGCCAAGAACTGGCTCTGCCCAGAATTAAAAAGGTACCAGGTGCAGGGGTCAGTGATTTAAAATAAAAAAATAAAATAAAAACAAGATCTAGCCTTTGCAGAGTAGACTAACATATGGAAAGGGCAAAATCAGATTCAGATGCAGAGGATCAAGGTCTGAATGAAGCAGTGACTAGTGCTGGGAGAGTCTAAATCAGCAAAGCCCAAGGGAGGAATGGGATGGAATAAGAGGGAAGGGCAGTAGAGTTCTGAACACAGAAGACACCAAAATTCAGTACTAACATGGATCTATTTAAGACCACACACATGTATAATTTATGATTCTCTTTGTTGATGCATGTATAGATGTGACATTATTATTACATTACCTCAATGCTAAAATAACTCAGTTATCCATATGAAATAAGACCTAAAGAGATGAATTTAGAAACAATAGTGTTAACATAAGAACATTGTAACTTTTGTCTAGTCTTTTTAAAATTTTATTTCTTTTCTTTTCTTTTCTTTTCTTTTCTTTTTTTTTTTTTTTTTTTTTTGCCACACTGACAATGCTCAGGGTGGCTCCTAGCCCTGCACTCAAGAATTATTTGCGGTGGCCCTCAAGGGACCATATCGGATGCCACTTACAAAGCCTGGGTCAGCTTCATACAAAGCAAGCACCCTACCCACCCAGTGGTTCTCACACTTTTTAAACATGGGGACAGTTCACTGTCTCTCAGACTATTGGAGGGCCAGACTATAAAACAAGAACTATGAACAAATTCCTATGCACATTGCATATATCTTATTTTGAAGTGAAGAAACAAAATGGGAACAAAAAAAATGTAGCTTGTGGGTCATAGATTGAGGACCACTGCACTATACTATTGCTCCAATCTATGTCTTTTGTTTTGATAAATCACTTAATATATATTGAGAATTCATAAGTGTTGACCTGCATTCTGGAATGGTGGTATTTATAAGAAAAATCCGTTCTGTCTTGTTAACTATTTGGGTAAACCTTTTTGAAATTTATGTTTATATATTGCCCTCAATTATTACTTAAAATTAATCACAGTTTCTCTGTGAAAGAGGAATTACATATTTAGATATGTTAATAGAGGTTTTTAAATCACAGGAATTAATAGGATTTAAAATGTGACAAATATAAAAGTTATCAGGTCTACAAACAAATAGCTTTAGAGTTCCAGGAATGAATCAGTGACTAGAGCACGGTGCCTGATTTACAATGTCACAACTTGGGATATTTCAACCTTATCAGGAGCAAAAGCAATATGCATTCAGTAGCAATCAAACTTCAGAATTTGAATTAGGTCATCCTGTTTTTTTACTTTCAGTACAGAGTTCAATAAATTACATGATATAGTCAACACTGCTATAAAATTGGCTTGCTGCTACATAATTTTGTCCCACTATAAGGTAAAATGTTCTGAGCATGTTTAAGGTTATATTAGTGGGCCAGTGTTAATTAGTAAGTTAATCTGTTCAATAGCTAGGGTTTACTAAGTGCAATTTAAATTTAGGATACTTTATATGTTATTGGAATATCACGCCATTTTATACCAAATAATACCTCTATAATGCAGTTAGCTAAAAATTGACCCCCAAAGTTTTTTGAAACCGGTACATCTCACTGTAAATAGAAGAAACAAAGTCTCTAAAAATAAAATTATTGAATATTTGAGTTGGGTGAATCCTCCTATATTATAGAAACAACAAATACAAGTAAGAAATGGAGAAAAAGCTTCATATACAGAGAAGCAGAAAAGTGATAAATACGTAGAGAAGGAAATTGGAGTGATGTGGCCACAAGCCAAGGAATGCCAGGAGTCGCCAGAAGATGGAAGACAAGGGGAATGGATTGTTTCCTAGAAGGGCCAGCTGCTGACCTGGAGTCAAGCCCAGTGAAGTTGTTTTCAAACTTTGGGCTCCAAGATTATCAGAGGAAGGGGGTATGCCATGTTAAATCACCAAGTTTGTAGTCAGTTTTTAGAGCAACCACAAGAAATATGTGTGCAAAACCACATGAAGACAAAAAGATTGATGAACAGAGTACAAATAGAGCCCCATATTTCTATCTTCCTAGAAGCTAAACTTCTTTAAAGATTCATGGATAATTTTTCCAGTCCCTCTACTGTCTGTCCAATCTTTTTGGACCCATTCTTCTAAAATCTCTCAGCGGTGCCCTCTATACTGCCAAACTAATGGTAATTTCTTTCTCTATTGTATTCCAACACTTTTTATTGAGAGGGGGTCACACCTGGCAGTGCTCGGAGGTCACTCCTGGCTCTGTGCTCAGAAATTGCTCCTGGAAGACACAGGGGACCATATGGGATGCTGACATTCGAACCACCATCTGTTTGAATCAGCTGCATGCAAGGCAAACACCCTACTGCTGTGCTATATCTCCAGTATTCCAACTCTTAACAATACATGAGATATATAATCAATTTCCCTTTTTGATCTTTCCTTTTTCTTTCATCAGTAACTTCTACTGTATATTAAAGTTCCCGGTGCTGTTCATGTTATCTACCTTAATCCTCATAGGGTCATTGCTTCCACAACAGTAAATCATCTTCAGTAATACTATACAGAATTCCTGTATCGTACTTCCAGTCCAAACTTCTCCTCTGAGCCCCAGATTCATGTATCCAACCTCAACTGAACTCACATTTAGGTTTCTCACAAGAATAAGACAAAACTAAGTATTTCATTCTACTACATTCCCGTATCAACCTGCATTCTCAAACCAAAATACAGTTAAGTTTCTTCAATACTCTTCATCAACAAAATCTGGCATGCCTGTCTACTTCCTTATCTCCCAGCACCCTTGATGATGTCTGAGCTACTGTCAACCTCTTCGTTAAAGTTGTCTCTAGACAGCCTTTCTTATCTGTGTTTTCTCTTGTTCTCCCTACATGTGACAACAGGAGAAACCTTAGAATACATCAATGATGTCATATTGTTCCCTTACTTAAAACCCATCAGTGTTTCCCATTTTACTAAAGACATTCTTAAATAGGATCTATAATAGTATCTGTGATTACTTCCCTAACCAGTCCCACCGTCCTCCAAATCTTCTTGGTCTATTTTTCCTGTATTGACTGAGACCAAACCAAACTTTCAGTTCTTTAAAGAAGCAAAGCTCTTACTTGAAGCATCCCCTTTGTTCTTGCTGGAAAGGTTCTAGTCAAATGTAAACACTATTAGAGCTCCATATCTTACCTGTCACCCTACAAATCTGCACCTCTCAATGAATGAGATCTCTTCATACAACATGAATTTTCATCTGTTTTTTTTTCTTTGCCTTTAACTTCAATAACAATATTAAATAAATAAAGAAGTAGTTCACTCTTCCCTTTTTTGCCTCAAGTCCACCATATTTGAAATATCCTTTTCTTTTAATCCTTCGGGTAGTTTTCCTCTTCCTACTTTCTGATAGGATAGAATTGATTTATTTTCCTTCATTATCAGTATTTCCTTTTTCCTCGCCCCACATACTTCATATGTGCATGCAAGATAAAGGAGAAAGCGGGTAGCTTTAAGGGTGAATACAATCCAGTCCTTAAAGACAAAGCCCCTCATTGAGCATTCAGCCTTCCCCATGATGCTTCTGGACATAGGAGAAGGCTTAAGGGATGCCACGTTTTAAGCCTTTCAGTTTGAGTGCCAAATACCTACTCTTTGAAGTCAAAGCTTTCTAACTGTATGAAAGTCTCCTGCTCTTGTTTTAAAAAGTCAATTGACTAAATATTTTAAGAACCCATAAAATAGCTCAGGGCACTTAACCATTACTCTCATGCACTGGTCCTTCCTTTCCACAGCAAAGTATCAGAGAAATTGCATGCACGTATGTGTGTGTGTGTGTATGTGTGTGTGTGTGTGTGTGTGTGTGTGTGTGAGAGAGAGAGAGAGAGAGAGAGAGAGAGAGAGAGAGAGAGAGAGAGAGAGAGAGAGAGATTTGAACCTAGATTGACTTAGCACACTGGGCAGAGGAAAGACTAGCAGGAAAATCGACAATGAAAAAATGAGAAAAGGAAGTCAGGAATGTGGAGTGAAGTACAGAAAGTAGAAAATCACAAGGCCAGCATCTCAGAAACAATTTTCTTCCAGAATCTTTCTGCAGCTCTTGTCTGCTGGGTCTCTCACTGAAATTAGTGCTGAGAGATGACAAGGACCAAATGTGCCTGTCCGGGCCAGTCCAGTCACAGCCTGCCTGCAGAAATTTCAGGGTCACTCTCCCAAGCTCTGATGGACCTCTTCCAGTAACAGACTGAGTGCTACTCTGCTCTTCTCAGCTGCCAGGGAGAAACTGAATGCTGACTCCAAAGACTAGGGCTTGGATGCACCTTGGACATTTGACTTGACTGCAGGATTTGAGCTCTGATTTCCCATTTACTAACTGAGCACCAATCCTCCACAGAATTTCCTATAGTCCTACATCCACTGTGGGACCATCACCACCCTTACTGAGGACCAGGAGCTCCATCCAGGGGCTCTCACAGTGCTTCATAGACATCAAAATGATGAGTATCAGACTTCGAACTTTGAGAAATTGTGTGTGTAAAATCTAGTGAGTGCAGAGACGTGTGAAGAGCCCAAGCCCAGAAACCAGGAATTGTGGGTGTTGGGGCCAGTCTGGGCATTAACCTTGGGTAATTTATTTAGTTTCTACTTAACCTGCCTTCTCCTTCCTGGAAGTTCTTTGGGCCCTACTTGCTTCTTGCAGATGTGAAGAAGAAAGAAAACAGGTATGGAGAGTGCATTGGAAAACAGACACTTGTCAAGACATAATACAATAATAATGTCATACAAAGATGTCAAAAGTAATGATAAATAACAACAACATGCAAGACCATAACTGTATTTTTCTGCTCATCAACTCAATGAAAACTACCCTCTAGGAAACAAGCAAATTATCTCATTGTATCTGTTCATTAGGCTCCTGAACTTTTGACTCTCCTTTTACTCAAGACATAAAATACATATTTCCAGCCCACCTTTCAAAAAGGGGAGATGATGTTTGCTAGAATTCAATAAAACATTCAACCTCTAGTTATCATTTAGCTTTGTGGGTGAAATGAAAATCAGTGGATAATTTTTGAGTAAAGAGGCCTATTCATGCGAAATGTTGACACTGCTAATGAGAGCTGCTATTTATTGAATTTTGACCATAGATGTGGGAGAGAAATAACATCTATTCAGCTCAAATCCTTTGAGCTATTCCTTCCATTTTCCTCCTACAGATGAGAACACTGAAACCCAGAGAAGTTTGTTTCTACCTGGGACTAAAATGAATAAGTGGTGGGGTGGTGCCCCTCTCATACCCTCAAATGTATTTGCTCTCAATTAATTGTGTGTGAGTGTGTGTGTGTGTGTGTGTGTGTGTGTGTACGTGATAGCCATTGTCAACAAAGCAAAGCAGGATTTGCTTTAAAGCTAGCTCATTCAGTGACATGAATACTTTTTGTCAAGTGTTTGCTTAAGTAAAACTGTGCTAATTGTCATACATAAATTGATATTAAAAAAGTGTTGAGGAAATGAGTTTTGAGAATCTACTGTTCGGCTGACAGTCAAGGTTAAGCCTCTATTTCTGTCATCGGACTGACCCAGGCTTGGAATAGATCTGTGGATGCAAGAACTGGGAATTTGAACCCAGTGGACAAGGGCTCTTTTCTCTAAATGTTTACTTGATGATTCTCCTCTGGGTTAAATTATACCTGAGTTACAAGTTTTTTTTTAAATATATATTTCATGTCTTATTTTTGACAGTGATCCCCAACTTGGCTACACATCAGATCCTGCAGTCAAATTTTTTTAATGCCCCGTTCAAGGCTTTTGCCTCACCCTATTCAGAATTAGCCCTATCTCTAAAATTCCCCTCAGGCATTAATGTTCTATCTTGTTCTTGGTGTCCCCAATCTGCTGTGATTTACGAGCTATCAGAATCAAGTTTTTAATGCTGATGTGATAAAGTCCTTAAATTGAAACAACCCTTACATTGAAATGACTTGCCTTTTTTTTTCAATAGGGCTAAATTATAAGGGCTATCATTATTGAAAAACCGCAATGTTCTGTAATTGTGTCTCCAATGGGTTGAAAATGGAAAACATACAACGTAAAATTTTGTAGGGCAGTATGGGAGAAAAAAATGCTAACTGCCATCAATTTCCCATGTTAAAGCCTCATATTTCAATTTTCTCCTGAAGTGAATTTATGTCTGAGCCACAAAGATCTAAGAGCTCTTTGTGGGTAAGGAGGAGAGGCCTGGGAAGACCATGAGATCACCTCTTGCACCCCCAAACCACTTTAGTAAAGACTTTCAGCCTCTCTAAGAATTCTCTCTGCATGAACTGCTGAGAACTTGCTGTTTTCCTCACATGATCATTTCTAGAAGATAGTTTTCTGTTATTGCTATAAACAAAAAAATTGTTTAATAAACACGGGTGGTTATTTTTCCCATATGTTCTGCAACTCATTCAGAGCCATAAATAGACAACAAGAATGTTCCCCATGATGTATAAATAGATCAGTAACATGACACGGCCAACAGCTCAGTGTCGTGTTAGTGAATTGAATTAATATGTGATTGCAAATATCTGAAAACTGATCCTAAGTCAAATGAAAAGCCACCCTGAAATAAAAATAACAACCACAACAACAAAAAATAAACTAACAAAATCCAGTCAGGATCAATTCCATGCAAAATATATTCTAAAAAAATAATTTGTAATTCAGTACTTAAGTGTTCAACTTTAATTTTTTGTTTCATTTTTTTGCTTGTTTGTTTATTTGTTTGTTTTGGGCAATATCCAATGCCTCTCAGGAGTTACTCCAAGGTCTGTGCTCAGAAATTACTCCTGGCAAGTTAGGGGACCAAATGGGATGCTGAGGATTGAACCTGGGTTGGCTGCATGCAAAACAAAACACCCTACCTGCTGTGCTATTGCTCTGGCCCCTAATTTTGTGTTGTTTTGTTTTGGCTTGGTTTTTTAAGTGAAAAAAAAATGTTCATATCAGTGTACATTTCCTTTCAGAAAAGCATATTTTTTTAAATATTGGAACCTTAAAATGGGTCCTACATATCATCACCACCCAGCATATTTCTTCTTATCTTTGGATACAGAAAGTAATGGTAGAAAATTCACTGTTAGATGCTTTTATCAGTGCGGTGTTACTTTTGCGAGTGGTGAACCCAAGCTACCTTTTAAGACCAATAGAAAAATTGGCCCATTAAAAAGTTCAAGTTCTTCCATCCAATCTTTAATGAAGGGATAGTTTGATTTAGACATAGTTGGGCTAGAGAGAGAGGAAAAAATACAGGCCTAAATAAAAACTGCATGTGAATAGGGGAGATTATAAGTTTTGGGTAGAATAGGAAAACAATACTGGTAAGTCTTAGCAAAATAGGATTTCGGATAATCTGCACTTATTAAAATGTATATGGTTGGTAACTTGAAAATTCATACTTCAAATCAAGGCATTTCTGTTTTGCTCCCTTTGAAAGACAGGAAAACCCAAAGATTCAGTCAGTATTCAGTGGTTTCACTTTCAAGAGTTATAACAGTAGTCTGGAAGAAAGAGAATTTGAAATTGGAAATTATTTTCTTTTCTTAAGAACATTTTCATAAGAATAAAAGTTTAGCCGATTATGTTTCCATGTCATTATGTTTCCATGATGTTCTCTCATTTTGTTGTTGTATGTCTGGTGCTATACAGTGCATTAAAGGATTTAATTCTAAGTAATAAAACAGAAAAAAAGAGAAGTTTAATACATTTTCTGAGATAAACATGGATTATTTATTCTCACAATAAGTCTTGTCTATGATGTTCAAATGACACTTGTTAGTCATTGATTATTTTGTTTTATTCTAAAGAAATCTTTTTACTGTGTTATTTCCCTAACAGCCCACTTTTCCTGTAGGTCCCGCAATAGGGACAAATACGGCGATTAGCTTTGCTCCTTACTTAGCACCTGTAACCCCTGGAGTCGGGTTAGTCCCCACGGAAATTCTACCCACCACACCTGTTATTGTTCCCGGAAGTCCACCTGTCACTGTCCCGGGCTCAACTGCAACTCAGAAACTTCTCAGGACGGACAAACTGGAGGTACTCCCTTTATACTTGTGGTTTTGAGATGCATTACTGATAAAAGTGTACTTCGATGTAAATGAATGTTTGAGAGATATTAATTCAGTCTGGAAACACACACACACACATTCAGAGTCAGTCATAATTTCTGAGGTCTGAATTTAAGTATAAAGGACATTCATCTGTTCCCACAGATGAATACAGTTAAAACCGGCCAAAGTCAGTTGCATGGAATGTTTGTTTAGGGGAAAAATAAATATATATATATACATATATATATATATATATATATATATATATATATATATATATATATATATAACGAACACCAGAACATGGAATCAGTTACTCTACAAGCTACAGAGATGACTCCCAAAGGCCACCAGTTCTGCTAAGCATTCATCTTTGCTGGAGCCAGGAAAGATCTGGAAATAGACAGATCCAGAGAATGGGTCACACTCAGGGACAGAGATGGGAGTGAGAAGAGCAATGACTTTATCAGGGGTTGTGCTCATTATTATATGTTCTAAGACCAAATCCAGCTGCTCTAGCTTGGTGCTTCTAGATATCAGTCCTGAGTGTGAAACAGATGGAGGGAAGAAGCCAAGCAACTTTGATTATTGAGGTATTTGGAGGGCTTGGACTTTTTTTTTCTTGGTAGGGGGATTTTGTGTGCCACATCCACCTGGAAGTGCTCAGAATTTATTCCTGGGTCTATGCTTAGGGAACAGCCCTAGAGGTGTTCAAGAGACCCTGACAGTACCAGGGCTTGAACCAGGCTGGCCACATGCAAGGTTCCTTGTACTATCTCTTTGGCATCTAACAGAAATATTTTTTAACCTAAATTCAATTATGATTATGTAAGTTTCTAAGTATAACATCTTTAGAGATAACTCAACATTGTGAGTCAATTCATTTGTGTTTTATGGAATAAAATTCCTCTTTGGTCAATTAGAGGATTCTATCATTGTTACTTTTCTGGAAAATGTGTAAAGAATTTGATAAAGGGCTATTTTAATTGCACTGTTGATTAAGTTGATTGGTGTCATCCACATGCATGATTCGGATGTGTAGTATAGTTTATTCTGACTCATTCCAGAATATTCTTTTAGTGTTCCTTTGTTTAAGCATTTCTTCCCCAATCTACTTTTAAGGAGAATAAACCAGTTCCCTAATATCAACATCACTCTGAAATAGCTGAATTCACCAACCCTCCCCTCCCCAAAAAAGAAGAAAACAATCTAAATTTCAAGACCTACCTAGTGTGTCCTCATGATCAATCCAGGAGCCTTTCCTGGGTCTGCCAAAGTGCGCGGGGCTCCCCCTACTGGATCCGTGGAGCCTTGGAGTTGTCAGTATGTGACTGTAGCTCAGAAAACAAAATTAAATCAGCCTCACAGGGGAACAAATCGTCCTTCCCAACAGGACTGGCAGACAAAGACAGATGTAAAGATGATTCACAGGGACTTTTCGCAGAGCAGCTTTCGATTCCTTTTAAACCAGGAATGAAGGGGGTTGCACACTGCAAAGTCTTGGGCACAGGCTTGAAGAAGGCCTGGCCCTCCTAGAAGGTAGTCAGTCAGTCAGTCACGGGCTGGAGTGGCTCCAATTAGAGCGGAAAGCTTACTCAGAATCTGTGGGAACATCTTAGTAATTTTCATCTTGTACATTATATGAACTAAATATGGAGTGCTGGCTTACATCCAGGCTCTGAGGAAACAATGAACAAATTTGTGATTTATCTGTTTACCTCTCAAAGTGGCTTGGCCTCTGGTTGGTGTAGCTGCATTTCCTGAGTTTGGTTTGACTTTCTCAAGGTTTGAAGGGCAAGCCTGTGATGTCACTGTGGCCATGTGGCCATGTGAACACGTCAACTCTGGAATTAGACCCCCTATAAAGAAAAATAGAGCCTTTGTAAAAATTGGCCCACCTTACCATTTTACTAAAAATTTTGACCCCTGTTTATGATGTTTATAAATCAGCTATGGATACAAATCTATTATGTGTTATTTTGGTGTTATTTTTGGTTCTTAAATTCAGGACAGACTGAAGAAATCTCTTCTTAAGTTCTAAAGAAAACATTCTTATTCCATAAACTCAGGGTCTACCAGAATTCTTAGAAGTTGAAACATTCTAGTGACTTGAGATTTCAGAATAACTAAGGATTAAAGAATAAAGAATTAAAGGATTAAAGAATAAAAAAGAAGCAGTGCATCAGAAGCAATACATCTATTCCACATTACCTCCATATGTTTCTTTCCTGTGTTTCCACATTTCTATTATTTTATCCTTTAGTTTTCATCTTTCCCAACTGTCAAAGAGTAACAGAAAAGATATGTAGTCTGAGATATTTCAGTTTCTCTGATTTATGCGTAAGAGCATAAATTATCTTTGTAGCATTGGTTGGGGGAGCCCCAGGAGAAAACAGAGGATCGAGTGTCTTCATTCCTCCTCATTTCCTATTTTCAGAGGAAAGGGATTCAGTTATCATTCCCCCCAATTGTTTTTGGAAGCCACTCTATACTGTACTTGTTCCTCCATGCAAGAAACCCATAACACCTCGAGTTACTAATCAAAGCACAGACAGACATGCATGTACATATATGTATATAAACATCTCCAGATAACTAAAATACATATGAGTCTATCCAAATTAGACATTACTTACATATAGCTGTTTATTATCCTATGTGCACACACCCAGATTATTCTTTTTTTAAATTATCTTTATTAAAACACCGTGATTACAAATATGATTGTAGTTGTATGATAACAGTCATGTAAAGAACACCCCACTTTACCAGTCCAAGATTCCCATCGCCAATTTCCCAGATCTCCCTCCTCCCCATCCCACCCACACCTGTATTCAAGACAGGCTTTCTATTTCCCTCATTCATTCACATTTTTAGGATAGTTTTCAGTGTAGTTATTTCTCTAACTGCACTCATCACTCTATGTGGTGAGCTTCATGTCATGAGCTGCACCAACATGGGAAGATGGGGGGAAATAAGGGTTGGGACTGAGGCAGTAAAAGATTAGAAATGAGCTTTGTAGGGCAGTATCAAGGTCACAATACAAGATGGATATTATGCATATATAAAATATATATATATGCATACAATACTATCAATAGGAGACCAAGGAGAAAAAATTACCAGTGACTGTCCCAACATAAACCAGTGCTAGAATGACCCGCCCTCCTCCCAAAACGCATTCCCATTACTGTAGGGAGAGGTAGGGGGAAAGCCTGATATAGAGCCCTGTAGAGCCCACCTGGATCAGCGCCCAGGAAAGGCCTGGAGTCCATACACCCAGATTATTCTTAAGCACTTGGAGATTATTTCATGACCAGCCAGGACAGTGGAAAAGCTCGTGGCTGGTACGTGTGTGTGTGTGTGTGTGTGTGTGTGTGTGTGTGCGCGTGCGTGCGTGTGTGTGTGTGTGTGTGTGTGTGTGTGTGTGTGTGTGTGTGTGACTTTAGCAAAGTGCAGAATCGAATTTGAGACTCAGGAAAGGGCTATGGGGATTCAAGTTGAAGGATTCTGGCTTCTGGCTTTGCAGAAGGGATCAAGCCTTGGGTGACACGCACATGCTGACCAGGTGCCTGAGAGTCCCTGTGGGGAGGAGGCCTGGGCTGGGGCCGCCACGGGGGGCTTCGGCCACCCCTGCATCGCTACTCCTATGCTCTGTGCCCTCAGGTCTGCAGGGAATTCCAGCGAGGCAATTGTGCCCGCGGAGAGACCGACTGCCGTTTTGCACACCCCGCAGACAGCACCATGATCGACACAAACGACAACACCGTAACCGTTTGTATGGATTACATAAAGGGGCGTTGCATGAGGGAGAAATGCAAATATTTTCACCCTCCTGCACACTTGCAGGCCAAAATCAAAGCTGCACAGCACCAAGCCAACCAAGCCGCGGTGGCCGCCCAGGCAGCTGCGGCCGCGGCCACTGTCATGGTAAGTGGGGCGCACCTGCCCCGCACCTTCCTGCGCTGCTCTGGGTTGAAACCACCCCCTCTGGGGGGGAAGCCGGGTGGCCCCCACCATGGGGTGGGAGGGGTGTAGCCTGGCTCACAGACACCCCCCCCAACCCGCAGACTAGAAAAGGCTGCTAATTCTGCTGCTCCGCTGCCGATTTCCTTGTGGTTCTCCCCTTTTTTGTTTTGTTTTGTGATTTTGTTTCCCCCACCCACCCTCCTTCCCTTCTTCAGCACAATAAGTCAATCCCTGAGGCTCAGGAATGTCCACGAGGCAACCTGCTGGGCCTCTTTGGACTGTACCAAAGCTTGGGCTTTGCTAGGGTATCTGGGGACAAGTGAAGAACAGGAAGGGACTTGAGAAAGTGACAATAAATACAGCCCCCCACTGCTAAAGGGCTCAGAGCATCACTTACCCATGAGCACCTTCCAGCACCTTCCATACTCCCATCTCTTCCTTTCTCTACTTTTCTTAAAGGCCACACCCAAGTGTACCCGGTATCTATCATGAAAGCCATGAAACAAGATAGAAAACAGGTCTGTTATTAGCTGGTGCCCTCCTTTTAGAAGACCTGGAGTCCAGCCTCACTCCCCCATTCTCCACAAACTGCCATCCTCTTTATCCTTTATGCACCACCACCACCACCACCACCCAGAAGATTTTGGTAGTTCTGAAATCTTCAGTTGCCATTCAGACACCTTTGGGCTGGGAAGGAACAATCAGAACTTGAAAGCATCCCCAGTTGGCACTTGAAAAGCACAGACTTGGCATTTACTGGTTTTCCCACTTAGCCACCTGTTGGAATCAGCCACAGTTGAGAAATCCCAGGTTCTTAAAGACTTGGTCTGTGACTGGGCAGTGGCTTTTAAATTCTTGAGCAGTTCTCACATGAAGCTACCTTGAGACTGGACTGGACTGATAGTAGAAGTCTCTGATTAATCTGGCATCTCCGGATGATACTAAATCAGTTTTCATCTATGATGGGCACCAGACACTCATTGAGGCCTTTCAAAGCATGCCATGAAACCTGCCATATTCAATTGGCACCTATTGGGCAGAACTTAGAGAGGGGCTCTAGACCCCTTTGGGAATCTTTAAGTGGGAGAGACAGTGGGTGCACCAGATGGAAAGGTATAAGAGGAATCTGTGAGCATGTAGCACTCCCATCCTCCAGTTGAAGGACAGCTAAGGCTTCCGAGATGAACAGTAGAGTTGAAGCACAACATTTTGGAAGCTGATCGAAGTGTAGACATAGATACATTACCATTCAGCCTGTCTTTACACTCATGTTCCTCAAAGTTTGGTCTGGCAGCAGCAACAGAGCTATAAAGAAAGACCCAGAGCTGTTCCCCTATGGAGGTGGTCATACTGACATGTCCAACCTGAACTCGCCCAGCTTAAGAGCTCTGGGCCTCTGTCTCTCACTGTTCGTTGGTGCTTTTGTAACTATTGTTCTATTTCCTCATGATCTTTTTGGCCATGGGACAGAACTTCCTCAGTATAAGGGTTTTTTTTTTAGTGTATGGGGTGTTATGCCTTTCACCCAAGAGATAATACAGGACAAAGAAATTCCCCTTCTTTGCCTCTGTTTTGTAATAAAACAATATTTTTCCAAACTGATTAAACTTTGGAAAAGGAAAGGGAAGGGCAAGGGAATCCAAGAGGAAATGAAGGTCGCCAAGCTTATGACAAGGGAAAACTTACAGAGAGCAAATGAGATAGATCCTTTATCTATTTCTCCAGTGTGGAATCTATCTTACTGTACATTTAGTCAAGATTTCATTCTGCCAGAAATTTAAAAAAAAGAAGAAATTTTTATTCTTCTTTTAGCTTCAAATCCAATATGTCCTGATGGATGTGTTGATTGATTGTTGGGAAAAAACAACATGGTTTTCCCATAGAACCAAATTTATGTCCAGGATGCCCTTAAGGCTCGTGAGCATTGTTTGCCAGAAACAAAATCCAAGCCAAGTATTTTCATTGAACAAGTTGCAATGAATTCAATCATATGTTTGTTTTCATTTCCCCAATTGGAGGTACAAGAGCCTCAAAGCACTTGAGTCCAGGACTGAAAATCCAGAAAATTTCTCACTGAGCATGACTTTGAACACCTAGAATGACATGCTTTCTTACGTATTTTGTCAAAAGAAAAGACATTATGTTCTATACTAGCTCCAGTTGAAAACTCACACAGTACTGTCACTGTGATGGATGTCCCTGTGGTCAGAGGAATAGTATGCTATGATTGACTGTGCTAGGGCGTCATGACCATCTCCTATCATGGGGTATAAGATGAGGTTCTGAACATTTTAGAAAATAAGCCACTGAACTCCCAAATACCTATTCATACAACCCTCCTCAGTGATTATAGAGGCCATGGTTGGGCTCTGACTGTATCTCTGCTGCTTTGATAGTTTCCTGGAAGTTCCAGTTCTGACAGGGAAATCAATTAATATGTGAGTAATGAACACTGCACTTAACTATGCCAACCAAGGGTTGACGAGGCGAGGAGAAATACATGACCACTCACACACACCATTCTTTAGCTTTGTGTCTTTACCTCAAGAGCATGTTCTTCCCTGGGGTATTAAGACCATGGATCTTCTCAGAATCATAACATGTAGAGGATGGCAATGTAGTTAGGTACCACAGTTTTCCTGGATCGTTACACTGTGCTCAGATTTGTAATTCTGATAGTTCAGGGAATCTTAGTCAGTTTCAAAGATGACCCAAAGAAATGAGATTTTAGACCAAACTCATTCTTCTGACAATGACATGAAAATCAGAAAATGTCTCATGTCTTTTCAGCTCAAGACAGAGACTCCTTGGGATCCATCTTGGCTGCATGTGGATAGAGTTAGTATGTGGAAGGAAATTGAATGTTTCTTTCCTCATTTGAAAGAACGGATGAGCATGAGGAGCACAGTCACAAGATATTAATATACCATTCACCTAGGCTCTGTAGCTGAAGTTGAACAAGTCCTGGAGTGCAATTGTTATAACTGCCTGGGGATCTCTCCTTCTTGTGATTAATTGGCTCCTGAAACGGAATTTAAAGCTTTTAATTCCCCCAAAAAGAGAAATTTTTATTTCCTCAATAACCTTAAATTCTTTTATAAAACACTTTAACAGATAAACATTATCCTCATCAGATACAGCTTCTCTTCGGCCCTTTCAACACTGAGAGTGTCTGATCTCAAGCATACAGTCTTTTTCTTCACACACATGTGAATGTGTATATGTGCGTGTATATGATGGGCATGTACACCCAACACCCACCCGCACCCCCACTGACACACACACACATGTATACATACATACGTACGTACATACATGCACACACACAATGGGAACTAAGGAGCTAAGGATTTTGTAAAAGGATACAGGACCAGCTGCATCTCCGTACATTTCCGTTGTTTTAGAAAATACACTAGAATAGAGTTGAGTTCTCTGGGTGCTCACTTTTTGCTTTCACCTGCAGGAGGCGCTCTTATTCCTGACCTCTCAGATTTGCAATTTGCCTTGACTTCCTACCAAGGGCATTGGGGGTTGCTTGGCTTAACTCGTAGTTTTTTTATTCAGACCAAAAAAACAAAACGTTGATACAAGTAAGACTGATCAACCTGTCTATCATCAAAAGCCAGAGAAGTCCCCTTGGGAAGAGGTCTGAAATAGTGGAAAAACCAATAAGAATGGCTCTCAACTCTCTGGCCCATGTAGGGACTGGAGTATAGGAACTTATTGCTTAGTACAGGGCCGTAAGGAAACTCCCAAGATGCACTGGGCCTGATCAGCTCTGAGGTCTGTTTAAATCTGAAAGTCTTTCAATGTAGGCCAACATATGCCAAGAATCAAATAATGTCCTCCCAGACAAAAATGCCTGTGCAGAACAAGGCCATCTGATAAGCAGATCCTTCATGCATACAGATTTTTAAAATGTATTCTATGCACGTGCTTCACAGCAGGAAGTTTGCCAGATATTATTAATATGTCAGCTCACCCCTCCAAGACTTTAGGGTTTTCCTGAGACAGGATTTTTTGCATTTAGGCAAGCAAACCTGTACCCTGGAGAGGTGGAAAGTGGGGAAGTTGTTTCTGTTCGGCCCAGTACACAGCCCAGAGCACTTTGTTTCTTAACATTCTTGAATTGGTATAATTTCGCTGGAAATTAGGTTTCATCAATGTAAGAGAGGACAATGAGAGAACATTCACCTTCCAGGTGATTATCCTAAGAAGAAATATTTAATTTTTCCTACTCTACTTGGAGATTTCATTAAATGACGCTTTATTAAATGGAAATTTTATTCCTAAATACCTGTCTTTAGAGACTGATTCCTCTCCTGATTAGCATATCAGAAAAGAGTGGGCCAAGGTAGATTTGCTCTATAACCACCAAAGACTGGACCAGTGAAAGGAAAATGAGTCCAGAAAGTTGAAACCAAGGGGATGTATTTCATCCTCCAATTACTCTTCCCAGAATTTTCTGTGAGCACAAGCTCTTGAGCCTTAGGTAATTAGCAAATATTCTTTTAAGGTGAAATCATCAGCATTCTTTATCCACATACATTACATGGGAATCAAACATCTTAAGCAAAAGGATGTTACGGAATTTACATAAGAGAAACACATCCAAAATCAAAGAAGTTTACATAAATTGTGGAGTTTACTTTTTATTAAATAATGTTCATAATTTGATCTTTAGAACAAGAATCTCAAATTAATTTATGGCATCTGTCAAGACTGCCTTCCAAAACATTTTCCCCATTACCTATTCTAAATCTCCTTTCTACCTAAAGCCCTTTTCACTTCATTTCTATTTGACCCCAAGTACTCAAATGAATGATCAACCCTTACTTGCCAAGGAAAATACCATAATGCCCCATCTTGAGGACTTAATACAATGTTGTTTTATTTCAAATACCATAGTCCTAGAGTAGAACTGTAGAATATTACATTACATTTTATGTAAAAAAAATAAAATAAAACCTTAGGGATTTACTTATTGTGCTTAACCATAGAAAAGGGGTATTCCATTTTTTATTTGCATTGGAACTATTCCTTTGAATTTCCTTGTTTTCATAGAATACCATCACAGAATTGTTAATTATTTTTTTAACAAAAGTTATCAAGGAGTAGGAAAATTTTTTATTGTGGTCTAAATCTAAATCAGTATTTGTTATTATTTCAGCTGTTAAATGAAATGATCTATCCAAAAGAAATGCTTTAAGTTAAAAATACTATTTGACTCTAACATTTCAAGCAGTTCTTTGCTATTTTTCAGCTGTTTGCTATTTTTAGCTGTTTTTATTTGTTCTAGTCTAAAGTTCTACTTCTCATTAATTGGGTTGGCTACTGATGGTAGCTAAAAGTACAAACAGAATTATTCAGTATAAATTATTTTGATACCCCAGGACCAAAAATGCCTTTTTAAAAGGGTGTTTTCTTAGTGTAATCTGGTAAGTTGCTTGAGATACATTTATTTATAATTTTGAATGTAGTGGAGGACACAGAATGGATGATAAGTTAGTCATTAGAAACAGTGTGAATAAAAGTGGGAAATTTTAGAAACTTACAATTCAGATTCAAATCATGTGAAGTGCAAACCTTATTCCGCATTGTCTGATCCATGCTAACAGAGTGAAGAGAAAAAGTGAGACAATAATCCACGGGATTCAGACAAAAAATTAAAATCCAAACCCAGTTTTGCCTCAATAATCTTGTGTTTGAATATTTTTTTGCCTGAATTTTTTGTCTCAGTTTGCCACTTCATTTTGTTAGGCCAGATCTTCATGAACAATCATTTTTGCCATGTTTAAGATAATAATAGTCTTTGTCAACTTGGAATATCGTGCTCCTGGCACTCATTATTTTATATTTGAAAAACTAACTTATCAGAAGTTCTTCCATCCAATAGCCCTTAGAAGTTTTGCATTTTTTTTCTGAAGCAATATAAAAAATGCTTATGGTGTGTATGCAAGCTGCTGTTTTAATTAACTTTCCTGAATTTCAAACATCTATATTTTACTCTCTTATATGCTTTTAACTAAGGTATAGTAGATGCATTTTTGCTTCGATACTAATTTAAGGTGTAATATTCATTTCTTTAGAGAACATTTTTGTTGTTGTGCATGCCTAGTGTTTTGTACGTTGTATATTGCATTCAGAATATTTTTTTCCTTCTCACCTATCCACAATGCAATGCCGTTCCCATGATGCACCTCTGCTTGCTGTTTACCTGTATGTTAATTCGCTTGAATCCCATTGGCCCACTGCCATCATGTGCTCGCTGCCTGTTATTAAAAGACTCAGTCGACTGCCAAAGCAATGAAGCGACCTCTCGAAGCATCTGTAGACCTGGTACTTTGACCTTTCACCTTTCGCTTTGCATGTAGCTTTACAGAGAACCATCAGAGATTTGTATGACTTGTAAAATATTAGCTGCCAACAATCATTCTTTATTGATGAATGGGAAAAGAAAAAAAAAACCTGAATAAGGTGTTTAGCCATCTCATTTTCATGTGTAATATGTGAAACAAAGGAATCCTAACCAATTTTAATACCTTTTCCAAAAGAGTGAAAGCAAATTTAAAATGATTGGGCTCTGGAAAATGCATTTCGTAATTCGCATGAACCTTTGAAATCCAAGACCTTGCCGTTGAGTTGGAGAAAAGATTAGGTATTAAGAATAACAAATGCTTCTTTCCCATCCCCTGCCCTCCCTCCCTTAGACTAGTGGAACTCATTTTTATTTTGAGTTTTGATTTGAAAAATTAAAACAAAAGCCGAAGCCATTTCTTTTTGTTGTTGTTGTTGCTGCTGCTTGAGAGTTGGTCTTTTCCTTAGTGGAGATGCGACCGTTTGGGGTGACCGAAATCATGCTTCCGCTGTCAATAACAGACTCCCCCCTCATCCGACATTGCCGCTGTTTAAATTAAGCTGCATGCATCTCCTTAGCTGTCCTGTTTTTGAAACCGAATGTCGTGAGTGATGATCTCTGTGGACCAGGAAAGGGTGTCGACTCTGAGTTATACATGTCATCTCCCATCCTTCCCTTCTAGGCCTTTCCCCCTGGTGCTCTTCATCCTTTACCAAAGAGACAAGCCCTGGAAAAGAGTAATGGGGCCAGCACGGTCTTCAGTCCCAGCGTCCTGCACTATCAGCAGGCCCTGACGAGCGCTCAGCTGCAGCAACACGCAGCCTTCATCCCTACAGGTACTCCCAGGGCCGGGCCGGCCTGGCCTAGCGCCCTTCCCATCTTGTGCTTTTCTTCTCATTCCTTCAGGGCTGGGGGTGTTGAGGTGGGGGGTACTAGTGGGGCTTGCCAGGGTCAGGAAAGGCAGCAGCCCTGCACCTCCTCCTGGTCTCAGCTGTCTAGACAGATTGCCTTGCTTGGTTGAATTAGCCACAGACTGGAGAGTTCTAAAGCCAAATAGCTCAGAGAGTTTGTTCAGGGCCGCTTGGTGTCTGTACTTCCCACCAGCCCTGTGAAGTGGTTTATGGAAATAAGACCTTTTTTTTTTCTCTTGTGTGCCAACTGAAATTTGTCCTTAACCCGGAATGTCCTAAAAAAAAAAATTAGTCATTTCAGTAAATACTAACCTGTTGATTTTTTTTTCTATTTCTATTCAGAGCACTAAAAAATAAATAAATAAATAAAAATACCTGAGACTATTCAAATTAAAGTAATCCTCTACTCATATATTGACATTCATTCTTCTCTCTCTCTCCATCTTCTCGGTTTCTTCCCAATCAACAAATAGACAGATGTTTCTTCTCAGCATAGTTAGCTATGCCAATGCCTAATAACTTTAGGTACCAAAGTGCCATAGCTCTCAATGCCTTAAGGGATGTGGATTCAATGAATCCTGGCATCACATCACAGAGCTTTAAGGCTTCTTGTGTGATCTCCTAATCCCCTGGATTGTTTTACAGATGAGAAAACTGAGGCCCCCTAGGTGGTCTGGTGACTCCCCGAGGTCCCCAACCAACATAGGATCCCATTTTTCCCATGACCAGCCCCATAGACCTGACATTTCTCCACTCTGCTTTCTGCTTCCATATGCAGAGGCCACAGAGTTGTTGTTTAGAGCTTGATAGGAAACATCACATGCAAACCATGAGACTCAAATACAAGGCAGCACTCGCCTCTCTGTCCCTCTCACTCTACACCTCAGATACACATGCATGATGGGCAAATCCAGAGTCTCCTTGGTGGACTGTGGGGGTCACCTTGTCATCTATGTGAGGAATATAAGATCACAGTCTTCAAAGAAGTATAGTTTTCTAGGCTTTCAGGGAGAAAATCATCAGAAATTAATAATGATCTTAGTAAGAAGAAGGCTGGTTGGTAGAGTCCTTAGCTTCTACCTAACTATTGTCCCTCCTTGATTAGTGAAGTAAATGTAAAAAGACAGAGAAGTCAGAATTTTCTCCACAAAATAGGGTTTTGATTGTAATGTACGGGTTGGACTTTTCAGTTTATTGTCCATTTCCTTAGAGCCCAGTGCCTATCAGGAGTTACCCAAGGAGGGAGTCGAATAGACATGTCCATGTTATTCTTGTTTTATATTGAGAATTAGACCTTGAAATTAACTAGCAGCTATTCACAGTAAGATTTATTGTGAATATGATATATAATAATAACAACAACAACAACAACAACAACAACGACTTTCATTACATAAGTCAAATACTTCTAAAAGAATTTAGCTTATGGGGCCCGTGAGGTGGCACTAGAGGTAAGGTGTTTGCCTTGCAAGCGCTAGCCAAGGAAGGATCACGGTTCGATCCCCCGGTGTCCCAGATGGTCCCCCCAAGCCAGGGGCAATTCCTGAGCGCTTAGCCAGGAGTAACCCCTGAGCATCAAATGGGTGTGGCTGAAAACAAAACAAAAAAAAATTAAAAAAAAAAGAAGAATTTAGCTTATTATGTACGTAAGAATAACACATAGTGACTATGTCAGTTAGATATGTAAAATAATTCTTAATTGAGTTGAGTTTTGTCATTTGAGTGATTGACTCTTCTCCTCATGAGACTCACAGGCCTGAAGAGTGAGACTTAAAATCAGTGTTTAAAGGGGCTCACTCATGTCCTCTTCCAACCTTATTGGATGCTGTTACAAGTAATTGGGACTTGGAATTCATTTGACACAAGATGTCTCTAATGGCCCCATGTGCTCTCTGCAAGCATCTTATTCCATAGACCTCCTCACTAGATACATTTTAAGAGTCCAAAGCAGATACTGAGGTGAAAAAACATACAAAGGCTGGCTAGGGCTATCCCCTACCTACCCCTTCCCTGGGTCGTCTCAGAAAATCCTGCAGCTAAAGCTGGCAAAAGACTGCTGATGCCTAGCTCAGATTTAATATTTCACTCCCATCTTGACTTGTTCAGTCACTTTTTTTTGAATCCTTGTTTTAAAATATCTCACCTGGAAAATATGCCCAGGCTTCCAAAGCTAGAAATGAACACTCCTTATGCAAGCATTCCTGATTGCTGTCTAGAAATGCATTGTTCTGAGGCCCAATGGGCTGGCCTGGCTGCTGTGGTTGTGCACTTGTGCCCTCTGCTGGATCCTTTAAGAACTGCTCCAGTGTGCCCCGCATCCCTTCCCTGAGCAGATTTGGGAGCTAATGTAGGTCCTAGACCTCTGACTTCTGTGAATTCCTTTTGTAGCAAATATAAATATCGGAAGGAATAAACATTGCATCTCCTGCTCTTAAAAGATGCGGCTCCATTTCCACGTTTCTTTTAAAGAAGCTGTCAAAAATCACTTAACTAAGAGGAAATTAGCATAATCTTTTTCCTGCATAATGCCATGACAGAAACATGGTTTCTTTAGTCTCTAGTTTTAGTCTCTAGTTTAGATTTCAGGTCCCCTTTCTCAGAAAACACATCGATCCATCACATTTTTTGAAATAAAAACGATGTTCCTCATTTCTTGTGAATCTTTGTTCTAAATCTCAACCAATCACAGAGACGTCTCGATAGACGGTGGGCCCATTACTTTTGAATAAACAGATTTTGGATTTTTCTTTAAATGTTTTCTATTCACAACTGCCATAGGAAACAGAAAGCATTTTATGTTCTTATGGCAGTAGCTCATTATTAAATGGTCATTCTTGGTGACACTTCCAATAGGCTCCTGGAATTCTCCCAGGACAGGATGTGAATTTGAACTTTCATAATTTGGCCTCTAAGGTGTGCATACGTTAGTACAAAATATTGTACAAATACAGACTTTTTCACCAAAAAATTCTAATATGATTGTCTTCCCATATATGGCCTAATGCATATGCACTGGAAAAAAATTTTCCTTTTTGATCTGGATTTTTTAACTTTATTTATTTTTTCATTGATTGATTGATTGATTGGTTTTTGGATCACACTCAGTGGTGCTCACAGGACACTCCTGGCTCTGCACTCAGAAATTGCCCCTGCAGGCTGAGGGACCATATGGGATGCCAGGATTTGAACCGGGTACCTCCCAGGTTAGCTGCATGCAAGGCAAATGCCCCACCACTGTGCTATCTCTCCGGCTCTTTGGAACTGGATTTTTTTTTTTTTTTTGGTTTTTGGGTCACACCCAGCAGCGCTCAGGGGTTACTCCTGGCTCTACGCTCAGATTTCGCTCCTGGCAGGCTCGGGGACCATATGGGATGCCTGGATTTGAACCACCGACCTGCTGCATGCAAGGCAAACACCTTACCTCCATGCAATCCCTCCAGCCACTTGATCTGGATTTTTAGCGAGTTTTTATACCTCCCTGTGCTATATTAGATAAGTGGCAAAACTCCCTTCTCTCACCCAGACAACACACACATACAGCAGCTTAGTAACTTTTGGTACTTCTCCAACAGGTCTATTGAGTTACTGTAAGTATGATTATAGGCATTATCTTCTTCCTCAAAGATAGTTCTGTCTAGTGGCAGGCATAATTATTTGCATTTTGCAGATGAAAAAACTGAGGCTGTGACTCAACTGTTAAGTGATAATGGAATTATTGGAATTATCCATATAATTCTTACCCAGAAACATAATTTAGAAACAAAATCCATGCTCAATAAGAACACAAAATTATCTGAGTCCTTCTCACTAGCATCACCACTAGGCTTTAGGGGGAGCTTCAGCCAGTCAAAATAAAGATGATTTATTTCCTTCTATTAGAAAGAACATGAACCCAAGCCTCCCCCTGATCAGAAACCTTAATGTCATACAAACCATTCAAGCATTTTTGTGGAAACTTTATGTTGATAGCCATAGCAACATGTTTATCCCACTCACTTCCACAAACAGATCTTGGGCCTGTTGCTTCTGAGAACTAGCAAAGGGAGCACAAAGCTAATTGAGAGTCTAGCCTTAAGGAGATGGGGGACTTGGTCTTCAGGCTTCCAAATATTCTGGTGATAGAAGTCTTTGCAAAAAAAAGAAAACATCTGTTTGGGAAGAGAAAATCTAACCTTGATTACAGGAACCACATAGTATAAGGAAAGAACATACATATAAAGAATCTGAGGGGGTCTGAGAGCAGAGAGAATTGAGAAAAGGGGAGTGGAGTAATATGGTTTAGAAGGAACAAAAAAGATGAGGACCAGATCCTGATTCTGAGTGAGAAAGTCACAGCCAAGCCAAGATACCACATCCAGGGTCCATCTCCATTAGAGTCAGGTCAGATAGAGTGAGTGGCTTATTGAGTTGTGCCTCCTCCTGTGCTCAAGCTAAAGTGCTCTATCCAATCTCTTCCCTCAGAGTTATAAATTTGTTCCAGGTGGTTTTTAATCCCAATGGTATTTTGCCTACATGACCATGCATTGAAACACAAGGGAACCAGGGATTAAGTAGAGGAAAACTTTGAATCCAGTGTTGATGGACTTTGAAGTAGAATCATTCACTAACCAGATGCTTCATTCATTTTAGGAACCAGTGGCTCCCAGAAAACTAGCCAAGCACATTTCCTTGAGGCCACTGAACACATGTTTTGAACCCTATAGGTTAGATACACATGAATCCTGCCCTTCCTGAGGTGATGGTAGAACTAGATATTGAATAAGACCCCACAGATTTTTATTAACATTATTATGAAACTCTGAATTAAAAAGTTGAGTTGAGTGATTGAACTGGTAGAGAGAGGTAGATAAAAAGGACCACCAAGTCCTTTTCTGTAGATGTGGCATGTATCTTGATACACAGATGATGGAAAGAGAAGGGAAGATTATTCTAGGCAGAGGGGGATAGCTGGTGGGAAGCCCAAATGGAGGAGAACTGTAGGGTGACTTCAGTTCAAAGAACAGAAACATTCCTCTCTCTAAGTTGCAATGTCAGGAGAAGAGAGTGTAGGGTGTGCTAGGGAGGTTGGTGGAGACAAGACTGTCTGGAAACCTGTGCTGTTAAATCAAGGAGAAGCCACTGAGTCATTTTCGACCCAGAGGTCATCAGAGCTGAGTTAGAGAAGATAAACTCCCAGAGAAAAGGACGGGCCCATGGGAGGAAGAGGACAAGAACCAAAGCCAGAAAGAAGATCATGCAGAGTTTATTATGTAGTTGAACCTAGAGATGATGGTGACCAAGACTGGAGGCATGAATATGGACAGACAACCATCTGTGCCAAGATGCATTTTATAAGAAGACAAAAACTCTCAGGAGGAAACATCGTGTCCGACACAACTGACAGAATTGGCTGGAGCTCGGCCATAGCTGGTGTTGCCTATCTGGCACATTCAAGGGTAGAAACATCCTGCAGGGAAGCTCCATATTTGGGTGCATGAAGTTAGCGACCTTGATGAGACGTAAGAGTAGAAAGTCCAGGGAGCAAAGAATGAAATGGAGGGAGCTCAGCTCAGAGGAGGATTCTGGGCAGTGCATACATTTGGAAGCTTTGAGCTCTTTGGTATGAGTGCAGTCAGAGGAGATGGGAAAGACCCAGAACTGAATCTAGAAAATAATCTAAGCAATAGATAACAGAGAGAGAGAGAGAGAGAGAGAGAGAGAGAGAGAGAGAGAGAGAGAGAGACAGAGAGACAGAGAGAGAGAGAGAGAGAGAGAGAGAGAGAGAGAGAGAGAGAGAGAGATGATGGTGTGTGGGGAAGGTAAGAGAGACAGAGACCAAGTTGGTTACGAAATCAAGGGGAAGGAATCAGGACCAAGCATAGGCTTTGCAAGAAACCTGTGTTCCATCCCAGGGACCATATGATCCTCCAAGCCCAGCCAGGGAGTGACCCCACAAAATACTCAATGGGAAGTAAGCCACTAAGCAATGCTGAGTGAGTCCCTCAGAAGACTAAAGACAAACAAAAATGAAAGAAAAAACAAAAAGGTCCAAAGGAAAAAGGTGGTTTCCCAAGAAGAAAATGACTCAAGGCTCAAGGAAGTCCATTCTTGGAGTTAGAAAGAGTTTTAGGACAGTAGCTGTTTGCAGGGAGAGGTACAGTGGAAACTGAATCTGAGAAAACCAGAGAGTAAGTGAAGAAATGGAAGTGAAAGGCTGCAAGTAGCTTTCTGGAAGTTGGAGGATAGGATGGGGACACGACGAGTAAGATTTTGTCTCGCTGGGCTGTGACTCTAGTACTACTTAGTGAATAAACCTGGAGCAGCCTGGTTTAGGGGTCTCTCTTCCTTTCTTAGTTCATGCATCCACCAAAATACAGATCAGGAAATTCTTCCACAGACATTGGTCAGTTCAGCAAAGAGAAAACAAAGATCAGCATCGGCCCACCTCTAACTGGAAAGCTCAGAGTCAGTTCTAAAACTGTAAGTTTTAGGTACACCAACATCTGTTAGGAACAAAATTCCTGATACTTTATGGCACCCAGACTTCAGCTACCTAAATCCTAACACCATGTTTATTTTTTACATCTTTTAAAGGAACTGAGCCAGAAGCAAACAATTCTTCAAATTTTCTACTCAGTTCTTTTAATCAGACCTCCACTTACTATTCTAATCTTCGTGGTCCAAATGTTAGATTCAAGTTCATCAGAGAGACCATTTCATTGGGGTAATAACCATTCTCTGGGAAAATCCTTTGACCTTCCAAGGAAAATTTTTTCTTCCCTCCCATCATCCACTAATCCCAGATTTTCCCAAGAGTTTTGCCAGAGGGCACCCCTCGGGGGTTAGCTCTGACCAAATTCCCTATCCCTGAGCTGAACCCAACCCTAATGTGCACTGTTTTGTTTGTACTGGATATTTTGCTAGAGTTGTCTCTTGGTCCAACAGGATTTCATCACAGAAAATAAATCACAGACACAACCAGGTCATACAGTCTTAACAACTTTGGGATCCCTATGCTATTGGGGTGGTGAAGCAGTTCTTTCAAATTCAGCCTTCCCCCTCCCACCCCCACCTCAAGCCTTTGCTTTGCAGGCTCCAGCCTGTTCTGACACAAAGCCTTTCACCATCCAGAACACCCACTTTGCATGCAACCAGGTCAATGTGATTGCGCTCCAGCAGAAGCTGACCTGGATTTAGGAATAGAATTCTATTTCCAGCCATACCCCTGGACTCACACACATTCTGCCTGACCTTGGAGTAGTTACTGTGCCTCAGATTTTTCATCTGTAAAATCCCCCACTTCCTGCCTCGGAGGATGAACTTGATAATGTCTGTCAAATCCTTTGGAGGGCTTAGTGGAAGGACAGTGTTGGATGGTCCAAATGGCCTTCTCAGGAATGCGAGCAAAGAGTCAACTTGGCCTGCTCTTGGCTCCCAGAAGTCAGATTGGTGTCAGGACAGAAAATGTGCAAGGCTCTCGAAAACTGTGTTAACTAATCCTCCTTATTTCTGATTGTGCTTCAATCTCACTTTGAATGTTAACTCTAAACCGCTAACCTGTTTCTTTCCCTTTATTCACTTTTTTTCCACCTACCATTGCATGACACGCAGGGTCAGTTTTGTGCATGACACCCGCTACCAGTATTGGTAGGTTTCAACCTTTTTTTATTTGTCTTTTCTATTATGTACAATACCTTCACTTGCTTGAAAATGGATTTTCAGAGATGGTCTAGAAACGCTTTAGGAAATGGCAGAGCGGAAGGGTCATTTGGCTTTAGAGTTAACGTCTAGGTGTTTGAAATGTGCTTATCTGATTTAAGACCATGACCGTTTTAATGTGACTAAAAATGATCGAAACCTCAAGCCACCAGTCTGACTTTTTTTCTTTAAATGATCAATATTTCGTTTCTCTTGATAGTATATTTATAATGGTTTAGTGTAAGAAAATAAAACAGCTATGTTAGCGAGGCAGGCTAATTTCATCAATGTTTTAAAGTTTCATAGTGGTGTGCCTTTATCTCCTCTTTGCTGTGTGTTAGAGTTATCAGAGTTTCCCAGAAGTATTTATTTTTTTAAAAAAATTATAAATGGATGTATTTTGAAAACAAATGTCTGAACTTGAACTGCCTTGATTTCCTTATCTTTTTTCATTGAAAGTGTTGATTGATTTGTTATAATGATTTATATCTCATACCACTCTCTTAGATCTAAAATTTCAATTATCCAGAGTCTGCCTCACATATTCTCAGGCCTTGATGCAAAAGCCTGTCTTCAAGACATATGTGAGGGCTCTGTTCAGAATAAAAGAAAGAGTAACTTGGGGGCCCAGATGGTCTGGCTACTTCACATGAATGAATTGTGTTAGAATTCATGGCAAGGCTGTGATTTCTTTACTCCTCCCACTTATTTATTGGCCCAAATAATTTGGAATCCACAGCCCAGCTCATACCACAGCCCCAAATTGTCCAAGAAAAACCACCATTATTTAATCATGATTAATTCTCGAGGAATTATCATATCCTAAACTGGGCCTGGAAATGGAGCCTCCGAATACTTAAGAATGATGATTTTAATCAAACGATGACCCTGGATGTTCCTACTTCGCTGGGTGTGACCAATTTCTATTTTGAGGAGAAACCCTGAATTGAGAATGAGCTATTGTTAGAGGTGAAATGTTTATAAATACATCAACCAAAGTCATCGGCTTTGGCCTTTCTGGGAATCACTGATTATGTTTTAAAACTTCCTTTAATTGTACTTGTAATAAGCTATTTTCCCTTTTTTATTTCTCTCCCATGCTTCCTTGCTTTGCATTGTGATTGCATGCCATCTGCTGGTTTAACCCATGATGGCTTGCTGCTCTGATATTCACCATGCCAAAATACCACTTCTATTACCATAATGCTACACCCTCCTGTTCATTGCTCCCATGGTTCCCCTCCTGAAAGTACCCATGATGCACAGCGCTACGTCAGCCACTGTCTCTGCAGCAACAACGCCTGCAACAAGTGTCCCCTTCGCAGCAACAGCCACAGCCAATCAGGTTTGCTCCTTTTAAAGCTTTCTTTCACAAATCCCAAACTCTAAATGAGTGCTGATATTTAAAAAAAAAAAAATTCTCAGTAGAGAATTTTTTTTTCATGTTTATCCATCAAATTTTATTTTGGAATTAGTTTCTAATTAGCCGGCATTTGTGGACAGGTTGCACTTACTTAGAGTTAACATTGACTGCGAATAATGATGTAGCTATGTTTTGTGTTGCACTGTTCCTTTTCGTACCTAATATCGTGTGATTAACCCAACAGGCTTCAGTTCCTTTCAGTCCAGCAATTCTAGAGCCCCTTGTTTGAGGAAATGGCCACAGAAATGTAACATGTGCTCATATGCCTCCCACCCATCTCCCAGCTGAGGGTTTCAGAACTACCTCAATTTGTGATTTGAGTCCCATTCATTCAGACCCATGATCTGTTGTGGATTCAAAAAAACTTTTTGAAACAAGTCTTTCCTCCTTACCCAACTTTTTTTTTTGTCCCTTCCTTAGCGTCAGATTTGTGGTCTGAATGATTCCTCTTAATATTATTTCATGTATCATGTGAGTCATATGTGCTCCAAAACTCACATGATTTTCATTTTGCAATCTGTTTGCATACTGGCCTAAGAGCCAAACCAGACCAGTAGAACAGCCCTAAGGCACCCTAAAGCATTGGCCAAGGCTGGATCTAAGCGATTCTTGGGGGAACGCGTGACTCTTGTTAGTTGAATGCATGCGCCCACCAGACCATGCATGCCCTGTTTCCCCATGAAAACCAGTGGGCTCTGTCCTGCTCTGAAGTCACAGACTCGCTGGAATCTTAACCCCAAGCAAAGCAACTTGCCAACATGTGCTCCTGGTCCCCTGGTCACTGTGTGAGGCTGAGTGAGCTCCAACCCACACCTCGCTTAGGAAAACACTTGATTGTGCATGCCTTCCCTTCCTAGAAGAGCAAACTTTTGATTTGATTTAGTTTTACAGGTGTGTGTGTGTGTGTGTGTGTGTGTGTGTGTGTGTGTGTGTGTGTGTGTGTGTGTTTGAGTAAAATCTACTGTTCTGATAAAAGATGCCAAAGGATGTGGGAGTAGACAGAAGGGAATGAGAGAATGTGAGAAAAAAATCATGACACAGTCCAAATGCCCGATCCCAAACAATCCCTGCAGCTGGGAAGGAATGGTTCAGTCTTCTTTCCATATTTGAGAGTGTAAGTGATTCCTGGTTCCATCACTGAAACATAGGTGTGAATGCACTTGAATCAGTAGAGAGCTTTCTCCAGTGCTCTCCAAATTCAGGGAAAGAAGGAGAAAAAAGGATAATTGGAGGGGTGGGATCAATGGGAGCAGAGGCCAACATCAGCTATTAATCACACTTCAGCTCTTCTCTCCACCTCCCTAGAATGCCCACATACCTAACTTACACTGCTTCAAAGGAGCTAGGCACATCATTGTCAATGCCCGTTTTCTTGATTAGGAAGAATGAGACAGACGAAGAGAGAGAACTTCTATTATTGTGGGTTGAGGTTCAAAGCCCCCTCTTCATTAGTTCACTCTTAATCAAGAAGTTGGGTTATCAGTTCCTTTTATGTCAAATCCTGCCTTCTGAGTCAGGCATCTTGGTGTGATTTTGGACACGATTTTTATTATAAAGATGCCTCACCACCACCACCACCACCAATTCTTGTTGCAAAGATAAATTCACGAGTTAAGAGAATAACATAAAAGAATAACAAAACGTCATTACATTGGAGTTTCATAGATGCCAGTTCAACACTTTCACTACATAGATATTGTTTCCAAAAAAGAACAGGAAACCGAGATAAGACAACATTAGTTTGTGAATAAATTCCCTTATTTATGGAAAGAATTTTTTTTATGTATCATATATACTTTTTCACCTAGTGATTTGTTGGCAGCAAGAACTTGGAGAGATTGCGTATGAATGTGTCAGTTTATGTAAGTGTGTAGGATGGTGGGGGGGGGAGAATTAAATAACCCTAAACTAAAACAAATTACTTTATAACAGAGCGCAATTGGTAAAGGATCCCACAAGCTTAGCTTCAATTAAATCTAAAGGAATAGAATGTTAAAAGTTCTTGACAGTAGCTTCAAGAATCCTAGATTCTGCATTGCATTTAATCAGATGTCACATTTGCTGGATTGCATTTAAAAAGAAATACAATGGTGATGAGAAACCCCTTTAGCCAGTTTTACTGGAGGTCATAACAAAGGAAAGTTGCAATGAAAGAAATGGTCACATGCATCAATTTTCAGATATGATACCCTGTATATGTTTCTCACTAGCATTTAAAAGCGGAGTAGAAATTAGAGACTGATTAGCCAAGAATTCAGGACAGGGAAATGCCAGGTTATTATTAATATTTTTGACTCTTAAACTCAGAAAAAGCCATAGCCAAAGTCAAAGATATTTGAGGCCAGAGTGATATAGCACAGCGGGTAAGGCATTTGCCTTGCATGCAGCTGACCCAGGTTTATTCCCTATACCTTATATTTTTCCCAGGCCTGCCGGGAGTGATCTTTTGAGTATAGAGTCAGGAGTAAACCATGAATACTGCTGAGTGTGAGCCAAAAAATATTAACATTAATAAACAAAATAGTATAAGATATTGAAATCATGCATCATAAATTTGAGCTATCTTATTTATTAAACAAACCTAGAACTACTCCTTTCCTGCTTGAAGATTCAGCCAGCCTCTAGTTCCATAACTGTGAGTCTAGACCTGCTATTTGAAATGACAAAGGTCAACATAGAAGAGAAAGGAGGTTGACAGTCTCCAAACGCAAGTCTGAGAAGCCACATGTCTTCTTTCTCTGAAAAGAACCAGCTCTCTCCAACATATGGTCGAATTTCTAGTAGTTCAGACTATCAGTGGAAATTGTTCAACTCTCCCATGTCTTTTATAAAGATAAAAAGTCCCCTGAAAAAAGAGGGGAAGGGACTAAGATACCCCACAACAGCTCCTCTGGCTTAAGTGTTCTTTTATATCTACAGTCCCATGATGAGGCAAGTTGAACCAACAACAAATCTATTCATTTGGTCCTCCAAGCTTAATTACTACCAGTGAAAGGTTTAAATTAGACTTAACATTTCTCAATCAAAAACACCCAATAATCCATATATATTTGGTAAATACAAAATAATTTTGTGGGGGCTAGAGAGTTAATACAGTGGATAGGGTATTTGCCTTGTATGCAACTAACCTAGCTTTGATTTTCAATACTCCCATGTGGTCCTCTGAATACCACCAGGAATTATCCATGAATACAGAGCCAGGAGTAAGCCCTGACTGAGCATTGCCCAAAAACCAAAATAGTAATAAAGATGATGGTGATAATTTTGTGGTTGTTTAACTCAAGAAATAGAATAAATATATAATAAATGTATTAATATCTTATTCAATTTGGAGCTTAGTATACAAAATTATTCTAACATTACTTACAAACCGCTTGTTATTTTCAAAATAGTATTCTAGGAGAACAATAGTACAATAGTAGAACAATGTTTGCCTTGCATGCAACCAATTTGGGTTCTATCCCTGGAACCCCAGTATGATCTGCAAGCCCTACTAGGAGTGATCCCTGAGTGCAGAGCCAGTAGTAATCCTGAAGCATCAAAAGTTGTATTCCCCCTAAAATATACTACTATTCTAAATGGTTTCTCTCATATATTTTATTACATTTTATATTATAGGAGAAATGATACATAGAGACATAATCCCATAATCCTGAGAACAGTCATAGGATAAAAGTACAATTAGCATTATCCCCATTTTGCTGATGGTAAAACTGGAACCAGGGTGAATTGTCATCACCAGCCAGTTAATCTGCAGCCAGTTAATGGTCTGACTAGAATTCAACCCAGACAATTGGGCTCCAGCAGCCTTGCTCATAATCATGGTGTTTGCTTCACATTTCAATAACTACACCTACACCAAAGTCAGTTCTTATACACACACACACACACACACACACACACACACACACACACACATACCACACCACACCACACCACACCACACCACACCCTCTTTCAAGTAAGTCTCATTAAGAGTAAGCTCCCTGAAAATAGGGCATGAGCAAAAAGTCTGGTGAACATAGCTCTGTCTCAGATGAGCCCTGAGCTGGGATGATGAACCAAAGGGAATAGAGCTTCCCCTTGTTCTGCCACACTAGTTCATGTTTAGAAACCTTGGGGTTGAGAGATGCTAATTATGATGTGCAACCATATATTAACCATCTGTGGAATATCATAGTGAGAGAGTAGATGGAAAGTATGCATAATTTCTCTGCACTAGAAAGTCAGAATTAGTCTTTAGTTGTGGGGTTGGGAACAGGCAAGTTCATGCACTCTTGGCCCCAAATTTTTCTCTCAACTTCTGCAATCATCTCACAGATAGCTTGATAACAGGGAATCAAAAACAAAATTGACTCTAAATCAGCCCATTTCAGCATTAACAGAGAAGGTGAGGATGTGAAAATCTGTAGATGTCTGTTTTGAAAAGAATTGAGTTTAAAAAAGATAAAAATAAAAATATATAAATAAAGAAAATAAAAGAATTGAGTCCCAGGGCATATTAAGCCAATTTAGCATAGGACAGGTCTTATTTTTCCTAGGAGAAGAAATTTTGTGTAATAAGATGAGTACAGATTAAAATTACAAGAATTTGGATTACCAAAGTGATATGCCTATATTTTTAATTATACAAGTATGTTCTCTTTTAAAGGGAGAGAAAAATTACTTTCAGATAGTTTGTCTTAATTGTTTTCATCAATAGAAATTATTCAACTTCTCTAATAAGTTCCTTGAAGGCTTTATTCAAATTCTTCAAGTCTTTCCCTACATTCCCACAACTAGGAGTGCTCTTTTTTGTTCTCATTATTTTACAATAATTATTATCTGCACTGCACATTTCTCGAAGCACTGTTATTATGAAGAAAGAGTGATGGCTACCATGGTGTGTGATGGGGCAAGGCCAGTTTTAGGAAAAGGGATCATCCAGACTTCAAAAAAGGTTACATTGATTGGAGTCAAGTTCATAGTATCAAGGCCAAGAGCTATGGTTTGGCCTGGTAGCAGCACACGGGCAGAACAAAACTAGGGAAAATGAACAGATGGATTCGAGGCAGGAGAGAGAGAGGAGACACAGGTCTTAAGAAGAACCTAAATGGGACAGTGAGCAGCTGGCATGTAGCCTACTTTACCTTGTCTTTAGCCACTATGGAGGGAGAGTTGCTGTGAGGCAAAGACAATAATTAACATTATTTTATACAGTGACAAAACCTACCTGAAAAAAATGTCCCAAAGCAGGAGAGTTGAGTTGATGGAAAAAATATAACTTTCAGGTTAACTTTCAATGGTTCCATTCACATCACTTTGCTTCCATCTCTCTTAGGGCTGCAGTAAGTGGACTCACTCCAAATATTGGCTGCAGATTTCCAGTGTAGTGAAACTTCACAGCCACACAAACTCAAAGCACATTTTAGACCTTTATGTGAAAGAAATGATCCCTTCATGGAGGCTGGAGTGATAGCCTAGCGGTTAGGGCATTTGCCTTGCATGCAGCCGATCTGGGTTCTATATCCAGCATCTCACATGGTCCCCGGAACACCGTCTGAATGACCCTTGAGCAAAGAGCCAGGAACAACCTCTGAGCACAACTAGGTGTGACCCAAAAACAAATTTAAAAAAAAAAGAATCCCTTCAGATTTGGGGTGAATGCAGCTGTGTTTCCAGTTTAAGCCATATGCACAGAGCGAGCAGTGAATCATGGGATTCATTATTTTACAAGTCGTTGCTAGAAAGAACACTTCTTACCTCTTGGAGATTAGGAGTTTAAACAGTGTTGGTAGCTGGTGAAATAAAAATGCTGTTTCTGGCGACATAGAAACCAATATTTAATCATATTTCTAAAAAGTGATGACCCACAGGTAACTCTAATCATAGCTTCTGAGCCTTCTCCCAGAGATTAGACCCATTCAACAGAAAAATTAAACCTAGGAAGAATTGCTTAAAAATGGTTGTTGTTATTATTACTTATTACTATTACTATTGTCTATTACTATAATCGTATGGCCCTCAAGCTAATAACATATTTTATAAATTAGGGGGAAAAATCACATTTTTAGACAAGCCTACTATATGATTACTATTACATATGATAGTCAATGATAACAATCTCATTAAGAAAGGAAAAGAAATAATTACATGCAACCCAATACATCCCTTATGTTTTATCTGGCTTGCTCCAAAATTCTAGAGAGGAACACTTCAAAATGCATCAGCTGGAATTTACTTCTCATGTATACACGTGAGCACAACTTCCAAGCTGTTTGAGCACAGGTTTGTGGCTATGTAAATTCACCTTTACTAGGAGAGAAATCTAGAAAGGTACAGTGCTGTTTTCTCTCATCTCATTTCAGAGCATTTTATAAGCCATCTATTATTCAGGGCCATCTGTCAAAACTATATTCAGACAAATGTAGGAGGCATTCAACATTCTCCACTATTCCTCACATGACCCATATGGAACCTGAGTTTGCTTGCAAAAAGTAAAAAAAAAAAAATAAAATCAGCAAAATATTCTTCAAAGCCTTCGTGCAAGATCAGTAGACTCTGAGCAGAGAGCTGTCCTATAATATAGTGACTAAAGGACAGATGACCAAATAAAGAGGTATTCCTTTCCCCTACTCTGCATCTGATTTCTGGGAACAGATGACAGAAAACAGCTGGGCTCCACATTATAACCCCCCTCCCCCCAAAAAAAAAAACACACCAACCCTAGGACTTGCCCTCGGGAACAGCATTTTCAGCTGAGACAGTCCACCTCAGCATTATGCAGAGGTTGATTCGCCACCTGAAACTTTCTGCTGATGTTCTAATTCTAGACAGAGATTCAGTTTCAGTGCATGGATTGGTTGATTCCAGTGAGGCAGAATTGCCACAAAATCCCCTCTTTTTATTTTTTTTTCAGATGTATCTAAAACTTTTTATGTTTTGTTTCGTTTTGAATATCTTTATTTAAGCACCTTGATTACAGACATGATTGTAGTTGGGTTTCAGTCATATCAAGAACACTCTCCTTTTACCACTGCAACATTTCCATCACCAATACTCCCCACCTCCATCCTCCCTCCCACCTTTTGTAGTGAGAAGTAATAGTGTGTTTGTGTGTGCACGTGTGTGTACAATTGTTTAGAGCCTCACAGAGGGGGAATACATTTGCAGCTCTCAATATCTCTTCAGTTGAAAGACAGCCCAGTAGAATCGTAGTATTAGCATTTACTTTATCATCTTGGTGGTCATTGCTTATCATTTTGAGTCTGAATCACTGGGAACTGGAAAGCAATTCTGCTAATATGGTCAGACCAAAAAAAAATTTTTTTAAGGTAGGAACAGGTGCTCTTTTTACCCATCCCCTCCAAAAATACACACACACACACACACACACACACACACACACACACACACACACACACACGAAGACAGTAAAGCTTTCATTCTCCTCCTCCAAAGCAGCTGCTTTGCAGGGCCAACATGAGGTTTAATTAATAAATGTATGTGCAGATTTTCCAAGGAAAGTCTTGGTTATGTAAGTGTGGTAATCTAGTACATTTTTATTTTTCATGAATAATTTGCACCTCATGGTGAGAAACTCAGTCAAATTCTTTTGTATGTAGCACCTGAGGACTGTCAGTTCCAGCTTTGTACTGTGGAAGAGACAATGCCAAGGGTCCTTGCGGGGTGCTTGTTGCCTGGCCGCCTGGTGGACTGCCCTACTTACCCTCCCTCATGCCCCCTGTGCTTCTGCGTTTTGCTAAACTGGAATGGGAGAGTCTTTCACATAAGTTATGAGTCCCCAGAAGTAGTTAGAGAGTTTTGTTGACAGCAATAAAAGCATGCCTGGGTTTTTCTAATTTTAGGTTTTTCTCCTTTGAGCAGAATGCTCCAGAATTCATTCTCTAGGTGCATTCATCTCCAGCTTCAAGTCTGTAAGAACACAGAAACTGACTGCCTGGCAGTAATTCCAATCTGTTGTCCAGGGCTGAAAGTTGGCTATGAACATAATACACTAGGCATAGGCCAAATCCATGAAGGGAGAGGAAAATCATCACTGCTGCGTGAACTGAAGCAGAGACAACCAGTCAACAGCAATGCCAGATCTGATGCTACCATTACCAAAGACAAATGGGTGTGAAGTCTGGCCTCTCTCTCCTACTGATACTTGCTTGGGGCCACTATGTGGCTTCCAAAGATAAACCCATCTGTCTCTAATAATCATTCTAGAGCTTAGAGGGAGCAGTACTAAGATCTAGGTATTCACTCATAGAAGCAATGACAGAACAGTGTCATAAATACCCAGTGGGCACCATGAGTGGTGGCACCATTGGACACCCATCCCTGATGTGGCCCAGAGAGGTGGGTCTGGAAGGATGCGTAAGAATTGGACAGTATGAACAGATGAGGTGGTTCTTGAGCGATATGAAATTGTGGAGTAGAAGGAGAAAAGGCACTGGCATGTGTTCATGTGGTACCTTACACCCAGGCTTCTATGTGGAAGTCAAGCAGATGTGTCTTGTTCATTCTGTTACCTGGGAAGACATATCAAGGTCATATCTGGTGATAGCACAAATCAGTAGAACAGTCTGTCCTTGACTCAGTCAATACCATTGTGAAGACAAGGGTTTCCTCCTTGTGCCACATATTTTCTCCTACTCACAGGTAAGGTCAGGCAAGGTTTCTGGAACCAAGATCAGACTTTGTTCTACCCTAGTGGCAGACCCAGGGCTGTTGCCAGTCCTTTTGGGTTAGAAGGCTCTCTTTGGGCAGGAAGGGAAGCGAAAAGAATTCAATTAAATGACTAAAGACCTGGCTGGCAGGAGGAGAGCCGGGTTGAGATATGTTATGCAAGAGACCTGGGTACACCAATCCACCGGAAGTGAGTAGGTGGACTAGAGTCCCATAGGCTGAGTAAAGTGAAAGGAGTGGGATCTGACTTAACAGATGAAATGGTGATTCTGGGATGGAGAAAGTAGGAAAGGGGAGATGAGGGGAAACCAGGAAGATACAGGCAGGTGTTTTGATTCTTTGCTTTCTGATGGTACTTAGAGAACTTCTGTGGTCTGTGGATGTCTCTGCCTCTGTTGTCCCACCCAGCCACAAGACATCCCCCTAAGGACTCAAAATTAAGAAGAGAATTCTTATTGACTCATCTTACCTTTGATTTGGACTAGAGAAGACACATTTGCTGATATTTTTCTGACAATTTCATGAAAAACAGTGGTCATTTCAACATAGAGAATGCATCATGCCTTAACGTGAGCTTCCAGGTGCTTCAAACTTTTTGGAAAAAGTTAGCCTAACACACTCCTAGTGGTCAGGTGATTGATCACATTTTATTATTTTTATTATCATCTCTCCCCTGGCTTTGGAGTTTTCAGAGATCCAGAACTGATGCTGATATAATTTCTCCTATAAGCAGTTACAGATCCACTTCACTGATCTGCACAGAGCATGCCCGGAAGTTCCTCATGAAGCTGACCACTGTCCAATGTCACCATTTCCTCCATAGTCGTTATTCCAGCAGGCACTATAGGATCAGATCCAAGGCCCACAACATCTGCATTCAAGGGTAGGAAAGGCAAGAAGTCATAAGAGCAAAATAATGATACACATCTATAAAAATTTTTAATAATATGATGGTGATAGGACACAATACTTTCTGAATGAGAACAAGAACACAGATTCTCATGGGACTTGTTTCAGCTAGAGAAGTATGGAGCAAGTCAGGACCCCACCTTTGTCTCTACTGAGTTAGGACAAAATTCTTCACAGAACCTTATAGTGTTCTAGAGCCTACAAGCAAACCAAAGATAATAGCTCATCTGTATCAAGTGGAAGACAGTAGTAGCCCAAGTCTTTGGTATAAATTATCTTATTAACTCTTCAAAGTGCCCAAAAGGGACTCTTCTTCCTCCCAATATTTACACGAAGAGAGCAGTTTAAAGAAGCTGAGAAATTTACCCTTATGCCTATACCCCAAGATGATCCATTAAGTAGCCAAATTAGAATTGGAACTCCCTGGCTCCAAATCTTCCATTTGGAAGATTCCAGATCTCCACATCTTGCAATAATAATGAATAAGAATCTTGCCAAGAATGGTTAAGTGACTTACTCAAAGGCATTAAAGAATGAGAAACTCATCTCCAAACACCATGAGTAGTCCTTATTCCACTGTTTACACTTGATTCCTTTATTTGCTTCAAATTCCAGTAAGAATTTTATAACATGTTCATCTCTCTTTTTGAGACTTGTCATTTTGTTTTTGCAGAAAATATTTGAAATGAAGCTTCCTGTGGTTTCTTTAAACCCATGAGTTAGTTTGCAAAGTTCTAACTAGCACTCAAGAACAAAGCTTCTCAGTAGAAACAAATGTTGGTTAAAGCCAAGATGAATATAATAAGAAATATTTGGAAGATATTCTTACTGGACAAGAAGATCCAGAAATTTCAAACTTTTGGCCAGTAAAGAGAACCAAGGAGTCTCATAGTCTCCCTAGAATTAGAAACAGGCAAGAATCTCTGGCTAAAATTTCTCCTCCAAGAAGAGTTCCCTTGTCATTAATTTTCATTAAAATATTTTGGATATGCTGGAATTTGAGCACAAGTCCCCCCCACATGCAAGGTATATGCTCTGCCACTCAATCACATCCCAGCCCCTCAGTAGTTCTATTATTAAACTAGTCATTTTAGATGAGAGCTGCAGTTTCACCACCACCACTACCACCACCACCACCACCTTGGTTTTTACGGAGACTCAACTTGACTACTTTCTCTGGTTTACTGGTATCACTAGTTGAGAAGGAATGTTTAGGTCACTGAGGAAAGAGTAAACCAGAGATACGTGGTGCTGAAGGTCAAATCATGGAGCTCCCCCCAGCCATGTTACTAGCCCACTGTGTACAGGGGAGACTAGGATCTGGGAAGGCAGCAGACTAAACAGTCTCTGTTCTCAGGTGCCTCACAGTCTGGAAACCCACGTGCAGCCAAAATAATTTTCACATGATGAGAATTACCTGAAAAGAAGATAGTCCAACTACTGAGTTTTGAAGTGAATGGCTAGTGATTAAAAACCCAGCACACGGAAGCTTTCTTCCTTTGCTCTGGTATTCCCCTCATTGTGTTGGATATTGTGCGCATGGACGTGCCATGTTGCTGGGTATAAAAATGGGGAAGCAAAGGCTCAAAAAGGCCACAGAGCTGGTTGTGGTTACAGATTAATTCCTGAAATCCCAGTCCGGGACTTGTTTCATTTTTTTCCTAGGCACCCTCATTTTATACACGAATGAATATTTCCCTCTCTTCATTTCTCCCACTCTTCTCTCTCTCACCCCTCCCTCTTTCCCTCTCTTTCTCACAAAAGAAGTAAAAAAGGAAAATGCCTAATTTTGCTTGTAAATTTTGCCAGATGTCCATGCCTGGTGACAGGCCCATACTAGGGCCCCTTCCTGTCTCATTTGTAGCATGAACCCACAACCATCCCTCTTCCTTTCACTGGATATTAACTTTGGGTTATTTTCTGCCTTTGAGTATATTGAATACCAATTCTTAGCAGGCTGAATCTTACATTCTGCTCCACTATTAACAGTGACTAAATACTAGATGGCTGAGATCTGCCCAAGATTCTTGTATGGCGGCAGTGATTGCAGAAGCGGCCTCGAGCAGAAGGAAAAGGACCATATAAGTTGAACCCAAGAGCACCTTGGTTCTGCGACTTTTCTGGGTCTGAGCTTTTCATTGGCTACTGCCAAGAATGCTCCATATTAAAGAAATGAAATACATGTGAGAAATTTAGGCAACTGCAGAAGCTCTTGCTTAAAAGGGGCTAGAGTTTGCTTCAATTCCACCTTCCCATCCAGAGGCCAAGTTCAAGGAAATGGTCCCAAATGTGACATCCATTTCATCACAGACTACCTCACTTGATCCTCGCTGTTGAGATGCTCAATATTTCTAGAGAGTTCCTCAAATTAGGTCCCAAATGTAATACATGGTTTCTTGAGGAAGTGGAGCAATTGCACTTTACTATAAAGACAGCCCCTCATTTGAAAGATGTATTGGCAGAATTCCTGCCTTCACTTAATGTGAGAGAGATTATTGAGCTGAAGAAAAGAATTTATTTAACTTGTGACATTGCTTTCACACCTTCATTTATTTAACTCCCAACACTGCATCATGATGGTCCTGGACATAGGTGACATGTTCTCCAGTTTCTTTTATCTTTGGGGTCCAGGAAAGATGAGAGAGAAAAAAAAAAAAACTAACCTAAACCCACAGCACCAAGTGATGTTCGGAAAATCCTTTCTCCACCTGCTCATTGGAGCAGCACCAAGGAGCCCCCTGGTGGCATCTGTGAGTGAACTGCTCTTGGGGCAAGGTTTGGCACTGTGGCCTTTGGGGGATGCTCCATAGAAAGGTGGGAGCAGAGACTGACCGCGTCTAGGAAGCCATCAGACTTGCACTCCACCCTCTTGTTCTCATTTCTCTTTCTTTTGACTGCATTGCCTTGATCTGCCTGCTTTCTCATTTCATGGCTGTGTGGCCTTCCAGTACCCAGCTCGGTTTGCTTGAACCTTTTCTGGCACCGGAGAGCAAAGCTGGTCTCCCAAGTACCTTTCTTTCTGACCACACACCCAACACTCCTCATGTGCCTTTGTTTCAGATCCTCCTCACAGCTTCTGGAGAGCACAAGCAAGAATAAGTCTGTTCTCTGATTCTTCTTCCTATGTCCCCCCCTCTCTTTCTCTCTCTCTGTCTGTCTTTCTCTCTGTCTCTGTCTCTCTCTGTCTCTCTCTGTCTCTCTCTCTGTCTCTCTCTCTCTCACTTTCTCTCTCTCTGTCTCTCTGTCTCTCCTCTCTCCTCTCTCCTCTCTCCTGTAGGCAGCCTGGATGTTGTACCAGAGAGGTATAATTGATAGGAGTTGGATTTGGGGTGCAGAAGTCAGGATTATTATCAGACTGCACACTAATGCTGCCCAGAATCTAGATTTCTCCACAGGCAACATGGACTCATGTGAGGAATAGCATCTGTCAGATCAAAGATGTTCATAGATGGATTCCAGATAGATAGTTCATAGTCACTGTCAGCTCCCATCAGAAATCATCAGGAAGGTCAAAGTTCTTCGCCTTTCTGGTAAAGACTCAGTGTGAGGACACTCAAAGGTCTGAAGCACGTGCCTTAAATGTGCAAGGCTCCAAGTTCAATCCTTGGCACCACAAGGTTTTTTCTCTGGTGATACTCAGCACCTCTAGGGCCAAGCAGCACCACATCCCTGGCCTGAGCATTTGAACCATCATATATACACAATAAGGTCAATGAGTATTGACAGGAGTGATCTCAGACACCTTTCAAAAATTCATTTTGACTCTTTTCTTTTTTTAAAACTCCTTGGTTTTGGTACCACATCCAGAAGCACTTAGGGGTTACTCCTAGATCTGTGCTCAGAAATCACTCCGTGGACCTTTTTGGATGCCAGGGATCAAACCTGGATTGGCTGTATGCAAGGCAATCACCCTACCCACTGTGCTATCACTCTAGCCCTCATTGTGTCTAGTTTCAAGTGATTATTTTCTTGTATATTAGAAATCAGAGTTGAGAAATGTTTTTACTCAACTACCACAGAGTATAAATATTAGACAGAAATAAGGCATCAGCAGAATGTGTCATGGAAAGTCGAGGAATTGGAGCCTGGAACATAAACTTTCTTTCAATCCCAGAGGACAAAACAACCATCCTGACACTTTTCTTTAAGTCTGCTGATGCTGGGGGTGTTCCCGACATCCTTCTCAAAAGTATAACTGATTAGCAGAGCTGTACATTTCCTCCCACAATCTGGGTAATGCCATTTTTGTGTAAATAATAAAAAAAAATCTGCTTTGTATGGGAGGCAAATGTGGCATGAAATACTGTCCTCCCTCAGAACAACATCCTTTTAGAATGAGACTCCCCCAAGATTACACTGTTTCCATGAGTCTTTTCATATACCACTAATTATCCTGGAACTCTTTATACCATGCAACTTTGCAAATAATCATCAAAGAATCCAAAGTTCTTGAATGTGTTTACTTAGTAAAGCTCATCGTGAGAATTGCTTTGATAATATTATTCCCAACAAGACATAAAAGAAAGTACACACTTTACTTCAGTAATCGAAGTTACTGTTAACAACAGAATTATTTTGCAGCTAGATAGTGTGTAGATATCCCTCTGCTTTGTAAAGTCTGCTTCATCCAAAATCCTTCACAAGCTTTTCCTCTTAGATAAGATGAGGAAGTAGTGGGTGCCTTACGTGCTGAAAGCTAGAGACAGGATGGAGAGAACATTAAATAGCGGAGAAACAGGAAGAAGGGAAAATGATGGAGCAGAGGAAGAACATGTCTAACAGAGTAAGACCCTGTAGTGGTCAGTAGCAGGCAAGATTCAGTATATATATATAGTTTTTTACTTTTTTCACTTAATAAATTTTGAGGTGATATATTCTTTCTCTCAGGAAGATTTGTTTTGAGAAAATTGGACCATATACCCATTCAATACTTCTAGTAAATCTTTTTTAAACATTTCTACATGTGGCCTTTTTGTTTATCTGCCAAGATTCAATCTTCTGTGATTGATTTTGCCTCAACAATAAATATTTTTTTAATTTTATTTGTATAGAAAGAGATGAGAGAAATGGAGAGGAATATTCTTGATCATTCCTTAACAGCCCTGGAAGTAGGCAGAGTTAGATGATAGATAGATAGATAGATAGATAGATAGATAGATAGATAGATAGATAGATAGATAGATAGATAGATAGATAGATGCCATCATTGTAGAATTGTATCTTCAATAAATTCTTATTAATCAGTCATCTATACAAATTAAATGAAAGCTGACTCTAGATAGATAGATAGATAGATAGATAGATAAATAGATGCCATCATTGTAGAATTGTATCTTCAATAAATTCTTATTAATCAGTCATCTATACAAATTAAATGAAAACTGACTCTTATCCTGTGGAACTCAGTTTTGTTGGGTTTATTCACCAAGGCAGAAGCTATTCTTGAAATACATGTTTTCATGCTAGTGGTCTCCAGATATATTGAAACTCCTTCAAATTCCAACAAAGACACACCAACATTTTATATGATGGAGTTTATTTCAATCTTCAAGCCCAATATTACAAAACACCATTGAATTACTCTTCACAGGAGGACTTAACTGAAACCTCTAGATAATCTTCTCTACTTACATTTTGATTCATATTTCCAGGAATCTAAATCTTTACCACTGTTTTGTACCATGTGGCCTGAGCAGTAGGAATTTTTACCAAACAATATTGAGCCCCATTTTAAAGATTGAACTCAGCTGGCATCCCCAAATCTTTTCAGTGAATATATTTACTAGTAAGCTAGTGGACAGATGCTAGTGAACATTTCTAAAAGTTGTAATAGTAGAAGCCCCCAATTTCCAAAATTATTCTTTTGTATAGATCAAGTACTGAGTCAAAAAAAAAATCAGGTGAGACTGAAGAGATAGTAAAGCAAATAAGGCACTTGTCTTGCACATAGATTCTATCCCAGTATTTGAGCCCACCAGGAGTGATCCCTGAGCATAAAGTCAGGAATAATTCTTGGACACAGCCTGGTGTAACCCAGTACTTCTTACCACACATGCACGCACGTACGCGCGCGTGCACACACACACACACACACACACACACACACACACACACGCACACACACAAATACACAGAACTCAGAAGGTTTTCTTCCTTATTTCTCTAAGCACTAAGGAAAATCTCCATTGATTTGTCTCTGTTCAACCTTCTTTACATGAGGGTTAAGTTAGCTATTGAGTGCATGCTGCCAATGCAAGTGTTTCCATCTCTGCAGAGACAATTGTTTTCTTTTCCATTGAGTATATTTCTCACGCTTATCAGTTCCTTTTCAGTGGCACACCGCCAACAATAAGAGCCTACAGAGGGCTCCGTTTAAATTCCTCAATGTCCTAAAAGAGAATAAAGCAAGATACATATTTCTTGTCCAGTGAATCACTTAATGAGGAACAGTACTTTCTTCTTAGATATAAGGCATATATTAGTCTATTGCCTTATCCTGCTACTAAGACAACTTGTCTCTCTGTGTGGCCTTGCTTGCTACCTATCTCAAGATGTTAAAATACAGTTGATCTTAACCAAAAGACTGAGAAGCGATCAAGATGCCAAAATAGCAATCCAGGGGCCAGAGTTATGGTACAATGGGTAGGGCACTTGCCTTGCATGTGGCCTACCAAGATCTATCCCTGGTATCCTATAGGGTTCCCTGGGACCATAGGAGAATTCCTAAGTACAGAGGCAGGAGTAAAACCTCAGCACTACCAGGTATGGCCTCAAAACAAACAAATTAAAATAAAATAAAATAATAAAATAGCAATCCAAATTTTATAGGCATCTCCTCCAAGAAAAAAAATGCATGACTCCAAGAGAATACAAACTCATGGCTGCATTTAACCCAAAGATTTATCTGCTTTATATAGTGTAAATCCCCAGATTCTTTGGGAAATGAGAAGTCCCAAGTAATAGAATCCCAGGAAGCAATTGGTTCTAGTTGCATAGTCGCTAATCTGTTCTGCCTGGACACAAGTCCTTCCATCTACACATGACTTCCTGGTCCATACTTGCTTGTACTTATTTTTTGCTTGGTTCCAGAAAGCTAAGTAGTTAGGTAGAACCTGACCCAATACTCATTTTAACAAGTTTGATTGCCATTGCTCCAGTAATCAATGTTATTGCTCCGGCAATTAGTAGTGTCATCAATCTGAGGATGCAGAGACTTCTCAGTGCCTATTAAGAAGACATTTTAGGGAAAAACAACTTAGCTAGTGTTCTTCAGTGTTATTCATGCTTGGTCTTCAATAAGTATGAAACTAACCATGCTCTGGGAGCAACTTAAGGATATATGTTAGGTAGCATCATCAGATGCTTAAGTCCAACCAACTGGAAGAGATTCATCGATGGGTAGATATCTGATCCCAAACTCATATTTTAGCATCACAGGTTCCCTTGTTATAACTAAAAGGTGCACTAAAGATTTATGAATGTACAGTGCACTTTGATGCATTTTTGAATGCTGAAGGTCTTTGAGAGGAAGTCTGTCTCTTTTAACTGGAGGATCGCTGGTTTTTGAGAGCATCAGCTATTCTCACTTCTGTGAGTTCTCATTGGAAAAGAGAACTGAAGATTATGCTTTCAATTCAAGATTTTAATTTATCGTACCCAGTTATCTCAACTTCCTAAAAAAAAAAGTAGACTGCTTTCTCCATATGGTTCTGACACACATGCACACATGCACAGTCTCTCTCTCTCTCTCTCTCTCTCTCTCTCTCTCTCTCTCTCTCTCTCTCTCTCTCTCTCTCTCTCTCTCACTAGTCAGTCAGAGAAAGACAGAAATATACCTGTCTCAGTAAGTCAGTAAGTTCCAAATTTTGCCAGGGACACTAAGATCCTGTGGTTATGGACCTGGCATTTTGGGGTCAGAGCTTCACATGGTATAAATGGACACTAGAAAAGGTTCAGAGAAGGATGTGTTTGACCAGCCAGGCAAGAATGTTCTAGGAAGTGCAACAGTCCTCTCAAGTTCCTCCACAATTACTACCTCTCCTGCTGCTCTGGTTTATCATATCCACCTCCAAACCAGTGCACCAGACACAATTTCCTATAATCTCCACATGCATGGCCTCCTTTTCTCTGTATTCCCAAACTTCCAGGAGTTCTTCTCGATACTCACTTATACTAGCACTGAAAGAAACAGACAAAATCATTTGAATCACTGTTGTACCTCGTTCCATCACTCATTAGTGCCATGCCAGGGAAAGGATTCCTAGGCCCACCAGAAAGTCAGCCCGTGTCTCCAAGTACATATGAGCCAGTTGGGAACCATCTGTGCTCTGTTTCCCAGGTCAGCAGAACCTAACTGGTAACACTGACCTGTCTCACAACACTGATTTCAAACTGAAATCTCAGTCCCTCTTGGAGAATCCATAATCTCTTCTAATGTAAACGAAGACATCAAAGCTTCCGAGAAGTACCCAGAATTATTGTTCTTTGTTCTGATTTATTTGTGCTCCAGCAGGCCCCAGGAGAGATTTCCATTGTCTTGCTTGACAAATTGTGACCTTCAGGTAAACACAGAATGATCTCACTCATCAGTTGTCTACAGAAAACTTTTTATTGCATAATGCAATTTAGTACAGGGGGTGTCTCAATCACCCTTGACCCCAGAGTATAGGGAGGAGGAGGACAGAGATGGAAAGAAATTGGGAAGAGATGGGAAGAAGTGTCAGAAGATGAGGATGGGAAATAATAGGGGAAACAAGTAAGGGTTTGGGGTGCATTGGAAATGCAGGGAGCGATACAGCTGCATCTCCAAAGCACAGATTCAATGACAACAACAAAAACCAATTGACAACCACTGAACTTGAAAACGTGTTTGTCAGTGTGACAGGCTGAGTAGATAGCAAAGAGGGAACTTTGGAACACTAGTGGATGAACCTTGACAGTATATGTTAGAATATTAAATGTCAAAAGCTCAGTTTTCAATAGATTTTTGCGTCATAGTTCTTATATTAAGTGAAAAAATGCTTGAGAAATTAAGGCCTTTAAGGCCCAGAAGTTGAAAGCAATTTTGGATCACAAGTCCGACAGGGATGCAGGTCAGAAAAGACACCACAGCCAGTTCCTTGAGTGATGTGGTTTAACTGAGATTTTTTAAGTGGACTGTGTCTGGATTGAGGCATATCTTTGTAGGTTCATACCCTATGTTTCAGAACAACATATAAACCTATTTTTTCAGAGTCACATGCTTTGTACATATGCTGTACCCATATTCAGGTAAAGCTTGTAAGGCTTTGATCCTCCAGGCCATCACACTAAAAAATGTTGCTAGAAAGAGAACACTGGATATAAGGCATCGGCCTTATGTGTGGCTGACCCTGGTTGGATCCCTGGCACTGCATATATCCATGAACACCACCCAGAATAATTCCTGAGCACAGAGTCAGGACTAAGCCCTGACATAGCTGGGTTTGACTCAATCCCACCACCAAATAAAATACTAAAATGACAATGGCTATGGATGAGATTTTATGTGAAGAACACATGCTGTGTTTCCATGGTCATGGAAGAAATCTTTGAGAATACACAGCAGGGAAGCACAAAACATACCTCTGGGTCTTATATTAGCTTACATTTCTTTAGTGTGAGTTAAAATAGAAACTGATTCTAGAAATGCCATGTTGAAAACTAAGTAGAAGAGCCCTTGTATGTTCAAAATGACTTTTTCCTCCATCTCCAAGCATACATACCAGATTCTCCTGTTTGCTCCAGACGAACTCTCCCTACAAGGGCTGGTCCTAGCATGTAGGATGTTCTGAAACCAGGAATGTGCATGTCTAGGGACATAGACCTGGCAATCCGAGCAATCCACACTGAGAACTGCTACTTCTTATTTAGACTCTGTATTTTGCTCCTTATTTAGACTCTATATATTTCTAGAATGTTCCATCTGTAGTTCTGGAATGGTTTCACCAAAAAGTACATTTAATTTGAACTACATCAGCATGTTAGTCATTTTTGTTGTTGGCAGTGGTGTATTTTGTTTTTCTTTTTGTTGTTGTTTTTTATTTTTGTTTTGTTTTGTTGAGGGGGTGGTAGTGGGACAGAGAGTTTTCTGGGGAAAGCTTGGGCAGTGCTCAAGATTTTCTCAGGACTTACATGCTATCTCTCTGGACCCTGAATGTTTTTGTTTTTGTTTTTTTATCTATATTGTAGCTTATTTACAACAATTAGAAAGTAATTTGCTCAGGTCACTTTATGTTTTTATTTAACATCAAGACTTGATTTCCAGTACAGCTAACCCCGGATGTTAATCTGCAGGCAAAGGCATTGATGTAACGTATCTCTTTAATGCAGATTTGCCCATTGCTATCTCTTTAGACAATGTTTCTTTCCAGATAGTTAGGAAAGTCATTCTATAAAGTGTATTCATTTCAGTGACAAAACATGAATGTAAATATATTCTAACATATAATTTATATCTATTTAAGAAACTGTAGTTGTTGTGTTTTTTTTTGTTTGTTTTTTAGAAAAACTTACTAAAGGCTAAAAAAAGGAAGAAAACAAAATCATTTGATACCTGGGGACACATTCTTATTTGGAAACATTATAGATACTATAGAATGAAATAGTATAATTACTTTTTAATGAGCATCTATATACTTTTAAAACAAAGTTATAATATGACTCTGAAGAATTTGAATATTAGCTGTTTGCAGTGACTATTCAAAGTATCATGTTAATGTGTGTATATATATACAGTCATATAGCATTATTTTGAGTCATGTCTATTAGTGCATAAGACAAGGATTGTTGATTTACAAAATTAATTTTAAATTGTTGAAAATTTGATTTTATTTTCTGATTGTTTTCCATTTCCATTTAATATAATTATTTCATATAAATGGGTCCTTCCTGTTTCATCAGTTTTGCACACTTCTCTAAGTTTCAGTGAAATAAAACTCAAGTATTTCACGAGTGAACCTAGTTAAGTGCATATTACTGTTTCTATAACTACAATAGAACCTACTTTAAAGGGGGAAATATTCACATGTATAAATTCTCACAGACTGAAATAGGAAATTCTACTCATAGAAATGAGACTTATGAACAGTTGCAAGAACAATAACTAATTTTGACAACAAATACATTTACCATTTATTTCCTAATACAAACCATTGGGGGTTTAGCCAATAATATTTTTTATTCATTAATCACGACAAGTTTAGAAAAACATTGCACAGGAATAAATTTAATATTAGAATGTGTTCAAAAGCTGACTTTTGAAGCTGGACATGAGGGCCAAGTCTGTTCTTTGCAAAGGCAGAGTCAGAAATGAATTCATCCAGACTCTTATCTAATAGTTAAGCTTTGTCTGTGCTTTTGAATTTATTAAGAATATATTAACTCATTTACATGAATGTTCTTTATTTTTTTCTTCTTTAATATGAGATAATGAAACTTTCCCTGAACACAAAATTATTTTTGGTAGAAATGCATCTTTATAAGTTAAAGTTCATACCTACATGATATTCACTTCATTATCTAGGCTTAGTTTCTTTAAAACATTTTTCCACCTGTAAACAAATTCTCTGGGTTGATTTCTTGATTGCTTTAACAAATGTTAATTGAGTGATATTACCATAAGAGAAGTGCGAGGCAGTAAATAGAAAGAAAAAAAAGAATGAGGCCTAAATACGCTGCATGCCCATATGTACACTATCACAGTTTTACAAAAAAAAATACTGTGTATATGAATCATTATCCTGTACAGTAGTCACATAGCAGAAGTAGTTACCAGTAAAGTATTCAGCTTGATGGGTGGGGATTGTTCAAAATGCTGATGTATTTTTTTAGACTTCCTATTTTCAAATGTCTGTTATCAAAGAGTAAGATTTAAAACTCATGACTTCCCCCCCCTCTTCCCAGGAGGATGTCTCAATTGTGCTTGTCTCTTTTTTTTTTCTCTAACAGATAATTCTGAAATAATCAGCAGAAATGGAATGGAATGCCAAGAATCTGCATTGAGAATAACTAAACATTGTTACTGTACATACTATCCCGTTTCCTCCTCAATAGAATTGCCACAAACTGCATGCTAAATAAAGAATTAGTTCTTCTGGACAGACCACAACTCTTAAGAAGCTAGTGCTGCTATATCATATATGAGTATTAAATATGGTATGCTTAGTATATTCCAACCTAAGATAGTTAACTACCTGAGACCAGCTGTGATGTTTAAAGACATAAAGGATAAAAGTTTACTTTACAAGGATTTCTAAACATAGTTTCTGTCCTAGGAATATTGTCTTATCTCCATAACTATAGCTATTGCAGGAAGTCCAACCAAGTTACTCGTTTCGACTCAGAATACTTCAAAGTTAGCAATAAACAATTAGCAGTAGTTGAAATAAAAACAAAAATAAAAAAAAGTCAACTATTCCAATGGCAGGTTTGATTCCAACTCCAGTCACTGTCATTTCATTTCCCCACTGGATCCAAGGGTATGTTTCACTTCTTGAACACAGGAATGCTGCAGCAAAAATGAGAAGTGAAGTAAAGAAAGAGAGAGAGAGAGAGAGAGAGAGAGACCTGGTCTGCAGGTCTAAAAATTTGAGTGGAAAAATTCAAGCACAAGTACTGGGGACACATCAAAGTGTGGTATTTGGTTTGCCTGGAGATGCCGCATTGAATCATGGGATTCTAGAATAACATTAGAGTTAAAAAAAAAAGAAAAAAGAAAAAAAAAAAAGAAACTTTGCACGGTATGAGCTTCATACCCCACCAAACAAAGTCTTGAAGGTATTATTTTACAAGTATATTTTTAAAGTTGTTTTATAAGAGAGACTTTGTAGAAGTGCCTAGATTTTGCCAGACTTCATCCAGCTTGACGAGAAGGAGAGGCCCAAACTGTCCAAACAGAGGGATTAGTCTTTCAAACTCACCACACAGTTGCCTGTTGCGGAATAAGAACTCTTCTATACTAAAAATCGTACTCCAAGAAGAAAGCTGTAGGTGAGGAGATCTGTATAATATTCTAATTTAAGTAAGTTTGAGTTTAGTCACTGAAAATTTGACTGTGACTTTAATCTAAATTACTATGTAAACAAACACACGAGAAAAAGTAGCTAGTTTCACTTTTTAAAAAAAATCCATTACCGTGTTGCATTTCAAAAGTTGGATTTAAAGGGTTGTAACTGACTACAGCATGGAAAAAATTAGTTCTTTTAATTCTTTCACCTTAAAGCATATTTTATGTCTCAAAAGTATAAAAAACTTTAATACAAGTACATACATATTATATACACATACATATATACTATATATGGACGAAACCTATTTTAATGTTGTTTACTTTTTTAAATACTTGGTTGATCTTCAAGGTGATAGCGATACAATTAAATTTTGTTCAGAAAGTTTGTTTTAAAGTTTATTTTAAGCACTATCGTACCAAATATTTCATATTTCACATTTTATATGTTGCACATAGCAGAGATACCATACCTACGTAGTTTTTAAATTATTGTTTAAAAGAAAAAAACAAAACATCTGTCATAAATAAATTTTATGTGTAATTGTTTAAAACATTCATTTTCTTTGTGAACATTATTAGTGATTGAAGTATTTTGACTTTTGAGATTGAATGTAAAATATTTTAAATTTTGGCTCCATTGCCTGTTCTGAAACCTAGTTGCACCGACCATATCATGTTTGTTTCAAGTAAAAAAAAAAAGAAAGAAATCTGCCATTTTCATTAACATTGTTCAAAGTCTACTGACTGTTTCTCTTATATCGTAGATTTGATAACCTTATCAAAAGAAAATCATGTTCTAAGTGTAATCTCATATAGTGCTTGTATTGTATTTGTTTTAATTGTGGAAAAGTATTGTATCTAACTTGTATTTCTTTGGTAGTTTCATCTTTATGTATTATTGATATTTGTAATGTTCTCAACTATAACAATGTAGTTATGCTACAACTTGCCTAGAACATTCAATCTTTTATTTTTTTTTCTTTTCTTCTTTGTTAACTCACTTAAACTCATTGAAAACATAGTATATACATAACTAAGTGATAAATTATGGGAATCACAAATATTTTTGTAGACTAATTGTTGTAACATTGTCTTTTTTCTTTTGTTTCATGATTTTGATTTTAAAAATTAGCACACAACTGTTTTCAGCCCTTTAATCATAGAATATCAAAACATCACCTGTAATCCCCAAGCAAATATAGAAGACTGTATTTTTACTATGATATCCATTTTCCAGAATTGTGATATAATATACAAAGAGTCGTAAATATACCATTTACAATAAGGAGGAGGCAAGGCAAATGCATAGATGTACAAATATATGTACAACAGATTTTGCTTTTTATTTATTTATAATGTAATTTTATAGAATAATTCTGGGATTTGAGAGGATCTAAAACTATTTTTCTGTATAAATATTATTTGCCAAAAGTTTGTTTATATTCAGAAGTCTGACTATGATGAATAAATCTTAAATGCTTTGTTTAATTATAAAAACAAAATCACCAATATCCAAGACATGAAGATAGCAATTCAACAAATACTGTAGTTAAGAGACAAACTCGCCACTTATACGGAAATTCCATTTCACTCTTGGTTTTCAGGAAATAACAGCACTTCACCGAAATATTCTTTCAACCATATCACTGGTAACATTTCTACTAAATCTTTCTGTAACACTTAAAAGAATTCCCTCATGCATTACCTTACAGTGTAAACAGGAGTCTAATTTGTATCAATTCTATGTTTTGGTTGTAATATTCAGTTCACTCACCCAATGTACAACCAATGAAATAAAAGAAGCATTTAAAAGGATTCCTGGTCTTTTTTGTGATAAGAGACTGATCATTAGCCCAGATGAACGGTTTTGATAAACTGATTCCCTGATCTTCAAATGCTTTGGGTTTGGGCTATTTAACAATAGAAAAGGAAGTTCTACTTATGAATTTATGTAGTGAGAATAATAAATCCCACCCCTCAACTTGCTTTTCTGAGATTCTGTCCAATAGGAAAAACCTGTTTATTATTAACCAGCTGAGGATAGAAATTGAAACCTCTTTAGCAGATGAGACTAAACCTGTGAATTTGTAAGACAGGCTGCGTAGGATGTGGGGGTGAAGAGGTGCACCTAGGATGGCGGGTTCTGTTTCAGATAAGTGTCTTGGCCAGGTGGTCCAAGCAGACAAGAACCCAGATATCCTACTCAAGTTCAAATGTTCCAACGGCCCAGACTTCTTCCTCAGCCCTTGGAGAGCCCCCGTATTTCTCAAGGAAGCAAGAGAATCTTGGTATTGGATCTGCTCATTCCTGTCTCTGCAGGCCTGCAGGAAACCAACTCATTTATGGGCCCAGGTAAAAAGAGGTATGAGAAGCCTCTCTTCTCTGGAGCTGGTCAAAGGCAGTTGTTTGCTTAAACTCGACATCAGGGTCTCCAAGGGTAGAAAGACTGCGCTACGCTGACTTTAGGAGAAGCTAGAGCCAGAATCATAAACTGGTTTACATAAACAGGCTTTCTCTCCCCCTATCACGAGTATGGTTGATGAAAAATTTTGGACCTGTGGTTTGCAAAGTAATATCCTACATTTAGGACAGAGCCCAAATCTTGATTAAGACCAGTTGCAACTGAAAATAATGCTATATTGCACTCTCTCTGGTGTTATCCAATATTTTGTTTTTGGTTACCAAATTTCTCTTGATATAAGAAATGATGAGAACAATTGATTTTTTCCAAATAAAGATAAATCTTTAAGTTCTTCTGAAAGAGTATTTGAATAGATGTTGCAGAAGAGCCAAAAAGAATGAATTTTTGGATAAGTCACACAGATCGTGTACCTTCCCAAAATCTAATTGTGTTCAGAGCCTGAAAAGTTGAGATTTAATTTTTATTGTACCCTTTTTCACTGTGGGGCTTTCTAAGACTTAGTTTTGTATAAACCAAGGAGAAAAATCATATCAGTTGTTATGTGTAAACTATAATGAGCTAAATGGGGTGGGAAGCTTAACTTCTGTCCTACTAGAAAATTCTCTAGACAAAAGGTCACCCACAAAAATACAAAACCAAAGAATAACAAAGTTCTCTGGATGCCAAGCATCCCTTCATCTGTGATGAGTTCTGCAGTATAGAGGTAGTATCCACTCATGGATTTTTATTTTAAAAATAAACATTAATTTGTTGTTGTTGTTTTTTGTTTGTTTTGTTTTTATCTTGGGACCTTGATTATTGTTTGGTTGTTGTCTTTATTGCTGTGGTGCTTTTCAAGGTTTTTTTGTTTGATTTTATTTTTTGTATTGTTATGTTTTTCTTCCTTTTTCCCTTTCTTCTCTTAAATTGATATTTATAGCCTCTAGAAGAACTCCTCCTGGTTTTTTTTTTTTATTTTTGCCCCCCCTCTTTTTTTTCTTTTCTTCTAACAGAAGCACATAACTTGAACCATCTTGTTCTGCCTCACAAATTGAGGGAGAAATAATGGAGGGTATCAAGCAGTCATATGAACATTGAGTAGAAATAAAAAATGATCAGACTAAAACATCAAATCCAAAGCCAATGAGAACAGAATCGATACCCAATCTACAACAAGCTAGACATAGAGGGGAAAGGGGGGCAAAAGAGGGGGATACGGGATGCATGCTGGGAACGGGTGGAGGGCGGACAACATTGATGATGAGAATGCCCCTGATTCAATGTCACTATGTACTGTGAAAGATTTGTAACCCACAGTTAAAAATTATTTTTAAAAAATACCACTTCTAAGAGCTCACTGTTAGTAAGCATGAACAATAAAAACAATGCAATGTTAAAAAAATAAAAATGAATACATTTTTGTTTTATTATTTTTTATATATTAAACCTTTAGGGCCAGAGATGTAGCACAGAAGGTAGTGCATATGCCTAGCAAATGGTCAACCCAGGTTTGATCCCTGGCATTTCATATGGCCCCCTGAAACTTCCAGAAGTGATTTCTGAGCACAGAGCCTGGAATAACCTCTGAGTGTCACTGGGTGTGAACCCCAAAATAAATAAATAAATAAATAAATAAATAAATAAATAAATAAATAAACAAATAAATAAATAAAACCTGTGTTTGCCTTGCACATGGCTTACCCAAGTTTAATCCTTGGCACCTAATATAGTCCCCCAAGCCTATCTCAAGTGATCTCTGAATTCATAAGTCGAGTAAACTCTAAGCACCCCCAGTTTTTCCAACAAAGTAATGAATAAATTAGTAAGACCTGTGTCCTGCTCTACATGTGCCCTTTCACCTGCCCCAAGCCCTCCTCTGAGGAGCATAAATGGCTTCATCCTTGCACCATACACATTATCTTTCTTTGGGTCCACTAATTTTAAAAATTAGTGATATATTTGGCAGTGATATATTTCCCTACTTCTACCTTACAGGGAACACATTTGGGATTCCTGCAGTGAGCCCACTGGAGTGGCTTGACTGACCCCAAACAGCCATCATCCAATAAGTCCTAAATCCAATCACCTATCTTCACAGAAAGGAAATAATAGCAAAGACCAAAACCATCTGGGTTGATATGAGTGTGGGGAGAAAGGACATTTATTCACAGCTGTAGAGCAGATCAACTGGTCTAGCCTTTTATTTTATTTTATTTCTTAAATTTTGTTTTATTGAAATCATTGTGATCTACAAAGTACTTCATAGTTGAATTTTGGATATACAGTGAATCAGGGCTATTCCACCACCAGTGTTAACCTCCTTCCTCCAATGATCCCAGAACACATCCTCTACCACTACCATCTGTTCCCAAGGACAATGTAGGCCCATTTACATTTGGATTAGTAAAGTTTAGGTCTCTTGATTCTATTGTCATTGACTTTGGCTTGGATATTTAGTTCTGTCCTTTTTTTCTCCACCAATGCATCTGAGGCCACTTGACCCCTGACCCCTATCATTTCTTTTTTCCTTTCCTCTTATAGTAAAATGCAGAAATATGTGGTAAAGTAATCTGTGTCCCACAGCTCTATGAAAAAGATAAGAACCCCTATTTAAAAGATAAAAAAAAAGAAAAGAAAAAAGGTTGTGTTGGGGGGCAATTTTTTGTTTTTGTTTTGTTTGTATAAGTGCAGCAGAAGTTGGAGGAAATAGAAAGGAAAAAATCTTTGGCCTAAAAACAGGGAGACCCTACCCATAAAGAATTTTGCCGTAAGATAAACTGCAGGCTCAGAGCACACTAAATTGTCTAACCCCAAAGTGTTTCTTTGTGGTCCCAGTAAAAGATTTTTCTCAATCACAGATGTTGCAGTCAGGTTTCTGTAATTAGAAATTTTGGGTTTTGCACAGATTCTATGTGGAAGTCAGGGTGTTATGGATCATCTTCTGGTTTCACCTCACTGTTAGGTGGCAGTGCAGGAAATCCTGCCTTGAAAGCAAGTTGCTGCCATTTACAAGTTGTCAAGGTGTCATATGAACACACTCTGGAGCAAGTCGGTGTCAGGGCAGCAGTAGGCTTTCCCCAGTAGAAGTCCCTTTTCTGGTACTGATGCAGAAAACCATGTTAGTTGCATAGATGGGATCCAAGATTCAGGGGTTAATGAGAGTGTTTTTACAAACACTCTCAAAACACTAGGAATAGAGCTTTTCTATGACTCAGAAATTCCACTTCTAGGCATCTAACCTTGTTGTGTATATAAATATTTTAGAGGATTATTATGTTACTGACCCTACCCTGATGGGTGATTGTGCCCTACCCTAGGGTGTGACCTAGCATTCTGCCCCCACCCTAGGGTGGTACCTGATTCTGCTTCCACCATTGGGTGAAATCTGACCCCACCATTGGGTGGTACCTGATTCTGGGGGATAAAAACAAGGGTCTGTGGAAGGCGAGAGGCTTTTGGGCTGGAACTTATGCTGAGTCTTTGGACTTTATTCTTGTCCACCGAATAAAGCTAATATTTCCACAAGCCTGACTGTCTGAGAACTGTTTACATGCTGTTTCACCTCAGAACCGTTGGCTGGACAGGGAGGCAGATGCGTGCATCGAGCTGAAGGGGAAAGACCTCATCCTCCATCCCTCCATCAGTCAACCCCATCAAGGGCTGACTTGCAACATAACCTCTAGGGCCCAAAAAACTCTTATTTAGAAAGTACATTTATGACTGAAACCCAACTATAAATATGTTTGTAATCATGGTGCTTAAATAAAGATAATATTATTTAAAAACTTTTAATTAAAACTTAAAGAATCATCCATATGCCTGGTTTTGTTTTAGGCATAAATAAAATTTCAGCTTCTTTTAAATATTAAAAAACAAAAGAAAGTACATTTGCACTCCCATGTTTGTTGAAGCAATATTCACAATAACCTAAATCTGAAAGCAACCGAGTCCAAAACAGATGACTGGGGAAGGAAACTATTACAATGGAATACTACTTGGCTATAAGAAAAGACAAAAATTATGTGATTTGCCATTATATGGATAGATCTGGAGACTATCATGCTGAGAGGAGTAAGTTGGGAAGGGGACAGACACAAAATGATTTCCCTCATAACATAAAGGTACTTGTTAAGGAAGTAACAGAAACCGAGTTCATGGCTGGGGAGAGTCTATCGCTGGAATATTTTATGTAAGAAAATCTCCCATTAACAGTTTTATAAACCAGTATATCTAAAATAAAACAAAGATAACTAAATAGGGCTAAATAGTACAGCATGTAGGGTACTACCATATATTCTGCTAAGAGTTATTCCTGAGTGCAGAGCCAGGAGTAATTCATGAGCAATGGCAGCTGTGGCCCCAAAACCAAAACCAAACCAAAATAATTATTACTGAGAGAAAAGCCAATAGTTTAATCTCTGATCACACCCCACATTCCCCCAAAAATTTAGTTGGGACTAAATAAAACTAGTGGTTTTGTAGAGGGAGAAACTATATTCAAAGGAATATAACAGCTTCAGAAAACCTAGATCTATATTATATCTGAAATAGATATGACCTATTCAGATATAGATTATATATAAAAGTCACAAACTTTCTTAAAATAAGAATATAGTGGCAGGATCCAGTGCGATAGCACAGAGAGCACTTGCCTTGCACACAGCCGAGGTTTGATCCTCGGCATCCTACATGGTCCCCCAAGCACTGCAAAATGTAATTCCTAATACAGAACCAGAAGTAACCCCTGAGCACTACCAGGTGTGACCCAAAAATCAAAATAATAAAATAAATAATATAGTGGCAGTATAGTTGTCACTGATGGACATAAAATGATGGATCAAATAAGCTTATAATTAACACAGCTAAATGGAGTGATCTATGTCTCTTACATCTATTCATCCATACAAAGTGTAATGTTTTGGTTCTGAAGACAGGAGAGCTCAGTGTTTGCATTTTACCTTAGTCATGAGCTAACCATGACTGCTTGTCACGTGACCCAAATATGACTTTGAGCTTAACTTTTTATACCATCTAAGGGGTCCTCAAACTTTTTAAACAGGGGGCCAGTTCACTGTCCCTCAGACCATTGGAGGGTCTGACTATAGTAAAAACAAAACTTATGAAAGAATTCTTATGCACACTGCATATATCTTATTTTGCAATGAAGAAACAAAACAGATACAAATACAATATGTGGCCCGCGGGCCATAGTTTGAGGACCACTGAGTGGTATCTAATGATCAATGTATAACAATAGGATACAGCTCTTTATGATGTCAAATTGATTAAATTAAAGAAGCGGTATTAGTCCCATACAACAGAGTTTGACACTTAGCCCTCAGCTTGTAAACATTCATTACTGTTTTAAAAATAATAGTATGCGCTAAAGTTTCCCATGAGTATTTATTCCTTCGTGGTATCCAAACATCTCTTGGCAACTAAAAGACACTTCTTCTATTTCTTCAATGACAATTAATGTCAAATGCTGACAGATAAATTATAGGGGGTTCGTAATAACAAATAATGAACCACATTATCTTTGTGGAGCCCTATAATTACTTCAATACTTCAACTCAATGAGCCCTTGAGTAAACATTGCTAAGTCATTCTAGGAACAGGAACCAGAGTGAAGTCCAATCCCGACCCTCAAGAAGCTTTCTGTACAGCATAAGAGGACAAACAAACTGAGAAATGGAGAAAGGATGAAGCTCATAGTAGCATTTTTGTAGTTCTGCCAGGACAAAACATCATCATGAGGACATCTACCAGTACCAGAAATTTAGCCTACTGGACCTTGAGGCTGGAAAGCAGAAATTTAGATGTTGGTGGGTCTTTGTTCCCTCAAATCTAATCTAACTAGAATCCTTCCTTGCCTATTCTAAATCCTGGCGGTGACGATCCATCCTTATTCCATCCTTGATTCAGAGCAGTATCTTTCCAATCTCTATCTCTGATCATCACATTAGTCTCTAATTATCAAAAACTATCTTATTAGATGGACATTACTCATAGAAGATTAAGACCTGCACAATGACTTCCTCTTAACTGAAGTGATCTGCCAACATCCTATATCCACATAGAACACCATTCCACTAGAGCCTAAACTTCAGCACGCCTTTGGGATACAGCAAATTCATAATAAATAACGGAGATACAAAGAATAGTATCAATATTAATATCAAAATATCAATTAAAGGGCTCAAATTACCATTTCTACGTAGATCGCATTTTAACCAGAGCATATGCTAATCAGAGCCTTCAAGCTTCTTTATTTCTTCCCTTCCCTCCTTTTATCCTTTCTTCCTTCCTTCCTTTTCCTTTCTTTCTCCCTTTCTTTCTTTTTCTTTTTTCTGTCTTGCTTTCTTCTTTTTTCTTTCTCTTTTTTATTTCCCTTTCTTTCCCTTTCTTTTTATTTCTTTCTTCTTTCTCTTTCTTTCTCTTTTATTGCTTTTTCTTTCTTTTTTCTTTCCCTTCATTCTATGGAAAAAGTCCATAGAATGAAGTGGTGGATTACAAAATCACTAGATACAAAATTCTAAATGCAGCATCAGAGTTAATCAGCAATCTAGCATGTAAGTCTAACTGCTCTCAACATTTGTCTCACTTGGTAATTTTGATTTACAAAATTATTTCCTTGTCTATAGTGTTAGTTGGCTGGACTTTTTACTTGGTCCATGTTGTTGGGACAGGCTACATGCTCAAGAAGTCTAGGTAAATGTAGTGTACCTGAGACCCTGGATCTGGGTGTAGCTACCTGAGACCCACCCATTTCTGGGAGGGGTCTTGGAAACTGAATATTAGGTGTTACCTTACCTGCAAGACCCTGCCCATTCCTGGGAGGGGTCTTGGAAAAGTTAGATAAGCCTTGGACCAAGGGGATTCGGGCCCCTTTCGGCCCTGCTGAGCTCTCTGGCTTTAGGGTCTCTGCCTCTTTTGGTTTTGGACCAGGATGGAGGCCAAGGGGAAAATGGCTGAAAGGGTTTAGACGCAGGGTAGCCTAGAATGGCTGAATGCTTAAAAGGTTATGAGATAGGCCACACACATGTGGTGAATAGGGCATGAATAAAGTTAATGCTTCCTGATGCCTGTCTCTGGATAAGTCTGATTTCCGCCTTTCACCTGGGCCTGGGACCCGCCGGCTAGATGGGGTTGCAGAGCCACGTGGCCTGGGATGGCAGAAAGAAATCCATCGCCATCCACCGCCATCCAGCCCCATAGTTAATTATTTGATTCTACAGGTAATCTCACAAAAAGAGTCAAAGACAAATGCTCTTCTCTAACTGACTGCAAAAAAATAATGAAATCCCATATTTCTAGTAGTCTTGTATGATCTTTAACATGAATCATCTCACTTAATTTTTAAATCACTCTTTTTATGATTTTTAGCATTTTTTAGTATTTCCTTTTTAGCATTTCTTATAGGTGATGAAACTGGGACCATAAATTATTAATTAATTAATTAAAACAAACCATGGGGTTGGAGCAATAGCATAGCAGATAGGACATTTACCTTGCACACTGCCGAGCCAGGTTGGTTATCTGGCATCCATATGGTTCTCCGAGCCTGCCAGGAGCAATCTGATTTCAGAGCCAGGAATAACCCCTGAGCACCCCTGAATAATCCAGGAATAACCCCTGAGCACCCTCAAAACAAAAACAAACCAAAAAGATAAATAAAACGACTGAATTTTTAGTATAATGGGTTTTCAAATAATGCAATCAACAAGTTGCTGCCCAGGACTGCCCGGAGACTCATTGGAAACACAGAATTCAGGTCCTTGAATGGACCCACCAAGGGAGAACTTCCAAAGCTTCATTAATCTACATCTATCTTGTATTTTAAAAAGCAAAATGGACTCCAATGTTCACCAATTTTTCCACTGTTCTTATAATAGGATTTCAATCCTTTAACCTGAACATTAAGCCTCCAACTTCACCTAGTATCATAGTTAACTATGTTCATTTATTTTCTTTTTCATTGACAATGTTTTAGGTACATATTAACATAAAATCATGGGAATTCCCATCACCAAATTGTCCTCCCTCCACCTCTGTTCCCATCCTACCTCCCATATCCTCCTCCCTCACCCCTGGGGCTTGTAGAATACGTGGTCCCCTCTGTGCCTAGCTTACTACTTAGCGGTCTTACACCTGTTTGGTCTTGGTACCTCCCTTATTTCCCCCTCTAATTGGGAGGCAGAACTAGATAGTTCAAGTTATGTGGTTTTGTTTGAAGACGAGAAAAGTAATAAACTGAAGAAAAAAATCAAATACTCCGAAAATGGGTGGAGTCCTTCTAGAGGCTCTCATCCTAGGTTTGAGAGACAAAGGGGGAAAAGAAGGTGAAACACCACAACAGTACAAAAAGAAGTGTCAAAATATCCAGTGAGCACTCCAAAGAAAAAAAGAAAAAAGAAAAAAAAAGATAAGCACCACATAAAAGCCATGGTATTGAGATAAAAAATGTGGCAGAGCACATAAAGGAAGAAAAGAAAAGAAGAAAATAACTAAATAAATATAAATGGAGACAACAACTTCAATAGCCAAACCAAAACAAAAAAAATCGACAAAAACTAGATACATAAATAAAAAAATTTGTTTTGTGCTTTTTGCCCTTTTTTTCTTTTTTTCTTCCCTCCTGCACATGCACAGTAAATATTGGAGTCATTATAAAAGGAATTCCCTTGGCCTAAGAGATTCAGGGATTCTCCACCCTTGAAGTATATTGTCATGGGATTAACTATAGACTCCTTTCAGGTTCATTTACTCTCCACTTGAAGCTTTTGTGGTGTATGGAAGACTTCTGTTCCATCCTGGGTGATAAAAATCAGACCTCTGTATCTAGAGATCTCGGTACCTGCACAGGTCAAGAATTTCTCTCTCTTTTTTAACAGTGTTCATTTTTGTCCTGCTCTCAAACCTCTTTCCTTATTCTCAAATACAGAGTTCATTCTGTCTCCTGAATTCTTGTTTCTTTGCCCTAGAATGTTGGTCTTCTACCAATTTTTTTCTGAAGATAGATCTCCCAATCGCAGGTCCAAATGCTAATTCCAACTCATCATACTATGATTATTTCCCTCATAACATCTACCACTCTGTGTAGTCTCTTAGCTCAGCTATGTTTCTTTCAGTCCTCTTATTTGTTGTTTCATTGAACTGTAACTTTGTCTTATTTTTTATTAATTTTTTTCAGATGGCTAACAGCAATTTTATTGCTAACACTTTTTTTACATTCTCTCTAATTTTGCACACCAGAAAAAATAAAAAAGCCTCATTTTGTTTATACAATTTTGATCTTAGAAATATTTTTTCATCTCTTTGAATAACTATTTAATCATTACTCTCTGAGTTCTTTAGTTAGCATATTGTGTTTTGGAATTGGTATGATTTACCTTCAACAATTTTCTAAGTACAGTCGGTCCATTTGCACACTGAAAAAGCATGTTTTAATGATATTTATTTCTTTCAAATTACATTGAGAAAAGTTTATCCCTTTGATAAAAAAATTTTTCTAATACACCCTTTATAATAGAACATATTTACCACTGTATGGTTTTTCTCTAATATACCTTTCTAATGTGAAAGTATTCATCAGTGCAAAAGTTTAAAAGTTCATTTGGTACAACTCAACACAGAATTCACTCAATGGATACTAGTAAAAAATATCTGTAAGGCACCAATCATATTTATTTTTGTTGTTGTTGTTGTTTTGGACCACACTAGTGGAACTCAGGGTGTCATTGGCTCTGTGCTCAGAAATTACTCCTGGCAGTCTTGGGGTACCATATGGGATGCTGGGGATTGAACCCAGGTTGGCCATGTCATGGCAAACGCCCTACTTGTTGTGCTACTGTTCTGGTCCCACATCTATGATAAGGATCATTCATTCTTCCTCTCAGCCTTTTATAATATTTGATCTTAGCAGCAAAGCTAAATTATTTATTATCAACCATCTCTACTTCTCTCTGCACCCCAGCTTGGATTTTTTTTTTGGAGCTAAATATTTTTAGGGATTTTTAAAATTTAAATTTTACCCTTTTCTTTTTTTAAGAAAGAAAATGTGCCAAAAGTTCAGTGAGAGATAAATTAATTTGTATTTTCCTGGACACTATAAGCATATTGACTTTTTTGTTACCCTAGATATAAGGAAAATATCTAATTACTTACTTTTCCAGATATAATTCACCTTTTTCTTTTTTTTTTCTTTTTTTATTTTTAATTATGAGAACAAAGATGCAAAGAAAGAGGACAAGATAAAGTTACAGTGGAAGGACTATCACCCATAACATAATTCTCAGAAGTCCCCTTGCTGATAACTTTGAACTTTCAGCCAAAGAACATTAAGATAAATAAAATAGAATCCATATACAATTACTTTGTCCCTCAAGTCCCCAGATTGTAACACATTATAATATTTCTTAACAGCACACAAGGCAATCTAAAGCCATAAAACTTGCATAACTCCTTTAATTTTTATTTTTAATTATGAGAACAAAGATGCAAAGAAAGAGGACAAGGTAAAGTTACAGTGGAAAGACAATCACCCATAAACAGAATTCTCAGTAGTCCCATTGCTGATACCTTAAGTTTGAACTTTCAGCCAAAGAACATTAAGAAAAATAAACAGAGCCCATGTACAATTACTCTGTCCCTCAAGTCCCCAGATTGTAATACATAATATTTCTTATCCTCACACAAAGCAATCTAAAGACATAAAACTTGTAACTCCTTAAACATTGAAGGCTAAGTATTTTTTTACATTTCCATGCACATGCATATTAGTTTAAGTTAACCTCAAAAGTTTAAGTGGGTTGTTTTTCTTAAGGATTAGAGTCAAAGGAGCACAGTAAAAATTGTGTTAGAGTGGCAATTATTGTTTGCATAGGCCCACCAAAATATGAGGGACTTAGAAAGAAAAAGCTTTGGCCTAAATACAAGGAGATCCTACCCCTGAATTTTCCAGGCATAAGACCAACTCTAGGCTCCAGGCAAACTAGTTTGTCCAATCCAGGTCATTGTCTGTAGTGCCAATACAGTTTTATTTTTCACACAGTCTCTGTTGTTGGTATCATGTTTCTGTATTAAAGATCCTGGAATCTGCATATCCTATATTGCAGTCAGGATGGTGCAGACTGTCCTCTCGTTTCACCTCACAATAAAGACCAATGCAGAGAACCCTGTCCTGTAAGCAAGTCGTTGTTGTTCTCAAGTCTTCTTAGTGTTAAGGGAAGTCTCTTTTGAGCAGGTCGATGTCAGAGCCGTGGAAGGGTCTTCCCTGGTAGAGGATTGCTTCCAGGCGTTGTTATAAAAAACCTTGTATATTTTATAGATAGCTTCCCTGGTTCAGGGGTGAATGGAGGATGCCCATTCATCTGAAGCCTGTGCCAGGTCATTATATCAATGTTCAGGGTGTAAGGTCCCATTGCACTACGAGATTTGTGTGTTCCAATTTCTATTAGATAAGAACTTATTTGTATGTATTTGTATGTTTCAGTCCTCTCATTTGTTGTGTCATTGAACTGTAAGTTTGTCCTATTAACCACCATATCCCCCTTCACTTAAAATTGTGTCTAAGAGCAAATAAACTAGGAGGAGAACAGGGTGCTGGAAGGTGGGAAAGTCATGTATGAGACCAATCAATACTGTAAACCACAGTGAAGAATTCATATGTGTACACATCAATCAATAATGTAAACCACAGTGAAGAATTCCTATGTGTACATATAAGTCTCTTGGCAGAAACAGACTGGTAGGTGAAGGCAAGTAGGGGGGCATTGGTGGAGGAGAGCAGAAACTGATGAAGAGAATGGTATTAAAACATTATGTGCCTGAAACTCAGGCATAAATAATTGTCATTTCACTGTGACTGTTTTAAAAAAAAATTATTATAAAAAAATAAGAGGCCATGCCTGAGGCGGGGGGCATAAATTTGTACTACCTAGCTAGGTATCACTCTGACTCTGAGTCCCATCAACAGAAGATTCCACAAGTACTGGAATAGAGAGAGTTTCTGGGGCAAAGGGGAACTGATGTTAGCAGGGCGTTTACCATGTACGTCTGGGGCAAAGGGGATTGGTGTTACAGATGTTTATTGCGAGCTGTAATATCTTGTTCATTTTAAGAAATGGAAATAATTTTGTTATTAATTCTTCATGTGTCCAGTAGAGTGTATTGTGTCCACTCATTTTATTAATTCAGTGACTGATTTTTATTTATTTATTTTCAAATATATTTTAATCAAAAAAAATAAGTATCAACAACTGGCATCTGATGAGAAATGAATAAAAAAATAAAACATTTAAATTGTTTCTCATGACTATTTCCTCTACCAGATCTACATATGCAGTTAGAGTTAAGCAAACTCGTCACTCATTTAACAACTATTTTTTATTTATAATATCTTTATTTAAGAATCTTGATTACAAATATGATTATGATTAGGTTTCAGTCATGTAAAGAACACCCCCCTTCACCAGTGCAACATTCCCACCACCAATGTCACAAATCTCCCTCCATCCCACCCCACCCTGACCTGTACTCTAGACAGGCTTTCCAGTTCCCTCATTCATTCACATGGTTATGGTAGTTCTCAGTGTAGTTATTTCTATAACTGCACTCACCACTCTTTGTGTTGAGCTTCATGAAGTGAGCTGGAAGTTCCAGCCATCCTCTCATTATCTCAGGATTGTTGCAAAAATGACTTTTATTTTTCTTAAAACCCATAGATGAGTGAGACTATTCTGCGTCTCTCTCTCTCTCTCTCTCTCTCTTTCTCTCTCTCTCTCTCTCTCTCTCTCTCTCTCCCTCTGAATTATTACACTCAGCATAATAGATTCCATGTACATCCATGTATAGGAAAATTTCATGACTTCATCTCTCCTGATGGCTGCATAATATTCTATTGTGTATATGTACCACAGTTTCGTTAGCCATTCATCTGTTGAAGGGCATCTTGGTTGCTTCCAGAGCCTGGCTATTGTGAATAGTGCTGCAATAAATATAGGTGTGAGGAAGGGATTTTTGTATTGTATTGTTGTGTTCCTAGGGTATATGCCTAGGAGTGGAATAGCTAGGTTGAATGGGAACTCAATTTCCAGGTTTTGGAGGAATCTCCATATTGCTTTCTGAGGTTGTACTAGAGGCATTCCCACCAGCAGTGGATAAGAGTTCCTTTCTCTCCACATCCCCGCCAGCACTGATTGTTCTTGTTCTTTGTGATGTGTGCCAAACTCTGTAGTGTAAGATGGTATCTCACTCCAGAAGGTGAAAACCGGCGGGCTTTCGCAGAAGCCAGCTGCCCTGTCTGGGACATCAGGCAGGGAAAAGACACGAATCTGCGCCCGCCCAGTGGAGCCCGACTGTGAGTGCTCCTTGTAAATGTTTCTCTACTGTCCTCTTGCGTGAAACTCTTGGGAGTGGGGCAAAAGAGGCTCCAGAAATCTGCGCTTCCAGACGCCATTTCCAGGGCGGGTCTCCAGAAGGTGAAAACTGGCGGGCTTTCGCAGAAGCCAGCTGCCCTGTCTGGGACATCAGGCAGGGAAAAGACACGAATCTGCGCCCGCCCAGTGAAGCCCAAATGTGAGTGCTCCTTGTAAATGTTTCTCTACTGTCCTCTTGCGTGAAACTCTTGGGAGTGGGGCAAAAGAGGCTCCAGCAGAGCACGGCCGCGTAGCGAAGCGGAGCGGCCGTGCGCTCTTTCTAAGAAAAGAACACCATCGTAACAAGAAGAAAAAATCACACTAAGATCTGAGCTATAACACAGAAGCAAGCATTCCTCCTCGGACTGTCTTCTCCGTTGAATGCTTGCGTCTAAGATTTGATCCAGTGTGAGGCTTCACCCATGGAGGACTCCCATCCCCTAGAGACAAGTCAGCCCATCCAGAAAGGGCGGAGACAGAAAAGTGTGCTGCCTACATCATATAGCCAATGAATACCACCACAACACGTAGAAAAACCCAAAATACAAGTGTGACAATGGGGAAACAACGCAGGCCAGCATCAGATATAGAGAATGAAGAGGACAAGTCTGATGACCAGATAATGGCCAACCAACTAATCAACCTCTCAGATAAGGACTTTAGACTAGCAATATGGAAGATGCTCAACGGACTCCAGGAAACCATGGATCGAGTTGAACAGAACACTGATAAGAACCAAGAAAATATGAAGACAGAAATCACAAAACTCCAAACTGAAATAACATATCAATTAACAGGCCTGAAAAAGTCAGTAAACGAAGTGAATGACAAAATGGATAAGCTCTGGGACAGGATGTCAGAAGCTGAGAATAGACTTGGTGCTGTGGAAGATGAGATACATAACAATTCCATACAGCAGGAGAGATTGGACAAAAAACTTAAAGCAAATGAGCAGACAATGGAAAAATTAGTCAAAGAATGGGAACAGATGAAAATAGAAGTCTATGATAAGATCAACAGAAACAACTTAAGAATCATTGGAGTCCCAGAGACCAGGAAGAAAAATTCCCAGGAAGAATCAACGGTCAAGAACATCATTAAAGAGAAACTTCCAGAGCTAAAGAATATAGGTGATCAAATCCTACATGCTCGAAGAGTACCAACCAAAAGAGACCCCAGAAAAAACACCCCAAGACACATCCTAGTCACAATGACAAATCCCACAGATAGAGACAGAATTCTGAAAACAGCAAGATCAAAAGGGGAAATTACATTCAAGCAAGCTTCCCTGAGATTTACAGCAGACCTGTCACCAGAAGCACTCAATGCCAGAAAGCAGTGGTGGGATATTGTGACAAGACTGAATGAAATGAATGCTTCACCCAGAATACTATACCCAGCAGAACTCACTTTCCGGTTTGATGGAAGAATACATGGTTTCACAGACAAAAAGCAGCTCAGAAACTTCACAGACACAAAACCAGTGTTAAGAGAAAAACTGAAAGACCTAATCTAAGACAAGACTACCCAAAAGACACACCAAATTTTGATATAAAGATGGCGTTAAATCCCAGGACAATTCTTTCTCTCAACGTCAATGGACTAAATGCACCAGTTAAGAGACACAGAGTGGCTAAATGGATCAAAAAAACTCATCCAACCTTCTGCTGCCTACAAGAAACGCACCTGAATAGTCAGAACAAACATAGACTCAAAATAAAAGGCTGGAGAAAAATTATCCAAGCAAACAACACCCATAAAAAAGTTGGAGTGGCCATACTAATATCAGATAATGCAAACTTTATACTCAGGAAGGTTGTAAGGGACAAAGATGGACATTTTATATTAATCAAGGGGTATGTAGAGCAGGAAGAAATAACTCTCCTAAACATATATGCACCGAATGAGGGGCCAGCAAAATATTTAATACAACTGTTGACAAATCTGAAAAATAATATCAATAACAACACAATAATTGTGGGGGACCTTAACACAGCTTTGTCAACACTGGATAGGTCAACCAGACTGAAACCCAACAAGTATATACTAGACCTGAGGAGAGAAATGGAAGAAAGAGGCTTAGTGGATATATATAGGACACTCCATCCCCAGAAACCTGGGTACACATTCTTCTCCAATGTACATGGGACATTCTCCAGGATAGACTACATGCTGGCACATAAAACATACCTCCATAAGATCAAGAGGATAGAAATTTTGCAGACTGCCTTTGCTGACCACAAGGCTCTGAAATTATTTGTGAATTCCAAAGGGACTCAGAAGAAAAACCTTAACACCTGGAAGTTAAACAGCCTCATACTCAATAACCAGTGGGTCCGAGATGAAATCAAGGAGGAAATCAAAAGGTTCCTGGAAACAAATGACAATCAAGACACAAACTATCAGAACTTATGGGACACAGCAAAAGCAGTACTGAGAGGAAAATTTATAGCTTTGCAAGCACACATCAGGAAGGAAGAAGGAGCTTACCTGAGTAGCCTAATGACACAGCTAATAGAACTAGAAAATGCTCAACAAAAGAACCCAAAAATAGGAAGACAGAAGGAAATAACAAAGCTGAGAGCAGAAATCAATGAAGTGGAAACCCAAAAAACAATCCGAAAGATCAACGAAAGCAGAAGTTGGTTCTTTGAAAAAATAAACAAGATTGATAGACCACTGGCAAACCTAACAAAGAAAGAGAGAGAGAGAAACTTGATAACTCGTATTAGGAATGAAAAAGGAGAGATCACTACTGATATGAGAGAGATTCAAAGGGTAATCAGAAACTACTTTGAGAAACTCTACGCCACTAAAAATGAGAACCTGGAAGAAATGGATAAATTCTTGGACTCTTATAATCTTCCACGGTTGAAGGAAGAGGATGTAGCATATCTAAACACCCCCATCACCATTGATGAAATTAGAATGGTAATCAAAGGTCTTCTGAAAAACAAAAGCCCAGGCCCAGATGGATTCACTAATGAATTCTTTCAAACTTTCCAAGAGGAACTACTACCAATCCTGGCAAGACTCTTTCAAGAAATTGAACAAACGGAAACACTTCCAAATAGCTTTTATGAAGCCAACATCACCTTGATACCTAAACCAGACAGAGATGCTACAAAAAAAGAAAATTACAGACCAATATCACTGATGAATGCAGATGCAAAGATCCTCAACAAAATCCTGGCAAATAGGATTCAATGCCTCATTAAGAAGATCATCCACTATGATCAAGTAGGTTTCATCCCAGGAATGCAAGGCTGGTTTAACATCCGTAAATCTATCAACATCATACACAACATCAATAACAAGAAAAATAAAAACCACATGATCATATCAATAGATGCAGAGAAAGCATTTGATAAGGTCCAACACCCATTCTTGATCAAAACTCTCAGCAAGATGGGAATGGAAGGAACCTTTCTCAATCTAGTTGAAGCCATCTACCACAAGCCAACGGCAAATATTATCCTCAACGGAGAAAAACTAAAAGCCTTCCCTCTAAATTCTGGTACAAGACAAGGCTGTCCTCTCTCACCACTCCTATTCAACATAGCACTGGAAGTACTTGCTATAGCGATTAGGCAAGAAAAAGATATCAAGGGAATCCAGATAGGAAAGGAAGAAGTCAAGCTCTCACTGTTTGCAGATGACATGATACTCTACTTAGAAAACCCTAAAGACTCTACCAAAAAGCTTCTAGAAACAATAGACTCATATAGCAAGGTGGCAGGCTACAAAATTAACACACAAAAATCAATGGCCTTTCTATACACCAACAGTAATAAAGAAGAAATGGACATTAAGAAAACAACCCCATTCACAATAGTGCCACACAAACTCAAATATCTTGGAATCAACTTGACTAAAAATATGAAGGACCTATACAGAGAAAACTATAAAACTCTGCTCCAAGAAATAAGAGAGGACACGCGGAAATGGAAATGCATACCCTGCTCGTGGATTGGCAGGATTAACATCATCAAAATGGCAATACTCCCCAAGGCATTATACAGATTTAATGCTATCCCTCTAAAGATACCCATGACATTCTTCAAAGAAGTGGATCAGACACTTTTGAAATTCATTTGGAACAATAAACACCCTCGAACAGCCAAAGCAATCATTGGTAAAAAGAATATGGGAGGAATTACTTTCCCTAACTTTAAACTGTACTACAAAGCAATCGTTATCAAAACAGCATGGTATTGGAATAAGGACAGGCCCTCCGATCAGTGGAATAGGCTTGAATACTCAGAAAATGTTCCCTGGACATACAATCACCTAATTTTTGATAAAGGAGCAAGAAATCCTAAATGGAGCAAAGAAAGCCTCTTCAACAAGTGGTGTTGGCACAATTGGATAGCTGCTTGCAAAAAATTGAACTTAGACCCCCAGCTATCATCAAGTACGAAGGTAAAATCCAAATGGATTAAAGACCTCGATATCAGCCCCAAAACCATAAGATATATAGAACAGCACATAGGCAAGACACTCCAGGACATTACAGGCATCTTCAAGGAGGAAACTGCACTCTCCAAGCAAGTGAAAGCAGAGATTAACAGATGGGAATATATTAAGCTGAGAAGCTTCTTCACCTCAAAGGAAATAGTGCCCAGGATAAATGAGCCACCCACTGAGTGGGAGAAACTATTCACCCAATACCCATCAGATAAGGGGCTAATCTCCAAAATATACAAGGCACTGACAGAACTTTACAAGGAAAAAACATCTAATCCCATCAAAAAATGGGGAGAAGAAATGAACAGACACTTTGACAAAAAAGAAATACAAATGGCCAAAAGACACATGAAAAAGTGCTCCACATCACTAATCATCAGGGAGATGCAAATCAAAACAATGATGAGATACCACCTCACACCACAGAGAATGGCACACATCACAAAGAATGAGAATAAACAGTGTTGGCGGGGATGTGGAGAGAAAGGAACTCTTATCCACTGCTGGTGGGAATGCCGTCTAGTTCAACCTTTATGGAAAGCGATATGGAGATTCCTCCAAAAACTGGAAATCGAGCTCCCATATGATCCAGCTATACCACTCCTAGGAATATACCCTAAGAACACAAAAATACAGTACAAAAACCCCTTCCTTACACCCATATTCATTGCAGCACTATTTACCATAGCAAGACTCTGGAAACAACCAAGATGCCCTTCAACAGATGAATGGCTAAAGAAACTGTGGTACATATACACAATGGAATATTATGCAGCTGTCAGGAGAGATGAAGTCATGAAATTTTCCTATACATGGATGTACACGGAATCTATTATGCTGAGTGAAATAAGTCAGAGAGAGAGAGAGAAAAACGCAGAATGGTCTCACTCATCTATGGGTTTTAAGAAAAATGAAAGACATTCTTGCAATAATAATTTTCAGACACTAAAGAGAAAAGAGCTGGAAGTTCCAGCTCACCTCAGGAAGCTCACCACAAAGAGTGATGAGTTTAGTTAGAGAAATAACTACATTCTGAACTTTCCTAATAATGAGAATATATGAGGGAAATGGAGAGCCTGTTTAGAGTACAGGCAGGGGTTAGGTGGGGAGGAGGGAGACTTGGGACATTGGTGGTGGGAATGTTGCACTGGTGATGGGTGCCGTTCTTTACATGACTGAAACCCAAACACAATCATGTATGTAATCAAGGTGTTTAAATAAAAAAAAAGATGGTATCTCATTGTTGTTTTTATTTGCATCTCCCTGATGATTAGTGATGAGGAGCATTTTTTCATGTGCCTTTTGGCCATTTGTATTTCTTTTTTATCAACGTGTCTGTTCATTTCTTCTCCCCATTTTTGATGGATTAGATGTTTTTTTCTTGTAAATTTCTGTCAGTGCCCTGTATATTTTGGAGATTAGCCCCTTATCTGATGGGTATTGGGTGAATAGTTTCTCCCACTCAGTGGGTGGCTCTTGTATCTTGGGCACTATTTCTTTTGAGGTGCAGAAGCTTCTCAGCTTAATGTATTCCCATCTGTTGATCTCTGCTTCCACTTTTTTGGAAAGTGCAGTTTCCTCCTTGAAGATGTCTTTAGTCTCAATGTCATGGAGTGTTTTACCTACGTGTTGTTCTATATACCTTATGGTGTCAGGTCTGATATCAAGGTCTTTAATCCATTTGAACTTTACCTTTGTACATGGTGTTAACTGGGGGTCTGTGTCCACTTTTTTGCAAGTGGCTAATCAGCTCTGCCAGCACCACTTGTTGAAGAGGTTTTCCCTGCTCCACTTAGGATTTCTTGCTCCTTTGTCAAATATTAGGTGTTTGTATGTCTGGGGAACGTTCTCTGAGAACTCAAGCCTATTCCACTGATCTGAGGGTCTGACTTTATTCCAATACCATGCTGTTTGGATAACTATTGCTTTGTAGTACAGTTTAAAGTTGGGGAAAGTAATGCCTCTCATACTCCTTTTCCCTAGGAGTGCTTTAGCTATTAGAGGGTGTTTATTGTTCCAGATGAACTTCATAAGTGTTTGATCCACTTCTTTGAAGAATGTCATGGGTGTCTTTAGAGGGATCAAATTAAATCTGTATAATGCCTTGGGGAGTATTGACATTTTAATGATGTAAATCCTGCCAATCCATGAGCAGGGTATGCGTTTCCATTTCCGCGTGTCCTCTCTTATTTCTTGGAGCAGGGCTTTATATTTTTCTTTGTATAGGTCCTTCACGTCTTTGGTCAAGTTGATTCCAAGATATTTGAGTTTGTGTGGCACTAATGTGAATGGGATTGCCTTCTTAACGTCCATCTCTTCCCTATCATTATTGGTGTATAAAAAGGCCATTGATTTCTGTGTGTTAATTTTGTAGCCTGCTACCTTGCTATATGCATCTATTGTTTCTAGAAGCTTTTTGGTAGAGTCTTTAGGGTTTTCTAAGTAAGTATCATGTCATCTGCAAACAGTGAGAGCTTGACTTCTTCCTTTCCTATCTGGATTCCCTTGATATCTTTTTCTTGCCTGATCACTATAGCAAGTACTTCCAGTACTATGTTGAATAGGAGTGGTGAGAGTGGACAGCCTTTTCTTGTACCAGAATTTAGAGGAAAGACTTTTAGGTTTTCTCCATTGATAATAATATTTGCCATTGGTTTGTGGTAGATGGCTTCAACTAGATTGAGAAGGTTCCTTTTATTCACATCTTGCTGAGAATTTTAATCAAGAATGGGTATTGGAATTTATCAAATTCTTTCTCTGCATCTATTGATATGATCATGTGATTTTTATTTTTCTTGTTGTTGATGTTGTGTATTATATTGATAGATTTAAGGATGTTAAACCATCCTTGCATTCCTGGGATGAAACCTACTTGGTCATAGTGTATGATCTTCTTGATGATGCATTGGATCCTATTTGCCAGGATTTTGTTGAAGATCTTTGCATCTGCATTCATCAGGGATATTGATCTGTAATTTTCTTTTTTCGTAGCATCTCTGTCTGGTTTAGGTATCAAGGCGATGTTGGCTTCATAATAGCTGTTTGGGAGTGTTCCCGTTTTTTTTCAATTTCATGGAAAAACCTGGCTAAGATTGGTAGTAGCTCCCCTTGAAAGGTTTGAAAGAATTTATTAGTAAATCAATCTGGTCCTGAACTTTTCTTTTAGGCAGCTGTTTGATTACAGTTTCAATTTCCTCCATAGTGATGGTGGTAATTAGATATGCTACATCCTCCTTACTTAACCATGGAATGTTATAAGTGTCCAGGAATTTATCCATTTCTTCTAGGTTCTCATGTTTAGTAGCACAAAGTTTCTCAAAGTAGTCTCTGATTACCCTTTGGATCTCTGCAATATCTGTCGTGATCTCCCCCTTTTCATTTCTAATACAGGTTATCAGGTTTCTCTCTCTTTCTTTGTGAATTTTGCCAATGGTCTATCAATCTTGTTTATTTTTTCAAAGAACCAACTTCTGCTTTCGTTGATCTTTCGTATTGTTTTTTGGGTTTCCACTTCATTGATTTCTGCTTTCAGCTTTGTTATTTCCTTCTGTCTCCATATTTTTGGTTCCTTTTGTTGGTCATTTTCTAATTTGTGAGCTGCGTCATTAAGTTATTCAGGTATGCCCCTTCTTCCTTCCTGATGTGTGCTTGCAAAGCTATAAATTTTCCTCTCAAGACCACTTTTGCTGTGTCCCATAGATTCTGGCAGTTTGTGTCTTCATTATCATTTGTTTCCAGGGAAGTTTTGATTTCCTCTTTGATTTCATCTCGGACCCACTGGTTGTTCAGTAGCAGGCTATTTAATTTCCAATTGTTAAAGTTTTTCTTCTGTGTGGCTTTGTAGTTCACAAATAATTTCAGAGCTTTGTGGTCATCAAAGGTAGCCTACAAGATTTCTATCCTCTTAATTTTATGAAGGTATGTTTTATGTGTTAGCATGTGGTCTATCCTGGAGAACACCCATGTACATTGGAGAAGAATGTGTATCCAGGTTTTTGGGGGTGGAATGTCCTATATATGTCTACTAGTTTTTTTTTTCTTCCATTTCTCTTTTCAGGGCTAGTATGTTTTTGTTGGGTTTCAGTCTAGTTGACCTATCAAGTGTTGACAGGGCCATGTTGAGGCCTCCCACAATTATTGTGTTATTATTGATGTTATTATTTGAGATTTGTCAATAATTATATTAAATAATTTGCTGGTCTCTCATTGGATGCATATATGTTTACTAGTCTGATTTTTTCCTGTTGCACATATCTCTTGATTAGTACAAAGTGCCCATCTTTGTCCCTTACCACTTTTCTGAGTATAAAGTTGGTGTCATCAGATATTAATATGGTCACCCCAGCTTTCTTAAGGGTGTTGTTTGCTTGGATAATTTTCCTCCAGCCTTTGATTTTGAGTCTATGTTTGTTCTGATTATTCAGGTGTGTTTCTTGTAGGCAGCAGAAGGTTGGATTCATCTTTTTGACCCATTTCTACTCTGTGTCTTTTAGTTGGTGATTTTAGTCCATTGACATTGAGGGAAATGATTGTCATAGGATTTAATGTCAACTTTGTAGATAAGTTTGCTGTGTTTGTTGGTCTCTCTTGTCTTAAAGTAGACCTTTCAGTTTTTCCTTTAAGGCTGGTTTTTCATCTGTGAAGTTTCTGAGCTGTTGTTTATCCATGAAGCTATGTATCCTTCCTTCAAACCTGAACGTGAGTTGGGCTGGGTGCAGTATTCTTGATGAGGCATTTATTTCATTCAGTCTTGTCACAAAGCCCACCACTGTCTTCTGGCCTTGAGAATTTCTTGTGACATGTCTGCTGTAAGTCTTAAGGATACTCCTTTGAATGTAATTTCCCTTTTTGATCTTGCTGCTTTCAGTATTCTATCTCTATCTGTGGGATTTGTCATTGTAACAAGGATGTGTCTTGGGGTGTTTTTCTTCGGGTCTCTTTTAGCTGGTACCCTTCGGGCATGCAGGATTTAATTACATGTAGTCTTTAACTCTGGGAGTATCTCTTTGATGATGTCTTTGACAGTTGATTCTTCATGGGAATCTCCTACCTGGGCCTCTGGAACTCCAATGATTCTTATGTTGTTTCTGTTGAGTTTATCAAAGATTTCTATTTTCATCTGCTCACATTCCTTGAGTACGTTTTCCATTGCCTGATTGTTTGTCTTAAGGTTCTTTTCCAATTTCTTCTGTTGTGTTGAGTTTTTTTGCATCCCATCTTCTAGCACATTGATTCTGTCCTCAGCTACTGTTACCCTGCTGGTGAGGCCATCCACTGAGTTTTTCAGTTCAGCTACCATGTTTTTCACAGTATTTCAGTTTGGAGTTTTCTGATTTCTGTCTTTGTGTTCTGTTCAGATTGATCTACGCTTTTTTTGAGTTCTACGAACATCTTCCATATTTCTATTCTAAACTCCTTATCTGAGAGGTTAATCAGATGGTTGGAATTTTTGGGGTCATCCAAGTTATAGTCTTCATTCTCTGTGCATGGTGTTTGCCTGTGAGGTTTCCCCATTGTCACGCCTGTAGTGTGATTTTTTTTCTGCGTGTTGTGTCGGGTTCATTGATTAGAAATCAAAGCGGAGTGACTGCGCTCTTCTGCGGCCTCTAGATGACAGTTTTTTTTGGGGGGTGCACTTCCTACGCCTCTGAGGAGAGCTTCAAGTATTCAGGAAAGACAGACAAGCAAAGCAAAGAGTTCCCTTCAAGTCCTCAGGGTCATCCAAGGTACAGCAGGAGGGCAGAGCCAGCCAAGAACTCTCTGTGGCAGGGAGGATCGCAGGCAGGAACCCTGATGAAATCCAGTCTCAGGCGGCTGGAAACACCATGGCCCAAGATGGCTTCTGCGCTCTTCTGACACCCAGCAGAAACCAGCATGAATCAATGTGTGTACGTCCGGATCTACCTCTGAAGCAGGCAGGATCACCAGCAAGAACACTGATGAAATCCAGTCTCAGGCAGCTGAAAACCGCATGGCCTAAGATGGCTTCTGCGCCCTTCTGACTCCCAGCAGAAACCAGCAGAAACCAGCAGGAATCAGTGTGTGTACGTCCCAACCCACCTCTCTAACAACTATTTTTGAGCCATCAACGTGTCTATTATAATCTGAAATAATCATAATCTAGTTATATCATAAACTAGCAAAATACAAGTACAAAAGTCCTCAAATTTCAAGGTAGGGGTCAAAATATGTCATGGTGCCTTCCAATAGCTTAGGGAGTGTTCTATAAGACCCATTGGTCTTATAGAAGTTGGAAGTTATCAAGGATATTCCTGGAGGAAGTGTCTTGAAGTGGACATTGAGACACAGTACATATGAATTTGGCCATGCAAGAATGACTGAAAATTCTAGCCTGGAAGAAATAAGAAGCAAAGAGGAGGCATGAGTTTTTGCAGCCACAACTCAAGATAATATAGTGGTCACTGAAGATGCAATTAGATCCCTGGGGCAGTAAAAGTGTGGAGGTGAAAGTCTTTATCATATTTTATAAAATAATATGGCACCATTGTGAAAGAGTTTCCTCCTTATCATCATCCTAAGTGAGTTTAAAAATAAATGGGAAAGAACACCTAGAGGTACTTACTCCTGACTCTGCATCCAGGAATCAGTTCTGCCAAGCTCAGGCAATCATATGGGTACTGAAATCAAACCCAGGTTGGGAAAGACAAGTGCCCTACCCACTGTGCTATCACTCTGGACACCATCCTATTTATTTTTAAGTTATACTAGAAAAAAAATTTTTAAAGCTTCACATATAGCAACACCTGCTTTTCTACTTTTTGTCCTCGATCACATATTTGTGACACTTATGCAGTGAAATTCAATACACCCTTGAGTCTAGGAGTGCCCCAGACATACCCAATCTGCCTTCCTAAGACTGCATGAACTAATAGAATTGACATATTCAATTTCACACACATCCCCAGTAGGGCCTTGGCCAATTGACTGGAAACCAATTGGAGACAAAAATAAAGGATCGTCCTAGTCTCCTCCAGTGGTTGGGCTGAAGTCCTGATTGGGATTGTGTTACAGCCTAACTGCTCCCTTTTCTGATCCCCACTTCCTTTCCTTGTGGATTGGTCCCTAGGGATGCAAACCTTAAGCTTTCCACATCGTAGTCTCCTTTCCATGGAATCCAAACTAATGAAGAGGCAAGCAGAGTTTCATTGTACATTGACTCCATACTTGATGCACCCTGGTTTCCTTTAAATTGAAGCAAAAAAATACATTTAAATTCATAGCTGAAAATTCTACTTTGCAGTTGAAGTTTTAGTTGTTGTTTTTGGTGATATAATTTTTAATTCATTTTAACAGCACTATTTACCAAGTTGTTCATAATACAGTCACTTCAGGCATTAAGTATATTAATCTTTCTACCTGTGTGACCTATCCTTCACTCATATCCCATTCTCCCACCCACCATCCTAGCCTGCCTCCATGGAGGCACAAATTTACTTTGTATTTTTTTTGTAACAGCAAAAAGGCAAATGGAATAATGCCTAGTTCAGTAAGGGTCAATTGGAAATGATTGTTATATCCTCCATTGTGTTATTAAAGTCATTGTCTAAGGATTTGTTGTACTTTGGTTGGTACTGCTTGAGCCTTCTGCATTCCTGTTTAGGCTCACTGAGCTTGGGAGCTTTCTATAAAACTTTCCTATCAGGTTTCCAATGAGACTACTGTAAAATCTTGAGGTATTATGAGACCAAAAGCAGCATCACAATTCAGCATCTGTATATCTGAAATAAATGTTATGGCTTGGCATTTTGATATGATTAAGTCATAGAGCTGGTCATTTCTGTTGGAGGGTTTTGACAAAGTGTGACACTGGTTACTGCATGCAGATAGAGAAATCTACCACCACCCCCCCCCCATTCTGAGAAGGACCCAGAGGTATCAGCCCATACTAGATAGTCTATTTGGAACTCCATATCGCATTCTCAGAATGGCTGGGGTGGGGTTGAGCCTTAGGGTATATTCCTCTTTCTGCATGAAACCACAGCAGCCTCTATCAGGTAGCAGGAGTAATTAAGAAACACATACACTCAGATACACACACACACACACACACACACACACACACAATCATTGTTGAGGCAATCTCCCAACTCTTCCAAGAGGTATTGGAGATTTTTGCACAAAGCCCACCTATGTGTAGCTTTTGTTTCAGTAGAAATCACCCCAGCTATCAATTGGAACATGAGATGATGGTCTGGAGAGGTAGTAGAGCAAGAAGTAAGTTTGCCTTGCTCACAGCCAATAGGAGTTCAATACACATTATCCCATGTAGTTCCCCCTAGGCCACCAGGAGTAATTCTTTAGTGTAAAGCAACCCCTGAACACCACCAAATGTGCTCCCCCATAAAAAAACAAACAAACCTAAATGAAAAGGAATGTGAGATGGCAGAGTTCACAGTGACTGACTCTCCCCTCCAATTCCTCTGGTCACAGGTGCCACAGTGGGAGACAGGAAACAGGGAGGATGAAGCCCTTTGTTGATCACTAGCCTTGGTTAGTGGAAACCACACTTGGTTCCAGGAAGAGAAAGGCAGAACCAATCGCACAGAGGTTGAGAGTATAGATTGACAGCAGGCTAGCAGTGCTCAGTCCCTGACTCTTTATGTTCAGAGGTATCCAAGACAAGAGCATAAACTTCTAGTTCTGTCTTACCTCTCTGTGAAAGTGTCTACACATGAGCAGGCAGGATAAGTGAGTTGACCTTACACAAAGCTCTTAAAACTGTTTATGGTCTAGAAGTGTTCTATTCTCTCTGGGTTTCTTTCCTCAGCTGGACAGCTGTGAAGCCCTGCTTTTGGCAAAATTAACTGTATCGTCTGCCTCACAGTGGAATTGGGCAAACCAGAGGCCTAATAGTTTAGGGTTGAACTCAGTAAACAACTCATCTCATTGTATCTTACATTAATGAGTTTTCCAGCCTTCCATTCCTTGGACTCACAACAGGATAAATACAATGAATGAGTCTCGGGAGAAAAATAACAAAGACATCTGGATAAAATATTTAAAGCATCTTGTGAAATGCACTGTGGAGTTACCCAGAAAGTTAAAAATGTTCAGAGCCCTCTCCCCACGAAAAAAAAAAAGTTAAAAAGATATTTTAACGTGGTCTAGTACTGAATATATGCATTGTCCCGTGCTATGTGACCAAGTCCAGTATTGGAGTTTCCTTATGAACACAGGGACCTAAAAGTAAGACCTGTCCCAGATTCAGAACAGCCTAAAGTCACAGCTCCAAAGACTGTGAGCCTCAGCAAAACTGTATTAGACCCTTCTTCCTCATTCCAGATACCCAAAGCCTCAGAAATAAAGATAAACAATAGAACTCAAAGATTTGGAGAAAATTCAGGGATTTGCATTTGTCCAGCCCTGGTTTCATCTCCTTCACAACAATGCACCTCAGTATTGTAGTATTGAACCCAAGCATCACCACATCTGCAAACCCTCAAAAAGCACTAAGAATGGCCCCCAAGATCTTCTGAACACTGGTTGGGAGTGCCCTCCTCCCAAGAAAAGAATAGCATTTATGTTTTTTGTTTTTTGTTTTGTTTGTTTTTAATTCAAGACAGGAGCAATAGCACGGCAGGTTGGGCATTTGCCTTGCACACAGCCGACCCGAGTTTGATCTCTGGCATCCCATATGGTTCCCTGAGCCTGCAGGAGTAACTTCTGAGTTCACAGACAGGTTTAACCCCTGAACACTTCCAGGTGTGGTGCAATAACCAAAAACAAAAACATAAACAAACTCAATGTAATGTGAAAAGACCGTGACCAACAAATAAGGTAATCAAAATAAGAAAAAATAAAGACCACCTGCTCTTTTTGTTTGTGTTTTGTTTTTGGTGACACCCAGTGGTGCTCATGGGTTTATTTTGTCTACTCTCAAGGATCAATTCTGGTAATGTTCAAGGGACCCTAGGGGATGCTAGGAATGGAACCTGGACCCTCTGTGAGCAAGACAAACACCCTTCTGCTGTTATATTACTCTTGTCTCCACTGTTCCTCTTTGACTTCTTGACTTTGTCTCACACTTCCAGCTGTGTGATGATGCAGGTGGACACTGACCTACCACTATCTTGGGTCCAGGTTGCTCTGTACAGATTCCTGATTCTATTGGTCAACTTCCATGAATTTACTACACTTGCTCAGCACTATTGAGAGGACACTTATTAGGAAAGTGAACTTATTCTGGGTATCAGAGGCAGCTCTGAAAAGAGCGTATGAACTTTGCTAGGGCTTTGGCGGGAGCTGCAAATGACTGTATTTGATTTTTCTTGTTTTGTATTGTTTTTTAGGCCACACCCAGTAATGCTCAAGGTTACTTCTGGCTATGCGCTCAGAAATCGCTCCTGCCATGGGGAACTATATGGGACACTGGGAGATCTAACCGTGGTCCGTCCTAGGTTAGTGTGTGCAAGGCAAATGCCCTACCACTGTGCCACCGCTCCAGTGATGTCTTAAAACACTTTAAACTCTTGCTAGTGAGGCTGGAGAGATAGCATAGTGGCATTTGCCTTGCAAGCAGCCGACCCAGGACCCAAGGTGGTTGGTTAGAATCCCGGCATCCCATATGGTCCCCCATGCCTGCCAGGAGCTGTTTCTGAGCAGATAGCCAGGAGTAACCCCTGAGCACCACCGGTGTGGCCCAAAACCCAAAAACCAAAATAAATAAATAAATAAATAAATAAAAATAAAGAACAAAGAAAACCTCTTGCTAGTTCTATTTTTGGTATGTGTCATATGCTTTAGGGTCACTACACCATGCCTAGAAGAGTTTGGGAGCCATGTGTGCTGAACATTGAACTCAGGGCTTTCTCTGAGTATTCTAGGCTCTCCTATCTCTGTTTCAGGAATTGAAAATAAAACTGGTGAGTTTTCAGAGGTGATGACAGTTAACCTTATTATATGTGTGTGTATGTGTGTTTATCAAAACTTTGACATGAAAATAATTTTGTCCCACATTGTACATTTAATATTCTACCTAAAACTCTGTTCTACAAATATCTGTTCTATTTCATTTTTACAATAGTACCAACAAAATGCCATGGTTCTACCAAGTTCTCCAAAGTTCCCTTCCCTCCCAGCACCTTAAGGTCACAGCATTGACTGTATTTCTAGTTCCACTAGGGATTCTCTAATACATTACTATGATGTTTATATTTCTTATATGCATGAGATCATCTTGTATTGGTCCTTTCCTTTCTGATTCACTTCACTTATCATGAATCCCTCCAATTACAATCCAAGTTACAACTAACAGTAAAATTTCAAACTTTTCTCATAATTGTGTAAATTTACAAAATTTCTTTATCTCATCAGTTGTTGGGCACTTAGGTTATTTCCACGTTTCATTTATTATGATTAATTCTGCAATGAATAGATACATATGCTTTTTCAGTTCATTAATTCTATGTTCTTGGGGTAGATTCCCAGTAGTGGAATTTTGGGGTCAAATAGAAGCTCTAGAGTATTATTTCAATAAATATGTCTCCAAACAACTTTTTTATTTTAAATTATGAGAACAAAGATGCAAAGAAAGAGGACAAGGTGGAAAAATTGTGAGTGCTGCCTGTGTGTGTCTGTCTCCTGTCCTGTCGCGTGAAATTCTTGGGAGTGGGCCAAAAAGAGACTCCAGAAAACTCGCTCTCCCAGAAGCTCATTCTAGGGCGGGAATGCCAAGGAACTGCTTCATAATGTGAAAACCGGCTATAAACAGTACTTTGCAGAAGCCAGGTCCCCTGTTTGTGACGTCAGGCTGGGAAAATCTACAAAACTACGCCTGCCCAGTGGGGCCCGGCAGTGAAAAATTGTGAGTGCTGCCTGTGTGTGTCTGTCTCCTGTCCTGTTGCATGAAACTCTTGGGAGTGGGCCGAAAAGAGGTTCCAGAAGAGCACGGCCGCTCCACTTTGCTATGCGGCCGTGTGCTCTTTCTAAGGAAAGAACACCATCACAACAAGAAAAAAAAATCACACTAAGAACTGTGCTGGATCACTGAAGCCCAGCATTTCTCTCCAGACTGTCTTCTCTGCTGCGTGCTCAGGCCTAAGATTTGATCCTGTGAGAGGCTTCATCCACGTAGAACTCCCCTCCCTTGGAGGCAAGTTGACCCACCCAGAAAGGGTGGAGCCAGAGGAGTGTGGCTGCATACATCATTTAGCCAATGAATACCACCACAACACGTAGAAAAACCCACAATACAAGTGTGACAATGGGGAAACAACGCAGGCCAGCATCAGACATAGAGAATGAAGATGACAATTCTGATGACCAGATAATGACCAACCAACTAATCAACCTCTCAGATAAGGACTTTATACAAGCAATATGGAAGATGCTCAAAGAACTCAAAGAAACCATGGATCAAATTAAACAGAACACTAACAATAACCAAGAAAATATAAAGACAGAAATCACAAAACTCCAAACTGAAATAACATGTCAACTAACAGGCCTGAAAAACTCAGTAAACGAAGTGAATGACAAAATGGATAAGCTCTGGGAAAGGGTAACAGAAGCTGAAGATAGAATTGGTGCTGTGGAAGATGAGATAAATAACAATTCCATACAGCCGGAGAGATTGGAAAAAAATTTAAAGCAAATAAACAGACAATGAAAAAATTAATCAAAGAATGGGAACAGATGAAAATAGAGGTCTATGATAAGATCAACAGAAACAACTTAAGAATCATTGGAGTCCCAGAGACCCAGGAAGAAAATTTCCAGGAAGAATCAACGTTCAAGAACATCATTAAAGAGAAACTTACAGAGCTAAATAAAATATGTGATCAAATCCTGCACGCTTGAAGAATACCAACCAAAAGAGACCCCAGAAAAAATACCCGACACATCCTAGTCACAATGACGAATCCCACAGATAGAGACAGAATTCTGAAAACAGCAAGATAAAAAAGAGAAATTACATTCAAGGGAGCATCCTTGATATTTACAGCAGACCTGTCACCAGAAACAGGCCAGAAAGCAGTGATGGGATATTGTGACAAGACTGAATGTTTCACCTAGAATACTTTACCCAGCAAAACTTACTTTCCAGTTTGACGGAAGAATACATGGGTTCACAGACAAACAACAGCTCAGAACCTTTACAGACTCAAAACCAGTCTTAAGAGAAAAACTGAAAGACCTAATTTAAGACAAGACTAACCAAAAGACACACCAAATTTTGATATAAAGATGGCATTAAATCCCAGGACAATTCTTTCTCAAAACGTCAATGGACTAAATGCACCAGTTAAGAGACACAGAGTGGCTAAATGGATCAATAACTGGAAATTGAGCTCCCATTCACCCCAGCTATTCCACTCCTAGTTATATACCCTAGGAACACAAAAATACAATACAAAAATCCCTTCCTTACACCTATATTCATTGCAGCACTATTTACCATAGCAAGACTCTGGAAACATACCCTTCAACAGATGAACGGCTAAGGAAACAGTGGTACATATACACAATGGAATATTATGCAGCCGTCAGGAGAGATGAAGTCATGAAATTTTCCTATACATGGATGTACATGGAATTTATTATGCTGAGTGAAATAAGTCAGAGAGAGAGAGAGAGAGAGAGAGAGAGAGAGAGAAAGATGCAGAATGGTCTCACTCATCTATGGGTTTTAAGAAAAATGAAAGACATTCTTGCAATAATAACTTTCAGACACAAAAGAGAAAAGAGCTGAAAGTTCCAGCTCACCTCATGAAGCTCACCACAAACAGGAATGAGTTTAGTTAGAGAAATAACTACATTTTGAACTATCCTAATAAAGAGAATGTACAAGGGAAATAGAAAGCCTGTCTAGAGTACAGGTGGGGGTTGGGCAGGGAGGAGGGAGATTTGGGACATTGGTGATGGAAATGTTGCACTGGTGATGGGTGGTGTTCTTTACATGACTGAAACCCAAACACAATTATGTATGTAATAAAGTTGTTTAAATAAAAGAAAAAGAGGAAAAGGTAAAATTACAGTGGAAGGACAATCACCCATAAACAGAATTCTCAGTAGTCCCATTGCTGATATCGTAACTTTGAACTTTCAGCCAAAGAACATTAAGAAAAATAAAACAGAGGGCCGGGCGGTGGCGCTAAAGGTAAGGTGCCTGCCTTGCCTGCGCTAGCCTTGGACGGACCGCGGTTCGATCCCCCGGTGTCCCATATGGTCCCCCAAGCCAGGAGCAACTTCTGAGCACATAGCCAGGAGTAACCCCTGAGCGTTACCGGGTGTGGCCCAAACCCAAAAAAAAAAATAAAAATAAAAAAGAAAGAAAAAGAAAAAGAAAACAGAACCCATGTACAATTACTTTGTCCCTCAAGTACCCAGATTGTAATACATAATATTTCTTTGCAGCACACAAAGCAATCTAAAGCCATAAAACTTATGTAACTCCTTATACATTGAAGGCAAAGTACTTTTTTACATTTCCATGCACATGCATATTAGTTTAAGTTAACCTCAAAAGTTTAAGTAGGTTGTTTTTTCTTAAGGATTAGACAAACCACTTTTTAAAGTTCAGATCTGTACCAAATTCACAACCCAGAGTCCTACAATTTGAATTATGTTGATAAGGTTATATGCAACAAAGACAACTATTAAAATTTTTTTAGAAAAATATCAGTTCAAAAGAAGATCTGGAGGGCTTTCAAAGCAGAAAAATAACCCAAGCAGAAAATAACCCAAGCTCTTCACCTAGTTCCCCAAAAAAGAAACTATAGCTGCCAATGCTTCCCAGGTAGTCTGGCCTGGGCTGATACCTTTTGGGCCTTCTCAAAATGGTGGAGTCAAGTTCCTCTTTTGACATGAACTACAGCATCCCAGCACCACACCTAAAACCTTTCCACAGAAACAGCCTGGTTCCACAACTTACCCTTATCAAACTTCCAAGCAATCAAATTTATTTTAAATCCATAAATCCTGGACTGTGATGCTGCTTCTGGTTGCACGATACTTCAATATTTTAGTTGTCTCAATCCAGTTGTATCATAGGAAATATGAAAGTTTCATATAAATCTCCCAGTCTCAGGGCCAGAGTGATGGCACAGCAGTAGGGTATTTGCCTTGCACACACTAACCTAGGCTGGACCACAGTTCAATTCCCCATATGGTCCTCCCAGCCAGGAGTGATTTCTGAGCGCATAGCCAGAAGTAACCCTTGGGTGTCACCAGATGTGGCCCAAAAATCAAAGAAAAAGCAAGTAAAGAAAAAAGAAAAAAGAAATCTCCCAGTCTCAATGAGACCATATGTTGTTATAGAAGGTTCACCTAACATCAAGTGCAGCCCAGTAAATCCTCAGACATTGACTGTAGTAACACCATGGAGAGATAGAACAATTAATTATTTTAAACTGACCCTTGTTGATCAAAGTTTTCATTTGATTTTATGTCATTGAAAACAATACAAAGTAAATTTGTTTGTCCCTGCATAGAGGCAGGCTATAGTGGTGAATGAAAAACTGTGAACACTGGTGAAAAGTAGGTCACACTGGTGGTAGGATTGGTGTTTGAAGAGTTAATGCCTGAAGTGACTGAATTATGAATAATTGGTAAACCACAGTGTTATAATAAAATTGGGCGGAAAAGACTGAGAAATAAAAATGATACTGGAAAATGCACTGAATCACAAAATAAGACAATAGTACTAAGTGCAAAGATCATTAATCATAATAAATATAATTAGATTGAATTCTGTTACTGTCAGATTAGATTTTTTTGAAAAATCTAGATGTATGGTGTTTACAATGAGGACATCTAAAAACATTAACATGTAGAATTTTGGAAAGTCAAAGATAAATGAGGTAAACTAGGAAAACTAAACCAAACCACCTGGTATACATTAATCAGATAAAAGATCTTTAAAGCAAAAAGAAATACTAAGAATTAAAAAAGGATGCTACACAATGACCAAATAGTTGTTGATTCACTATGAAAATCATCTCTGGACTGGTATGTATATAATGTCTTAAACATCATTATTTGAGGGGCCGGAGAGATCGCATGGAGGTAGGGCTTTTGCCTTTCATGCAGAAGGGCTGTGGTTCGAATCCTGACATCCCATATGGTCCCGTGAGCCTGCCAGGAGCGATTTCTGAGCGTAGAGCCAGGCATAACCCCTGAGCGCTACCAGGTGTGACCCCCCCCAAAATAAAAAACCCATCATTATATGAGCAAAAATTAATAGAACTGAGATCTTCATCACAGTTGGAAATTTAATACATCAACCAAGTAGTTTTTTTTCTCAATTGTGCAAGATCAAGTACCTAGTGAGAGAATATTTGAAGTATTTTAAGCACACAACAACACACAAAACTGAAAATTTATGTAACTGGGAGGTAAAGATAACACAGTAGATAGGATGCTTGCCTTACAATGCAACTAGCCTGGTTTCAATACCTGCAATCATGACCAATCTCCTGAGCCCCACCCAGGAGTGATCTCAGAGCACAGAGCTAGGAGTAAGCCCTGAATTGATTGTGTTTCCATCTCCAAATAAATAAAGAATAAAATGTAGGCAATTTTTTTTTTTTAGTTTTTTAGGTCACATATGGCAGAGCTCAGGGGTTACTCCTGGCTCCATGCTCAGAAATCGCTCCTGGCAGGCTGGGGGGGTGGGGGGAGATGAAAGGCAAATGCCTTACCTCCATGCTATCTCTCCGGCCCCTTGGCAATTTAATTATTGTTTAAAACATAGAAAATATTTATAAAAATTTATTCTATACAGAGCATAACTGCAGCTCTCTCCGGCCCCTAGGCAATTTAATTATTGTTTAAAACATAGAAAATATTTATAAAAATTATAAAAATTTATTCTATACAGAGCATAAATGCAGATCTCAAGAACAAATTATAAATTCTATATATTCAATCATTTATTTTGAATTAAACACACACACACCAATTGGGCTGGAGGATAGTAGGACAATTGCCTTGTCTGCCATGGAGTCCAATCAAATTTTTAGCACCTATGATGTCCTAAGCATAGCCATGAGTGACCCTGAGTCCCCAGATCCAGGAGTAAAACCTGAGCACCACTGAGTATGGCCACAAATACACAGAAAGAACATTGGGTTAAGAGGAAAGTGTAAGTTCCAAGAATGCAAGAAGAAAGGGGGATATATGTAAAAGAAATTTTCCTTAAAATAGAAAAGAAAGGTCCAATTTAGATCATCAAGGCAGTGAAAATAAGGTCACCAGAAAGGAATACTGCAAAAAATATAGAGAATGTATAAATAGGGGCCGGAGAGATAAAATGGAGGTAAGGCGCTTGCCTTTCATGCAGAAGAACGGTGGTTCGAATCCCAGCATCCCTGTGCTGCCAGGGGTGATTTCTGAGCATAGAGCCAGGAGTAACCCCTGAGTACTGCCAGGTGTGACCCAAAAATCAAAAAATAATTAATTAATTAATTAATTAAGAGAATGTATAAATAATAAAACAAAAAAAGCTGTTTTTAAAGATGCTGGATATATGAAAACGTTGCCATATAGATAACATAGGCCAATCATTTAAAAAAATTACATAATAGTTCTGCTTCTTAAACAAAAAATAAAAAAGCATAAAATCAAATCTTGTATCTTCAGAATATAGATACATAAGTAGATTTTACAGGCTACAAATCAGTAAATTTATTGCATTAGTGGTCACAATTCAATCATACTGTACACACAGAAATACACACACATTCATTCACCACAGTCACAAGCCAACAGTATGGGTTAGTTTTACCAAGAATTCAAGAAACACAAAACTCAGTTTTAAAACTCTGTCATGCCATAAAAAAATATTAACAATATTTTAACTCAGGAAGGAAAAGGAAAATTAAAATGACAGGAATGTCACTAAGAAAAACAGATGTATCTGTGCATTAGCAGTTTAATAGAGAAAAGCAAGATCCTTTTAAAAGTTATACAATTAAATAACTTGTATTTATGAGAAAATACTCAGGAATAAGCAGATAATTCCAATATCTTAATAATGGTTATGTACCAAGTTATACCATGCATAGTAAATAATGTAGAATGCTCAAAATTTTCTCCTTAATATCAAGAGCATGACAACTTGCAAATTTTGTTGTTCTTATTTGCCATTGGAGATTTTTACTAATACCATAAAACTAGGTAAATAATTCTTCAAACAGAAAAGAAAGCAAGCAAAATTCATTATTTATAGATGATGCATTTTTATAAAATATCAAAGCATCAACAGATAAATATTTAAATTAATAGATGTGCTTAAAGAATTGCAGTGATTAAAATGAATATGCATCAATCTTTGTGCTCAGGGGTAAGGCAAGGTACATTAAATATTTTTTTATAAAGCTCTGAATCATAAAGAAAAATGACTGAGTAAAAATAAAGAATTTGTCTTTATTGAGAGTATCTAAAAGAAAACAAGATACAAATTAAAGGAGATATTTAATATGTATTTGATAAAAGATTAGTATCTAAAAATTAGTATGTAAATTAATATGTAAAGAACACTTCTAAGTTAATATGACAACAACAACAGCCCAATAGTCTACTTGATTGAAAAGCATTTACCATAGTAGGAAATATAAGTGACCCCATTAAAAATTTTCCCACTGGGCTGAAGCGATAGCACAACGGGTAGGGTGCTTGTCTTGCACTCGGCCAAGCTAGGCTCGATCCCTGGCCTCCCATAGGATCCTCCTACTCTGTCATGAGTGAGTTCTGAGCACAGAGCTACTAGGAGTAATCCCTGAATACCACCAGGTGAGGCCCCAAAACCAACTAACCAAACAAACAAACAAACAAAAAAGCTTTTCATTGGTTACTAAAGCTAGACTTTTTTATGTGAAATAAAAATACCTTTTTAAATCCCCCACTATATTAACCAGGGAAATAAATTCAAGGTCACAATGAGATACAATTTCACATCTATTCGGTTTTGTTGTTGTTGTTGTTGTTGTTGTTGTTTTGGTTTTTGGGTCACACCAGCAGCACTCAGGGGTTACTCCTGGCTCTATGCTCAGAAATCGCTCCTGGCAGGCGCGGGGGATCATATGGGATGCCAGAATTCAAACCACCGACCTTCTGCATGCAAGGTATACGTCTCCATGCTATCTCTCCGGCCCTTTTTTCTTTTCTTTTCTTTTCCTTTTTTTTTTTTTTTTTTTTTTTTTTGGTTTTTGACATCTATTCTTTTAACAAAAAATTAAGTAAATGAATTCTTAATTTTATAGAATTAAATTTATGAAATGTATTTATCACTATGGAAGAGAGAATCTGTTATCAAGAATTTAAGTCAGAATCATTTTATAGTACTCTTTGCCATTGCCTCGCAAATGTGCACATCAGTAGGGGACTAGAAGAACACAATTCAAGTCCCAATTTACAAATATAACAGCAGACAAGAGTGACAATGAGAAAGAGCAATGGAACCTGGTTGAAAATCTTCAAGTATAGGAAGTATAAGAACCAGAGCTAAGGAGGTAACTTTGAAATCAATGGTCTGGATTTATGCTAACTCTGTCCACAGTAAGTTTGGCCCTTAGGTAAGACCCTTAAATCCTTAAATCTGCCTCAGCTTTAGCATCTGTAAAAGGAGACACTAAAACGGAACATTCAGTGAGTGCTCTGACGATGATTTGTTTTTTTCAACATTTCACAGGACATGAGGGTAAAAGCATAAGGGGCTGGAGAGGTCCAGACTGTCCTCACACCTTACCAAACCCTGAGTGTAGACTTTTCTTAGTGTTCCTTAGTGTTCCTTAGTGTTTTCTGGGTTTATTGCCTCTTCTAGATTATCGTGGCAGGTGTTGTCTCGGTGAAGGCCAAGTTTTAATGTTTCCTAACCAGGCTTTGGCACATCCCTGACAATTTGGCCACAATCTGGAAAAGAACCCTGCCGTGTTCTATGTCCAGCTTCCAAGCATAATGAAGCCAAAGAAGTCGCTTTTTAAAAAAGCTAATTACTGATAAAATACTTGGATTCATATTTCCTGTCAAATAAAATTCTGCCTTTGAAATAAAGGTCACTGGCAGCACTACTGAGTACCTTTGTTCTAAGCAGGTTTCCCTTTAGTAGAGAACATGCTGTCTCCTGCTTTTCAAAAGTCGGATTCCATTTGAAAGGGGAATGATGCAGTGAAAGGCTGGGGTGACACACACATTTTGAAAACATCAACCCCACCACGCTGGGCAGATATAGAGCAGATCTGAGTCATGTCTTTGCTTTATGGATGTTTTATGTTGAACAAATGAAATAAGATGTTGAGACATAACTAGTTTTTTATGCCTGGATTGAAAAAATAAATAAATTTGACCACAATCTTCCTTTGGGTCAGAGGTAGGCTGATTATGAGGCCTGCGTATCAACAAATATAAAATTCTTTAGAAAATTGTTTTATATACATAGCTTCAACCTGGCTCTATTTTTTCTATATATATAAGAAAAATATCCCTTAGAAATTTGTCTCCAAAAACTAATTCAACATACTCCCATGTTCATGATTCTGACCTGATACCATCCACAAAAGAATTACTTTACATGGTTGATTAGGTTGGATTTGAGTTCATAGTTCTATAGTTTTATTCGCAGTTTACCTGCAAGCTTCATACAATTTAGAATTCTTTCAAATATTTTTTTCCTTTTTTTAAATATCTTTATTTATACAATTTGCTTACAAACATGATTGTAGTTGGGTTTCAGTCATATAAAGAACATCCCCCTTCACCAGTGCAACATTCCCATTGGATTCTCTCTTTTTTTTATTTAAACAACTTTATTACATACATGATTGTGTTTGGGTTTCAGTCATGTAAAGAACACCACCCATCACCTGTGCAACATTCCCATCACCAATGTCCCAAATCTCCCTCCTCCCCACCCAACCCCCACCTGTACTCTAGATAGGCTTTCTATTTCCCTCTTATATTCTCATTATTAGGATAGTTCAAAACATAGTTATTTCTCTAACTAAACTCATTCCTGTTTGTGGTGAGCTTCATGAGGTGAGCTGGAACTTCCAGCTCTTTTCTCTTTGTGTCTGAAAGTTATTATTGCAAGAATGTCTTTCATTTTTCTTAAAACCCATAGATGAGTGAGACCATTCTGCATCTTTCTCCCTCTCTCTCTCTCTGACTTATTTCACTCAGCATAATAGATTCAAATACTTTAATGTCCAAAAAAATGTAGACCATCTTTGTTTAGTTTTTGTTTTTCCTTTTGGGCCACATTCAGCAGTGCTTAGGGCTTACTCATGGCTTTGCACTCAGGGAGCAGCCTTAGGGGACTATATAGGTGCCAGAGATAGAACCCAGGTCAGCTATGTGTAAGGACAGCACCTTCCCCACTGTAATATTACTCCAGCCCTATGACTTATTTTCATTTTTTCTTTTTTGGTTTTTGGGCCATGCCCAGTGAAGCTTAGGGGTTACTCCTGGCTATGCGCTCAGAAATTGCTCCTGGATTGGTGGACTATATGAAACACTGGGGGATCGAGCCGCAGTCCATCCTAGGCTAGCATGTGCAAGGTAGAAGCCTTACCGCCTGTGCCACTGCTTTGACCCCCTATGTTCTATATTTCTTTTCTTCCCAGTAAAAGGGGGTAGAATAATACTCCTCGCCTGTCACCCATTCTATTGTCACTTTTCATTTTAGAAAAGCACTTTGTAAGGTCACATAGTTCAATGAACTTTAGTGCATTCCCAGGTTGGGGTACCCAGCGCACAGCTACAAGATAGGGACAAGAAATTGAGGTGCTCTGTGTGATAGTATATTTCCCTTGCAGGGGATGCTTGTAGTCTTCTTTGAGTTTGCCCTCTAAGGCAGAGTCTGTATTATTTTATGTTCAGGAAATTCTTTCCCACCTCACATCCAAGGCAGGTAGAGAAGTATCCACTTCCCTAAAAAGGCAAGTGGGTGGAGTAAAATCATTCAGAGCTATTCACATAAGCCTACATGGGCTCCCTCCAGGAATGGCATTGCTGGACAGTTAAGCCTCAAGCCCAGTGGTGAGCTTTCTAACCCCAGAAGCAGGAAGTCTATTTGCCACTCTGGAAACAAAATAGATGGCTTGTAGCATCCTCCCTTCCTATATTCATATATGCTTCCTGGTAACTCTGGGGGATTCATTTACAACCTTAGGACAAGTAGCCTGACTTAAGTGTCAGCACCCAGTTTGCTCCCAGTAGTCAGAGAGTTCGTCTTAGAACTTGTTGCCTGGTATCTGGTAAAATTTTAATTGTAACCACCATTTTGTATGTGTCTAGTTGGAGAGTTTACATTTCTCAGACCAGCTCATTTGACCAGTCCTAAATAGAAACTTCTCTCCTTGAGTAGAAGAATGAACTTCTCCAATCTCCAGACTTCCCTCTGTCACATACTCAGGGTCTTTCTTTCTTTCTCATTTTTTTGTCCTCTCCTAGGTGACATTATAAAAGTTTTTAACCTTGGCCTTATAGTTTCACCCTCAGGAAACTCATGAGGGTGAAACTATACAAGAAAACTATATAAGGAAACTTTACTCCTTGTAATAAATAATAATAAACTGACACTCATCAAATCTAGGTCAGATATCTCTTCTGAGCTCTAATCTCAAGCAGTTTCCTCTTACTACTTATGTTTGCATCTATAAACTTCATAGACAGTTCAATTTAAAGATGGACAAAACAGGGGCCGGAGAGATAGCATGGAGGTAAGACATTTGCCTTGCATGCAAAAGAACGGTGGTTCGAATCCCGGCATCCCATATGGTCCCCCGAGCCTGTCAGGGGCGATTTCTGAGCGTAGAGCCAGGAGTAACCCCTGAGCGCTGCTGGGTGTGGCCCAAAAATGAAAAACAAACAACAACAACAACAACAAAAGATGGACAAAACAAATCTATTGTTGGTCTCACAAAAATCTTCATTTGGTAGAGCTAAAATACAGGGAGTAGGGCATTTGTATTACATGTGTCCAACCCAGGTTGAATCCCCTGAGCCTGCCAGAAATTATTTCTGAGTACAGAGCCAGGAATAATCCTTGAGAACTACTAGGTGTACCCTCCCTACTAAAAAGCATCTTTATTTTGGCTGGAGAGATAGTATAGGAGTTAAAAAAAAAAACAAACTTGCCTTGTATGTGGACCGTCAGTACTGGGTGATTCCTGAGGACATCTGGATGTGGCCCCAAACCAAAATTCTTTGTTTTGAATAAACCAAAATCTTAGTTCCCATCATTGAGAAAGGAACTGAGTTCTGTATACTTAGCCATTGAAATAGCAACCTGAGAAATAAGTTAGAAATAAATTGCAAATCTGCCCTTTCTCATAGCTCCTATATCTTATCAATACTCTGCTCCATCCACTCTGCTCATTTGGCTACTTTCTTCCATCCTATTTACTCCATCTCCTCTACAATGGTATGACGGCCCTGATTCTGGCCTTGAGTCCATTCCTTCTGCACTGCTCTAATCATTACTCCAATCAACTTCCATCCCTCTTAGTCTTATTGGATCTTTATAAACAGCAGAGTTTTTTCCATCATTTTTGTTGTTGTTGTTGTTGAACCATGAAGCTGTCAAAAGAAACTTCCCGATAGTATGGGCTCATTTCTGTTCTAAAATGACCTCTGGAAAGCATCTTACAATTCAGTCTTCCTCAACTTTATACTAAATTTATAGATATCAAAAAGCATTCAGAAGGAAAAAAACATAGGAAGGAATGAAAACAAAGAATGTCAGGCATCCGATTGCTAGACTATGGGAGGAAATGCCATGAACAAGAACTACAAAGCTGAAATAACTATTAGAATCCATGGACAACACTGAGTCGTGCTTTGGTTCTTGTGAAAGAGCACACAAAGGCTGGCAGAGAAAACCTTTCTCCTCCTTCACTGCCTGCCATGGGCCTTTTTGGTAATGAGCACCCCGGCCTCTTATCTACCAGGACACTGGGCTTTCAGTCTGTTCTGCAAATAGTGCCTTTGATTGCAGTTCATGAGAATCATTTATCTCTTTTCCAGCCACAAAATTCCAACTAATGCAGATGTGAGAAATGACTCCCACCAAAAGAAGTGGGGTTCTTCAGATAGGTTGTGAATTCTTTTGCAGATGACTTAACTCCTGGATATCTTCCCAAGAGTTACAGATGACTTTGGGTGGATTGGGGAGAGAAGGAGGAAGAGTGCATCCAATGAATCTTCTGTGTTCAGTCATTCATGGAAATACCTGGTATGGTCTAGGACTGGCAAAGTCTGCTAAGAGCACCTACATGGCATAGATGCCAGCATACCTTCATCTCCACATCAAGCTGCCTCTAAGCTCCACCTGGTCTTCACCGTGTGGAACTGGTCTTCACCATAAAAGTAATTGGGATGACATGGACTCAGGTTGAAGTAAAGAATTTCTCTGCCAGTAAACAAACATCAGGTCTAAGCTTTGTCCCAGGTGTTCTGGGAACATTGCCTTCTCTAGCGGAAAAGAATTTCAAGAGGAGGCAGTATAGTGAAGCAAACTCATTTGATTTAAAAAACTTATACTTAGAGAAATTTTTTTGTTGTTGTTGTTGTTTTTGTTTGGTTTTGGGTCACACCTGGCAGTGTGCAGGGGCTACTCTTAGTTCTGTACTCAGAAATCAGTCCTGGCAGGCTTGGGAGACTATATGAGATGCTAGGGATTGAACCCAAGTCAGCTGCATGCAAGGCAAATGCCATACCCACTGTGCTATTGCTCTGGCCCCCATACTTAGAGAAATGTGACAGAAGTGAAAAAAATATATGTGTTCAAGAGAAAAGATGAGCTTCTTCAGTGTCCCCACTGAGAGTAAACATGCCGGTTGAAATGCAAGCCAATTTCCAGGATAGAGAATGAACCTGATATGTGTTTCCAAGGTTGGTATTATAGTGGGGTTTCTTTAAAACTTCCTTAATCTGATGTTTTCTGCTTATCTACCACTGGGAAGCATTGGAATCTTGATGGTCCTTTCATATTCTTATCAAGGACTTTAGATTCTCCTTATCATTTTCATTGCTCAGAGGTCCACTTTTTTTCTGGCATACTTGAGTTTCTATATCTGAGTAGTAGCTCACTTTCTTTATCTACAAAAGAAGCTCAGTGTTTACTTCTAAAAGAAACATGGTCCTTAGAGACTTTGGGGTACTTCAGACCTAGGTGAATTTCTTCTTAGTCTTTATTTCCTGAGAAACTCATTGCCAGCACCCTTCACCCCTATGTCCTGCAACACATGTATCCCTGATACCCTGGGAGTGGAAAGGTAGAGAACCAGGTGAAAGTAGTTGGTCAGTTTGATCACACCCACTAAAAAGGTATCCAGCCCAAATAGATAATAGGATGGCAGGGAGTGGGAGTTGGCTGCAAATAAAGGGATGCCTCCAGCCTCTCTCTCTCTCTCTCTCTCTCTCTCTCTCTCTCTCTCTCTCTCTCTCTCTCTCTCTCTCTCTCTCTCTCTCTCTCTGTCTCTTTCTTCCCACCCTCTTCATATGGCCAGATTAGGTAGGGCTTGTATTTACCTTGAATAATTAGCCAGGTACAGGCAGGGTTCAGATAACCAGGAAAGCTCAGGCACAGAAGGGTTTGGATACTCAAGCAATGACAAAGGGTTGAACACAAAAGTCTCACTCATGTGCCCATCATGTGGCCAGACATGAAGAAACCAGGGACAAACCAGGGACAGGAACTGCTAGGGTACAGCTAAGAGGGGCCCAGCAACATGTTCAGAGCTTGCGGATCTCACCCCTGTTCATGTGACCATGGCTGGAAACTAAGTAAAGCTGAGACATTAGGGAACCATTGGGGTATAGGCCAAGAAAGCTCCATTGGCAAGATTTTATGTTACACACTGGACATCATGAGATAGAATAGGTGGCATTGTACATGCATAAAGCAGAGGGCTGAACATCTGAGGAGGAAGTCAGACCCATTTATGTAAACTGTACAAGAAACTTAACTTTTTGCTTGGTTGGTTTGGGCCACACGCACCATTGCTCATGGGTTAATCCTGGTTTTGCACTGCTGTTAGGCTCAGGGTACCATATAGGATTCGGGGATTAAACCTGGGTCAGCTACATGCAAGAAATTGCCCTCCACATTGTAATTCCCACCCAATAAACTAACTTTTAACTTTCCAAATCTTTCATACAATTCTCAAGAACCCTCCAGTGGCCAGTGCAGGAGAATCTACTTTAACATTAACACACCCCAAATGGATCAAAACTCAAAACATCAAACAGGGAATAGGATCAGATTTAAGGACACTAGAAATTGGACTGGCCTCCCTACTTTTCCCTTTGCCCTCATCAGAAGAGTTTAAACTATGCTTTAGTATGCCAAAGTAAAACTTACAGAATGTCTGATAAAGGTGACCTTTATTTATAGCCCCTATCCCCACAGGCCTTGCAAAGCCCACAAGATCTAACTGATAAATGCAAGCCCCGTTTATCATCTTCTTTCTAGTTTTTCTTCAAAGGAAACAATGGGCTCTCCAGAGACACCATCTCATTCTAGATTCATAAAGCCCTTGCATTCTTGCTCAGTTTTCCTTTGTTCTTTCTGCCTTGGAGAACCTCTTCTTCCTCTTTAAGCCCAAGGAAGCCTTTTCTGCTATGACACATCTGTCTTCAAGGCTCACAGGTCTTCCAAAGTCTCTAAGGTGGGATGAAACTCTCAATCCCCTGTGCTTCCAACACATTGTCTTTATGCCTGAGCATGACTGCTTAGATTTGTCTGCCTTCCATTGCTGGCTGCAATGTTGTTTCTCCCATTAGATAGAGATTCTTCTATTTTTATTAACCAGCACATATTATAGTGCCTTCTGGATCAAAGAACTACAGAAAACATGAATTGAAGCAATGAACAGAAGATGAAAAGCAACCACAGGCTGTTTCCACTCATCCGAATTCTTCTCACACAGTTTTATATTTATCTTTAAAACAATAGCTGGGCTTTGTCACTAAGCCAAGCCACAGGCAGCAAAGGAACTAAATCTTGAATTTCCTCTGCAGTTTTGAAGAGGAAATCCATAGGTGACACCTTCTTTCACAAAGAAAAGAGGAACTGGAACCTAAAAAGGGGGAGAAGTGAGTAGAGGGGGTTGAGGTCAGGAAACAAAAGGAAATTCTATTTTCTAATCTGCACAACGTGGTAGAATTGTTGATGTCTCCTGGTATCCTACAACTATCACCTAGGTGGCACTTGAGCTGAAGGTGGGAAAGGCAAAAACCAAACAACCACGAACAAAGCCTTTGGAGGATCCATCTGTTTTTCTCCTCTTTTCCTCCTCCAACCAAATGATTAAAAAGGATGTCTGTTTTCAACACATATTCGTTGCATGATGATAAATCAATCATCTATACATCTGTCTCAGTCATTCCCCAATAAACTGTTACCAATTCTTTTTGTGAAGTTCCTGCCCATTCCAGTCCTCAATGTATGAATATATTATGGAAAAAGCATTCCTTCATGTGAGTCAAGAGAATTTTGGTCCCATAATGATTTTGAAAGGCACAGGAGTTGTATTTTGCCTTCCTGCTCTCTACAAATTCAAAAGCAAAATTACCCAAGAGTCTTTACCTACTTATTCAACACACACAAATCAAGTTCTGCTTGATGTTCCAAAATGTGATACAAAAATCTTGAAGTAAAATTGTGAGGTAAGACAGGCATGGTCCCTGACCTCATGGTGGTAACTCCACAGACAAGACAAGAACCAACAAGATTTCATGAAAAAAGGTGAATTTTACTGCTCCCAAAGAAGTGTTATAGGCATAAGTAAAGAGGCATTGGTAAAGAGTTTTTTCAGGAAATTATAATAAAAATAAGAAATTGATAAGGTCTAAACTAGCCCAAAGGCATGAGTACTATATCCCTTTGAGATGCAAATACTGAGATCTTTGGAGAATATAAATTTTTTCTCAGATGCAGAAACCGAGGTAATACCAAGAGAAGGGTGGACACCCTCTGAAAAGGTGAAGCTACCATTGAATCTAAATATCTTGATAAGAATATTTTTTTTAAATGACATTAAGAAATCTTTGATTTTCCCCCTTGACAATGTCCTATCAACATAGTCTTGTTTGGAAGGGCCGGGTAGTTTGGGAAAAACCCTACTATAAAATCAACTTTGTAAAAGTATACAGGGCTCATTATTCTAAAAGTTGGCCCACATCTCATGAGATGTCTACCCACAGTTTTGTTTCTCCTGAGAGAAGCCGGGTTTTTTTCTCTTAAACTCATAACTCTTTCTCTTTCTGCCCCTTCACATTTCTGTAAGCAAATTTTTTTGAATAAATCTCTTATGTTTCACTATTTCTTCTCCTTCTGAAACTTTTTTCTCCAAGGAAAGATGAAAAAAAAAAACCTTCTCTAATGTTTTCCTGGAAAACCTACAAAGAGCAATTCCTTGCTCCAACTGAGTGCAAGGCTGTCAGAGAACTCATGTGTTGGAAACCAGTTCTCATACCATAGATCAAGTAGTTGTACTTCAAGCACAACTTGATGGGTGCTTCATGAGGTTGGTAGCACTTTAGTGACCCTGCCTACATAGCTACTCAGAGCAGATTTTACAAGTTTTAGCCTATGCCAACCCTGTTGTTTGGTAAATTCTGTCAGGCCAGAAATTACCTACTGATCATGGGGAGATTATGCCCCTCTTTGCAATCCTTCCTCATCTCTGAAGCAGTGTCTCCAAAGCTTTTACCTCAAAGAAATCACCAGAACAGTTGTTCAACAAGATTTCCAGAATAGTTGTTTTTGGGGCTTCACTGCCATGCTGTTTGGGAATAGCATCACAAGGGGATCCAACACTAGCCTATACCAAAGGAGGCTGGGTTAGATAGAGCAACGAGTTTTTATTTGTTTATTTTTATTCTTATTCTTATTTTATTTTTATTCTTACAGCTTCCTTCCTTGCTCCCTGCTTCACCCAACTTACTTGAAACTGAAGTCCTCAGAGAGAATACCCAAGGTACTATTATAACAGTATTCAAGTTCTTTTGAGATCACTAGAATGTTTCCCCCCAAATGGCTTGTATGCTAAGATTTGGTGTTTGACTATGAGTTAAAAATGGAAGGATGCGCGGAGGATGAAGACAGAAAATGTTCTAGCACACAAAAGGCCCCTGGCTAAGCAAAGAGACTCAAGGACATGGAAAACAAGATTCAAAGCCAGGCTTTGTGTCTACATCACATCATCTCCCCTCTATCTGCAGGAATACTGAGTGGCCAAGTTCCCAAGATTTTCTACATAGTGTTCTAGCTAATATAAATCCATTATTTCTTTCAAGGTTTGGAAGCTTAAAATTACAGAGTATTTTAAGAAATTGGGTGTTAAACAGAAGTCACAACATTGAGGGAGGGAGAATATGAAAATACTGTTTCTTGAAATGTTTGAATTCATCTTCCCATTTTGCAGTGCACCCTCCTTTTTCCTCCCCAACACACATGCGCAAGTAGACACTTGTGCACCTATGCTCCTGTGTGCAAACAAACACACACAGACACACACACTGCCTTATTCTGCACTTTGCTGTATTAAAAACAACTCAGTAGGGATTCCATTGTCAGTTTTCCTGGGCAATCTGTCCCTGAATTTACTGACTAAGTTATTGTACATTCTGGTACATTTTTCTTGACTATCTTGAGTAGAAAGCAAGTATATATACATGTATGTATTATATATAAATTATACATTAACACGCATACATGTGTATATATGACATGTACAATAATGTGCATATAATATACAAATGACATACAATAGTGTGTGTAAGCATACATATATATGCACACACATTTATAATCAGAAAGCAAGAGTCATGGAGTCAACCAGGGTCAATTCCCCAGCATCATAGATGGTTCCCCATGCAGGCATAGCCAGAAGTAAGCCCTGAGCACATCCAGGTGTGATTCAAAAGCCCCCCTTTCCATCCCTTAAAAAATCAGACAAGAAAAGCTGGAAGATTTTCCACCATCTGAGAGTTCATTTCTTAAAATGTTCAAAGTTTGTTCCTCAGTTTTGGATGGATTTTTGAAGCCATTATTTAAGTCTGGGTTTGTTTTTGTTTTTGATTTTTGTTTTTTGGTTTTTTTTTTTTTTTTTGCCTATTGAGCAGCACATTCTGATTCCTGCCTTGGCAGAAACTCATTAATTACTCTCCTCTCACAACCCTGACAGGCCACATGGGCACAGTTTGGATTCACCATTCACTGAAATGGCTTTTCTTTTTACTGACATTGCTCCCAACACCAGCTCTCTTTAATTTAAGCATAACATAAAAGGGGATCAACCCTCGACTTCTTTAGCTGGGTTTCATAAACAAAACTAATAGTCAAGAGTGATTACCCATTTAGACAGCATGCTACCAAGCTAAAGATAAATTGCATAATTTGCTGCTCCATGTATTACATTTTTAGACATAAGATAAATAATTCATGTAAATAAATAACCAAGAGAAGATATTCAAGAATAAAGTGGTATGGTTATTTTTTTTTACAGCAAGTAAAATAAATGACAATTTTCATTAACTCTTGACTCAGGATGTCCTCTAAGTGCCTTTTGACTAATCACTGCCTAGTTGAAATGGGCACATAGATTAAGAAGATTCTATTGTGCATCCTTATTTAGAACATTTCATAAATACCTGGATATCTCTTTTAAAACTAATATCTATGCCCATAGTTTTCTCAACTATTTGAATCTACCTATCATTTTGTTATTTAAAAAATTAAAGTTCCTAAAAAAAACTTGGAGAGTTATAAAAAAAAAAAAAGCATAAAAGATATGTGTTAGTTTTTTCTACGATTCCAAGAGAAGAAACAAGAACCCATAAAATAAAAAAAAAAATCAATGTTATATTGTACTAATGCTTCTCCATTTTCAAATGAATGTCACATATGCAGTTAACCCCTCAGGTTTCATGACTTGCAAGATAGGGATAAAAAGTCCATTGTGTAAGATATTTCGAAGAGTAATTGGATTTAATAAAAGCAATATAACCCTGTGATTCCAAGAAAATAAAAAAATATTTTAATACTGGGGCCAGAGCAATATATCAATGGGCAAGACACTTGCCTTGCACACAACCAACTCAGGTTCGATTCTCAGCATCCTATATGGTTCCTGGAGCACCATCAGGAGTGATTACTGAACAGAGAGCTAGGAATAACCCAAGTATTGTTGGGTGTGGCCCCAACACAAAAACCAATCATAAAACAAAAATAATACGAGGGGACGTTGTGGTAGAATTTTAATCATATTTGTTGGGTTGGGTTGTAGTTTTAAAAATTGATGCCACATCTGTCAGTGCTCAGTGGTCACTCTTGGTGGTGCTCAAGGGAGCCATGTGAATTTCTGAGGATCAAACAGAGGTGTTTTATCTCTTGTACTATCTAGCTCTTTTGAGAGCCTATAATGAGGAGAAATGTCCATATGCCCTGCCTCTAGGACACTGTAGCCCAGACTTAGAGTGATTTGACTTCTGAGCCATGAGAACAGGATTTATGAATGAGGAGGTGACTCTCCGGGCCCCTGGGTGTGAAGACAAGTGCTCCATGTACCCAGCAGTTGAGAGACTACTTGAGACCTGCTGCCAAGTTCTCAACATTGGTTAGCAAAGTCTCCCCTGAGTGCCTATACATTTTAAGATGTGGTTTTCTAAAAGATCCAATGTACCAAGGAACTCTTCACCTTCCAACAGTTTACAAGGAATGTTTATAGCTAGAGCTTTAAGTTTTTGGTGGAATTTTGTATCTTTAGAAGTTTCTTTAATATTAGTATAGCTTTTTTACTATGAGAAAGCAAAGATAGAGTGATGTATCTGGGAAAACCAAAAAAATAAGGGGCACCATTGAGGTTCATTCCCCAAACTTTCTATCCCTCTGTCTCCCTAAGAGAGACTGTTCCTGGGGTGGGCCCTCTTTCCAGTAAAAAGCTAACTCAACTTTACCAGGAATGACATTATGAATTTTAGGGATTCTCTAATTTTTGTTGAAAATACTGGAATACTGATAGCTTGGTGTAAAATGACACCAAGCTATTAACTCAAAACAAAAGTATTCCCCCATCTTCTTCTTTCTTTTATTTGTTTTTATTTTTTTAAATTAATACTTTTATTTAGGCACCATGATTACAAACATATTTGTAGTTAGGTTTTAGTTATAAAAAGGAATACCCCCTTTACCAGTGCAATATTCCCACCACCAATGCCCCCTTTTCCCTCCTCTCCAACTCTCTGCCTGTATTTGAGACAGGCATTCTATTTGTCTCACCCACTATCATTATCATGATGGTTGTCAGTGTAGTTATTTCTCAAACTAAACTCACCACTCTTTGTGGTAAGCTTCATAACATGGGCCAGACCTTCCAACTGTCATCTCTATTATCTCTGTGTATTATTACAATAATGTCTTTATTTTTCTTAAATCCCTGTGTATTTCTTTCCTTCTGACTTACTTCACTCACATAATGTTGCTCATGTCTATGCATGAATAGGAAAAGTTCATGACTTCATTTTTCTTGATAGCTATATAGTATTCCATTATGTATATGTACCGCAGTTTCTTTAGCCACTCATCTTCCTCTTTCCTTTAAACCTATCCCTTTGATATGTAAAAATCCACCTGGATAGGTAGTTTTTTCTCTCATTCGATCTTCCCATGCCTTGGAGAATTTTGTACTGGGTAATTAAAAAAAGTTAGCTTGGCTTGGCGCACTCAGAGAGACCATGAGGTGAGAAGCTACTGACTTCATGACTTTCTCTTGACTGGTTTTGTTTATTAATTCTTCATAGATACCATACCATCTTCAGACCCATTCACCCAGTGTTGAATATATGGTACATTGGGATTGATTTTACAACTTGGGAGTAGCATTCTGCACAATGAGTACATTTACTTGCGGGGTCCTAAAGCCCCCCGGAGGGGCCCGGCCAGCGGGGAAGCGGCTGGGAGGCTCTTGGACGTCCGCACCTTTATTTGGCTGGGTTAAAAGAACAACCACACCTGTAAAAAATCTGAGAGAGGTTAGTAATGAAGACCTCAGGCGAAATATCCGATCAGAGGTAAAATTTATTGGTCCAGCATCTCTTATATAGAGGAGGAGAAATGGGCAGGTAAAAAGGACATGTCAATCATACTTTTTGGCACGAAGGTTATAGAACAAAGGCAGTAAAATATTCAGAGGGGAGGGAGACCTTATGTCTCCAAAGTGGGATCTGCAGCCCGCTTATCTGGAGCTAACATCAGTCTGTGAAGGGGCAGGTTTTTGAAGCGTAGCTATTAACTCTGGAAAGAAGCTAAAGGGAGTGGCCTAAATCTGGAACTGGCATTGGGGTGTTCACTTTTCTCTTTGGCTTCAAAGAAAATCTCCTTCAGCTGTGAAATACCTTTCCTGTTAGCTCAAAAGCTTACAGCAAAGTCTGCAGGTAGGCAGCCTTAGGTGAAAGGCGCATAAAAGACAGAAGACAGAAAAATTGATCTTTGACAGGACACTGTCTCCAACATTTACTTGGGCATTTTTATTTTGTTTTGCTAACAAATTTATTTTATTATATATATATGTGTGTGTGTGTGTATTTTACAAGTTGTTCATGATTGAGTTTTAGTCATACAATGTCCAACTTGCATCCCTTCACCAGTACTCATATCTTTTAATTTATTTTTGTTTTTGTCTTTGTTTTTTGGCCACACCTAGAAGCACTCAGGGGTTACTCTTGGCTCTGCACTCAGAAATCACTTCTGAGTGGCTTAGGGGACCAGATGGGATGCCAGGGATCAAATCCAAATCCCTCCCAGGTTGGCCACATGCTTTATAAAATTTAGAGTACCTATAGATTTTAGATATATTTAGGGCGATAGAAATAAGGATGTGCCTTGCATTTTTCCAGACTTGATAAACCCTTGATTATGGTGTGTGCAAATAAAAATATGTATAAAATGAAGTTTGCATGTTAACCATTTCTAGATCATAGTCCAGCAGCATTGATTGTATTCACAATGTCATAAACTATTATCCAAAAATATTTTCAGGCAGCAGACAGAATCTTTGTACCCATTAAAGAATAATACCCCCTATGTCCCCTTGCCTCTAATATCTGTAACCTGCAGTCAGCTTCCTAAATCTATGGATTTTCCTATTCTGCATTATTTCATCTAAGTGAAACCAATATTATGTGTACCATATCTTTGTATATATTATAGAGATATAGACATAATATAGATATTGATTAGATATAGATATTTCTGTGGCATTACCCAGGGGTATTTAGGAGACCTATCATTGCCAGGAATTAAACTCAAGTCTCCACATTTAAAAAAAAAAGCATGTATTCTAGCCCTTTGAAAATTTGCCTGTTTCTGATTTTTTTTTGTTTGGGCTACACCTCATATTGTTGGGGGGAATTATTTCTAACTCTTTGCTCAAGAGTCACAGTGCTAGGGAAACCACGTAGTGCTAAGAATTAAATCCCGGGCTCCCACATTCAAAGTAAATGCTCCAATCCTTTAAGTCATCTCCCACCTTAATATGTGTCCTTTTGTGTCTAATTTTTTGTTTGTTTGTTTTGTTCATTTGTTTTAAATTTGGGGCCACACTTAATGGTGCTCAGGCATACGCCTGGCTCTGTGCTTAAATCACTTCTGCAGGCTTGGGAGACCATATACGGTGCCCAGGATTGAAACTGGTTCTTCCATGTGCAAGGCCAAATGCTCTACCTGCTGTGCTACGGCTCAAGCCCCAATATATGACTTTTTTTTTTTTAACTTAACATAATGCTGTCCAGTCCCATTCGTGTTGCTATATATATCAACATTTCTTCCCTTTTGGTAGCCAAGTAATATTCTAAAGAAAGCTACTCTTCATTCTGTTTATCCACTCATTCCTTGGTGGATACTTTGGATGCTTCCAGACATGCCTTTTTAACAAACTAGTGCTCAGAGCTAAGGACAATGGGATCATGATAGTATTAACATCTGACCCAAAACTATCTGTTCCTTCTCTCTGTCCCCACCCTGGGGCCCTGAGCCCCAGAACCCCAAAACCATTCTCAGTTAGATTTCCCCTGGGAATGTTCAGAGGGCTGGCAAAGCATTGCCCATGCGTTTGAATCACCTTCCGAATCTGGATCCACCCTGCCATCTGACACTTGTTTCACGCCAAGAAGGAAAGAAAGAAAAGCATCTTGTTAGTCTGTGCACATCCCTACTGCTCCAGACTCATCAGTCCCTGTCGGAACATCAGCCCACGCAGACTGTCCAGGACTGTCACCAAGCCTCAGAAAAACAGCCAACCAACCTTCCAGAGGTGGGGGAGGACAGGAACAGAAAAACCCTGGGCAAATGAGGTGTGCTAAAAGCAACAGAAAGCTTTCACAGCAATCTGCAATTTCTCAGAAACACAGTGGAGGTGTCTTGGGGAAGCAAATAAAAACTACAAAATGATGGAACTTGGGAATCAGAGAGGACAGTGACTTGAGTTGGGAGGACCCCTAAACCTGAAGACAGAAAGAAGCCTATCCTTCTTGACTCTGTTGCACATTCCAAGAAGACAATGATAAGGGCAGTGTGGTTTTACTTGGGGAAAGCCCAAACTCAGATGTGAAACCCCACAAGTACTAGTATGAATATTCTATACTCACCATCTGACCTTTTATGCTCACCCTAGTTAAATAAATAAGCCCAGAAACTTCCCCCAGACTTGACATTTGTGGTTCCCTGCCCCTTAAAATGGCAGATGTGAGGCTTTTATATATGTGAGGTATTTTAGGGAATGAAATTGTTTTGCTTTCAGCCATCATCTCTTGCCATCTTGAGATGGAATAGATTTTTGTCTTGGGCCGATATTTTTATAACACCTTTTAATTTTTTATTTAATTTTTTAAATATCTTTAAGCACTATGGTTACAAATAAGTTTGTTGTTGAGATTCAGTCATGAAAAAAGTACACACACCCTTTACAAGTGCAACCATCCTGCCACTAATACCCCCCACTAATGCCCTTCCCACTGCTTATCTTTAAGACAGGCATTCTATTTCTCTCACTCACTACATTGTCTATGACAAACTTTAGATGTGGCTGCCTCAGAGAACTGAAATGTAGTAGGCGTTAAATCCTTGTTTGTGCTCAAACTTGGAGCTGAACCTGAAGGGTCATTTATCTGACTGCAAACACTTAGAAGTGGTGGATAAGACATCTTGATATTAAACATGGAGAAGTCAATATTGAAAGATGGGATGTTGTGACTATGAATGCATACAGAAACAGAAGAAAATCAAACTGTGGTGGAAAGCAGAAATTGAGGTCCAAATTATTCAAATTGCCATTGTACCTTCCTGCCATTTGGGTATACCAGAGGGAATATTCATGTGGATAAAGATCATTACCTTCAGGAACTTCCAGGTACATGAATCAGAGACTAAAACTTGCTTCAAAGTCTAGATAATCTAGATGCTTCTCTTCAAGTAAAGAAAAGATCAGATAATTAATTTTAGACTCACTTCAAAAAGGCATCAGCAAACTTGGGATCTATATTAACCAATTCTTTTTTTTCTCTTAAAATACTTCTTTATATGGGTCAGAGAGATAGCACAGCAATAGGGTGTTTGCCTTGCATGTGGCTGACTCAAGATGGACCTGGGTTCATTCTCCAGCATCCCATATGGTCCCTCGAGCCAAGAGTGATTTCTGAGCGCATAGCCAGGAATAACCCCTTAGCGTCACTGGGTGTTGCCCAAAATCCAAAAACCAAAAACAAAATCATTATAGTTTAGGTCACTTGCTTACAATAGAGTTAATGTTTATGGTTTTTAAGTACACAGTTATCATGTATCACCACCAAAGTACCCATGTCCCTCCAACAATATCCTTATGTTCTCTATCCTACAGCATCATTCCTACTCCCACCCCACCCCTTGCTGGTAATTCTAGTTCTGTAATCCAGGGCCAGGAGTGTGACCCAAAAACAAAACAAAACAAACAAAAAAAAGATAGCTAATACCAAGACATGAACAAGGCACATTGCACATTTAAGATTGTTCTTTCTCACATGGACACACATATTCATTTTGTATTAATCATTAGTCTGAATCAAAATATTTCTAGGGGCTAAAGTGATAGTACAGTGGAGAGGGTGTTTGCCTTATATGTGTCCAGGTTCAATCCCCAACATCCAAAATGGTTCCCTGAGCCTGCTGGGAGTGATTTCTGCTTGCAGAGCCAGGAGTAACCCCTGAGCACTGCCAGGAGTGGCCCCAAACCAAAATCAAACAAACAAACAAACAAAAAAAACAAAAAGGTTCTGAAAAAAAAAGTCACAATTTTATGTGTATAAATCTCTAATTACATAGTCTTAAGCAGCAAAGGGACTTTAGGCTTATGAAATCCAATTCACTTAATCTTAATGTTGCACAAATCATAACTCCAGAGAAACCCATTTGACGAGAATTTGGAATAGGCAATTCTCCAAAATGGCAGCCAATGCTGAAGTTGCTCAAAGGAAAAAATAAACAAGCAAATAAACATAAAACCTATGCCAGTTGCAAAGAATGTAGCACTTGAATAATCTTAGCTAATATTGTTCTTATTGTCATTATCAGCCTCACTAGATTAAAATTAGTGGAGTGGATCTAATGGTCCATGATATTAGTCAACTTTATTATATTCAAGCACATGTTATCTTTCTAGGCTTTGCTCAGTGACATATTTCACTTTCTAGTGAAATTGTCTAGTCGTACTCATTATTTACCTAGAATATAAGTTCTTGTCAGGTTTTAACTAAAGGTATAATTAGTATATCCTATAAATTAAAAACAAAAGCCAACAGTCATGCCATGAGACTTTGGTCTGCTCTTTGGATAAGTCACTTACATGCTCAAATACTCATTTGGACTGAATCCCAAGAAACATTCATTATAGTTGAATGCCAGAGTAAGGTGATAATATCATCTGGTTGGCCTGTGACAGCCCCAATTTTTGCTTAATGTCTAAATTGATTATTAATCACAACCTAGTTTCACTCTCCAAAAGGTGGAAATTCAGATGATGACATGCACACTTAGAAAGTTTCATCTTCAATTTCATTTAATATGTCAATGTTAAAGCTGCTTCAGACATGTTTACATGTTTACAAATGGAATTGAGGCTACAGCCCAGAACTCCCACAGGCTCTTCATGACCAGCAATATAATGCATTCCCTGTATTCATAGGAGAAATTCCCCAGTTTTTGTTTTCTGGGCTGTAGATGCTATCTTACAGATCAATACAGAGTGGTTTCATATTACAATTTAGTTGTTCCAAAGGAGGAGAGTATCATCCACAGACTAACGGTAAATTAAAGCAGAAAAACTTCCTCTGTATGAATATAGCTGTAGAAATCACCAAAATTCTCCTGGACTGAACTCTGGGGTGACTGACACTGGGCTCTGGGTGAGGGTCTATGAGAGAACCTGCATTCCAGGCTTCAGGTTGCAGGGCCTACCTGCTGCCTGGAATGTTTTGTTACTAATACAAATAGTAACATGTTGATATATTTCTGTCAGCAAAGAAATGACATGCTATATTCTTCAGGGAATCTGGCAAGACACTCAAACCATTAGGTATCAGTTCCAAAAGCTATATGCAGTTGATTTCTGAACAATACTTGGGTCAAACATAAACTATGCTGACTGTATGCCAGAAGAATGCAGTTCAGTTTCAGTGTAAAAGAGTTCCAGAGTGCAAGAGAAAGGACAGGGATAAAGGCCTTGCTTTGCTTGCATATAGATGACCCCGGTTCAATACCTGGGCATGGTACCTCCCTGAGCACAGTACCAGGAGTAAGCTCTGAGTAATGCTGGGCATGGCCCAAAGACAAATAAACAAACAAAAATCCAATATAAACCTAATCATAGCTTACAGGAGGAACACACCCACATGCCCTAAACTTGTCTTTGTCAGAACTCTTCTGGTTGCAAGCAACAGAAAGGAATACTAACTTAAATAAGAATTAGAAGTAGTTGGGTGCACTGGGAGCGTTGATAGGCTCCCAGCCTTCCCCTCTTCTGCCCCTGGCCTCCAGGCTTTCTGGGGTGGCAGCCCAGGCGGCCAGACAAGGTGGGTGTAGGGGGGGGTTCCTCCTGGATGGGGTCCCAAGCTTTCCCCACCCTTCCCTCAGCAATAGAGAGGGAAGGGCACAGAGTGTAGGGCGGGCAGATCCTGGCTTCTGGCTCTCTCTCGAGCCTCTCTTGAGCAGGAGGCTGGCTCTATCCATCATGGAGTTGGAGGAGACCCCATGTTGAAGGCCTTCTCCCTAACTTGGGTGCGCTGGGAGCCTTGATAGGCTCCCAGCCTTCCCCTCTTCTGCCCCCGGCCTCCAGGCCTTCTGGAGTGGCAGCCCAGGTGGCCAGAAATGGTTGGTCTTAACTTTGGGTGTGCTGAGATTTGCTCGGTTGCGATAGGTTTGTCGCTGGCAATTTCTGACCACTCTGCATATGGAAAGCCGCGCAAGCCCCCGCGCGCACTGCATGTATTAACAGTATTTCTTATCTTTATGTTATGTTTTGCGTATCCAGAATGTCCATTTTGTATTCTTCCCTTTCCCACACCCCTACAAAGCTCATTTTTACTCTCTCACCCTTCCAATCATCACTAATGCACATTACTCTTTTTAACTTCAGTATTGCACAATCCTAATCACAGACTTACGCCGTGCATTGTGTGTAACACCCCAAACTGTTTCAAAAGACATAAAATGGACACTTATTTCTTTAGAATATTTTGTGTTTTTTCTCTGACAACTATAAGTCTTACTAAATATTTCTTTTTTTTTTTGTTTTTTTTTTTTTGTTTTTTTTACATTTGATATATATTTAATGCCTTATTTATATTTACACATTTTAGTTATGATCCATACACAAAACTCTGATCATGTCTAAATATAGCATTTCTTACTCCACCTACTTTAGAATTTAAGTATTCTGAACATCTACTAAAATCTAGGTATTAGAATTACACTGACAATAATTAGTAAATCATTTTTACCCAGAATATTTCATTCACCACCATTTATTAAATATCCTAGACATATTTCTGTAAGAGTAAAAATAAGAGCCTTTAGAGCTTAAATTACTAAAATTTATGAATATATTTACAAAGTATGTGTTTAACATTAATTGAAGAAAGGTGCACACTTTATTAACCTAATGTATGCTGGCAATAGGCATAGTTATGAACTAAGAATTTGAAAATGCATATTTATGATATAAAGAAAATCATCAGAACTTATTATCATGATTGAAGCAAATCAAGGAAAGCCCATCATATCATTTTGGATGTAAGGATTCAAGTCAATTAATATGCAGAAGAACTTGGGTTCATAAAGTCTTTTTTTTTTTTATGCATAATTTTTTTTTTATTTAAACACCTTGATTACATACATGATTGTGTTTGGGTTTCAGTCATAAAAGGAACACCACCCATCACCAGTGCAACATTCCCATCACCCAAGTCCCAAATCTCCCTCCTCCCCACCCAACCCCCGACTGTACCCTAAACAGGCTCTACATTTCCCTCATACATTCTCAATATTAGGACAGTTCAAAATGTAGTTATTTCTCTAACTAAACTCATCACTCTTTGTGGTGAGCTTCCTGAGGTGAGCTGGAACTTCCAGCTCTTTTCTCTTTTGTGTCTGAAAATTATTATTACAAGGGTGTCTTTCATTTTTCTTAAAACCCATAGATGAGTGAGACCATTCTGCGTTTTTCTCTCTCTCTCTGACTTATTTCACTCAGCATAATAGATTCCATGTACATCCATGTATAGGAAAATTTCATGACTTCATCTCTCCTGACAGCTGCATAATATTCCATTGTGTATATGTACCACAGTTTCTTTAGCCATTCGTCTGTTGAAGGGCATCTTGGTTGTTTCCAGAGTCTTGCTATGGTAAATAGAGCTGCAATGAATATAGGTGTAAGGAAGGGGTTTTTGTATTGTATTTTTGTGTTCCTAGGGTATATTCCTAGGAGTGGTATAGCTGGATCATATGGGAGCTCGATTTCCAGTTTTTGGAGGAATCTCCATATCGCTTTCCATAAAGGTTGAACTAGACAGCATTCCCACCAGCAGTGGATAAGAGTTCCTTTCTCTCCACATCCCCGCCAACACTGTTTATTCTCATTCTTTGTGATGTGTGCCATTCTCTGGGGTGTGAGGTGGTATCTCATCGTTGTTTTGATTTGCATCTCCCTGATGATTAGTGATGTGGAACATTTTTTCATGTGTCTTTTGGCCATGCGTATTTCTTCTTTGTCAAAGTGTCTGTTCATTTCTTCTCCCCATTTTTTGATGGGGTTAGATGTTTTTTTCTTGTAAAGTTCTGTCAGTGCCTTGTATATTTTGGAGATTAGCCCCTTATCTGATGGGTATTGGGTGAATAGTTTCTCCCACTCAGTGGGTGGCTCTTGTATCCTGGGCACTATTTCCTTTGAGGTGCAGAAGCTTCTCAGCTTAATATATTCCCATCTGTTAATCTCTGCTTTCACTTGCTTGGAGAGTGCAGTTTCCTCCTTGAAGATGCCTGTAATGTCCTGTAGTGTTTTGCCTATGTGCTGTTCTATATATCTTATGGTTATGGGGCTGATATCGAGGTCTTTAATCCATTTAGATTTTACCTTTGTACATGATGTTAGCTGGGGGTCTAAGTTTAATTTTTTGCAAGTGGCTATCCAATTGTGCCAACACCACTTGTTGAAGAGGCTTTCCCTGCTCCATTTAGGATTTCCTGCTCCTTTATCAAAAATTAGATGGTTGTATGTCTGGGGAACATTTTCTGAGTATTCAAGCCTATTCCACTGATCTGAGGACCTATCCTTATTCCAATACCATGCTGTTTTGATAACTGTTGCTTTGTAGTACAGTTTAAAGTTGGGAAAAGTAATTCCTCCCATATTCTTTTTCCCAATGATTGCTTTAGCTATTCGAGGGTGTTTATTGTTCCAAATGAATTTCAAGAGTGTCTGATCCACTTCTTTGAAGAATGTCATGGGTATCTTTAGAGGGATGGCATTAAATCTGTATAATGCCTTGGGGAGTATTGCCATTTTGATGATGTTAATCCTGCCAATCCATGAGCAGGGTATGTGTTTCCATTTCCGTGTGTCCTCTCTTATTTCTTGGAGCAGAGTTTTATAGTTTTCTTTGTATAGGTCCTTCACATATTTAGTCAAGTTGATTCCAAGATATTTGAGTTTGTGTGGTACTATTGTGAATGGGGTTGTTTTCTTAATGTCCATTTCATCCTTATTACTATTGGTATATAGAAAGGCCATTGATTTTTGTGTGTTAATTTTGTAGCCTGCCACCTTGCTATATGAGTCTATTGTTTCTAGAAGCTTTTTGATAGAGTCTTTAGGGTTTTCTAAGTAGAGTATCATGTCATCTGCAAACAGTGAGAGCTTGACTTCTTCCTTTCCTATCTGGATTCCCTTGATATCCTTTTCTTGCCTAATCGCTATAGCAAGTACTTCCAGTGCTATGTTGAATAGGAGTGGTGAGAGAGGACAGCCTTGTCTTGTGCCAGAATTTAGAGGGAAGGCTTTCAGTTTTTCTCCATTGAGGATAATATTTGCCACTGGCTTGTGGTAGATGGCCTTCACTATATTGAGAAAGGTTCCCTCCATTCCCATCTTGCTGAGAGTTTTGATCAAGAATGGGTGTTGGACCTTATCAAATGCTTTCTCTGCATCTATTGATATGATCATGTGGTTTTTATTTTTCTTGTTATTGATGTTGTGTATTATGTTGATAGATTTACGGATGTTAAACCAGCCTTGCATTCCTGGGATGAAACCTACTTGATCGTAGTGGATGATCTTCTTAACGAGGCATTGAATCCTATTTGCTAGGATTTTGTTGAGGATCTTTGCATCTGCATTCATCAGTGATATTGGTCTGTAATTTTCTTTTTTGGTAGCGTCTCTGTCTGGTTTAGGTATCAAGGTGATGTTGGCTTCATAAAAGCTATTTGGAAGTGTTTCTGTTTGTTCAATTTCATGAAAGAGTCTTGCCAAGATTGGCAGTAGTTCCTCTTGGAAAGTTTGATAGAATTCATTAGTGAATCCATCTGGACCTGGGCTTTTGTTTTTCGGCAGACATTTGATTACTGTTTTAATTTCATCAATGGTGATGGGGGTGTTTAGATATGCTACATCCTCTTCCTTCAACCGTGGAAGATTATAAGAGTCCAAGAATTTATCCATTTCTTCCAGGTTCTCATTTTTAGTGGCGTAGAGTTTTTCAAAGTAGTTTCTGATTACCCTTTGAATCTCTGTCATATCAGTAGTGATCTCTCCTTTTTCATTCCTGATACGAGTTATCAAGTTTCTCTCTCTCTCTTTCTTTGTTAGGTTTGCCAGTGGTCTATCAATCTTGTTTATTTTTTCAAAGAACCAACTTCTGCTTTCGTTGATCTTTCGGATTGTTTTTTGAGTTTCCACTTTGTTGATTTCTGCTCTCAACTTTGTTATTTCCTTCTGTCTTCCTATTCTTGGGTCCTTTTGTTGAGCATTTTCTAGTTCTATTAGCTGTGTCATTAAGCTACTCAGGTAAGCTCCTTCTTCCTTCCTGATGTGTGCTTGCAAAGCTATAAATTTTCCTCTCAGTACTGCTTTTGCTGTGTCCCATAAGTTCTGAGAGTTTGTGTCTTTATTGTCATTTGTTTCCAGGAACCTTTTTATTTCCTCCTTGATTTCATCTCGGACCCACTGGTTATTGAGCATGAGGCTGTTTAACTTCCAGGTGTTAAAGTGTTTCTTCTGAGTCCCTTTGGAGTTCACAAATAATTTCAGAGCCTTGTGGTCAGCGAAGGTAGTCTGCAAAATTTCTATCCTCTTGATCTTATGGAGGTATGTTTTATGTGCCAGCATGTAGTCTATCCTGGAGAATGTCCCATGTACATTGGAGAAGAATGTGTATCCAGGTTTCTGGGGATGGAGTGTCCTATATATATCCACTAGGCCTCTTTCTTCCATTTCTCTCCTCAGGTCTAGTATATTCTTGTTGGGTTTCAGTCTGGTTGACCTGTCCAGTGTTGACAAAGCCGTGTTAAGGTCCCCCACAATTATTGTGTTGTTGTTGATATTATTTTTCAGATTTGTCAACAGTTGTATTAAATATTTTGCTGGCCCCTCATTCGGTGCATATATGTTTAGGAGAGTGAATTCTTCCTGCTCTACGTACCCCTTGATTAATATAAAATGTCCGTCTTTGTCCCTTACAACCTTCCTGAGTATAAAGTTTGCATTATCTGATATTAGTATGGCCACTCCAGCTTTTTTATGGGTGTTGTTTGCTTGGATAACTTTTCTCCAGCCTTTTATTTTGAGTCTATGTTTGTTCTGACTATTCAGGTGCGTTTCTTGTAGGCAGCAGAAGGTTGGATTGAGTTTTTTGATCCATTTAGCCACTCTGTGTCTCTTAACTGGTGCATTTAGTCCATTGACGTTGAGAGAAAGAATTGTCCTGGGATTTAACGCCATCTTTATTTCAAAATTTGGTGTGTCTTTTGGGTAGTCTTGTCTTAGATTAGGTCTTTCAGTTTTTCTCTTAACACTGGTTTTGTGTCTGTGAAGTTTCTGAGCTGTTTTTTGTCTGTGAAACCATGTATTCTTCCATCAAACCGGAAAGTGAGTTTTGCTGGGTATAGTATTCTGGGTGAAGCATTCATTTCATTCAGTCTTGTCACAATATCCCACCACTGCTTTCTGGCATTGAGCGTTTCTGGTGACAGGTCTGCTGTAAATCTCAGGGAAGCTTGCTTGAACGTGATTTCCCCTTTTGATCTTGCTGTTTTCAGAATTCTGTCTCTATCTGTGGGATTTGTCATTGTGACTAGGATGTGTCTTGGGGTGGTTTTTCTGGGGTCTCTTTTGGTTGGTACTCTTCGGGCATGCAGGATTTGATCACCTATATTCTTTAGCTCTGGAAGTTTCTCTTTAATGATGTTCTTGACCATTGATTCTTCCTGGAAATTTTCTTCCTGGGTCTCTGGGACTCCAATGATTCTTAAGTTGTTTCTGTTGATCTTATCATAGACTTCTATTTTCGTCTGTTCCCATTCTTTGACTAATTTTTCCATTGTCTGCTCATTTGCTTTAAGTTTTTTGTCCAATCTCTCCTGCTGTATGGAATTGTTATGTATCTCATCTTCCACAGCACCAAGTCTATTCTCAGCTTCTGATACCCTGTCCCAGAGCTTATCCATTTTGTCATTCACTTCGTTTACTGACTTTTTCAGTCCTGTTAGTTGACATGTTATTTCAGTTTGGAGTTTTGTCATTTCTGCCTTCATATTTTCTTGGTTCTTATTAGTGTTCTGTTCAACTCGATCCATGGTTTCTTGGAGTCTGTTGAGCACCTTCCATATTGCTAGTCTAAAGTCCTTATCTGAGAGGTTGATTAGTTGTTCAGTCATTATCTGGTCCTCAGAATTGTCATCTTCATTCTCTATGTCTGATGCTGGCCTGCGTTGTTTCCCCATTGTCACACTTGTATTGTGGGTTTTTCTACGTGTTGTGGTGGTATTCATTGTCTATATGATGTAGGCAGCACACTCCTCTGGCTCCTCCCTTTCTGGATGGGCTGACTTGCCTCTAAGGGAGGGGAGTCCTCCGTGGATGAAGCCTCACACTGGGTCAAATCTTAGGCCCGAGCATGCAACAGAGAAGACAGTCCAGAGAGAAATGTTTGCTTCTGTGATATAGCGCCGTTCTTAGTGCGATTTTTCCTTCTTGTTGCAATGGAGTTCTTTCCTTAGAAAGAGTGCACGGCCGCGTAGCGAAGCGGAGGGGCCGTGCTCCTCTGGAGCCTCTTTTTGCCCCACTCGCAAGAGTTTCACGCAAGAGGACAGTAGACAGACATAGACAGGTCACACTCACAGTCTTTCACAGCTGAGCCCCACTGGGCCGGTGTACTTTCGCGGATTTTCCCCGCCTGGTGTCACACACAGGGAGCCAGCTTTTGCAAAGGATAGCCGGTTTTTATGCTCTGAAGTCCCTCCCTGAAAATGGCGTCTGGGCGAGGGAGGTTTCTGGAGGCTCTTTTTGCCCCACTCACAAGAGTTTCACGCAAGAGGACAGTAGACAGACATAGACAGGTCACACTCACAGTCTTTCATAGCTGAGCCCCACTGGGCCGGTGTCACTAAATATTTCTTATACAGTGATGATTCTAACCACTTTTTATCTTCTCTTTATGAGCTGTTCAACAAGGAAGTTTAGTGAAAGAGTCCCCCAGTTTAATGCTTATGATTGTACCATGTCATGGGGATTGTTGACTTGTTCTAATAGCCCCCATATGCACCAATAACACCACGTGGCATTGCTCCTTTTTTGCATAGGCACATTAAAATGGGAAAATACTATACATACAAATAAGATCCTATCTAATAGAGATTGGAATACACAAATCTTGTAGTGCAAAGGGACCTTACACCCTGAACATTGACATAACAACCTGGCACAGGCCTCAGAAGAAAGGGCATTTTCCATTTACCCCTGAACCAAGGAAGCCAGCCACGAAACATCCAGGTTTGTCTATAACATCACCTGGAAGCAATCCTCTACCACGGAAGACCCTACCACTGCTCAGACATCGACCTGCTCAAAAGAGACTTCCCTTAACACTGACAAGACTTAACAAGGCTTCCTGCATTGCCCTTTAATGGTGAGGTGAAACGAGAGGACACTCCACATCCTGACTTCAATGTATAGAATATGCAGATTCCAGGATCTTTAATACAGAAACATGATACCAACAACAGAGACTGTGTGAAAAGTGTGTTGGCACTACGGACAATGTCTTAGATTAGACGATCTAACTTGCGTGGAGCCTAGAGTTGGTCTTGTGCCAAGAAACTTCAGGGGTAGGGTCTCTTTGTATTTAGGCCAAGGTTATTCCTTTCCATGCCCCTGGTATTTTGGTGGGCCTATGCAAACAACAATTGCCACTCTAACACCATTTAACTGTACTCCTTTTACTCTAATCATTAAAAAAAACCCACTTAAAATTAGAGGTTAACTTAAGCTAATATGCATGTACATGGAAATGTAAAAAATACTATGCCTCTAAGGTTTAAGGAGTTACGTAAGTTTTATGGCTTTAGATTGCCTTGTGTGCTGTTAAGAAATATTATAATGTGTTACAATCTGGGGACTTGAGGGACAAAGTAATTATACATGGATTCTGTTTTATTTATCTTAATGTTCTTTGGCTGAAAGTTCAAAGTTAAGATATCAGCAAGGGGACTTCTTCTGAGAATTATGTTATGGGTGATTGTCCTTTCACTGTAACTTTACCTTGTCCTCTTTCTTTGCATCTTTGTTCTCATAATTAAAAATTAAAAAATTAAAAAAAGGAATTAGAAGTAGTTTGAAATTCTAGAGGTATCTTAGTATTCAATGGCAGAAAAAAGGGATCTATGATCTCATATGCAGAAAGGTTCTCAGAAACTACTTCTATGTTTCTCTTTCTCTTTGTCTCTCTCTGTCTCTGTCTCTCTTCTTAGTTTAATGCAGTTACATACAACAGCCCCAAATCTTGCATTAATATAATTGAGATGCACTATTTGCAAGGCTTGGATAGAAACAAAAATACTTTGATTTGCTTCTAGCTGGAAACAATTACATTATATTGTCAACTCTGACATAGACTGTACATTATCAGCTTAATGTACAAAATAGTGACCCCTATAGTTTTTACATAGATCTATTCAATGTGAATTTTAGCAGTATGTCCCTGCCTGCTGTATTAATAAGATGCAAAGAATGTAATTGTATTTCTGGGGAGTTTAATTTAATCATTACAGTTTTCCAAGTTTCAACAGCACTTTTAGAAGTTCTATGGCATCTCCACAGATTTTCTATGGAAATATTAAAGAACTCCTGGAAGTAGGAAAGAAAGCTTTAAGTTGAAAGTGGTGAATAGTTTAAATTCATTTAACACACCAATATAAGCATTGATAGGGCAATTCAGAACATAGAAGGGTGGCTTTACATCGTTATCTTTGTTGTTGTTTGCTTGGGCTATACTTAGACAGATGTCAGGATTTATCCCAGGCTCTGCACTTAGGGATAATTCTGGCAGATTTGGGGTTCTATATAGGGTACTGGAGAATCCAACCTGGGTCAACTATATGCAAAGCAAGCACCCTACCCTCTAAATTATGTCGCTCTGGCACCACACAGTTGTCATTTTATGTGCCCTATAACACCCTTTGATTTGACAAACTGATCTTCTGCAGATAGGGCACAATACATCTCTCCCGAGATTTTCACAGTTCTGTAAAACACACACACTCAGGGAGAGAGAGAGACAGAGATGGAGAGAAACAGAGACACAGAGACAGAGAGATGGAGAATGTTTATAAAGTGCCTTGGTACATAGGAGTTTATAAAAGAAAATTGTTAGTTCTCTTCTTTTCCTATGCATATGAATCCTTAACTGGCCCATTCCAGGAAATGATACCCAGGGGCACTGCAGTTTACCCCCAATCTGGAAAACACCCAACTTTGGCTTTTTTCTGCACATTGGTACAAAAAATTCAGCAAAGAAATCTCCAGTATAACTTTTTATCACTTCCTTCTAGTGCCCTCTGGAATCCAACTCCAAATTTTCAGAAGGAAGCCAGGTCCTTGTGCAGGGAGGGCATAAGAAGCCAATAAGCTATGACTAGAGATGCTATAAATATGGGTCTTCAGAGGGACTGTATGCAGTGGTCCTCAAACTTTGGCCCACGGGCCACATATTGTATTTGTATGTTTTGTTTCTTCATTGCAAAATAAGATATATGCAGTGTGCATAAGAATTCGTTCATAAGTTTTGTTTTTACTATAGTCAGACCCTCCAATGGTCTGAGGGACAGTGAACTGGCCCCCTGTTTAAAAAGTTTGAGGACACCTGGATGGGTATTGAATGATCATCTGAGTTTTTAATGTATTGCTACCAAACTAAGGGTTTTCTATTTCCCCAAAACGTTTGGAAATAAGTTGGACATATGGATACACAGAAGCATTGAGTTCTGAGTAGGTAGCAATGCCATTTCAGCTCACTCCACTGTGCCTCTGAAAACTTCTGCATAGGAAGATGGAAGACATTGCATCATTCCTGAGGTTCCTGCCATGAGCCCTGCACCCAGGTACCTGCTGTGAACTCTCAGTAAGGAGGCTGGCATTCATTAGATCTCAACCTGCCTGCCATCATCTGGCTATTCTTGCTTGAGTCCCAGAAATCTCTCTGCTCCTAAGTTTCCTGACTAAAGGAGACCTGGGGTTGGAAAAGAGTCTCTTAAGCAAAGGATTAAAGACAATAAAAATTTCTTAGGCATTTTTCCAAGTTTTTTTCCCAAATGCCCTTGCTTTCTAAGCAACAAGAAAAGGGAACATAGAAACTTATATCAAAAGCCTTAAGTTTTTAGAAATTATTTTTAATTATTTTTATTTGTTTTGTAATTGTTGGTTTATAAACTGTTTATCTAATTAAGTCTTCTTAAAATAAATACTTTAATTGAATCACTATGAGATAGTTACAGTTGTTTATGATTGAGTTTCAGTCAGACTATTCAACACCCTTCATCAGTGGACATTTCACCAGCAATATCCCCAGTTTCCTTCTCACCTGCCCCGCCCTCCTCCCATCCCCATCCAGCCTTCTCTACTCCCTGCCTCTGTGGCAGGCATTTTCTCTCTCCTCTCTTCCACTCCCCTTCTGTCCTCCCCTCCCTCTCTTTTTCTCTCCACTCCTCTCCTCTCTCTCCCTTCCCCTTTTTCCTTTTAGATATTGGTTTGCAATATTGTTACTAAAGGGGTATCATGCACATCCTAATTAAAATAGTCTTATTAGCATTTTTGGATTGAGACAGAGTCTAATGTGATTTTTCTTAAGAATGAGTTTATATGCAAAGATAGAAATTGGGCTCTTTGATTTATCCACCATTTTCTCAAATACAAAGTTTATTTATGTTTTAGTCTTAGAAGTTGTTTAAAAAATTATTAAGTGTTGACCTGGATTGGACAAACTAGTTTACCTGGAGCCTAGAGTTGATCTTAAGCCAGGAATCTTCAGTGGGTAGGGTCTCCTTGTATTTAGGTCAAGGCTTTTCCTTCTCATGTCTGCCATATTTTGGTGGGCCTATGCAAACAATAATTGCCACTCTAATACCGTTTTTACTGTGCTCCTTTGACTATAAACCTTAAAAAAAAACCACTTAAACTTTTGAGGTTAACTTAAACTAATAAGCAAGTGCATGGAAATGTAAAAAACTACTATGCCTTCAAGTTTAAGGAGTTATATACATTTTTTGGCTTTAGATAGCTTGGTGTACTGCTAAGAAATGTTATAATGTACTACAATCTGGGGACTTGAGGGACAAAGTAATTGTACACGGGTTCGGTTTTATTTTTCTTAATGTTCCTTGACTGTAAGATCAAAATTAAGGTGTCAGCAGGGGGATTTCTTCTGAGAACTCTGTTTTAGGTGATTGCCCTTTCACTGTAACTTTACCTTGTCCTCTTTCTTTGCATTATTGTTCACATAATTAAAAATAAATAAAAAAATTAGTAAGTGTTTTCCTAAAGGATGTGACACAGTTGTGAGTCTTGTCAATTAAGCATATGTCATTGCTCCTGTTGAATTATATTGTTGGAAAATTTCCATCATTCTGAGTTTAGCTGGTTTAGAGTTTAAATTCAAAGTTTCCAAGTACTACTGGGTTTAAACACTATGACCACAGAAATAACATAATTTAATAAATATAAATAATTTAGTAATTTAGACATTGATCATTTTAATGAATGACATTTAAACATTTAGACTGAATACAACTCAATATTTAGTGACTATATACTATTAACTAGCAAAATCATTAAGGTATTATAAATATGGGGAAATCAAGACTAAGGCATGAAGTTTGAAGGGAATATAGAAAAAATAAAGAGGTGGAATTTGGGCTAATATTGGTGTACATAATCTTGTTATTAAAATCCTTGCAGTAATTTTCAGAATCATCACATAGTATGATATTGACTCCCCATCTGGGGAGAAATGGACATGTCAAAATCATCTAGTAGATTCTGTTACATATATATTTCCATTTAGCATATAAACTCTATAAATAGAGTTGGTGTGATTGGAAAAAAAACCTTCTCTTTCCCAAAACACACATACAAACACACAAAGGGCTAGAGAAGTATAACATAAAAATGTTTAATATAGATCTATTCAATGTGAAATATAGTTTCCACAAATATTTTCTTTGGAAAGATTTCCTGAGGATCTCATATTGACTCTTGTATACATTAGAAAATCTATCCATTTATTTATTTTTAGTGGGTCAGAGACTGAATTCAGGGCCTCATACATCTGAGGTATGTACTTTACCATTAAGCCATATCCCCAGCCAGAATTTAGAAAATTCTTATTATAGCTATCTTGTATGCATTTAAGACAAGTATTTCAGTCCTTTCTGAAGTTCAACAGTGAAAATACACACTAGAAATATGGTAGGTACTATATGGATAGCTCCTGACCTGAATAAATTATAGAGTTAGTTCTACTTTTGAAGAGCCTGGGTTTGAGGAGTGCTATTTAAAGACAAACACCCTTCACAGATAATCCACCAGGCAAGAGTTTACTGTTTTTCTGTTTCCTCTTTATAGGCCCCACTCGACCCTCTGGACTGGACTACAGATGCAGAGAAAAAAGCCTTCGGGCTTAAATGATCTATAGCTTTAATGCATAGAACAGCTCTGAGCCCTTGGAAATTCTGCAATTTCAGCATAAAAATTTTAATAACACATGCTGTGAATTGGTTCCCTTTCTCAAGTTTTTCATGTAGCTATTTCTCTTTTGAGGAACATAGTTACAGCCTTACAAGACCATCCACTGCCCACACTTTCTCTCTTTGAACTTTGTCACTGTGTGGTCAGCAGAGTTCTAATGTTTTATTTTAGTCTTGGGACTGATTATTGTTCATAGAATCTAATTATGTTGACAAACTAATATTTATTAGGCAATTTGCATATATCATATGCTCTTTTCATTAAAAACAACATGAGTTTACATGAGAAATAGCCAAATATGCTTATTTTATTAAAAACAACCTAGTCCAAAAAGAAAAGAAAAGCAACTTAGTCAACATTTGAAGCCGAAACTGAAAATACAGAATCGATTCCCTTGCAAGAATCAATTCACTAGTTTGACTTTGGCCAACTGTGGGATACATCAAGGAAAATAAACAGGCTCAGTACCTCCTCCCCCCAAATAAAACGCCTCCCTCCCTTACTTTCTCTCATTCAAATATGGACTAGAGTCAATTCTCCATCAGTGCTATAACACAGAGATAGCATTTCGACAGGGTAAACAAGATCTCTGTTTCAACCAGTACAGCCATTTGAAGGTGCTTAATTATTCATTCTTGCTAATATTTTGTGAGGCTATGTGAGAAGCATTCATTAGACCCCTAATAAAAGAGATACAGTGTTCTGTTAAAGCAGGAAGCTGAGTTTTGAGGAGAGCTCTGGAGAGCGGAATGAATAACTTGGCTTGACAAAAATGACTGGCTCTCTGCTGAGAACAAATGGATGGGTCTTCCACTGTGTCTCTGTTCTGTCTTTACCAACTTTTTCCAAATCACTGTTAAACACAACAGTTCGAGGATCAGAAGAGAAATTCAGGGTCACAAGGGAGTTGCAGCTTCACAATTTGGAAAATTCTTGCAATCACTGGAAAAGAGAAGAGTAATTGGGGTTAAATCTAAGAAATGGATACTTGAATAGCAATGAAGGCTGCTATTGTTTATGTCATGTCATGTGAAAAATATGGACTTTGTCATTAAAAAGATAATATGTGTAAGACACAAACACAATGATTTCTAACACTTGCCATTGCTCCTTCTTGACACATACTTGTTCCATGTCTTATGCCCTGACTTAATTTCTTTGCTTTTATTTCTTTTCTGACCTGTTAAGCATTGCCCAATGTTCCAAAGTTGAAAGATAGTGTGCTTTAATTGCATGTATCCTATGTAAATTTAAATTTGAAAAAAAAAACATTTATATTTAAAAAAAAATAACCTTGAAATGTAGAATATTAGGCAGCAGTCACTGGTCAAAAGAAGTGGCTTTTCAAGTCATTTCTGACCTTCTAAGCCCAGACTCATAGATTGCTACCAACTTTACCTGTAATAATCCTGTTCTTCCTGAGCTGGATCTTTCTAAGGGAATTAGGCCAGTGTCAGAGGAATATTTCTCCCCCTCTGCAATGATGTTGAGGGAAAAAATCCATTTGGTTCCCTAGTTTTCATCTTTTCTCTATGGTAAAGTTATTGTTCATTCAATCACTCACCTACTAGTAAATATTTTATGAGTTCCCAAAGTGTTTTATGCAATATGCAGACAGGGGTTAAAACCCAATTGAACAAAACATTGTTTTTTTCCTTATTGGTAGAGAAGATAATGCATTAGAATTGAGATAGAAGTTGACTGAGAGTTACAGTACAGGTTGCATTAAGTTGTAAATTCTAACTTGAAGACCTATATCAGTATTAATTTTTTAATCTCTGATAAATGGATAGTTGCCCCATTATAGTAAAAATTTTATCATACTGGGCTAGAGAGATAGTACAATGATTAAGTCATCTACTTAGCATGAGGCTGTGGCTATAACCCTGATTCAAATCCCAGCACTATATGTGGTTTCCAGAACACATAATCAGTTGTGGACCTTGAGAACAGAGCCAGGTGTGGGCTCTAAGTAATACCAAATGTTGTCCTCGTACCCCAAAAAATGAGTATTGCAATCCTAGCAAGAAACTAATAGTTCCCCTTATTTCAAACAGCAAAGTTATTTTGGAAAATTATGTCCTAACTCCAAGTGGTTAACCACAGAAGTATGACTATTGTGAAACTCACAGCCCCAAAACTTAAACCAGATGGAAAGTTGTTAGTGAGTAGAACAAGTTGGAAGAGATGCCAATGAATCCTGTTCCCAGAATTTAATTTTACAAGCTACTTTTTCAAATCAAAGCCTAATTTTAACATGTCTAATAATCCCATACACAACACACACACACACACACACACACACACACACACACACACACACACACGGACAAAGAAGTCGCTTTAGAAAAATTTTGAGGTGGGGCCAAAGTACAAATAGTACAGTGAGTAGGGTGTTTCCTTGTATGAGGCTGACCTATAAGGCCCCCAGAGCACCACCAGGAGTAATTCCTAAAAGCAGGTCCCTGAGTAACCCCTGAGCACCATTGGGTGTGACCCCAATAGAAATTTTTTTTCTTGGGCCACACCTGGTGGTGCTCAGGGTTACTCCTGGCTCTGTGCTCAGAAATCACTCCTGGCATGCTCCGGGGACCATATATGATGCCCAGGATCAAACTCGTTCTATACCAGGTCGGCTGTGTGCAAGGCAAACACCCTACCGCTGTGCTATCGCTCTGGTCCCACAAAAATTTTTTTGTGGGAGCTGGCCATATCCAACAGTGCTGGTGGGGGTTGCTCCCAGATCAATTCTGTGCTCAGAGGTTATTTCCAATGGCATCTGAAGGATCAGGAGTGCTAAAATTGAACCCAGGCCTCTCACATGCAAAACATGCACTTAACCTCTCTCTCCAGCCCCAGAAATCTCCTTTTATTTTGGCAGAGGGTGAGTAGCATGTAGTAACTGGTCTATAGTTCTCTATATGCAAAAGTTTAAATAGTACGGTGTGCATTGAAGTAATTTCCCCCCCAATGATACTGGAGTCATCTTTATTATCTTTGGACTTAACCGTGTGTGTGTGTGTGTGTGTGTGTGTGTGTGTGTGTGTGCATATTTTGTGCAGCCAAATTTCTTTTGATTATTCAAGAGAGATGCATTAAGCATTTGCTTTGTACTGATGTAGGAAGGATTGATCATCAGGAGCTAAAGAAAACAGAGCTTACATTCAAGTGGGAGAGATAGATCATTAGGATTTTCATTTAATTTTACTTGTTTCTTTGTTGGTTTGGTTTGGTTTTGGAATCAACTTGGTAGTGTTCAGGGGCTAGTCCTAGCTCTATGATGAAGGGGGGGTCACTGCAGGCTGTGGTTATGGGACTATGTGTGAGTTGGCTTTCAACCCACTTGCAAAGTATGCTTTACTCAGCCCATTGAGCAACCCAACCTCTCCAACACTGTTTATTTCTTAATTATCTGTGTCTTTATTGGCTTTCCCCACCAGGCAGTGGAGCTGCATTCGAAAAGAGTCAACTTAATTCACTTACGATTGCCAGCATTTAAAGTGGTGCCTATTTCACAATTTGCGCCTAAGAAAGATTTGTTGAATGAGTAAGTAAACATCAGTGACTTTTCCTGCTCACCATGACTACCTAAGACAACTGCTTCAATCCAGCCTGAACTTTAGGCAGTGAAGACATGTGTTGTGAAAACTCATTTCAGGGTTGTACTTATTGTTCCTCATAATATGATGAGAAAATCTCATGTCACTGATGCCGAGACATGCATCATGATGTGGAACTATGACTTGCAAATTGAAAGCAATGTTTTCTTATCTACAAAGGTAAGCAAATTCCCCTTCTTTAGGTCCCAAGAAGTTTCTGGGACTTTCCTCCAGTCCATGTGGCTTAGAGCTGAATTATCACATATGCAGCAGCAATTTTGCAGGAGCAATAATGAGCCAAGAAGATTCACAAATATTGCTTTATTCTAATTATCTGTATTTCTCAAAGTGGGCACTGTTACCCTCTGGGAGATGCTAGAATGATCCAGGTGGGCTCTAGTGAAATTGAGGGTTCTCTGTTTATTTGCTTAAAAGAGATACATTTCCAGGAAGGCACTGAGTGATTTTCTTCTGGAAAGGGGGCTTTGGTCCATATAAGTTTGGGGATCTCTCCTACTTTACTCTTCCTCAGCATATGAGATGGCTTATTGTCTTAATCATAAACAACCAGAATCTTTCTTTCAGTCCCTTACCAAACAGTTAAAAAAATTATTCATTTATAGGAATTTTTCAGTTTTCCTTGTTACAAAGAAACTTCACCCTCCTCTATTATTCCACCCAACAGAGCAGTAATAACACTCATTCAACATCTTCCTAACACATATTCATACAATTGATCCCGATTACTTTTGAAATACTTACTTTAAAACAAAAAGTTTATGCTATATGTCAGAAAGGGTTTTGAAAATGGTAAAACACCATAAGTATTAGTTGTATTACTATAATAATGGCAAGTATTCATAAGCCTATTGTAGATGAATTTTAAAACATGTTCTTCTATTTGTATAGAAATTTGCACTAGAAAATTACTGTAAGCTTATTGGGCCAGAAACCACATTGAGTTGATAAACTTCTGATTTTAGTTCAATTATTATTATGTTTGGTACATCTATATTTTGGATTTTCAAAATGTGTCATTAATATGTAACTTATTATTCCTTATTTCTTTATTCAAAAGACTTTTTTATGTCAAGGTACAAAAAGGCATTCTTGGAAAAATATTTTAAATTACATTATTTACCAAAAAAGACTATCTTTATATATTACTTGTCTATTGAAATGTTTCTTTTCAATCCAAGTTTATTCATTTCTACAAAATACATGTCAATAAGTTACCATAGAAAATAACTATAAGCAAAAACTCTTTTCCTGACCTATTATTTTTTTTGCTACTAGTGTCTTGTTTTTCTATTTGTGAAAGTTTCTTTTCCCTTCTTCATGCCCCCAAAAGTCCATAATTACTTCTTATGGTAATTTTGTGATGCTGTTATAAATCATTCATTATTTTGAATAGTATCTTAATTGCAAATGTACCTGGTATTTTATTCTTTTCTTTCCGTATTCTTTTCTCTATATTATTTTTATGCCTTATATAATCTTGAGGCTCTTGTTTTGTTTTGTTTTGTTTTAATCTACCACCACCATAGTCTCAGAAAGGAGTTGCTACAGTGAGAGAATGAAGTGATTCTGTAGTTCCCTTATTTCTCTCTTTCCTGACATCTGGAGTGCCCAGTTCTGCTCCTTCTAGTCTCATCTGTGGCCATTTCCTTCAAAGCCTGGTTCCTTATCAACTTCCTACAGACAGCTTTCCTTCACTGAATCCATTCTAATCTATTGGCCCTCCAGAAGTTCACATGGAAACCATACATATTGTTGCATACTTGGAACGGATCTTTTGTAACTTGATTCAATCTATTTATATATTTTATAAGTTTATTATTTATTATCCTCTCTTGATTTTTCCTTACTAGGCAGTAGTTATTACTGATCTGTCTATTCTGTTTGATATATGTCTATCTCTTCTGTTTATAATATCTATTTCCTACTAAGATACCACTAATTTGGCAATTTATTTTTGTATCCCCAGATCCTAGATAAGAAACATGGCAAAGGCTCTTTAAATATTATATGTGAAACACCATTCCAAATACTGCTAGAATCCAATGTTGGCATTTTTAAGTCTACAAATGTTGATTTTTTTAAGCATTTTTTTTTAAAAAAAAGCACTAATTTTTCTTGAAACCCTATTTTCTCTAACAGTTGGGTATTTTTTTTTTTTTGACTGTAAGTCACAGAAGACATGATGACTTAAACTTGTTTACTTAGCCACATTCCAAAGATGGGCTTTTCCAGTGTTAAGCAATGGAGTTGACAATGAGCCAATGTTAGTTCAACACTGTCATCCAAGACTGGCTTCCTCTCATCCTTCTTACTCGTAGGTTGTTTTCAAGCTGAGTCAGGGCCATCAGACCAAAGACGGAGGGCACACTCTCAGATGTCAATGTGAAAAGTGGGAAGCAAGGGAATTACATCGAAAGAAAGGGGAACCTACTCTAGTCAGAACTCAGAAATCTCCTAGATCATTCCAATAATTAGAATAGAATACCATGTGTATTTTTGGACAATGGGAAAATCACTTTCATGAGTGATCAGACCGGTTTCCTTACATATTTTTTATCAGTAAAAATAAAGAGAAACCGCTGAATATGCTACCCCACCAAAAAATAAAGAGAAACTTCTGAGTGTTCAAAGAGCATTGTTTCTACTAGCCCCTTGTGTTAAATGAATCATGTTAAAGATTCAGTTTTCCCCAAACCATCAAGTTCTTGACATCCTGAAACCTCATTTTTTCCTCATATGCTTTAATCATGAAGCCTTTCACTTTATGTGTTCCTGCTTAAAACTGCCTTCTTACGGAAATACTGTCTTTCTTGCCAAAAATCTTTCTTTTATGACTTATTTACATACTCACTGAATTCTGCATCTTATTTTTTTTTTAAAACATGGACATATAGATCTCATTTTCAAATGAGGAGAAAATTTCTTTCCCCTTCCTTTTCATGAGTCATGTACTTATTTCCTAACTGATTTAGGTGTCCCAGAGGCCAAAAGAAAAAAATGTCTTCTGCTCCCTTTACAATTGCCAGCAGTATTTCACAGGTGGTAAATGTACTTGACTTCTTCTTCCCCTTTATGGTGCATCAGAGATAAGCAGGCTTTAATAGGAAGCAATAGGAATCAGGGTTTAGAGCCAAGAAATCTTGGTAATATTACAAACACCCTCTACTAACTTGTTTATATTAAATTCCTTGCATACTTGCTTCTTGCTGCTGTCAGAAGTCCCATAACACTGCATTTCCCACTTCATTCTTATCTTTTCCAAAATCGTTCACAGAAGCAAGAGCTGGGTTTCTATGGCAACGCAAGTGCGACAGTGGAGGGTATTTGGGCATCGGTGAGAGAACTCTCAGGTTCCATGGGGAGAGGGGAAATGAAGTTTTTCTTTTTCTTTTTTCTTTTTTTTTTTTTTTTTACTTCCCAGCAATGCACTTCCAAGGCTAAGGAGACCCTGACATTTCAGCCTAGTGTGAAGTTTCCACTATCTTACAGATTTATGGCTCTTGAGGAAAATTCAATTTCATTTTCTCTATCTCATTTCTGTCTTTCTCACAAACAAATGAATGGAGACATTCTTTATATTTCTAAAATGTCACTCAGGACAGAGCATGGGGGGGGGGGTAGAAATGAAGATGATTAATAAATCAGAAGATGGGCACTCAGATCCCATCCTACTCCTCAGAATTCCCTACCCACCTGATGGCCTCTTAGCAGCAGCTAATTTGTCAATCAGTACTTCATACACAACTTCTCCTCAGTGACGAACCATCATCTTCAAAAAGCAGGACAGAAAACATGCTTCTTCCACCTATCATTGTTTCTTTTTCCTGCTGAGGGTTAAAAGTCTACCATTGTGGTTAAAAGTCTACTACTGAGGATTAGCAAGTAGAGAAACCTATATGAAGTTCTGTTTTCTCCAAAGGTAAGTCTTTATACTTATTTAAAAAAAATAAGTCAGCTTAACAAACTTTGGGAAAATAGCCTGAGATATGTCAAGTAGCTCTCCTATTCTGTTATGCTTAGTAGACTAGGCAGCCCACTCACTATTCATGTGTGTGTATTCTATCACAAGCTTTCCAATCTAAAGCTTCTTCCTTGCAAAGTGAATGCTTTTCCTAACTCTACAGTAATAAAAGATTTTACTCAGGTTGTAAAGAATGAGACAAAGAGTATAATTTTCTTCATTCTCTCGAACCCCAACAAACCTAGGACCTTACTAGTACAATGCATACTTTATTTCTCTTCTTTGGGGGGGGTGGCACATTAGAGTGATCAGGCCTGTAATAGCTGGTGCTGCACTCAGAGGTTACTGCTGGTGGTGCTGGGGGACCATATTCAGTGTCAGGGATTAAACTAGATACAACTGCATAGGCAAGTGCCTAAATGACATGCTATCTCTTCAGCCCCTACAATATAGAATTATAGGCAGCCTACCTTTCCTCTGAAAAGCCTAGTTGTAACAAAGCTAAAGAAATCACCAGTGGGCATACACGTTCTACACAAAGGATGAGATTTCTAAAAAGCTTTTTAAAAATCTCTAGATGAACAGTTTTGCTCCCATAACATACCTTTAAAACTTTCCTTATGAAGCCCCTTGGTAAATTCTCTTTTCAGTCCATATTTTCACAATACTAGTTTAATATGAGATGTCAGAGACTTTTTTGGGGCACCAAATCACTTCAAATACCCCTTAGTTATCCTCTGCAATCTGCTTTTACTTCTAATTCCAATGACTCAGTCAATCTGGCATATCTTGATGATGTGTAATCAAGAAATAATAACTAGATTATGATCTGTTAGACATTTTGACCAACTACTCAATAACTTTAAGCAAAAACTTGGGTGTTTCTGTAAGATTATATAGCATGATAATGTTAGGTAGCAAATGTAAGCTATCTATTCTAACAAAGGAGTAAATAGAGAAATAGCCCACTATGAAACTGGAGTCTGCCTTTGCAGCATCTTGGTAATCAACCCCCTCCAAGCCACTAAAGAAGTAAAGCAGTTTTTAAAAAAGGACAATTCTGACTGGGGACCTCAAGCCAGAATGATGACCAGGCAAGGAAGAAGGGAGAAGAGATAGACCATGATGAAACACTAAAACCAGGGGTCTCAAACTCGAGGCCCTCCGTACAACATTTTGTGGCCCGCGGCCGGCCTTCAAATATCGCGGTATTCGCGATTATTCGCTTACCGAATAATCGCAATAAAAATCGCATTAGTAAGAAAAAAAATCGCATTGAACATTCGCATACCCCGAGCAGTTCCGTTCGGGGTATGCAAATGTTTAATGTGATTTTTTTCCTTACTAATGCAATTTTTTATTGCAAATAGTCGGTAAGTGAAATCCCTTATGCAGCCCTGCCTCACTCCGACTTTGCCTCCTGCGGCCCCCAGGTAAATTGAGTTTGAGACCCCTGACTAAAACTATGGAAATATTATCATGCCTAAAGAATGTGGATTAATTCTAGACACACAAGCACACATACACTTTGACAATATAAATTCTCCCAAACCTGATGGCATGAGTGGGGTAAATCTAACACACACACACACACACACACACACACACACACACACACACAATTTAAAGATAAATCTAACAAACATACACACACACATTATTTGAGGATATAAATTCTCCCAAATCTGGTGGGATAAATCTAACACATACAAACACGTGAGATAACTCTAACACACAATCTGAGGATATAAATTCTTCCAAATCTGGTGGGGTAAATCTAACACACACACACACACACACACACACATTTGAGGATATAAATTCTCCCAAATTTGGTGGGACAAATCACACACACACACACATTCGAAAATATAAATTCTCCCAAATCTGGTGGGATAAATCTAACACACACACTATTTGAGGATATAAATTCTCCCAAATCTGATAGCATGCATGGAATAAATCTAACACACGCACACGCACACACACACAAATTTGAGGATATAAATTCTCCCAAATCTGGTGGGATAAATCACACACACACACACACAATTTGAAAATATAAATTCTCCCAAATCTGGTGGGATAAATCTAACACACACACACACACACACACACACACACACACACACTATTTGAGGATATAAATTCTCCCAAATCTGATAGCATGCATGGAATAAATCTAACACACACACACACACACACACACACACACACACACACCGTGCGCATCGTTTTGAAAGAATGCCAGGCGGACGACGGCTCAAAGCGATTGCATCACTCTCGCCTGCAAAAAAGACCTGGCTCCATCGCAATGTGAGCAGGACCCCAGACTGACACTCCGGTCTCCGACCCCACCCCAGCCCCACCCACGGGCTTGGCTTGTCACCGGCGGAATCGCAAAGGAATCGCGAGTCCTGATTAGCTGAGCGCAAAGACGTCACGCTGACTCTCGCCTATCATTGGTTGGTACAGAGAGTGTAGGCGCAGGCGCAGACGCAAAAGCCCAGCCTGGCGGGAGTTTAGGAAGTGGGCTGGCGGATCACGCGACTCGACCTCTCCCTTCCCATTGGTGGAGGACTTTGTGTCACGTGGCAAACAGCGGCGCTCCTATTGGCCGAGGAAGGGTTCGGAGTCGTGGTCTGATTGGCTGGCTGGAATCTCAAGCTTTCGACTGCAAGTCCTTCTGGGGACTGTTGCTAGGAGGCATCCCGAGGCTTCGGCGCTCGGTTTCCAAGTTCCCGGAAGTGCCAGGCTGCCTTGAGGCTCGTGAAGGCGGAGCTTAGAGAAGAGCAGATGGGCGGGACATAAAGCAGCTTCCGGTGGCGGCGAGGAGGGTTGGCCTTCCTGTTTCCGGTCATGCCGCCTCAGAGCGGACTGTGGAAATCCGTATAGCCACGTCCGAGCCCCCTCAACTCTTAAACCTCGCTCCTCTCCGCCGAGCCCCTAGTTTAGTCTTCCCCTTTTTTTTAAACCAGCGTTGCCCCGGAACTCCGCAGCCAGCCACGCCGCCTGGAGCGTGTCCGCGGTCTGCGCACGCGCAGAACGCAGGTGCGGAGGCGGAGGGAGCGCTTCGCCGGAGTGGGCGGGGCGTCGGTGGGCGCCGCAGTGTTTCCGCGCACGCGCCGCACAGCTTCCAGGGCGCGCGCGCGCGGTGGGTCGGTTTCCCGGGCGACGCGCCAGTGGGGCGTGGCTTGAGGACGTAGCCACGCCCTCGGCGTCACTAGGCCACACCCATCGGGGGGTGCTGCGGCTGGGGCGCGGGCGCTCGGCTGTTGGGCGTGGAGGCGCGAGGGGCGGTGCAGGCGGGCGGCACTGCGGGCCCGGGGCTCGGGCGGCTCCGCCGGCAGCAGCAGCAGCGGCAGCAGCGGCAGCAGAAGCGGCAGCAACAGCAGCAGCGGCTCCCGAGGCTCCAGCTGCCCGTGCAAAAGCGCGCACAGCGCACAGCCCGCCTGGCCCGGCCCATGCCCATGCCCATGCCCAGCGGCGTTGCACCGTCGGCCGGTGCCCGGGGGGCCGGGCCGGCCGCCCTCCGGGTGGGAGGGTAAGGAGGCTCGGAGGCGGCTGCGGGCACCGCACCCCGCAGGCGTCCCGGGGCTGCCCTCGCCGCCGATCCCCTCCCTCGATCTCGCAGCTCGGCCCGGGCGGAGGTCTATGTCGCGGGCGGCGTGGGCGGCGGCGGCCGCGGAGGGACGATGCGCGAGTACAAAGTGGTGGTGCTGGGCTCGGGCGGGGTCGGCAAATCCGCCCTGACGGTGCAGTTCGTGACCGGCACGTTCATCGAGAAATACGACCCGACGATCGAGGACTTCTACCGCAAGGAGATCGAGGTGGACTCGTCGCCCTCGGTGCTGGAGATCCTGGACACGGCGGGCACCGAGCAGTTCGCCTCCATGCGGGACCTGTACATCAAGAACGGCCAGGGCTTCATCCTCGTCTACAGCCTGGTCAACCAGCAGAGCTTCCAGGACATCAAGCCCATGCGGGACCAGATCATCCGAGTCAAGCGGTGAGGCCCCGCTGCCGAGGCCGGGGGTCAGGCAGGGGGAGCCTTCTGGGCCCGCGCCCCGCGCTCCCGCCTCCGCTCCCGGGCGCCCTCGGTGTGGCTAGAAGTGGGCAGCGAGGGGGGATCTGGGTCGGGGAGGCTGCGGGGGGCCCGATCCGTTTGTTGTTGTTTGTTTCCTGTTGTTGTTTTGTGTGTGTGTGTGTGTGTGTGTGTGTGTGTGTGTGTGTGTGTGTGTGTGTGTGTGTCTCTGCTGCGTGCTTCGGGGCCCGCCGCTCCATCCCTCCCCATCGGAGGCTTTTGTTTTGCACCGCTCCAGTTTGGCAGCCCGGGCACCCGCAGCCCCGGTCCTTTGTCTCCGGGATATTCTTCTTAGGAGCGCAGATTGCAGGATCCCCCCCACCCCACCCCACCCCAGGAAACTTAAGTTTGCAACTTGCCCAGGGAGAGGGGAAAGGGGAGAGGGGGGAAGGCCCGTGCGGGTGGGGAAGTGGGGAGCGCAGTGGGTGCATTTTCAGAGGAAACAGGAAAAATTAAGGAAAAAAAAGCTCATGGGATAACGGGGAAAAATTGCACACACACACAATCACACACACACACACACACACACACACACAAAGTGCAGGAGACTCGAGACTTTTCCTCCTCATTGCCTAAAAGGTTGGTCACGAGGCAGTTGACACCAACCCAACTCTTGGATCCGACGCAACTTTTCAGATCTTTAAAGACACCCGAAGAGTGTTTGGATGGGATGGAAGGAAGGAATGGATGGATGGTAGGTAGCATTGGGAGGCACTGAGCGTGCAACTCAAAAAAGAATGTGCTTTGATTTCTTTTCATCCGGTGGCAAAAAATCCCTTCCCTCACTCCCTCAGGGAGGACAAGAAAAAAAAATGGCATTCCTGGAAACGTGTTTTTTTTTTTTTTCTCCCAAAGATGTGACCAGTTCTTGCACATCAAAGCTCAGCCGTACTCTTTAACTAAAGCATGCGTTTTGGAAATGGGGCTTCAGTGATTTCCAGTATTTTCTTGGATTAGTTTTTCCCCCTACAATTTCAAGCATTAAGATGATAATAAGAGTCGAAAGTTTAGGCAGGTTTTTTTACCCCCCTAATTACTATAGCCTCTTTAAACACACTTTGTCTGGTTATTATTAGCTACTTAATTGAGAATCCTTCTCCTATTCCTACCTAATTCTACCCATAGAATCGGAAGCCCTTTTTCTTGAAAGGTAGCTAGCTCAACGTGTCATGTGGACACAGACACTCTCTTTGGCACTTTTTTAAGTTTGCTTATTTTGAAAGCACTGATGGACGTCACATGGTCTCCAAGGCTGCTCAGAAATTCACTGCACGTGGTGGGTTTTCATGCAACATATGAAGTGTGATCAAAAGGGAGGTTCTTTCCTCAGACCACCCCCAGCCCAGCTTCTTCATACTTGACTAGCTAAAATTGTGTATTTATTTCTTCTATTAAATCTCCAAATGTGGAGTAAAGTCAGTATTTTCGTGCCCTCTGTTGCTGGCTCCAAGATTCATGAACCTGATCATACTCTTTCCCATTGTTAATTTCTGAAATTGTTTTTTTTTATATTTAACAAGTGAATCACTTTGGTATTGAGTTTATGATGGAAGTAATAATTTTAGGAGCTTAAGATTAGGTGGTAAAATTCTTAGAATATGTACACATACCTACTGTGTACTCTGGAGGAAACTTTGGTTCAGAATTTGGCAGACTTATCGCTGGATTGGATAAGTCCAAACATGATTTGTAACCATTCATTTGTTTGTACTAAGACCCAGGAAGTGAAAAAAAAAGTGTCATTTATTAGTACAAATGTGAATCTTCTGACTCATCTCAGTTCTGGATTTAAAAAACCTGAAATCACCAGTTAATGCGAGAGTTCATAAACTCTTTTCACTGAAATTCTCCCACTTCTTTTTAGTCTTTCCCCTCTATCCTCTGACCTCCCAGCCATCCTCCACTGGAAGAAAGAGGATCTGTGTCTTATTATTTATAGTCTTAATACATGCCATGCATATATTATGCTAAAGTGTGCATAGCCTTAAAGTTAGTTCTTTAATTCCTCCCACTTAAAGAGAATAAAATATGCTTAAATGCACATACATTCAAATATGTAATTTTCTATTCCTTCAAGGGATCAATTAAAAAAAGTAATAGGTTGGTATAGTGCTATTCAATCCTTCTTCCTGTCTGTCTTCTACCAGTTTTTTTTTTATATATTTTTATTGTGGCCAAAGTGAATTACAAATCTTTTACAGTAATATTTAAGGTACATAGTGACGATGAATGAGGGGCAATCCCACCACCAGTGTTGTCCTCTCACCACCCATGTTCCCAGCATGCATCCCATATCTTCCTCCTTTACCCCCTAGAATGCTACTGTAACTGTTCTACCACAGTTTTGAGATACTTAGCAGCAACACACATTGAGCAGGTAGGAGTAGAGCAGAGAGGCTTTGCATATTGGCTTAGGCTAGTTACTCAAGCAAAGGGTGTGTCGGCCAGGGTGTGTGTGTCCATGTACTCTGCCCTTCATACTAGGATGTCTTTCAGCTTGGGTTTCTCTGGGTTGAATTTAGTCCTGCATCCAGTGTGATCTAGACAGCTCAACTTCGTTCAATATAAATATGAGCACAGTTTATATAATTTGATTTTAAAGCTCATTTCAGTATTTGTGGTAGCCTTTCACTATGTAATCAGTATTCAACTTATTAAGACATTTTACTTTTTTATACTAAATCTTTAGCATTTAGTGTATAATTTACTGTATCTTCGTTTACAGGCTTAATAGCCAAGGTTGCCATAGTGGATCATATAGGTCTGAATAAAGTTGTGTATATGGAGGAAATTTCTGGAAGCCTAAGTTTCCTTGGCTACAGTGGAGTTTGGCATGCATATCCTAGCTTTGTAAAGATAAACTGCAATCACATATTTTAAGGTGTCTGATGCCATTCCTTAAACACCCCAAATCCAGCTGTTGGGCCAATGAGATAGATAATATAGGCTGAGGCACTTGCCTTGCATTCAGCTGACTCTGATTAGAATCCCAGCACTGCAAATGCCCCCTCCCCCCAACTCTGCCAGTCCTGTGACCCTTGAGAACAGAGCCAGGAGTAAGCCCTGAACACTTCTGGGTGTGGCCCAGCCCTGCACCCCCTCACACTCCCCCAACAAAACAAAACAGAGTTGATCTGTTGTCTTTTTAATAATAATTCATCATACCTTTTTATTTCTCACCCCACTATAACTATCATTTTAGAGGTGAATTATGTAGACTGCATTTTGAATTTCAGTACCTGGGAAAGACAAATGATACTACAAAGCAACAAACAGCCCTTGGAAGAATTTTGTCAGTGTTCTGCTAAAGGATTTTCTTAATAAGAGGTCAGGAAGATGAACAGTTAATTGACTTCAAGACAATCTGTATTGCCTGGCTAGGCTGAGAGATGGAACTTGTTTCATTGGATTTTTTCTGTGTGGCGTGTTTCCCCTATAAGAGAGATCAGCAGGTTCATACTCTTTAACGTGTTTACAGGTGTTCAGCTCCCCATAAACACAGACACAAATATATGCCCTGTCAAGCCCGTGAACTAAACCCACTGGAAAGGGGCTGAATTTATAGAATTTTATGCACTTTTAAAAAAAAAAGAAAAAACTTGGCTTTGGGTGAAATCACACTTCAAGGAAGAGTGCTAGGGTTACAGAAAATGTTTCCCTTGACATAAAACCTTGTTTCTGATTTCATAATTATGCCTTTCATTCCTCCAGGGCAAGCCTGGTCTTTTAAGTGTCTTGACATGTGCTTTTTAAAGGCCTGTTAGGGTGCTGCAGGGGAAACTTGGTGGCTGGTCTCTCCCTGTTTCAGCATCCTGGTGGCTTGCACCCCTCCTCATCCTTAGGGCTTAGCAAAAAATAAGATCTCCTTATTTTTGTTAGGTGTGCCTGCTTCAGGCTATCTTCCCCATAAGGATCACCTCCACTTTGCTGAGTTTATCCCCACTCAGTCTTTGGCTCCTGCTTAAAGGTTCCCTTCCCTTCCCACATTGAACCAACTCCTTCCTGCTTGCCTCCCTCCTGAGTCCTTCAGACATCAAAGGCACCAGATATGATACTTGATATTCATATATGGCTTTTCTTGTAGCCCTCCTAGAAGTGGGAAGTTCCCAGGTTATCAAGCAGTTGGTCTTTCTCATTGAATTCCCATCCCATGTATAATTTCTGTAGTAAATATGGTATAACTGGCATAACTTTTGTAGTAAATATGGTCCCCTGAGCACCACCAGAGCCAGCAGTTAGTCTTTTGTACTGCCCATACTTGGCTTTTTTGGGCGTGGCCCTAAAAGAAAAAAATCAGGAAAAGATGTTGGAAAAATTATAGAGTTCAGAGAGAAGTATGTTTTTAGCGCCTGTCTTCTGGCCTCAGTTTTCCCTCCAAATTTTCCCTGTATTCAAGGAGGGGTGCTTCTGTAAAGCTTACTTTGCAAATGACCTGGACAGTCTTCCTTCAGCCCTCACATTCTTTTAAGACTTTTGGGGAGTGTGTGACAAAAACCAGTCAAGTTTACTGTAAACCTGAAAGAATCAAGGAACACAGTGTCTTTTGGATGGAAGCAATGACCTGGGAAATGTGGAGAATGTTGGTGTTTAGTTCTGATTGGGAAAACCAGGAATTCATAGCATTGTGAGAGAGGAAGGAAGGCTAGAAGAGTGAAATTGAAGGTTAAAGACTTAGGATTATGATCAGAATTGTTCAGAGTAATGTAGGGACATACTGGATGGCTGAGAGAGACCGAGTCTGGAGGAAGAGTTGTGAACTACTGTTAGGCTTTAGCATCTAGATTGTAGTATAGAGAGATTGAATTAGCCTGGTGTATGTAGGAAGAGAAAGGATAGAATCGATATAAATAATATTGTATGCAATAAATTAATCAGCCTTGGGAGGAAAAGGTCAAAAAAAGTCTTGACATTTTGAGCTCAAGTGAAAAAGGATTGGGGAAAAATAGCTGGGGAGAAGGTTTTCGCTTTGGAGAAAGTAATCACCCGGTAGATGTCCCTAATAAGTTATTAAAGTGTGTGAACAAGGCCAGAAAGGTCACTTAATGTAGAATTATAAAGACTAGATCATCTGCATAGCCTCGATTTGGAAGCCAATTGCATTGAAAGTCCAGAGAGAAATAAATGGCATTAGGGGGAAGTTCATGCATGCAACAGACCAGAAGGTCTGACCCACCTGTAATTGTACCATTCTTCCTTACAATAAGCCCTAAAAACATACCTGAAAGGTCAGAGTACCATGTGCAGAAGTCTTGGACTTGGGCTAGAGCAGTAGTACAATAGGTATGGTATTTTTCAAGCGGCCTCTGTAGGTTTGATTTCTGACACCCCATATGAATCCTGCCAGGAGTGATCCCTAAGTGCAGAGCCAGGAGTTATCTTTGAGCATAGCTGGGCGTGGTCCAAAAAAAAAAGGAAAAATAAAAAAAAGATCTTGGCTCAGATTGGTTCCTCCGGAGTATAGGAGTATAATAGGGTGACTCCAGAGGTGCCTTCAGCCTAACTTCCCCATCTCCTCCTCTTCGCCCAGTTTGACACCTCTGTGATCAAAATTGTATCCCCTAGACCCTGGACCTTTGGAAAGAGTTCAGTATCCCAAGTCACTTGACCCTTCTTGTTAGGGAAACCTTTTCCGCTCCACTGTAACATTAGACAACTGCAGTAGAGTCGATTTTTCTTCTTGCCATCCTGGGATTGGAATGTTTTAAGTTCACTTTGCAGATGGATCCTAAGAGCTCGCTTCAGCTCCAGCACTCTATTTCTGTCTAGTGGGCGCGATGCAGGAAGAGTGGGAACATTTAATAGGAACCTTAAAGAATCAGCAGCTTGAGACCTGCAGATCTTGTCTGGTTAAGTATTGGTTATACTCCTGTCAATAAAGCCTGTAATCAGAGGAAACTTCATGATAATTTTCTTTTCTTTCTTTTATTTTTAAAGGGAGAGGGGCAAAAGCATCAGCCAATCCTTATACTGCAAACAGACAAAAAAAAAGGGGGGTCAGCTGCTCTCACATTCTAATTTGAATGTGGCATGATCACTGAGAAATAGCCAGGCTACTTTCTCCTTTAGGAAAAACTCAGGAAATTAATACATAAAGGAAGAAGATAGATATAAAGGAACTAATAAGACTACAACCAGCAGAGTCCGCAACATTAGTGGCATACTGGATTCATACTGAATTCTATATTTCATCTTCTAGAAAAATGATACATGCCATGTAAAAATAGATATTGTATTCTTGTTTGGTTTTTTTGAGGGGCCACACTCTAGTGCTCAGGAAGGAGTTACTCCTGACTCCACACTAAGGAATTACTCCTGGCGTGGCACTGGGGGACTATCTGGAGGTGCTGGGCATTGAACCTGCTTAGCCATGTGCAAGGCAAGTGCCCTGTCTGCTCTTCTACTGCTTTTCTACTTTTTCCACAGATATTCCACTTTGATGCACATATCTGAGCAGTGATATTTACATGCATTTTAATGTACTGGAACCAAAAGGATTCTTTTCTTTCTTTTTATTATTTATTTATATATTCACTTTTTTTGTTGTTTCTGGCTATTCTTGGCTCTCTGCTGGGAGGTCTCACCTGACAGTTCTTAGGGGCCCGTGCTATAGCAGTATTGAACCCAGTTCTCCCACATACAAAGCATTGGCCCATTCCTTTGACCACCTCCCATGTGCCCACCCAGCTGTCCTCCATCTGTCCTCCATCTCTTGTTGCATTTTAAAAAATTCCCATCCAAGTGAGACCCCATTGTATCTATCTTGCTCCACATCACATCCTGAACCACCCTCCAAGTCATTGCAACAGGACAGATTTTTCTCCTTTTTATACCAATAACAATCTTATTCCTTTATATTTATCTGCCACATTTAAAAAAATCTGTTTATTCATTTATGGACACAGGCTATTTCCTTATGGTGGCTATTTTTGTACTAATGCTGCAGTGAACTTGGAGGTGCAAAATTCCTTCAAGATGGATTTTGTTTTTTGTGAGAAATATTCTGAAATAGAATTGCGAGATTATATGGTAGTTCTATTTTTAATGCCTTGAGGCCTCTCCAGACTGTTGTACCTAGTGACCGCACCAAATTACATTCCAACCAGCAGCTTGCTTCACATTATCACCATCACTTGTTCCTTTTCTTTCTTTCTTCATTTATTTCCTTTCTCTCTTTCATTAACTAATTCTTTATTTTTATAATTGCCATTCTATCTGATGTGAGGTGATATGCCATTGTACCTGATGTCAGTGATAATGAATCCATTTCATGTTCCACCTGACTATATACATGTCTTTGGAAAATGTCTAGTTAGAGAGCTTCTTCCCACTTTGATTTTGATGGGGTTTTTTTTCTGAGTTCTATGTATTCTTTATATATTTTTGATATCAACATATTGTAAAGTATTTTCTCTCAATCCCTAAGTTGCCTAAATTCCACTTCATCGATTACTTTTGCTATACGGAAGTTTTTGATATATTGCCCCACATATTTTTGCTTAGATTGCTTTCTTTTGTTAACAGCTCCAAAAGTTAATTGCCAGTATACCCAGTGTCAAGGGGTTCAGTCATTTTAGAAGACTTCAAGTCTTGAGTTGACTTTTGTCTGTGGTGTAAGATAGTGATTCAGCTTAGTGATCCTGTGTTGAGCACTAAATAAAGTACCTGAGTACCACTCACTAAATAAAGTGCCTATTCTTTTCCCTTTGAATATTTTGCTCTTTTTTCATTAATTTCTTGGTTACACATTCGTGGATTTATTTTTGCGTTCTGTTTTTGTTCCATTGATCTGTGTACTTTAATGTCAATACCATACGTTTTTGATTGTGATATCTTTAGAATATAGTTTGAAATTGGGAAGTGTGAAGTCATAAGCTTTGTTCTTTCTCAAGGTCATATTGACTATTGGGCATCTTTTATGGTTTCATAAAGAATGTAGAATTGCTTCATGTTACTGTGAAAAATGCCATTGAAGTTTTATTAGATTGCTTTAGATATTATGAATAGTAAAGGGATTTCAACACTTATAAACCAGGAGCACAAAATAACTTTTTCTTTATATCTTGAAATTCTTTCAGATGTATCATTTTTTTCCATTTTAGTATCTGTCAAAAATATTGAAAAAAATAACACATCTGTTCCTCCTATTCATTCAGCAGTGGCTTTTACATTTTCTTAATCTTGGCCTTCAGGAAGAAGTACATCTTATTTCCTGACAGACACAAATTCATGCATGTGAAATTCAAGTATATGGAATAGTTACATTGCAATGTTGCTTGTATTAAACACTTTTTTTAAAAAGTTTCATTTTCAATCGTTTTCAATAAGTTGAACTCATCACACACAGCTTAAAAATGCTGTCCTAGCACCTAAGGCAAACTACTCTCCCATTAATAATTCGAAACAACTTTTATCTCCCTGCCTTACCAATTGCCAATTCTGCTAAGTATTATACAAATGCTACAAATACCTCTGTTACAGAGATATGCTGTATATCTTTTCATGAAGGTTTTTGTTTGTTTTGGGCCCCATGGGGCAGCGCTCAAGGGTTACTCCTAGATCTGCGCTCAGAAATTACTCCTGGGGACCAGAGCGGTGGCAGAAGCGGTAGGGTGTTTGCCTTGCATGCGCTAACCTAGGACGCTAGGACGGACCGCAGTTCAATCCTCCGGCATCCCATATGGTTCCCCAAGCCAGGAGTGATTTCTGAGCTCATAGCCAAGAGTGACCCCTGAGCATCACCGGGTGTGGCCCAAAAAACAAACAAAAAATAAATAAATTACTCCTGGCAGGCTCAGGGAACTGTATGGGATGCCAAGGATCAAACCCAGGTCCATCCCTGCTCATCTGCGTGCAAGGCCAACTCCCTACTGCTGTTCTATCATTCCAGCCCCTTCATAAAGCTTTTATTACTGGTGTTGCCAATGTATTACATGTATTTAGATGGCATAGGATGTATTGTGTAATTCTGCTCTTGGTGGCAAGGCAGGAAGGCTGTCTTATGGACTTCAGAGAAGTAGTTTTGTGGTAGTTTTGTGACTAGACTTTGAGTATCACTCTTTACTACAACAGTTGCTTAGGGGGTTGGGGAAGCTGCAAAAGCTTTTTTCTCTGAGGTTTGCTGCATTGGTTCAGGGCTATATTGATTTCAGGGCTCCCTCTCAGGCGGTATAAAAATAGATGCAGATGCTCATAATTACAGATCTCCTAAGATCCCTTAGTGAAATCACCCAAGAGCCACATTATAAACCTTTACTTAAAACATTTAGGAGTGTTATTTTATACTTTTGTAGGAGCAACCCCTTAAAAATGAATAATTCAGAATTGGAAATTCTTTATCATATTAATAATTCAGTAAATATTGCCTTCTTGACTACATGTTTTTTGTTTGTTTTTTACAACTCTCTGTAAGTGAACTCTCTTTGGTTTTCTCTTTTCAGATAGGAAATTTTCTTCCATGTCCATCCATAGGTTTTCATTAACCTAAATTAAGTTGTTCCCATTCAGTGTTTTCTGGACTTGCGGATCTCAACTGCAAATATGAGTCGAATGAAAGCTGAACTCTCCAGCACTCAGGGAACTGCAACAAGTTAACATGTGCCCTTGGATCTGATGTTACTGTATGGGTGAGGTGGGACCATCAATGTCAGGAGTAGAAAATGTTTCCCTACATAGTAATCCTCAGATATCAAAAAAATAAAGTTTACCAGAAAGCAGAGAGATTCCCAGGAAGCCAGTGACATAGTACATGCATATCACTTACTTTGCACATCAGACCTAGGTGCAATCTCTGGCACCACCTCAGGTCCCCTTCTTGAATGATCCTGCCATGAGTGAACTCTGAGGACAGAGCCAGGGATAAGTCCAGAGCACCACAGGGTGTAGACCAAAAGCCAAAAAGTAAAAGAAAAAGAGTAAAAGCTGCAGTGCCATTTTTTTCTCTCTCTTTAGAAGCCTAAGGTGGCTGCCATGTGATTCTTTGAAATGAGACTAAATTGCCCCCACTCCACCATGACTAACGCTCTACTTCCAGGTTTCTTCTGCTCCATTACCATACCCACAGTCACACTTGAGAGACAGAGAGCCTTGGTTTGCCTTTCCCTAGAGACCTAAATATGGTCGCATGTTTTACTGACCCACTCAATAATTGGAATATTTGAATGCATATGTTTAAGTATAAAAATACTTTCTATCAAGTGACCAGAATTAACAGGGGAAGTTGGGGGGAGCTGGAGAGAAGGCCCCTAGCTCAGCTGGATGGCCAGCTCTGCAGGAGATAAAGCCTGTGACCCACACCCACCCCAGACTGAGGAGAATGGTCAGAAACATCATATGAAGTTGTATTTTTCATATTTATAAAATAGACTGAGATTATACATTTTAAGTGGACTTTTTAAGCTTTCAGAGAAAGGATTTGGGTGTTTTTATGTTGGTTTTACGACCACACCTAGGGGTGCTCAAGGTTTAATCTGGCTCTGTGGCAGGGATCACTCTAGCCTGGCTGGGCTGGGGGACCCTTGGGGGATGCTGGGCTAGAACAGAGGTCAGCTGAGTGCAAAGCTGAGAGTCCTGTGGGCAGGACTGACTCTCCTCCCCCCTCAGAAAAAGGTTTATCTTTGTCTTAGAGATGCCTTGTCAACCTTGGATACTACATTCCAGCCACTTCATTTGCATAGCATTGCCCTGAGCATTATGCAAAATAAGTAGCAGATACTATCTTTGTCCTTCTGGTGTGTCTGAATGTACTCTAAGTGAATAGATATTTGACTGTTAATAATGTATAGGCAGAAAGATGTTTAAAAAAATAAAACAATTAGATTTCTGAGCTTTGAGGTATTGTCTCTTCCTGCCCCCCAGACCAATTGCTTTTACTAAGCTCCCCTGACTTAAAGGATATTTTTCTTAGACTGGAAATCAAAGAAGACTGATGTCATCATATTTACTTTGTTATATTTAGTATGTTTGGATCCTCCCTGGAAATAAGATCTATCCTCTCTCTCTGATTGTGCTATGGCGTTACCGTAATTTTGTTTTTGTATTTTAGAAGGCATTGTAGTAAAGTAAATGGATCTGTGGAAAACTGAGGAAGCAGAAAAGATTAGTTCCAGATGCATAGAAGAAATCTTGGGGAGGACTTGCTAAAGATAAAAAGCCTGTTATCAGGAACAGTCTGCTTAGATGAAGAAGCCAAGAGTCATCTTTATCTCCATCTCATTTATTTATGTGTTTTGTTTTGCTTTGGACTAACTAAAACAAACTTCCCTTGACGTTTGTATACAACTGTACATTCCTGCCTGGAATTCCACAGGAGCACAAGTATACAACTATAGTCCTGCGTGGCATCCCACACATGAGCACATGCTGTGTTCCCTTTGTGAGCCAATGCTCCACCCTGTCTTTGGGCCCATACTATAGGAAGGGGCTGTGACTACATTTATCTACACTTATTGGTGAGGAGCACAAGTTAGGAAGAAAATGTTCTTTTTTTTTTTTTGGTTTTTGGGCCACACCCAGCATTGCTCAGGGGTTACTCCTGGCTGTCTGCTCAGAAATAGCTCCTGGCAGGCACGGGGGACCATATGGGACACCGGGATTTGAACCAACCACCTTAGGTCCTGGATCAGCTGCTTGCAAGGCAAACGCCGCTGTGCCCAAGAAAATGTTCTTTTTTGTTTCTACTTGAAGAGCAGGAGACTAAAAATCCCTCAGAGGTGTAGCCACTAGATGCCTGATACCCGCCTCCTTGAACTTGATTTCAGTTCTCAGGCAGATGAACTGGATCCCTAAGACTTTCTGAGCCCCATCTCCTGCCAGTAGCACCGTTGGTCCCAGACAGAATGAGAATGGATCTTACAACATGCAGCCATTGCTTGCTTGAAGCTCTTCAAAGTGTGGGTGTGGGCTGAGCCTGAGGTCTGTTGTGACTCTCTGGCAGGCTTCACACCCTCCCCAAAGAAGCAACTGGGATCCGCATGCTTCTCTTCTCACTGCCTACCTGACTGGCTTTGAAAAATAACAGTTTTTCTTTCTCAAATATGTACCCCCACTTGATAGACCCATCCCCTCCTGAAGTGACCATGTGTCTCTGTGTGGCACATTTAATTTCAGTTCCTGCTGCCATCTCAAAGTGCTGCCACTTGGGCAAGGAACTCTAGGGACACCTTTACTTGGGATAATAATCTTGCCAGTCCTCTTCTGACAGACATTTGTGGTACCTCGTATTTGTTGTTGACTTTTGTGAATTTGGGTCCCAGATCCTCATGCACGCCTTGTTCCGTGTGAAAACAATGACATTTTGCTAATTAGGTGTGCTGGCTTATAGATGGGCTCCAGATCTCAGACAGGATTCTTACTGGCAGGTATGACCTGTTCCCCCTCCCTTGAATCTGGGTTGACTGGCTGCAACTATGGCAGAAGTGATACTAATGCTTTGGTGATCAGACCTGTCAGACCTTCCACCAGTCCCCGTGGGAACCCCAATTCCATTGCCAGGAGTCTGTGAGCCCTGCTGGAGGGCACAAGCTCATGTGGCAAGGGAGAGAAGGAATTGCCCCAGAGATAGAACATGAAATCTATTTGTGGAAGTGAGCAAGTTTTGGGTGTCCATGAAGAGGCCAGATGAATTCAGGTGCCCACCAGCTCTCTCACTGAATCTTTCCCATAAAGTCTGGCAGGAAAATCGTAAGTCATGTTTAGGATCTTGGCAGTGGCTTTTAGTCATAGTCTGGGCTGTGACCTCTGCTTTGCCCAACTCAGAGAGGATATTATTGATCAGTCATTGGCATATATCAGCAAATTCATCTTAACCAAAGGAACATCTTGCATGTTGATTCTGGTCATCTGCTTTAGTTCAGATGCTTGACGCCCCAATTATTTGTGACTGAAAGTCCCTTCAGATCATCATATTTGGGATATTTTCCTCCTGCATTTCTGGAAGACCCCGTAATCCCATGCATTTGCTTAAGCATTTTAGCAGGGAGTGCTGAGTACTCATAATTTCTGGAAGGGGGACCAGTGGGCCATGTAAATTTGGGAGCCTCTGGTCTGGATGCTCCATGTGAAAAAGAAACGAAAATAAATGGAGTGTTCAGCTTAAAGAGGTCTACATCTTGCCTGTGATTACATATTGGAAAATTACCCCTTCACTAGGGATGAAAACACAAGGAAAAACATTCTTTTGTTCATCTCTGTGTGTCAAGAATTGTTTCTTGGGCCCGAGAGATAGTATAGTACAGTGGGTAAGACCCTTGCCTAGCATGTCCGTTGCCAACACGAATTTGACCTCCCAGCATCACATATGGCCCCAATGTACCAGGCCAGCAGTGCCCTCTCCAGGTAATTTCTTTATTAGTAGGCCTCACCTGTTAGTGAAGTTACCAGCCCTCATATCCTTTTCCCAGGAAATGGTTTCTGATTTTCACTTAGGTATAAGTGTGTTTAGTATTGTTTTTCACACAGAGAGACTTTGAAGCCCAGAAAACTCACGTAAAATTCCCAGCTGGAATTTTACTTCTGGGTCCTCTAACTCCAAATTTAGTTTTCTCTCCCTTGTAGTACTCTCTTCATTTTGATTTTTGCCAGTACCTAAAATTGTGGACAACTTTCTCTGTTAACTTCGGGTTAGGCTTTGCCTGGTCACTGAGTAACTACCTACATTTTTCTGAAATGATCTGGTTTGGGGGTAAGACTGTGAAAGCAGTGGTTTAAGATAATTATGACCACAGGAGCCCAGAGACCAAAATAAAAGGGTGTGAGGTGGGACCAGCTAGGTGATGGCTCTGGCCTGGTTATTATGGAAATGAAAGGGGATTCTAGTGGGAATGAAAATGATGGGACAGATTTTTCTCACATCCTATAATTCTTGCTCTTCTTATCCCTTCCCTTATAAGTTCTATTCTGGCAAACCCTAGTTAACAGCCTCATCTCCTGACCTGATTGCTACTAGAATTTATTGAAGACTTGTGGAGACCCTTTTCTTGCTCCTAGAGTGCCTACTAAATGTGTCAACCATCTTTTACTCAGTTGTTGGCTTGAGGACTCTCAGAGTGCCTCTAGTTCAATGTTCTCCCTTGGCTGCTGTTGGAAGCATGTCTGCCAACAACCACTACTGGTTCGTTTCCTCCTCATTTGTTTGGTTTTGCCTCTCCCATCAGCCACTGGGTTCAGTGGAGAAGGAGGGAGGAAGGAAATAAGGAAGGGAATCCTTTTTATTAGGTCTCACCAGTATTACACCTGTTGAACCAGCCAGTTAAGGCCTGTCATATATCATTGATGTCTTTCTGTTGATTGCTGGAAGGAAATGTTAATTCTGTTTGTGCTAATAAATTGAGTTTTTTAGAAATCCTGAAGAGAGTGGATTGGTTTGGCTTCAGGTTTCCTTTGGTGCTGTTTGAAAAGAAATCTTTCAGGATCTTGCTACAGCAGTAGAGAAAAATTCAAGCAAATACACTTCCACTCGTAATTTCAGAATTGCAAAGTTGACTTAATTTCTTCATAGCGTCAGAGTACATCTTTAAATAGTCTTTGTTTTAGAAGCGCTCTGAAAAAGTATTGGAATTGAACTTTAATTGTATAGCAGAAACCTCTGACTTTTCATTCACAAACATGTTGGTCAAGAATTTTGAAATGAAAGAGGTTTGAGAAGATAAATCCTATAATTTAATCCAGACATGAATTTAGATGACATTTAAAATAGCCTGCCTATTCGTGACAGTTGACTCAGTTTAATCTTTTCAAATATAATCGTGGGACTTGTTTTTAGTGCACAGGTTTCAGATTTCATCTCACTCTAAAGATAAACTATTTGTATATGTCTTAACACCTTTGTTCCTTTGACACATGAAAGTTATTTGTTCTTCATAGATATGTCCAAGCTTGAATTTTTCCCTGCTATTTAAATTATGTCAGAAGCAAACCTTGTTGATAAATTTCAAGATGACATTTTTATTGAAATGCATATTCAACTCGAGCTACACATTTTAATATCCAATGTAGCCTTGTGTTTTTCATATACTTAGTGACCATTTAAATGTTTTATTTTTTTAGAATATCTTATATTTTGTAGAAAGTGCTTAATATAATTTGAAGAGAAGTCCTTTGTCTCGTATATATTTATTATCACTAAAATCATTACTTAATGTATGGCTTACCTTTTTACTCCCTTCATCGATTGTTCTAATGAACATAAATTCTTCAGTTTAATGAAGTCTGCTCCTTCATTGTTTATGACCAGTTATAGTTTGTTGTTTTTCTATGCACTACTAAATACTTCTGTAGCCTCCAGGGTACAGATCTACCTGCCTCTATCTTACTGGAGATTGGTTGTTGACTTTTATGTGCTTGGATGCGATCGACAGGCCAGGCTATCTTCATGTCACACATCCCCGTCCAGTTAACCCAGCCGTGTATATCTGAAGGACTTTCTTCAGTGAATTGTGGGAGCATCTGTTAGAAATCAGGCAAACAAGAGTGAATTCATTTCTGGGCTTACTTTTCTCTATCCTTTTTCTGTATCTCCGTTCTTATGTCCAGAGATCTCTGTCTGAATTAATGTAGTTTTGTAATGTTTAATATCTGGCACCCAACCCTCCAGTTTTTTGTTTTTTGTGTTTTTTTTTTTTTTTTTCTTTTTTTTTTTTGGTGGTTCTTCAAATTTGCATTGGCTGGTTTAGCTATTTTGTTGGTGGTGGTGTTTTTGTTTCTAGAATCCTTTGCATTTCCAAAAGACACTTATCTCATTATAACCCCCCAAATTTTACCAAAAGACCCTGCTGGCATCTCACGGGTCTATGGAAACAATAAGTCATTTTCTGGAAATTGGCACATTCATATACATATCCCATCTTCCAGAAAGTGACTGTTGCATCATTCTGTTGAGTTACATCTTCTTTATTTACCCTAAGTAGTTGTCTGTAGCCTCCATTGTAAAGCCTTTATATCTTTGATTAGATTTATATCTGGTCTCTGATCTTGTAAGATGTTTCTGTAAATGTTTTTAGTGAGTCTTTGAATTGTTTTCTATTTCTAGCATAGCGAATTTTTATGTATGTTTTGACTTTACTGTCCCAACCTTGCTTTAAAAAATCATTTGTAAGTTGTTTTGCACAGGCTAGGAACTTAATGGTGGGAAAATTGGAGGACTCTCCAGCTGTGCTCCAAGGTTGGGGGGGGGTCACATCCCAATTTACTTTACAAGCTTAGTTTCCATATACTGAACCAGCTTTACATCCTGAAATGATCTCCACCTGACCTTGGTATATAATTCTTTGAGATGTCTTTAGATCGTGACGGTTCAATTTTAATAGTTTTGGGGGGCATCTATTCATCAGGGATATTAGTTTTTTGTTTGTTGGCTTGGTTTTACTGTCACAGTAAATTATTGTCTTCTAAATAAGTACTGGGGCTGGAGTGGTGGCACAAGCAGTAGGTTGTAAGTGAGTGTGTTGGTCTTGGATGGATGTCACTGTCATTGTCTCAGCCAGCTGGAGCTCCCTGAACAGGGTGATCTGTTTACTTTTATCAGTTGAGATGCCCTCTTCACACTACCTAACTCCCTGAAAACACCAGAATTTTTTTTTCTTTCTTTAGTTGTGAGGAGAGCATCACATAGAAAAGGGACATTAATTTCACACAGTAGTTGCTTTCTTCCTTCTTAGAAAACCTAAGAAAGAAGGAGGGTAGACAGTGTTTTTTGTTTTGTTTTGGTTTAACTCTTTTTCCTGTACAGAGCATTGGGGCCTTCTTGTTGGTTTATGTTAATATGTTTTAAGTCTTTTAGGGTATATTTAAAGGAGCCAGAAGAGGTCCTCCAAAAAGAATTGACAGTGTTGAGTAAGTATCACTTGGCAGGCCTTTAGGAGTGGAAGGCTACATCTCATTGTCTTTATTAGAAATAATGGTAGAATATATGGAGAGACCTCTAGAAGATACAGTGTGTTCTTTTGTCATATTCAAAAAATTTGTATCTGGAAATAGCCATCTTTTAAATGATACCTGGGTAATGATGAGAAATACAGATATTCTATTAAGGTTCACCTGGAACAATCACCTCAGTTGATTTTTTTTTTTTTTTTTTTGGCGGGGGTCACAACTGGCAGCGCTCAGGGGTTACTCCTGGCTCTACACTCAGAAATTGCTCCTGGCAGGCTCAGGAGACATATGGGATGCTGGATTCAACCCCTCCGTCCTTCTGCATGCAAAGCAAATGCCCTACCTCCATGCTATTTTTCCACACCCCCCAGTAGACTTTTTGAAGTATACTTTATAGCAAAAACATTGCCACATATCTACTGAGAAATTTGTTTAGGAAATTTTAAGCTGAGGAAAGGGATTGGGTTTTGTGTCGCCTTTAAAAACGCCTTAATAATTTAAAGCTTCTTTACAAACTATTTGTGAAAACCAGATGGTCTCAGTCATGATAACATGAAATGGGTAAGAGGTTGTGGCCTTGGGCCCTTCCCTTGGCACCCTTCTGTTCTCAGTCAGGAGAGAAAAGGGTGTTTGTTTGCAGAGCAGTAAAGTGTCGCTACTTGTTTACATGAGTCATTACAGATTTCATTTTTTTGTCAAAGCCACTACCTGGCCTGCCTCCTCCAGCAAGTTCCATTTATCATGTCTGTGTTAGTTCTGCCTCCAGAATACAGCTGACATCTAATTTCTTTCCACTATTATGAAGCCATTGTTGTATCTTGCCTTGAAAACTGCAGTCTCTCTGATTCAGCTATTGTGCCATAAAATCCATTTTCTGTGTGTTAGTCACAGTGACCTCTTAAGCACAATAGCATGTAACTTGCTGTTAAAAGTCTTTATTTATTCTCTTTTTATTTTCCTTTTCTTTCCCTTCCCTTCCCCTTCCTTTTTCTTCCTTTTTCTCTTCTCACTTCTCTTCCCCTTTCCCTTAATTTCCCCCCTCCCATCTTCTCCCCTCCCTTTCTCTCCTTTTCCTCCCCAAAACCAAGCCTTGCAGGATTAAACTTGGTCCCTCAGTATACAAAGCACTGAGCCATCTCCCTGACACTAGAAGTCTTTCTGTGGTTTACCTTGTCTTAGACCAGCAGCCAGAGGCATCCTAGTATCTTCATGCGTTCCTTACTTGTTCTTGTGCTTTAGGTTGTCTTTCATTTTTCTCAGTAAACCTGGCATACTTTCTCATACCTGTCTTATACCATCCTTCTGCCTGAAATGTTTGTTCCTTCCTGCTTTTTTCACCCGTGATTCCCAATTTTAAGTTTCTTAGACTTTTCTAAATAGAAGTCTGCGTAGACTTCATCTCTTTAAAGATTTCACCATCTCCGATCACTTCATGTAATACTGGTTTATCAAGTTACTCGGTACATACACATTTTTTTTTTTTTGGTTTTTGGGTCACACCCGGCAGTGCTCAGGGGTTATTCCTGGCTCCAGGCTCAGAAATTGCTCCTGGCAGGCACGGGGGACCATATGGGGCGCCGGGATTCGAACCGATGACCTCCTGCATGAAAGGCAAACGCCTTACCTCCATGCTATCTCTCCGGCCCCGGTACATACACATTTTTATTTTCTTTGTTATTTCTCTATTGTGTTTCTATTTGAATTAAGTTCCTAAGGCATTGTCTTTGCACCCCAGTTCCTTACTACATAATATCTAGCAAACACCCAAGAAAGAGTCATGAAAACATTCCCATCTCAATTTTTTAGTGATATATAACGCATGAGTTTTATAATTTACCCAAATGAGCTGTCTGCAAAAGTAAGGGGAGATTTTTGAAGAGTTGACATTTTAACCTCAGCTTTGGGAGGGGACCACAGTATTTGGAGGGTAGCTTTGAAAAAAGAGAACATTTACCACTCAGGATTCTTTCTTGAAAGTCGTAGGAGATAAGGTAGGATGGGATAGGAGAGGAAGGAGTTCAGATAACTAAAGAAGCTAAACAAATGTTTCAACATGATATGGTCTTAAGAGGGCATTGCCTTAAGAGCAGCATGGGTGATGTCATGGGGTTAAACTATGTCAAGGAACTGGCAGGTTTCTATTTCAGGGCCCATCCATCGAATGTCTGCAGCGCCTGCCCTAAAGTCCTTCTCCACTACAAGGTTCTAATTGG